>NC_042990.1:16719017-17367826 GCF_901001165.1 Salmo trutta | reverse complement strand
TGTTATCATTACCATTACTACCCATACCATACCACTACTACTACCACCTACACCATCACTAACTGTTATCATTACCATTACTACCCATCCACTACTACTACTACTACCATCACCATCACTATACTGTTATCATTACCATTACTACCCATACCACTACTACTACTACTACTATCACCATCACTAACTGTTATCATTACCATTACTACCCATACCCTACTACTACTACTACTACACATCCCATCACTAAACTGTTATCATTACCATTACTACCCATACCACTACTACTACTACTACCATCACCATCACTAAACTGTTATCATTACCATTACTACCCATACCACTACTACTACTACTACCATCACCATCACTATACTGTTATCATTACCATTACTACCCATACCACTACTACTACTACTACCATCACCATCACTATACTGTTATCATTACCATTACTACCCATACCATTACTACTACTACTACCATCACCACCACTAAACTGTTATCATTACCATTACTACCCATACCATTACTACTACTACTACCATCACCCATCACCATACTGTTATCATTACCATTACTACCCATACCATTACTACTACTACTACCATCACCATCACTATACTGTTATCATTACCATTACTACCATACCATTACTACTACTACTACCATCACCATCACCATACTGTTATCATTACCATTACTACCCATACCATTACTACTACTACTACTACCATCACTATACTGTTATCATTACCATTACTACCCATACCATTACTACTACTACCACCATCACTATACTGTTATCATTACCATTACTACCCATACTACTACTACTACCATCACCATCACTATACTGTTATCATTACCATTACTACCCATACCATTACTACTACTACCATCACCATCACCATACTGTTATCATTACCATTACTACCCATACCATTACTACTACCACCACCACCACTAAACTATTATCATTACCATTACTACCCATACCATTACTACTACTACCACCATCACTAAACTGTTATCATTACCATTACTACCCATACCACTACTACTACCACCACCACCACTAAACTGTTATCATTACCATTACTACCCATACCACTACTACTACTACTACCATCACCATCACTATACTGTTATCATTACCATTACTACCCATACCACTACTACTACTACTACCATCACCATCACTATACTGTTATCATTACCATTACTACCCATACCACTACTACTACTACTACCATCACCATCACTAAACTGTTATCATTACCATTACTACCCATACCACTACTACTACTACTACTACTACCATCACCATCACTATACTGTTATCATTACCATTACTACCCATACCATTACTACTACTACTACCATCACCATCACTATACTGTTATCATTACCATTACTACCCATACCATTACTACTACTACTACCATCACCATCACTATACTGTTATCATTACCATTACTACCCATACCATTACTACTACTACTACCATCACCATCACTATACTGTTATCATTACCATTACTACCCATACCATTACTACTACTACTACCATCACCATCACCATACTGTTATCATTACCATTACTACCCATACCATTACTACTACTACCACCATCACCATCACTATACTGTTATCATTACCATTACTACCCATACCACTACTACTACTACTACTACCATCACCATCACCATACTGTTATCATTACCATTACTACCCATACCATTACTACTACTACCACCATCACCATCACTATACTGTTATCATTACCATTACTACCCATACCACTACTACTACTACTACCACCACCATCACCATACTGTTATCATTACCATTACTACCCATACCATTACTACTACTACTACCATCACCATCACTATACTGTTATCATTACCATTACTACCCATACCATTACTACTACTACCATCACCATACTGTTATCATTACCATTACTACCCATACCATTGCTACTACCACCACCACCACTAAACTGTTATCATTACCATTACTACCCATACCATTACTACTACTACCACCATCACTAAACTGTAATCATTACCATTACTACCCATACCACTACTACTACCACCACCACCACTAAACTGTTATCATTACCATTACTACCCATACCACTACTACTACTACTACCATCACTATACTGTTATCATTACCATTACTACCCATACCACTACTACTACTACTACCATCACCATCACTATACTGTTATCATTACCATTACTACCCATACCAGTACTACTACTACTACTACCATCACCATCACTAAACTGTTATCATTACCATTACTACCCATACCACTACTACTACTACTACCATCACCATCACTATACTGTTATCATTACCATTACTACCCATACCATTACTACTACTACTACCATCACCATCACTATACTGTTATCATTACCATTACTACCCATACCATTACTACGACTACTACCATCACCATCACTATACTGTTATCATTACCATTACTACCCATACCATTACTACTACTACTACCACCATCACTATACTGTTATCATTACCATTACTACCCATACCATTACTACTACTACTACCATCACCATACTGTTATCATTACCATTACTACCCATACCATTACTACTACCACCATCACTATACTGTTATCATTACTACCATACCACTACTACTACCATCACCATCACCATCACTATACTGTTATCATTACCATTACTACCCATACCATTACTACTACTACTACCATCACCATCACTAAACTGTTATCATTACCATTACTACCCATACCACTACTACTACTACTACTACCACCACCATCACCATACTGTTATCATTACCATTACTACCCATACCACTACTACTACTACTACCATCACCATCACTAAACTGTTATCATTACCATTACTACCCATACCACTACTACTACTACTACTACTACCATCACCATCACTATACTGTTATCATTACCATTACCACCCATACCACTACTACTACTACTACCACCACCATCACTATACTGTTATCATTACCATTACTACTACTACCATCACCATACTGTTATCATTACCATTACCACCCATACCATTACTACTACTACCATCACCATCACTAAACTGTTATCATTACCATTACCACCCATACCACTACTACTACTACTACCACCACCATCACTATACTGTTATCATTACCATTACTACTACTACCATCACCATACTGTTATCATTACCATTACCACCCATACCATTACTACTACTACCATCACCATCACTATACTGTTATCATTACCATTACTACCATACCATTACTACTACTACTACCATCACCATCACTATACTGTTATCATTACCATTACTACCCATACCATTACTACTACTACTACTACCATCACCATCACTATACTGTTATCATTACCATTACCACCCATACCACTACTACTACTACTACTACCACCACCATCACTATACTGTTATCATTACCATTACTACTACTACCATCACCATACTGTTATCATTACCATTACCACCCATACCATTACTACTACTACTACCATCACCATCACTATACTGTTATCATTACCATTACTACCCATACCATTACTACTACTACTACCATCACCATCACTATACTGTTATCATTACCATTACTACCCATACCATTACTACTACTACTACCATCACCATCACTATACTGTTATCATTACCATTACTACCCATACCATTACTACTACTACCATCACCATCACTATACTGTTATCATTACCATTACTACCCATACCATTACTACTACTACCATCACCATCACTATACTGTTATCATTACCATTACCACCCATACCATTACTACTACTACCATCACCATCACTAAACTGTTATCATTACCATTACCACCCATACCATTACTACTACTACCACCATCACTAAACTGTTATCATTACCATTACTACCCATACCACTACTACTACCACTACCATCACTAAACTGTGTGTGTGACTGTGTGTGTGTGACTGTGTGTGTGTGACTGTGTGTGTGTGACTGCGTGTGTGTGTGAGTGCGTGTGGCTGTGTTCACTAGAGTGATATCATCAAGCCTCATAATTGTTATTGTCAGATTGTCTCCAATGTGCTTTATTCTCGTTTCATCACTGCCGTCTCCTCGTCCCAGATTTCACGCCGCGGTGCCTCCCAATTCAATTGCACTTATCACAACCTAAGCCGGTCTTTATACAGTGTACTGGAGAGACTTAGAGAGGAGGAACAGCAGGGAGGCGACAGCTCTACCCAGGATTTAAACCTAAGAAACGCTGTCTCTCTGACGAGGAGTGTCTTGGGCTCCAGAAGGCTCTGCAGAGGCATGATAAAGGTTTAATCGCGTTAGCACCTCTCCAGGTGGCGTGTTAGGAGCCATGAGAAGATGAGCGCCATGCCGTGCCTCAGCCATGTCTGACTCAATCAGGAAGAAATATGGAACCCACCTTTCTGTTCTGAACAGGGCTGTTGCTTTATCCAACGCTGCTCTGAAATGGACTGATTGGGACAAGATCAGTGCTGTTATGCTGTATGTCGAGGTTATACCCGGGAATTACTACAGAATGACTTACCCAGGGTATAGGCCTTACTGTTCAGTATGTTTGGCAATCTGGATTTGATTTATTCCCCCTCCTGCTGTTTTCTACCTCCCACCCCCCCACGGCCCAAGGGGTAGCTAAGCCTATGTGTTCCTGTTTGTTTGGCCTTAGTGCGACTGCACAGGATAGGCTTTTCCAAATGGTTTACATCTCTCACGTTAGACATGGAGGAGAAGAGCCGAGCACTGCCCTGGAGCAGTGGAGTGTTGATGTGGACTGAGCTCTGTCTCCGTTGACTGGTCGGTGACATCAAAGCAGCCGTACATCCACACCATGTTTTACTCTCTGATAACAGATTAAATATGAATCAGTGGTGAAGCCCACCGGACAGTGCGAAGGCGCTTGATCGCTCACTCACTCGTTCTTTCTCTTGTTTGCTCTCTCGCTCTCCCTCCCTCCCACTCGCTCTCATCTCGCTTTCTTCTCTCTCCCTCTTTCGCGCATGTATGCACACACTCGCAGTCTCTAAAGCACACATGCACTGACTTGCCCCTTCACCTTTAGAAGCCTGAATTAATACACTAAACAAAAATATAAACGCAACATGCAACCATTAAATAGATTTTACTGAGTTACAGTTCATATAAGATAATCAGTCAATGGAAATAAATGTATTAGGCCCTAATCTATGGATTTCACATGACTAGGAATACAGATATGCATCTGTTGGTCACTTATAACATTAACAAAAAAAGTAGGTTAGTAGATCAGAAAACCAGTCAGTATCTGGTGTGACCACTATTTGCCTCATGCAGTGCTACACATCTCCTTCACATAGAGTTGATCAGGCTGTTGATTGTGGCCTGTGGAATGTTGTCCCTCTCTTCTTCATTGGTTGTGTAAAGTTGCTGGATATTGGCGGGAGCTGGAACACGCTGCTGTCCTTGTCGATCCAGGGCATCCCAAACATGCTTAATGGGTGACAAGTCTGGTGATTATGCAGGCCATGGAAGAACTGGGACGTTTTCAGCTTTCAGGAATTGTATACAGAACCTTGCAACATGGGTGCTGTGCATTATCATGCTGAAACATGAGGTGACGGCGGCGGATGAACGGCACGACAATGGATCTCAGGATCTCGTCACGATATCTCTGTGCATTGAAATTGCCATCAATAAAATTACATTGCGTTTGTTGTCTGTAGTTTATGCCTGCCCTTTCCATAACCCCACCACCACCATGGGGCACTCTGTTCACAACGTTGACATCAGCAAACCGCTCGTCCACACGACGACATACACATGGTCTGCGGTTGTGAGGCTGGTTGGACGTACTGCCAAATTCTCTAAAATGACGTTGGAGGCGGCTTATGTTAGAGAAATGGAGATTTAAATTATCTGGCAACAGCTCAGGTGGACATTCTTGCAGTCAGCTTGCCGATTGTGCGGTCCCTCAAACTTTGAGACATTTATGGCATTGTGTTGTGACAACTGCACAATTTAGTGGGCTTTTATTGTCCCCAGCACAAGGTGCACCTGTGTAATAATCATCCTGTTTGATCAGCTTCTTTATATGCCACACCTGTCAGGTGGTTTGATTATCTTGGCAAAGGAGAAAATCTCACTAACAGGGATGTAAACGAATGTACGTAGAGAAATAAGCTTTTTGTGCATATGGAAAATGTCTAGGATCTTTTATTTCAGCTCATGAAATATGGAACCAGCACTTTACATGTTGCGCTTGTTTTTGTTAAGCGTATATCCCATCCGAGCAGCACCTAGTAGCTGTGAGTCAGGCTCTTATTGATGGTGGACCAGGATTCATAGTCTAGATCTGTCTACGGAGATGAGGCTTTTTATCTCTCTCGTCCCTCTGGAATATTATCATCTCTGCTTTAAAGTGGAAATCCATGGGTTGGGACTTACTGGGCGTTATTGGTATCTATCTGCTCGTCTCTCATCACATTTGGAGCTGCAGTCCGAGCATAGCAGAGGTATAAATAACGAGGATATCATCTTACTGTAGCTTTCCCCTCTCCTTCTCTCCCTGGGATCATTAAGAACGTAGTCTCTGGCCCCGGGGTTTGACGGACAGACAGACAGGACTTGGAGGCTACTGATAATGAAAATGCTCCTCTGTCTGATAATACATTGACTACTTCTCCTCTCTCTGTTTGATAATACATTCACTCGTTATCGTCACCATTATTCAGTTCTGATATCTATGGTTTGTTTAACACTGAGATGGTATGTAGGTGGTGTGTGGACACAGTTCACTTAATGGCTGTATATAGTATATTCTCCCTGGCTGTTTCTAATACCGATGTCCCATTTCTGCTTCCTGATTATTCAATCACCAAACTGAATTTGCACACTAATTTAGCACGTCCTTCAATTGCAACGCTTGTGTAACTGCTCCCTCCTCTCTCTCTCTCTCGCTCTCTCTCCCCATCTCCTTTTCTCTCTTTCTGTGGGTTTCTATAGCATGACTAGTATTGTTTTGCATTTATGAATATTGACGTTGTCATTTCACGCTTGTGAATGTGACGTAAATGTCTTGAAGTCGGTGCTTCCTGCCTCTATAAAACAGAGGGGAGATGGAGAGGAAGGATTTTACGGAAAGTGCTCGCATGTGGAAGTCTTTACGGATGCTATGTTAGTTAGGGTTTTTGGAGGGAGGTTCATTCAGAGGTTGTTGTTAAATAAGGTACATGAGGGGAAGTGTTATTGTGTTCTACTAATCAGGTGAATACCCAGCTCTCCAAGGGGGGTTGTTCTACTAATCAGGTGAATACCCAGCTCTCCAAGGGGGGTTGTTCTACTAATCAGGCGAATACCCAGCTCTCCAAGGGGGGTTGTTCTACTAATCAGGTGAATACCCAGCTCTCCAAGGGGGGTTGTTCTACTAATCAGGTGAATACCCAGCTCTCCAAGGGGGGTTGTTCTACTAATCAGGTGAATACCCAGCTCTCCAAGGGGGGTTGTTCTACTAATCAGGTGAATACCCAGCTCTCCAAGGGGGGTTGTTCTACTAATCAGGTGAATACCCAGCTCTCCAAGGGGGGTTGTTCTACTAATCAGGCGAATACCCAGCTCTCCAAGGGGGGTTGTTCTACTAATCAGGCGAATACCCAGCTCTCCAAGGGGGGTTGTTCTACTAATCAGGCGAATACCCAGCTCTCCAAGGGGGGTTGTTCTACTAATCAGGCGAATACCCAGCTCTCCAAGGGGGGTTGTTGTGGGGAGTAAAGAAGCCCAGTCAGGGAACATTTCAAATTGGGCACAGGAGACCCTGAATTGGGTAGCTTAGGGGTATGATGGTAATGCAGTGGATTTAAGTTGTAGAACACTGTCACTAACCACGTTTCTACCCACAGTTTCTATGTGGGTAAAGTCATACCCATCAACAACAACAAAAAGCTGTGATGGAAACAGGCAGTTTCAGTACAATTTAATAAATGCCGATATATCATTTGTTTGTTCGATATGGTCGGATCTTTTTGTGTCTAAAATGAATTATGCGAGAAATGGTGGTGGAAATGCCTTTATGCACAAATATTGATATAATAACCATTATATCGAAGTGAACTTGGAGTCACGCGATTATTGAGTGTGTGGTCGTCCCAGTACGACTCAGGAAACCATCCAGTTTATTAGTCTACAGATTAAGTAAATTAGTGCCTTCAAAGTATTCACACCCCTTGACTTTTTCCACAATTTGTTGTGTTACAGCCTGAATATAAAATGTATTAAATATAGATCTTGTGTCACTGGCCTACACACAATACCCCATAATGTCAAAGTGGAATGATGTTTTCTGAAATGTTTACTATTAATACAAAATGAAAAGCTAAAAGTCTTAAGTATTCAACCCCTTTTGGTATGGCAAGCCTACATAAGTTCAGGAGTACAGATTTGCTGAATAAGTTGCATGGACTCACTCTTTATGCAATAAAAGTGTTTAACATGATTTCTGAATGATGTTAGGTTCTAAATATCATAGGGAGCTCGATGGACACTATGAAAGCTTAAACCAAGTTTATTCATCCCAAAGGACAAAGACATATTCACACAAACACTGATATTTAACCCTTTTTCCTGTGCTGAGCCTCCTCCTACACATCTGATCACCGAATGCGTCTCTGTTGCTAGACAGAACCTTAGTGATATCTGTTCTTCCTCACTTCCTCTGACCTGACCTCTGCCCCAAAGTGCTCACTCCTCCCCAACTCACGGCTGTCATGGTGACTGGTACCAGACTGTGTCTTTTCTCCTCCCATAGGACCCCTGATGTCTAACAATAACATATCCAGACAGAATGTAAACGTTATACATTTCCCCCCTCTCCCTCAGTGACATGAATAAGGATATTTCATATTCTCAGAACCCAACGATGACTACCTCATCTCTGTGCCCCACGCATACAATTATCTCAAAGGTCGAGCAGCGAATTTCAAACACAGATTCAACCACAAAGAACAGGTAGGTTTTCCAATGCCTCATAAAGAAGGTGCAGGCGCCCTTCCAAAGCAATTCACTTTTAGTCCTGAATAGAAAGTTATGTTTGGGGCAAATCCAGTACAACAAATGACTGAGTAACACTCAGTATATTCTCAAGCACAGTGGTGTCTGCATTGTGTTATTTTATTTATTTATTTATTTTTATTTAACTAGGCAGGTCAGTTTTAAGAACAAATTCTTATTTACAATGACGGCCTACCAAAATGCAAAAGACCTCCTGCGGGGACGGGGGCCTGGGATTAAAATAAATAAATAAATACAATATAAATATAGGACAAAAGACACATCACAACAAGAGACAACAAAACACTACATAAAGAGAGATCTAAGACAACAACATAGCAAGGCAGCAACACATGACAACACAGTATGGTAGCAACACAACATGACAACATGGTAACAACACAACATAGTAGCAGCACAAAACATGGTACAAACATTATTGGGCACAGACAACAGCACAAAGGGCAAGAAGGTAGAGACAACAAAGCAGCCACAACTGTCAGTAAGTGTTCATGATTGAGTCTTTCAATGAAGAGATTGAGACGAAACTGTCCAGTTTGAGTGTTTGTTGCAGCTCGTTCCAGTCGCTAGCTGCAGCAAACTGAAAAGACGAGCGACCCAGGGATGTGTGTGCTTTGGGGACATTTAACAGAATGTGACTGGCAGAACGGGTGTTGTATGTGGAAGACGAGGGCTACAGTAGATAGGGGGGAGTGAGGCCTAAGAGGGTTTTATAAATAAGCATCAACCAGTGGGTCTTGCGACGGGTATACAGAGATGACCAATTTACAGAGGAGTGTAGTGATGTGTCCTAATAAAGAGCATTGGTGGCAAATCTGATGGCCAAATGGTACAGAACATGTAGCCGCTCGAGAGCACCCTTACCTGTCGATCTATAAATGATGTCTCCGTAATCTAGCATGGGTAGGATGGTCATCTGAATCAGGGTTAGTTTGGCAGCTGGGGTGAAAGAGGAGGAATTACGATAGAGGAAACCACGTCTAGATTTAAATTTAGCCTGCAGCTTTGATATGTATTGAGAGAAGGACAGTGCACCGTCTAGCCATACTCCCAAGTACTTGTATGAGGTGACTACCTCAAGCTCTAAACCCTCAGAGGTAGTAATAACACTGTGGGATGGGAAGAGGGGCATTCTTCTTACCAAACCACATGACCTTTGTTTTGGAGGTGTTCAGAACAAGGTTAAGGGAGGAGAAAGCTTGTTGGACACTAAGAAAGCATTGTTGTAGAGCATTTAACACAAAATCCGGGGAGGGGCCAGCTGAGTATAAGATGATCATCTGCATATAAATGGATGAGCGAGCTTCCTACTGCCTAAGCTATGTTGTTGATGTAAATTGAGAAGAGCATGGGGCCTAGGATCGAGCCTTGGGGTACTCCCTTGGTGACAGGCAGTGGCTGAGACAGACGATTTGCTGTTTTTATACACTGCACTCTTTAGCGAACCAGGCCAAAGACCCCTCAGAGACTCCAATACTCCTTAGCCGGCCCACGAGAATGGAATGGTCAATCGTATCAAAAGCTTTGGCCAAGTCGATAAAAATAGCAGCACAATATTTCTTAGAATTAAGGGCAATGGTGGCATCATTGAGGACCTTTAAGGTTGCAGTGACACATCCATAACCTGAGCGAAAACCAGATTGCATACCCGAGAGAACACTATAGACATCAAGAAAGCCAGTCAGTTGATCATTGACAAGTTCTTCCAACACTTTTAAACAGGGCAAAATAGAAATAGGCCAATAACAGTTAGGATCAGCTTGATCTCCCCCTTTAAATAAAGGACGAACCGTGGCTACCTTCCAAGCAATGGGAACCTCCCCAGAAAGCAGAGACAGGCTTGGCGATGATGGGGGCAGCAACCTTAAAGAAGAAAGGGTCTAAACCATCTGACCCAGATGTTTTTTTGGGGGTCAAGTTTAAGGAGTTCCTTTAGCACCGCTGACTCAGTGACTGCCTGCAGGGAGAAACTTTGTAGCGGGGCAGGGGAAAAATAGGGAGAAGCATCGGGGATAGTCACATTAGAAGGGGTGGGAGATGAGGAAATGTTGGGCGGGCAAAGAGGCTGAGTCAAATAGGGATCCTGGCTTAATGAAGTGGTGATTAACCTGTTGGGGCTAGGGGGCAGTATTTGCACGGCCGGATAAAAAACGTACCCGATTTTAACTGGTTACTACTCTTGCCCAGAAACGAGAATATGCATATAATTAGTAGATTTGGATAGAAAACACTCTAAAGTTTCTAAAAATGTTTGAATGGTGTCTGTGAGTATAACAGAACTCATATGACAGGCCAAAACCTGAGAAGATTCCATACAGGAAGTGCCCTGTCTGACAATTTCTTGTCCTTCTGTTGCATCTCATTTACATTACAATTAATACAAAAATGTCAAACAATATGTTTTTAGTTTGTCATTATGGGGTATTGTGCGTAGATGGGCGAGACATTTTTTTTTATTTTATCCATTTCAAATTCAGGCCGTAAGACAGCAAAATGTGGAATAAATCAAGGGCTATGAATACTATCTGAATGCACTGTATGATGAACTTCACAGGGCGGTGAAAGTGCACGGTGATCTTGATGCTCCTTTCCAATAAATATTGGGGGTCTGATTTTGGTGACATGATGATCGATGCATGACTTCTGTTTTCCATAATAATCTCATCATGTAGACGATCCTACCCGCGCATCCTACCCGCACAGCCTACCCGAACTGCATCAGCGAGCTGTTGGCAAGAGCGCTTGTGCCAAGACCAGAGTAGCGACATTTCAAATCAAATTTTATTTGTCACATAAGCCGAACACAACAGGTGTAGACCTTACAATGAAATGCTTACTTACAAGCCCTTAACCAACAATGCAGTTTTAAGAAAATACATTTAAAAAAAGTAACCGATAAGAATAACAAATAATTAAAGAGCAGCAGTAAAATAACAATAGAGGGACTATATACAGGGGGTACCAGTACAGAGTCAATGTGCGGGGGCACCGGTGTCGAGGTAATTGAGGTAATATGTACATGTAGGTAGATTTATTAAAGTGACTATGCATAGATAATAACAGAGTGTAGCAGCAGTATAGAGGGGGGGGAGGGGGCAATGCAAATAGTCTGGGTAGCCATTTGATTGGATTTTCAGGAGTCTTATTGCTTGGGGGTAGAAGCTGTTTAGAACCCTCTTGGACCTAGACTTGGCACTCCGGTACCACTTGCCGTGCAGTAGCAGAGAGAACAGTTTCTGACCTCCTCCCTATAGGCTGTCTCATCATAGTCGGTGATCAGGCCTACCACTGTTCACTGTTGTGTCATCTGCAAACTTAATGATGTTGTTGGAGTTATCCCTGGCCGTGCACTCATGAGTGAACAGGGAGTACAGGAGGGGACTGAGCATGCACCCCTGAGGGGCTCCCGTGTTGAGGATCAGCATGGCGGATGTGTTGTTACCTACCCTTACCACCTGGGGGCGGCCCGTCAGCAAGTCCAGATTCCAGTTGCAGAGGGAGGTGTTTTAGTCCCAGGGTCCTTAGCTTAGTGATAAGCTTTGAGGGCACTGGTGTTAAACGCTGAGCTGTAGTCAGAAGAGCATTATCACATAGGTGTTCCTTTTGTCCAGTTGTGAAAGGGCAGTGTGGAGTGTAATAGAGATTACATCATTAGTGGAATTGTTGTGATGGTATGCAAATTGGAGTGGGTCTCGTGTTTCTGCGATAATTGTGTTGTGAGCCATGCCCAGCCTTTCAAAGCATTTCATGGCTACAGACGTGAGTGCTACGGGTCGGTAGTCATTTAGGCAGGTTACCTTAGTGTTCTTGGGCACAGGGACTATGGTGGTCTGCTTGAAACATGTTGGTATTACAGACTCAGTCAGGGACAGGTTGAAAATGTCAGTGAAAACACTTGCCAGTTGGTCAGCGCATGCTCGGAGTACATGCCCTGGTAATCCGTCTGGCCCTGCGGCCTTGTGAATGTTGATCTGTTTAAAGGTCTTACTCACATCGGCTGTGGAGAGCGTGATCACAGTCGTCCAGAACAGCTGATGCTCTCATGCATGTTTGTGTTACTTGCCTCGAAGCAAGCATTGCAGTTATTTATCTCATCTGGTAGGCTCATGTCACTGGGCAGCTCTCGGCTGTGCTTCCCTTTGTAGTCTGTAATAGTTTGCAAGCCCTGCCACATCCGACGAGCATCGGAGCCGGTGTAGTACGTTTCGATCTTAGTCCTGTATTGACGCTTTGCCTGTTTGATGGTTCGTCGGTGGGCACAGCAGGATTTCTTATAAGCTTCCGGGTTAGCGTCCCACTCCTTGAAAGCGGCAGCTCTACCCTTTAGCTCAGTGCGAATGTTCCCTGTAATCCATGGCTTCTGGTTGGGGTATATACGTACAGTCCCTGTGGGCACGACGTCATCGATGCACTTATTGATGAAGCTGGTGACTGATGTGGTGTACTCCTCAGTGCCATCAGTAGAATCCCGGAACATGTTCCAGTCTGTGAAAGCAAAACAGTCATGTAGTTTAGCATCTGCTTCATCTGACCACTTTCTTTTATAGACCAAGTCACTGGTGTGGTGCTTCCTACTTTAATTTTAGCTTGTAAGCAGGAATCAGGAGGATAGAATTATGGTCAGATTTACCAAATATAGGGTGTGGGAGAGCTTTGTACACGTCTCTGTATGTGGAGTAAAGGTGGTGTCGACTTTTTTTCCCCTCTGGTTGCACATTTAACATGCTGATAGAAATTAGGTGAAACTGATTTAAGTTTCCCTGCATTAAAGTCCCCAGCCACTAGGAGCGCCGCCTCTGGATGAGCATTTTCCTATTTATTTATGGCGGTGTACAGATCATTGAGTGCCGTTTTAGTGCCATCATCGGTCTGTGGTGGTATGTAGACAGCTACGAAAAATACAGTTGAAGACTCTCTAGGTAGATAGTGTGGTCTACAGCTTATTTGCTATTTAACACAATTGTTTTTGTTGACAAAACTATCGGTAGAGTTGAAAATGTGATGGAAACACAGAACGTTTGATTTTTATTCGATACATGAAAACTTAAGCCAAAAAGTACATTTTGTGTGCTCTATGTCGTCATGCACTGATTTCTATCCACAACAAGTCTGTTTGGTGAAAACCCGACTGGTGGGAAAATGCGTGTGTTTTCTTTCTGCAGATTCTTTTATATTCGCATACGATCTGTCGCCAATTGAATGGCAATTTAGGTTTTGGATGGCTATCCAGCATCATAAGCTAACCTAGGTTTGGTAGCAAACTAGCCTCTGAGGTTGTTCTTTGTTCTTCTACATTCATTAGTCAACGTCAGCTTGGTTTCTCCAAGGATAGAATAAATAATAGAAAAGTTTACTTCTGAAGCCTTCAACCTGGAGTCCTGGAAAATTGGTTGATTGCAGAAGAGGTGGGTGAATGTCCTAGATTTTTGATCTGAAATGTATTTTGTCAGTTCCTTCTCTCTTCATCAGTTGTGTTTAAGGCACCCAGCCAGGCCTCTAAAGGAATGAGATTACAGCTGTAGCCCTGTAGTCTCCCAAACTCAACAATTACTCTCTGCTCACCAGATTGTGTGTGGACTGTTCTGACAGAAGGTGGGCTGTCCTCTCGTCTCCTTGAGGGGGGGTCTTGTCAGGGTCTGTCCCAGCTGTCAGTCCAATCTGGCCACCTGTCACTTTCTGTTTCTTTAGCAGACTCCGCCTCCTACTGTGGATGATGACCATTGCCAGTACAGAGCAGGGATCAACCTCCTTTAGTGAGCTATATACTGTAGCCTTTCAAATCCATGAATTAGTTTACCCTTGTAAAGCTAGCTATTGCTCAAGCCGTTCCCAATTGACTAGAACATAAGCATTTTAAGTCTGTATTTTTGGCTCTCCGTGTTGGTTAGTGATGATAACCTTTCCTCTGCTCCACAGTGAGTTGTAGTCTCCTCCTGGGTAGATGAGAGAGGCATGCTATCTCCTCATACACACGTCTGTAAGCTCATTTAAAGCAACCGTGTGTGGTTAATATGAAACCCACCCCATCTTCTCACTTAACACATGAGAGGGTCTCTGAACAATTCTGTTCCGTACTTACCTGTTTTGAATTTTGACTTGTGTGATTGTATTATGCCAGCCACATATTAGTGACTTGTGTGATTTGTGTTGAGCTACACACCAGAACATCTGCAGTAACAAACTGTGCTGTGCTGGTTAATTCATGTCTATTTTAAAAGCACCAATGACTTCTCAGTATGTTGATATAATGTAGACACATCAGTACACCATGAGCTGCTTTCTGCCTTCCACTGCATATTTTAGTCTTTAATTCATCCTGCATTAATTGACTAGCATTATGCAAAACCAAGCTAAGTGTTAATATAGATGTAAGATAAGTCAAACTGGGACACAGATCTCTGACTTAAAACACTACGTACTCATCGTACTGTTGCCAAAGCTTTTCTCTTGATAAATAGGTATCCAGATTTGAGGTTTTAGTATTGTGAGTTCCTGTTGAAAGGTAGTAGTGAACCAGAAGGAATGAAACATTAGATATGTGGTTCATTTTTCTCTATCAGGACAGTACGGTTAGTAAGAACGAGTGGGTTTGGGTTTTGCAGGAATCATGCAACATTTGTATATTTTTAAATGTATGCTCTCAGAATAGTTTAGCCTTTGGCGTCAACAGATAACTAACTCGTGAATTGTTTTGAGAACTTCTGTGTAAACGTTGCTGTAAAAACTCACAAACCACACCTTGCTTGGACTGTATTTTATTTGGGTGTTTTTCCTGTATCGTCACTGCCTTCCTTTCCTTCCCAGCCATCTCTGCCCTCAGGAGTGAGGGGGTTTGTTTTGTAATGTAATGCAGTATTTAGGTTAGGTGCTGCATACACTACTTCGCTACTGTATTCCTCTTCAATGTATCTGCGTCCGTCAGGATGGTCGTGCTATCTGCGTCCGTCAGGATGGTCGCGCTATCTGCGTCCGTCAGGATGGTCACAGTTTAGTCTGAGCCAGAGCATATTAAAAGTACTTACAGTTGAAGTCAGAGTTATTTGAGCTTTCATCACATTCCCAGTGGGTCAGAAGTTTACATGCACTCAATTAGTATTTGGTAGCATTGCCGTTACATTGTTTAACTTGGGTCAAATGTTTTGGGTAGCCTTCCACAAGCTTGCCACAATAAGTTGGGTTAATTTTGGCCCATTCCTCCTAACAGAGCTGGTGTAATTGTCAGGTTTGTCGGCCTCCTTGCTTGCACACGCCTTTTCAGTTCTGCCCACAAATTCTCTATAGGATTGAGGACAGGGCTTTGTGATGGCCGCTCCAATACCTTGACTTTGTTGTCCTTAAGCCATTTTGCCACAACTTTGGAAGTATGCTTGGGGTCATTGTCTATTTGGAATACCCATTTGCGACCAAGCTTTAACTTCCTGACTGATGTCTTGAGATGTTGCTTCAATATATCCCACATCATTTTCCCTCCTCATGATGTCATCTATTTTGTGAAATGCACCAGTCCCTCCTGCAGCAAAGCACCCCCACAACATGGTGCTGCCACCCCCGTGCTTCACGGTTGGGATGGTGTTCTTTGGCTTGCAAGCATCCCCCTTTTTCCTCCAAACATAACGATGGTCATTATGGCCAAACAGTTCTATTTTTGTTTCATCAGACCAGAGGACATTTCTCCAAAAGTATGATTTTTGTCCCCATGTGCAGTTGCAAACCGAAATCTGGGTTTTTTATGGCGGTTTTGGAGCAGTGGCTTCTTCCTTGCTGAGTGGCCTTTCAGGTTATGTCGATATCGGACTCATTTTACTGTGGATATAGATAGTTTTGTACCTGTTTCCTCCAGCATCTTCACAAGGTCCTTTGCTGTTGTTCTGGGATTGATTTGCACTTTTCGCACTAAAGTACGTTCATCTCTAGGAGACAGAACGCGGTATGACGGCTGCATGGTCCCATGATGTACATACTTGCGTGCTATTGTTTGTACAGATGAACGTGGTACCTTCAGGCGTTTGGAAATTGCTCCCAAGGATGAAGCAGACTTGTGGAGGTGTACAATTTTATTTTCTGAGGTCTTGGCTGATTTCTTTTGATTTCCCTGGGATGTCAAGCAAAGAGGCAATGAGTTTGAAGGTAGGCCTTGAAATACATCCACAGGTACACCTACAATTGACTCAAATGATGTCAATTAGCCTATCTGAAGCTTCTAAAGCCATGACGACATTTTCTGTAATTTTCCAAGCTGTTTAAAGGCACAGTCAACTTAGTGTATGTAAACTTCTGACCCACTGGAATTGTGATACAGTGAATTATAAGTTAAATAATCTGTCTGTAAAAGTTTTGGGAAAAATGACTTGTGTCATGCACGAAGTAGATGTCCTAACCGACTTGCCAAAACTATAGTTTGTTAACAAGAAATTTATGGAGTGGTTGAAAAATGAGTTTTAATCACTCCAACCTAAGTGTATGTAAACTTCCGACTTCAACTGTATACAGAGAATCATTATGAACATATTTAACAGAACATACAGGACCAGAAACAGTTTGAACACGTACTCATTCAAGGGTTTTTCTTTGTTTGTACTATTTTCTACATTGTAGAATAGTAGTGAAGACATTAAAAACTATAAAATAACACATCAAATCATGAAGTAGCCAAAAAAGTGTTAAACAAATCTAAGATTCTTTGAGGTTCTTCAGTTGCTACCCTTTGCCTTGATGACAGCTTTGCACACTCTTGGCATTCTTTCAGCCAGCTTCATGAGGAATGCTTTTCCAACTGTCTTGAAGGAGTTCCCACATATGCTAAGCACTTGTTGGCTGCTTTTCCAACAGTCTGCGGTCCAACTCATCCCAAACCATCTCAATTGTGTTGAAGTCGGGTGATTGTGGAGGCCAGGTCATCTGATGCAGCATGCCGTCACTTTCCTTCTTGGTCGAATTGCCCTTACACAGCCTGGATGTATGTTGGGTCATTGTCCTGTTGCAAAACAAATTATAGTCCCACTAAGCGCAAACCAAATGGGATGGCGTATCGCTGCAGAATCCTGTGGTAGCCATGCTGGTTAAGTGTGCCTTGAATTCGAAATAAATCGCTGACAGTGTCACCAGCAAAGCACCATCACACCACCTCCTCCATGCTTCACGGTGGGAACCACACAATGCTGAGATCATCCGTTCACCTAGTCTGCGTCTCACAAAGACACGGTGGTTGGAACCAAAAATCTCAAATTTGGACTCACCATTCCAAAGGACAGATTTTCACCGGTCTAATGTCCATTGCTCGTGCTTCTTGGCCCAAGCAAGTCTCTTCTCCTTATTGGTGTCCTTTAATAGTGGTTTCTTTGCAGCAATTCGACCTTGAAGTCCTCATTCATGCAGTCTCCTCTGAACAGTTGATGTTGAGATGTCTGTTACTTGAACTCTGTGAATTTATTTGGGCTGCAATTTCTGAGGCTGGTAAATCTAATGAACTTATCCTCTGCAGCAGAGGTAACTCTGGATCTTCCTTTTCTGTGGTGGTCCTCGTGAGAGCCAGTTTCATCATAGCCCTTGATGGTTTTTGCGACTGCACTTGAAGAAACGTAAAAAATTCCACAAATGTAACTTTTAACAAGGCACACCTGTTAATTAAATTACATTCCAGGTGACTACCTCATGAAGCTGGTTGAGAGAATGCCAAGAGTGTGCAAAGCTGTCATCAAGGCAAAGGGTGGCTGCTTTGAAGAATCTCAAATATAAAATATATTTTGATTTGTTTAACACTGGTTACTTTTGGTTACTACATGATTCCATATGTTATTTCTTAGTTTGATGTCTTCTATTATTCTACAATGTAGAAAATAGTAAAAATAAAGAAAAACCCATGAATGAGTAGGTGTCCAAACTTCTGACTTGTACTGTATAGACTGGATTGTAATCAACACATTATCAGAATTTATATACAGTGAATGATAATCAACCAAGCAAAATTATTAATACAGCGTCAATCAGAGTTTTCATAATGATAAACATGTTGGGCATTTATGCCTTTTTTCTTTTGGGTAAAAGAAGACTACAGAGACGGTGGATTATTTCAATCTTGCTGCTGCTTTGGGCTTTTTCACTCTGCTCAGTGCAGAACTAAAACACAGAGACAGGCTGTCAACAGCCTTCGCTGCCTATTGTCAAATTTGTTCCTTTGACGGGAATGGAAAGACGAGGCATAAGTATCGCAGTAGCATGCTTTGGCTGTTTTCTCGAACTCTTTTTCTCTTTCTTTCTGTGGTTGTGCGGCAGGTAGCCTAGAGCTTAAGGGCGTTGGGCCAGTAACCGGGCAAGGCTCTTAATAACCCTATTGGCTCGTGTAAGTTGCTCTGTATAAGAGACTAAAACATATTTTGTCCTTCCCTCTCCCCCATCCTCCCTCACTCTCTCTTCTCTTCCTCCCTCCCTAAACTGTAGCTAGACAGATGTGTATGTCTGACACTCTGCCCTTTTGTACAGGGGATTGACTAAACACCTCATTTCCATGTTGTCGTGAAATATAGAATTTCAAACTGGAATGTTCCTTTCATTTACATATTTTCTTCTCTGCCAAATTATTTTTATTCCATCCAAAGTGAAAAGCGGATTCCCTCAGGGGTTTCTATGCGGTGTTATATAATTGGTGGGATAGCTGCTGGTATAATCTGTTTTTATAGTTTTATTCCCTTTGCTTCTTGAGCCGTCTCTCTCCATCCTGCTGCTGCATGCCGCTAACTACACCAGACCCTGTCCACTGTCACACAAGGAGAGGAGTCAGGAGCACTCCCTTGCCGTTCACTCTGCATAGTCGGATGATGCAACAATGTTAGTGACGTGCTGCTTTCAAAAAAAATTCTATAGCTTACACTATTCGCTTGGGTATCATACTGTATGCAAACTACTGTTTGTCAGTTTGTCTTTTCTTAGCAAGGTGTTACTAAAATAATTAGTGTTAGCCGCTAATGCTAATCAGTAGTTAGCTGGCTAGCTAGCTTGCTAAATGTACTAACATCTAATTGGGGTCACCTGGAAACACTGACTAACTTTGGTACCTACCCTGTAAATAATTCCTCACTGGCTTATTCATTTGTTGTCATGTCAAACAACAATGTATTCAAGGTGCTGCCCACTATATTCATACTATAGAATTAGAATAATCACCCAACAGTTCAATTAACTAGGCCTAGATTTTTTTGCCCATATCATGCTGTGTGGCACAGTGTGGAAATGATAAAAGTGCAGGGAATGCAGAAATTGATAAATGTATAAAATATTTTTGTTTGGAGTTGGATTGAACAGTATAAATGGAGAAAGCCCCATTTGAAAATACGTATAAGTTGTGTTGGCACGACTATGGTCATGAACTACTCAAAAAGCATATTTAGAACTTTTATTATTCAAAAACATAAAATACCATCATACCGTGAAAAATATAGTGATGTGATATTTTGTCCGTATCGCCCAGCCCTACCCACCTGTGGAGGAAGAAGGGAAGATTAAGTGTGTGACACGTGTTTGACTGCCTTCCTTCCTGCCCCACTGCCTCTGTAGAGATACTGAGACTGCGTTCCAAATAGAACTCTCTTCCCTATGTAGTGCACTTCTTTTGACCAGCGCCCTATAGGGAATAGGGTACCATTTGGAACACAACCTGAGCCTACTGAGCCCTGCACTGTGCTGGTGCTGCCGTCTCTAGCAGACAGCAGAGACGTGACAGGCTTCTTTCAGCAGAGCAGACCAGGGCAGTCCAGCAGGAATATGTAGTATAGCGCTAGGCAACGTGTCCAGAGTTATTCACACTTCTAGCCAGGCTCTGCTTCTCTCCACCTCAGTTGTTGCTGAACAGAGCAGTGTGTGAGGGAGGAGAGAGAGCGGAGGCAGACTGACTGTGAGAAATGGGAATGCTTACTAAGGCTTTTCACAAATACTAAAAAGGAAGAGACGAAAATGCAGGAAGAAAAAAACTGCAAGTAATCTGACCTAGTTTCCAGTTCCCTTCTCGCTCTGTTCTAAGCCAGTGGTGCAGGAAGCATTTTTCTTTTTATCCTCTTAACCCTATCAGTCCCAAGAACCCAGCAAATAAGCTTTACATTTATCTGACTTTCATTTATCTGCATTTTCAGCCTTTTATATTTAGCCTCACAATGAAGTGTTTTACCATTTTATTTTCAGGACAACCATGGCTACAATCTGACAAACAGTTGCAAAACCTGATTTAAAAATGAATTTATATGAATGCTGTAAGTACATAAATGGTTTTCTCATTGGGAAATGAATATCCAACTAGTCAGTTGCAACTGTGTGGAGTTTTGAGTTTGTGACAGCAGCTTTGAGCTTATTACAGTATTATAGACACTGTCCTGGATTTCCAATGATCTATGTAGAATAACACCTTACCTTCTAACAGCTCTTGCGTAGCTTGTGAGTGTCATATAGCAAAAGATGTTGCACGTGCGAGTTCGTGATCGTCTCAACTTGTCATAGACAGCTTGTAATAGTTTGTAGCTCAAACCATTCTATGTCTACAGATGTTTTTTTCTGACCTGGCCCGGGCCCCTTCGGGATCCGCCCTTGTCTCATAAACACCGCTCTGGCTCAGCCTCCGTTAAACACAAACATTCACGTCCTAAATCCCGCCGGCGCGATGCTGGGACTCATCGGGTTAATGTGATTCATCTTCCGGTTCAAACCCGGATCCCATGTGTGCCACAGGACCGTGTTGACTGTGTTAGCCCGCTAAGCCTTCAGGTGTCAGGCCAGGTTACTCACTACACACGTGTGATTCGCCGAACCACCTCCAGTAGATATGATTGGGCCACGTATCATGGAAGGACTGTATGCGATTCTCCTTCCCCTACAGTCAGTGGGATCTTGCCATTAGTATGACTGGTGGCTCCATGGTTACTGTAGGGGAGGACTGTCTGATACCATGATGCAGAGCGTGTCAGAGAGCCCATTAGGAATGACGCATCACACAGGGCCGAACAGGGCAATTAGTTGTCTGACGAAGTACATGAAGGGGGCGAGGTGGTGTTGGAGTAGGAGGGTGGTGGTGGTGGTGGTGGTGGGAGTCGTCATGTTCTTGGCTGAGTGGTGTTATAGGCTGGTGGTAGAAAGGTGGGTGGTTACCACTCCGACTGTACCTTCATTATCTCTACAAGCCAAGTCTTACGTCTGAGAATATACCGTTTTCCCATCGCCGACAGTCGTTCTGGTTTTCCCATGTTTACTTTCAGCTTTTTTGAAGTCCTCTTTGTAATCTGTGCAGCTTTCTGTTGAAGATGCGTTATTTTGTCTTGTGCCAATTTCACCACCTGGGAGAGTTAATGAGCTGTATAAGGGCATAAGCAAACAAATAAATACTCGTCCAGAGGTGGCACACGTAGTGGCCGGGGACTTTAATGCAGGGAAACTTAAATCCGTTTTACCTCATTTTTACCAGCATGTGCAACCAGAGGGGGAAAAAACTCTAGACCAGATTTACTCCACACACAGAGACGCGTACAAAGCTCTCCCTCGCCCTCCATTTGGCAAATATGACCATAACTCTATCCTCCTGCTTACAAGCAAAAACTAAAGCAGGAAGTACCAGTGACTCGCTCAATACAGAAATGGTCTGATGGCGCAGATGCTAAGATACATGACTGTTTTGCTAGCACAGACTGGAATACGTTCCGGGATTCATCTAATGGCGTTGAGGAGTACACCACATTACTCACAGGCTTCATCAATAAGTGACGTCAGCCCCACAGTGACCGCACGTACATACCCCAACCAGAAGCCATGGATTACAGGCAATATCCGCACTGAGCTAAAGGGTAGAGCTGCCGCTTGAATGGAGCGGGACTCTAACCCGGACGCTTATAAGAAATCCAGCTATAGACTAAATTACTTATTTGCGGATAAGATTTTGTCATTTGAGCAGATGGTCGAGAAATATCAACTCCCAAAGCAGGACCTTTTCCGTTTCCTACAAGTAAGACATATTCTGAAGAGCACCACCTTAATTGGCAACCCTGATATGTCTGTCATTGAAAGAATGCTTTTCTTCCCACAAAGGAAAATGTCTGTAAGTCTGTTTTACGATGACCCTTTTCTGCTGTCGACACACAGAGGGTGAAACAAGTGTGGGAGAAAGAACTGTCTGTTACTATTGACGAAGAGATGTGGGAGGACATTTGGAAATATGCAAAAACTATATCTATATGTAATCGTACTAGAGCAATTCAATTAAGAATAATACACAGATTGCATATATCCCCAAATCGCAGACATGCTTTTAGCCCCGCTTCCTCCTCTCCTCAGTGTCTCAAATGTAAAACTGATACAGGCACCCTAACACATTGTTTATGGTCATGTACCAAAATACAAAGATATTGGTCTGGTGTTCTGCAAGAAATTGAAAAGATCCTAGGGGTCGATCTAGAATTAGACCCAGTTTCTCTACTGTTAGTTCTCCCTAGTAGGCATGTAACTTCTGTGGGTAAGAGGAGGCTTTACAACATCCTCACCTTCGCAGCGAGGAAAAACATACTTTTACAGTGGATTAGTGATAAGGTTCCCTCTATTAAAGATTGGCATAAGATACTATTTGAATGGGTGCCGCTGGAATATCTGACATGTACATTGCACTCTAAGACAGATCAGTTCTACAAAGTATGGGAACCTTACCTAAATTACCTAGAACCTGAAGTATCAGCTATTATGCTGCAAGGATTCTCTTAGAGTGGTGATCTATGTATTTCAGAAATACACTAAGTTCCATGTGGGGAACCCAAGTTCTTGGTTTAAACTGAGCTTTTTATTTTATTATTATTATTTTATTTATTTTTTATTTCTTTTTATGTTTGTTTAAAATGTATGTATTGAGAGACGCAATGAGGGGGATGGGGTGAGAGAAGTGCTGAGCGGGGAGAGGAAAATGGTGTGTGTGTACGTGCGTGCTGTTTTTTTTGCCTTGTCTTTGTTGTATCTCTTAATATGGGTGAAAATTGTGAAACTCCAATAAAAATACTGTTACAAAAAAAAAAGAAATCCAGCTATGCCCTCCAACAAACCATCAAACAGGCAAAGCGTCAGTACAGGATTAAGATCGAATTGTCCTACACCGGCTCTGACGCTCGTCGGATGTGGCAGGGCCTGCAAACTATTACAGACTACAAAGGGAAGCACAGCCACAAGCTACCCAGTGACACTTCTATGCCCGATTCGGGTCAAGCAACACTGATGCGTGCATGAGAGCACCAGCTGTTCCGGACGACTGTGTGATCACGCTCTCCGTAGCCGATGTAAGACCTTTAAACAGGTCAACATTCACAAGGCCGCAGGGCCAAACGGATTACCAGGACCTGTACTCAAAGCATGCGCTGACCAACTGGCAAGTGTCTTCACTGACATTTTCAACCTGTCCCTGACCGAGTCTGTAATACCAACATGTTTCAAGCAAATGACCATAGTCCCTGTGCCCAGGAACACTAAGGTAACCTGCCTAAATAACTACCGACCCGTAGCACTCACGTCTGTAGCCATGAAGTGCTTTGAAAGGCTGGTCATGGCTCACATCAACACAATTATCCCAGAAACCCTAGACCCACTCCAATTTGCATACCGCCCCAACAGATCCACAGATGAAGCACGCAATCTCTGTTGCACTCCACACTGCCCTTTCCCACCTGGACAATAGGAACACCTATGTGATAATGCTATTCACTGACTACAGCTCAGCGTTCAACACCATAGTGCCCCCAAAGCTCATCAATAATCTAAGGACCCTAGGATTAAACACCTCCCTCTGCAACTAGATCCTGGACTTCCTGATGGGCCATCCCCAGGTGGTGAGGGTAGGTAGCAACACATCTGCCACACTAATCCTCAACACAGGGACCCCTCAGGGGTGCGTGCTCAGTCCCCTTCTGTACTCCCTGTTCACCCATGACTGCATGGCCAAGCACGACTCCAGCACCATCATTAAGTTTGCAGACAACACAACAGTGGTAGGCCGGATCACTGACAATGATGAGACAGCCTATAGGGAGGAGGTCAGAGACCTGGCAGTGTGGTGCCAGGATAGCAACCTCTCCCTCAACGTGATCAAGACAACGGAGATGATCGTGGACTACAAGAAAAGGAGGGCCGAGCACACCCCCCATTCTCATCAACAGGGCTGTAATGGAGCGGGTTGAGAGCTTCAAGTTCCTTGGTGCCACATCACCAACGAACTGTCATGGTCCAAACACACCAAGACAGTCGTGAAGAGTGCACGACAAAACCTATTCCCGCTCAGGAGACTGAAAAGATTTTGGCATGGGTCTTCAGATCCTCAAAAGGTTCTACAACTGCATCATCGAGAGCATCCTGACTGGTTGCATCACTGCCTGGTATGGCAACTGTTTGGCCTCCGACCGCAAGGCACTACAGAGGGTAGTGCGTATGGCCCAGTACCTCCCTGGGGCTAAGCTTCCTGCGATCCAGGACCTCTATACCAGGCGGTGTCAGAGGAAGGCCCTAAAAAAATACCCCAGCCACCCTAGTCATAGACTGTTCTCTCTGCTGCTGCGCGGAAAGCAGTACCGGAGTGCAAAATCTAGGTCCAAAAGGCTTAACCGCTTCTACCCCCCAAGCCATATGACTCCTGAACAGGAGGCTACCGTACTATTTGCATTGCTGCTACTCTATCTATGCATAGTCACTTTACCTCTACGTACATATTACCTCAACTAACCGGTGCCCCCACACATTGACTCTGTACCGATACCCCCTGTATATAGTCTCGTTACTGTTATTTTGTTGTTGCTCTTTAATTATTTGTTATTTTACTATTTTCTTTCATTTTTGTTTACTTCGGTTTATTTAGTAAATACTTTCTTAACACTTATTTTTTCTTAACTGCATTGTTGGTTAAGGGCTTGTTAGTAAGCATTTCACTGTAAGGTTGTATTCGGTGTATGTGACAATATTTGATTTGTCTGTGTACTAGTCTGCTGCTTTTCGAAAATGTCACATCTGCTCTCCGTCTGCTCTGCACTGTATCCTCCTATATAATAATGTCATACTGTGTTACCGCTCCATAGCCGCTCCATAGCTTTAGAAATGAATCTGGTTTTCTCCTTGAAGAAATTGAGTTGTTCCAGAGGTAGTGGTGGTTTGGTGTTTATCTCCAGACGAAGCTAGCGAATGGAATACTTATTTTCTTTATCTTTGATAATCCTGTTTATATTGATACTTTTATCCCTGCGGTTTATCCCTCGATCTTCACCTCATCTATATTTTCGTGGTGCCTCGTCATCCATTGATGCGTTTCCTAGTAGTAGACGTGTGCTTTCCTGTGTGTGTGCTTTCCTGTGCCCGTGTGATGTCATTGAGGTGGCGTGGAGGATAGGGTCCCACTTTATTTGGATAGTCTGGATTTTTCATCTGTAGACGGTCTACAGATGGTCATATCTATCTGTTGATAAGCAACTGCTTGCTATGGATACGGCTCGGGTAAGGGTTAAGTGTTTGGTTAGGGTTGGTAGATTCAGTAGGTAGTTGAAATGTTACTGATGGTCTGTAGAGCATCTACAGATGGACTATCCAAATAAAGTGTTACCTTACTTGGAAGCCTGTTGCCATTAGATGGCCTAATGAAACCTGATAACCTGTAAAACCTTATGGCCAAGTGTGAACATTTAACATTTAAGTCATTTAGCAGACGCTCTTATCCAGAGCGACTTACAAATTGGTGCATTCACCTTAAGATATCCAGTGGAAAAACCACTTTACAATAGTGCATCCCATTACAGCCGTGTTAATAGCGTCATTACGGAGCAGAATCAAACGGGCCCGGGTCAAAACGGCTTATTGAGTTACAGACCGGAGACAATAAAGAAGGATTCGTTTAATTACCCTCCATCTTGAAGCTGGGATTGGTCCTCAGGGAAGCCTGATGCTCGGATTGGTCGGTCCTCAGAGAACCAAGCGGAGTCGAGTGTGAAGTGAAACATCTGTGCTATTGAAAACAAACGACTTGAGAGCATGCAGCACGTGTTGCATTGAAATGGATTACGTTGTGTCCTGAGCTGTTGTCAGTGATGTTGTTGCTCATAAAAGACACTGCTGAACGCTTAAATGTCTTTATTATGCCTGTAAAAAAAAAAAAAGATGCAAATAAGGTCATGGTTGAGGTTCCAGTCAGATTCTGTTCCCCCATGGGATCTTGGTTAGAATGCTGATTGTTTGTGGCAGGCATCTAGCTTTGAATGCCTACTCATAATTGGTTAAAATCACAGGATGCATACCGATGATGACATTGGAAACACATTATCTTCCTCAATATGTTTTACTACAAAACATAGAAACGCACCATTTTCACACATGTTGATGTTGGGGTGGTGCTGGACATGATTCATATAAAGTTGGTTTAAAAACAAAAAGGTCAATTGAAATAGGCTATGCAGTAAGGCCAGGGTAATACAGTAGTATACATTTGTGCTTCTATATTTTTGGAATGTGAACTAGATTACCTCCAGAGACCAAAATCCCCAAATCCCAAACTAATCTTTAATATGTTCAGGAAGATGTGAAGAGGCTGAGCTGATAAATAAATTAGCAAGGTTTGGCACGGTCAAACTCCATGAATAAATAATGAGTCATCACGGATAAGGAAGCTGACTTGGTACTGAAACGTGTTAGACCTGCATCGAGGTATCGTGTAATCCTCTGGGCTCAGCTCCCAGGGTGCGTTCCAACGGCACCCTATTCCCAAGTGTACTACTTTTGGCTGTTGCATTTTGGACACAACCCAGTGAGAAACCACCTCCAATTGTCACAGAAGTCCGTGACAGTCCTGCCAGAGGTGTGTCTGTGTCTTCAGGGGGAACAGAGAGAAAAACGTTGACTCGTATGAAAGGAAGCCCGAAGCCTTTAATCTGGTTGTGACGGACGTGGGAGGGCTAAGGGACTGGGTGGACCGGTGAGGACTCACTGGTGACTCCACACACTCGGCTGTCATGTCCAGCTGAGACTGAGATGGCTTTGCTTTGGGAACCTCAGCAGTTTTGCACTGTGTTCGTTCTGTGTTGGTCATTGATGACACAACTTTGTGTGAAAAGAGAAAGAGAGCGTTTTTATTATGTGGGTGCGTGTTGTCGTGCTGTTTTGCATTTCTGTATTTTTCATTCCCCTGCTCTTCTTTGAAACAGTGATTTGTGGTTTCAGCATGGCTAAGCAAAGCTCCCTAACACATCCCTCACAACTTGTCCCCTCCTTTTCCTCACCAAATGCCGTTCTTTCATCTTCCTCTGTGTGGATCTTTAATTAGGTTACAGAAGAACCAGGCTGTGCCCCAAATGCCACCCTATTTCATATATATACTTTTGACCAGAGCTCTATGGACATGGGCAAAAGTTGTGCACTATAAAGTGAATAGGGTGCCATTTTTAATGTTTTTTATTTCACCTTTATTTAACCAGGTAGGCCAGTTGAGAACAAGTTCTCATTTACAACTGCGACCTGGCCAAGATAAAGCAAAGCAGTGCGACACAAACAGAGTTACACATGGAATAAACAAAATGTACAGTCAATAACACCATAGAAAAGCCTATATACAGTGTGTGCAAATGAGGTAAGGTTAGGGAGGTAACCAATAAATAGGCCATAGTGGCGAAATAATTACAATTTAGCAATTAAACACTGGAGTGATAGATGTGCAGAAGATGAATGTGCAAGTAGGGATACGGGTGCAAAGGAGAAGGAAAAAAAATAGGTAGTTGGGTGTGTTATTTACAGATGGGCTGTGTACAGGTGCAATGATCTGTAAGCTGCTCTGACAGCTGATGCTTAAAGTTAGAGAGATATGTCTCCAGCTTCAGTGATTTTTGCAATTCGTTCCAGTCATTGGCAGCAGAGAACTGGAAGGAAAGGCGGCCAAAGCAGGAGTTGGCTTTAAGGGTGACCAGTGAAATACACCTGAGGGTGACCAGTGAGCTGAGATAAGGCGGCGCTTTACCAAGCAAAGACTTATAGATGACCTGGAGCCAGTGGGTTTGGCGACGAATATGAAGCAAAGGCCAGCCAACGAGAGCATACAGGTCGCAGTGGTGGGTAGTATATGGGGACACAGTGTTAATAGAAAAGGTATTTCTGTAGTATTATGGTGTTTTTAATCAGCTGTTCATATGGTGACTACAGCTGCCCATATGGGAACTGCTGGTGCACCGTGATAAGTTCTGTACTCTGCATTCTCTGTTTGCACTCGCAATACACCTTAGCAGAAGGAAAGCCCCCCTTTAATCTCTTTAGTGTACTTGAAAAGTTTCCATCTCTTTCTCCTCTTCCTCTATGTATTAAAACCTCTTACATCTACACGTTCCGCTAGCGGAACGTCTGCTCCAATATCCAATGATGGGCGGGGCGCGAAATTCAAACTCCTCTAAATCCGAAAACGTACACTTTTCAAACATATGACTATTTTACAGCTATTTAAAGACAAGACTCTCCTTTATCTAACCAAACTGTCCGATTTCAAAAAGGCTTTACAGCGAAAGCAAAACATTAGATTATGTCAGCAGAGTACCCAGCCAGGAATAATCACACAGCCATTTTTCAAGCTAGCATATCATGTCACATAAACCCAAACCATATCTAAATGCAGCACTAACCTTTGATGATCTTCATCAGATGACACACCTAGGACATTGTGTTATACAATACATGCATGTCTGTTCAATCAAGTTCATATTTATATCAAAAACCAGCTTTTTACATTAGCATGTGACGTTCAGAACTAGCATTCCCACCGAACACTTCCGGTGATTTTACTAAATTACTCACGATAAACGTTCACAAAAAGCATAACAATTATTTTAAGAATTATAGATACAGAACTCCTCTATGCACTCGATATGTCCGATTTTAAAATAGCTTTTCGGATGAAGCACATTTTGCAATAATGTAAGTACATAGCCCGGCGTTACAGGGCTAGCTATTTAGACACCCTGCAAGTTTAGCCTTCACCAAAATCACATTTCCTATAAGAAAAATGTTCTTACCTTGCTTGTTCTTCATCAGAATACACTGCCAGGACTTCTACTTCAATAACAAATGTAGGTTTGGTCCCAAATAATCCATCGTTATATCCAAACAGCGACGTTTTGTTCGTGCGTTCTAGACACTATCCCAACGCTAAATCTCGGCCACGAGCATGACGCAAAATATGACAAAAAATTTCTAAATATTCCATTACCGTACTTCGAAGCATGTCAACCGCTGTTTAAAACCAATATTTATGCAATTTATCTCGTAGAGAAGCGATAATATTCCGACCGGGAATCTGCCTGTCTGTAAACTGAGGAAAAAACCGAAAGCCGGGGGCGGGGCGTGTCACGCGCCTAAGGCTTAGTCCATTGACTGACCACTCAGCTTTTGCTCTCGTGTGCTTCAGCCAGGGCTTTGAATTACATCATTCCTGTTTTTCCCGGGCTGTGAGACTCCATTGTTGACGTGAGAAGTGTCACGTAAGAGCAGAGATCCTTTGTAAACGATAGAGATAATCAAGAAGGGCAAGAAATGTTCAGACAGGGTACTTCCTGAACAGAAGCATCTCAGGTTTTTGCCTGCCATAGGAGTTCTGTTATACTCACAGACACCATTCAAACAGTTTCAGAAACTTTGGAGTGTTTTCTCTCCAAAGCTAATAATTATATGCATATTCCAGTTTCTGGGCAGGACTAATAATCAGATTAAATCGGGTACGTTTTTTATCCAGCCGTGAAATTACTGCCCCCTAGATGTAAGAGGTTTTAAGTCATACCTCTTTCTTTTTTCCCCTTTTTTCTGTCTCTCTCTCCCTCACAACCACTCTCTCTCCGTCTCTCGCTCTCTCTCTCTCTCACTCTCTCACTCTCTCTCTCACTCTCTCTCTCTCTCTCTGCCTCAAAGCGGTGTGTAACTCTAAGCTGTCAGATGTGTTCTCAAGAACAGCTCAGAGCTGCTTCAAGTCTCTTCTGCCGTGTCAGGGCTTCCACCACACTTTCTTCTACTCTTTCTCTCTGTCTCTCTGTTGCTCTCTCTTCCCTCCATTCTCTCTCACACACACCCCTCTCCTTCTGTCCCATCATCACCACCTCTTCCTCTGTATTGCATAACCTGAATTTGCTTTGAAGAGACCCGACGCACCAAGAGAGGAAAAAAATAGATGTGTTTTGAGTTATTTAGCCTGGTCATTAGCATTTGGCGCTCACCTCTTCTCCTCAGGTGAACTGCACTACTCCTCTCCCTCTTCTCCCTTCTTCCCTCCCCCGTTCTTCTCTGCTGGTGTTTCCCTTTAGCGTCTCCCTAGGACACAGGACTCCCACAGAGCTGTTACTGCTTCTAACTAACTAACAGTTCTGCTACAAGACCATGGTGCTTGCCTACGGAGCTGTGAGGGGAACGGCACCTCCGTACCTTCAGGCTCTGATCAGGCCCTACACCCAAACAAGGGCACTGCGTTCATCCACCTCTGGCCTGCTCGCCTCCCTACCTCTGAGGAAGCACAGTTCCCGCTCAGCCCAGTCAAAAAATATAGATGTACTATTGTAAAGTGGTTGTTCCACTGGATATCATAAGGTGAATGCACCAATTTGTAAGTCGCTCTGGATAAGAGCGTCTGCTAAATGACGTAAATGTAACTAGTGGCTGTCCTGTCCTGCTCTTATCTGTGGGGAACGTTAACTCCCAGATACTGGGTTGGGTACTGCTGCATTTCCTGCAATGCAATGTCGTCGTCGTCGTCCCCCCCCCCCCCCCCACCCACCTCGCTCTCCCAGACCCCCTGTAGCCTGTGTTATAGTTGTGTGATTAAAATACTGCTGCAGAACGCCAGCTTCTGCAATACCTTTCCCTGCCCAGTTCATCTTGTCATATCCTCAGGCTGTGTTATTGTTGCTTGGACTGTCTTGTGTGACTAAAGTACACAGCTCTGAGACAGGAGCGCTTCAGATCATCTTTATCCTCCCAATCCTGTTTTCTCTCATCAGTATGTGCCATTTACATCAGTTACCATCAGACTAATAAAGTTGTGTGGAGCTGGAATGGCCTGGTGTGGCCCGCGGCTGTTAGTTCACCATCACTAGGGCAGGTGGCTGGGGAGCATGTTCTATGCATGCCCTGAACATAATCACAGCACACACACACACTTATTAGTCACAGCGCGCACACACACTGCCTCAGGACACACACCGCCTCACCACAGCACACACAGCCTCGTCACAGCTCACAGATAATAGCATTAGGAAGTGATTTGAGATGCGCCTTGTGTAAAAAGAGAAAGCTGTTTGTCTTGTGTTCTGAATCATCCATGTGTGAAGCGGTCTCTGACTGTTTAATTACATCAACCAGACCGTAATGTTATTGACATGTGGGACAGACCCAGGCACACTAGATCACATTTAGATGAATGCACCAATCTCATTTTAAAGATAACTTGAGCTTTTGATTACTTTTTAAAAAGTTAGCTTTCTCGACCTGACAGTGGTAATTTAAAGATGCATGCGATGCAGAATGAGTTGTTAATAAATCTGTAAGTTACCATGGTAACAGCCAGTAACTATTTCTACTGAAGTGTTCGTTTGGCAGTCTGGTCCTGTGGTCTCTCCAAGTCCATTACAGAAGCTTTGTATGTTGAACTCCAGGACATGTAAGGAACCCATTTTGTGTCCCTATTGGGCCGTGCTGCTATTACATTGCGTAGTGATTTCTAGGAGTTGTATAGTGTTGTTTCTCGCTCTGTCTCTTCCTTCCCTCGCTGAGTGGTTCAGAAGCACGTTAGTGGTGCTCTGTCATTGGCTGATCTCAGAGGTTATAATGAGGAAATGCAAATGAAGGAGCTATTTCAGAGGGTTCCATCATCTTCGTGTTGTAACAGAGTCTAGCAGCGCCTGGGAGGAATAATGGGGAAGTGTCCATTTAGAGAGTTAGGTAACCCTGCTGCAGCAGAGCAGGTTGTGGGACTGGACAGACATACACAGAAGAGTGACAAGTAAACAGATCTATCCTCCATCCTTTCTCTCCCTTCTCTTTCTCCCCCGCCCCCCCTCTCGCTCTAGAGTTTGCTGCTCTCTCTCTGTCTCTCCTTCTCCACTCCTCCCCCCTTTCCCTCCATCTCTCTCTCACCCTCTCTATCTGAATAGAAACCCAGGGGTCTCTTTTTAATAGAATCATGCTGATTGGTCTTCTCCCTAAATTGATATACTCTGTGTAATACAGCGGAAAGAGACATTTGGATATAGATCTGGCGTTATTCTCTGTGTTCAACTGAATTGAACTCTGATGGGCTCTGTCCCTCCCTCTGCCTGGACTGAATCCTCAGAGGAACTAGAGTTAGACTTTGGCCCCTGACCTTTCTGTGCAGACCTTCAGATGAATAGATTACTGGAGCTTTAACCATAGCCAAGCCACCATTACTCAATACGCAGCAGGTTGTTAGAGAGCGGGTACAACGGTGTTTGGGCTAGTTAAGGAGTACTTTAAGGGCAGAGCCCTGAGCGCCTTGCTAATTTGAGATGCTGATGATAAAGGGATAGGGAGGAAAGGGAGAGGAGGAATTGGGGAAGGGAGAGAAAGATGAACAGTAGGTAGAAAATGCTAAACTGTCTAATGAAACGTAAAGTAGTTTCCTGATTTTTAAAAACCTGTTGTTTAATTGATGGGGAGTTGGTTTGAAAGGGTGAGTGTGTGTTGGATTAGTAGCCATGGTGCTTGTGTCTGAGATGGGTGGTAGTCATGTGGAGAGGAGAGCAGTAAAGGAACTCCCCCTGCTGATATACACACAGTGGCTTCGGAAAGTATTCAGACACCTTGACTTTTTCCTCGTTTTGTTAGGTTACAGCATTATTCTAAAAATGTTGCTAATTTCTATTTTTTTAAACCATGAAATATCACATTTACATAAGTATTCAGACCCTTTACTCAGTACTTTGTTGAAGCACCTTTGGCAGCGATTACAGTCTCGAGTCTTGGGTATGACGCTACAAGCTTGGCACACCTGTATTTGGGGAGTTTCTCCCCTTCTGCTCTGCAGATCTTCTCAAGCTCTATCAGTTTGGATGGGGAGTGTTGCTGCACAGCTATTTTCAGGTCTCTTCAGAGATGTTCGATCGGGCTCAAGTCTGGGCTCTGGCTGGGCCACTCAAGGACAATCAGACACTTGTCCCGAAGCCACTCCTGCGTTGTCTTCGCTGTGTGCTTAGGGTCGTTGTCCCGTTGGAAGGTGAACCTCAGTCTGAAAACCTGCTCCAGAGCCATCAGGACTTCATCAAGGATCTCTCTGTTCCGTTCATCTTTCCCTTGATCCTGACTAGTCTCCCAGTCACTGCTGCTGAAAAACATCCCCAGAGCATGATGCTGCCACCATGTTTCACCGTAGGGATGGTGCCAGGTTCCTCCAGACGTGATGCTTGGCACTCAGGCCAAATTGTTTTATATTTTTTTTATCAGACCAGAGAATCTTGTTTCTCATGGTCTGAGTCCTTTAGGTGCCTTTTAGCAAACTCCAAGCGGGCTGTCATGACTTTTACTGAGGAGTGGCTGCCGTCTGGCCACTCTACCATAAAGTTCTGATTGGTGGAGTGCTGCAGAGATGGTTGTCCTTCTGGAAGGTTTTCCCATCTCCACAGAGGAACTCTAGAGCTCTATCAAAGTGACCATCGGGTTCTTGGTCACCTCCCTGACCAAGGCCCTTCCCCCCCCGATTGCTCAGTTTGATGCTCTAGGAGAGTCTTGGTGGTTCCAAACTTCTTCAATTTTTAAGAATGATGGCGGCCTCTGTGTTCTTGGGGACCTTAAATGCTGCAGAAATGTTTTGGTTCCCTTCCCCAGATCTGCCCTTGACACAATCCTGTCTCGGAGCTCTTCAGACAATTCCTTTGACCTTATGGCTTGGTTTTTGCTCTGACATGCACTGTCAACTGTGGGACCTTATATAGACAGGTGTGTGCCTTTCCAAATCATGTCCAATCAATTGAATTTACCACAGGTGGACTGATCATCTTTGAGATATTTCTACAATATAAACAGGATGCACCTGAGCACAATTTCAAGTCTCATAGCAAAGGGTCTGAATACCTACGTAAATAAAGCTGTTTTTGCTTTGTAATTATGGGGTATTGTGTGTAGATTGAAGATTTTATTTTATCCATTTTAGATTAAGGCTGTAACTAGTGATGCACCGATATGACATTTTACTGATATCCGATATTTTCCTTGCCCAAAAAAATTATACCGATATTTAAACTTTTAGCAGCCTTTTAAGCGTTCTAGTGCAGTTAAATAGTTAACACACACATGGACGCAGCGGATGACATTATAAATAAGATTTTGTTCTTAACTTACTTGCCAAGTTAAATAAAGGTTACACACACACACACACACCATACTGACCAATAGGTTATTTTGTTGGCATTTACATATGTCCCAGTTACCAGTAAAACATAATCAAAACCTATTTCTTTCACTTACTTGATGTGCTGTTTCATTGTTCAGTCGTTTCATTCTCAACCAGGATTTCTATGGAACGCCGTTTGGGTCTTTGCATGTCAAAAAATAAAACAATGACCAGTAGATAACACTATTTGACGTGTCAGATTAGCTTGTTGACCAATCAGGACCTGAATATGACTGCACGTCACATAATATTTTAACACGTTCATACATTTTTTACATAGTGTAACCAATGTGCAATAACTATCACTTGTATTTCATGTCACAACGATTCATCGATACGTATGCTATGATGCTGGTAAAGTTGTCTCGCGCACCTACAGTGCTGGTCATAAAAACCGCTACCTAGCTCATGGATGTGAACAATGTTCTTCCCCAAAAAGAGCAAAACTACAATCTGTTTCAGAAGCTAAAGTTAGATATCATCATCTAAAATAACCCTAATTTATAAGACAGTTCTTAATTGATTAATGGTGGTCGGACCCATCTATGCGAAGCTAGCCACAATAAGGATTAGCCACAATAGTGGACTTTGCTGTTAGCCTTCAAAATAAAAGTATGGCATAATTCTACTCTTTGTATTAATTTGCATCATTGTCAATGACATACTTTTATTTTGAAGGCAAACCGCAAATTCTGCTATTGTGCCTAATCCTTATTGTGGCTAGCTTCACAACACATAACCAAGTCCGGTCGAGCCTCACTAGCCAGATGAAGCTAGTTGGCTGCTTATAACGTTAGCTTTGGACAACAGGGCTAAGTAGCTGGCTAGCGATTTATTTTTATGAACTGAAGTTCAATTTCAATAGGCGAACAGATAGTGGCAACCTAGCTAATACTTACTCACAAGGATTCCTAAATCATTGCTAAGAATAATGAAAATGACTGCAGTTTCTTCTGGTCATTGTTTTCAGGCTGGTTGTATTGGTGCTAGCTAGGTACCAAGCAAAAGCTAGCTACCCCAGATGTTGCGGTCGAACAAATTATGTTTTTATTACCGACGCGGTATTGTAAACACATCGTTCGTGGCCGGTGTTTGCTTGTTTGCAGACTTTTTTTGTACAGCTTTGACAGTGCTACTGTATCTTTTTTGACACGCAAAGACCCAAACGACGTTCCATAGTATGTATGTCTTGAAGCTAATAGCAGTGATGCTATTACTGTGTAACTCCGGTAGGGCAACATCTGAAAAATAGCGCACTTGGTAGTGTGTACCGGTGCTCGACCAGTCGGCGAAAGCCAACATCACCCACGACAGAACGGTTGATTGTCAATGAATTCCATTATCTTGGCTTTAATGGATTTCGCCTTTTGAGTTGTCTCGCTGAAATGTTCTTACACTTTCAAATAACTGCTCGACTTGTTGACTGCTCGATCCCCACAGCAGACATTGTGGGCTAGGTTATGAATGCTGTGTGGCACGTGTAGCGCAAAATTTTACGTGGCGTCATTATGGCATGTACCTTCGTTTATATAAACTCAGCAGAAAAAAAAACATCCTCTCACTGTGAACTGCGTTTATTTTCAGCAAACTTAACGTGTAAATATTTGTATGAACATAACTATATTCAACAACTGAGACATAAATTGAACAAGTTCCACAGACGTGACTAACAGAAATGGAATAATGTGTCCCTGAACAAAGGGGGGGTCAAAATCAAAACTAACAGTCAGTATCTGGTGTGGCCACCCGCTGCATTAAGTACTGCAGTGCATCTCCTCCTCATGGACTGCACCAGATTTGCCAGTTCTTGCTGTGAGATGTTACCCCACTCTTCCGCCAAGGCACCTGCAAGTTCCCAGACATTTCTGGTCGGAATGGCCCTACCCTCACCCTCCGATCCAACAGGTCCCAGACGTGCTCAATGGGATTGAGATCCGGGCTCTTCGCTGGCCATGGCAGAACACTGACATTCCTGTCTTGCAGGATATCACGAGCAGTATGGCTGGTGGCATTGTCATGCTGGAGGGTCATGTGAGGAGGAGCCTGCAGGAAGGGCACCACATGAGGGAGGAGGATGTCTTCCCTGTAACGCACAGTGTTGAGATCACCTGCAATGACAACAAGCTCAGTCCAATGATGCTGTGACACACCGCCCCAGACCATGACAGACCCTCCACCTCCAAATCGATCCCACTACAAAGTACAGTAAACGCGAATCCGACCATCACCCCTGGTGAGACAAAACCGCGACTCGTCAGTGAAGAGCACTTTTTGCCAGTCCTGTCTTGTCCAGCGACGGTGGGTTTGTGCCCATAGGCGACGTTGTTGCCGGTGATGTCTGGTCAGGACCTGCCTTACAACAGGCCTACAAGCACTCAGTCCAGCCTCTCTCAGCCTATTGTGGACAGTCTGAGCACTGATGGAGGGATTGTGCGTTCCTGGTATAACTCGGGCAGTTGTTGTTGTCATCCTGTACCTGTCCCGCAGGTGTGATGTTCGGATGTACCGATCCTGTGCAGGTGTTGTTACACGTGGTCTGCCACTGCGAGGACGGTCAGCTGTCCATCCTGTCTCCCTGTAGCGCTGTCTTAGGCGTCTCACAGTATGGACGTTGCAATTTATTGCCCTGGCCACATCTGCAGTCCTTATGCCTCCTTGCAACATGCCTAAGGCACGTTCACGCAGATGAGCAGGGACCCTGGGCATCTTTCTTTTGGTGTTTTTCAGTCAGTAGAAAGGCATCTTTAGTGTCCTAAGTTTCATAACTGTTACCTTAATTGCCTACCATCTGTAAGCTGTTAGTGTCATAACGACCGTTCCACAGGTGCATGTTCATTCATTGTTTATGGTTCATGGAACAAGCATGGGAAACAGTGTTTAACCCCTTTACAATGAAGATCTGTGAAGTTATTTGGATTTTTACAAATTATCTTTGAAAGACAGGGTCCTGAAAAAGGCACGTTTCTTTTTTTGCTGAGTTTAGGTATGCACTTTGCATCGATATTGCACATCAGCGTTGAACTACACATCGGCCGATACCGATGTTGGCATTTTTAGCTAATATCGTCCGATTCCGATATGTTCAACGAGATATCGTGCATCCGTAGCTGTAACGTAACAAAATGTGGAAAAAGTGAAGGAGTCAGATTTTTTTCTGACGGCACTGTATACACACACACACAGACAGACAGACAGACAGACTCCCCCCTGAGTCTGCCTATTAATGTCTGAAGGTAGAGCGGTTACACAAATAAGCACACACATTTTTCGCTGTCAGCAGCCAGCTTTCACTGATGGGATCAGTTTGATTACCCTACTGCTCAGATGACAGCCTGCTGAGTTGGCCCTGTTTTGATAAGATGACAATAATAAAACTATAATACTAGACATCATTAAACTCTGTTCACCACATGACCTTACTATACCTTACTAAAACATCAGCATGTAATACATTTTATAAATTGTATTTGTAGATTCGATTATTAGTAGTAAGTAATAGAAACCAGTAACGGCTTCTTTTCACAAAGCAAGAAGAATATCAACCCTCAAGCGCGCACAGTCAAATAATTTGCCGCAAACATAATCACCAACACTTGATAAATAATGTAAAAGATTAATTGTATGAAGAAACCTTTGTGGAAATATATCCTTGAAATTATATAGAAAGAAGAGTCAATTATAGATGTACAATAGTTGTTTTTATATGCATGTACAGTAGACTATGGATACGTTTTGTATTTGCCTACTCTACAGGCCTAAAATATGTTTTTGTTTCTCTCGCAATGAAAACACCACAATGTAATACATTTGATAAATGTTAATTGTAGATTTGATTCGTTGTAGGGTAGTTGGGCCGTAACCCTGGTATAAGGTATATATGGTAATCTGGAAAAAGCCTGGGGATGTTTCTTTTTAAGTAAATACCTGCAGTCAACTTCTGCAATACGTTAGGAGATAAAGTAAATTGCATTCTTGATTTCACCTGTCGCATAATTCTTCATTATGAAGCTTTCCGGTAGTCCCCATTCACATGGAGTTTGTTTACAAACACACAGTGACGAGTCCGAAGCCTTTTGAGTTACTCAAATTATCTAATTTCAGTAGGGAATTCATAACTAAATGTTTGCCACCTAGATATGACTATTAAGTTAACTGTCTAAAATGTGCTAAATGCTCTGCAGTTGTACATTTGTTTTGCTAATTTAGTAGTTAGCTATCTAGCTAAGTGGTTAGCTTCTTCCAAAATCAAGCATTCGCTTGTTAACAGCAGAGAATTCATTCCTGAATCAAGAGCCTTGCTGGCTAATATTTTTTCCGTGCTTACCTCAAACTGTGAGTAGTATTTTTGAGTTACTTGTATAGTTTAGGTCATATTTGTGACGTGCTCGTCGTTAGCATTTAGGTAGCATTCTCTATGAGATTTTACATGTATTTGTTAGCATTGCTAACCTTCGTATTAGACTGTCAGTGGGGTTGGAAAACCATGGCCGTTGTGTTCAGTGCCGGTATTACAGAATATCCCGGTATGGCACAAGGTCTGTATGAAGGTATGACAATCTGGATACCGCCCAAGCCTAGCCAGTACTGTTATTCCAATGTGCAGGGGTACTGGAGGGATTGAGGAAGGAATGTACATGTAAACAAGTGTAAAAGTGTATTTTAGCTGGATAAATACAAATGTAAATGTGTTCCGTCTGACCACAAGTCAGAGACCACTATGATGACACACCAAATGCGTTCGATGGATCCTTTTTGTCCTCTTCTAATGCCTCTTAATGAGAAAGTAATCCAAAAGTTACCTGTCCAAGATTGTAATAAGTATGGTAACTGTAACATATTACATTTAGAAAGTAACCTACCCAACCATGAGTAAGTAATACAGTCCAGTAACAGCTTCTTTTGATGAATTATAAAGAAAAGATGCATATCAACCCGCAAGGCGTGCGGTCAAATGATTTGCCGTAAACATGAGCATCACCACTTGTGCTTATGGTGAACAACAAAATCAAACGGCAGTGGGGGTTAGTGGGACAAACTGACAGAAGACCACTAACGAGAGAGCCACCTTCTCTCTCTCTCTGGAGGTCTGTGTGGTGTAATCCTACTGTACACATTCCCCTACCTGCCTCATTAGTATCATGCTAACAAACCCTCTGCTGAAGAGGTGTCACTGGGTGGAGAGGGGAGATGCCACAGAGCGAGGGGTGGAGGAGGGGAGAGGGGGGCATGTTTAACCCTTCACCCCCTGGAGGGATCTCTGTGGGCAGAGAGAGGAGAGTCCCTCGGTCTTGAATACACATGGTATCCTCGCACTCTGTTTGGTTTCACCCCACCCACTCTGGCTTTATTGGCATGGGAAACATAAGTTAACATTGCCAAAGCAAGTGAAATAGATAATAAACAAAAGTGAAATAAACAATAAATGTACTGTAAACATTACACTCAAGTTTCAAAGGAATACACACATTTTAAATGTTATATTATGGTTATGTACAGTTATAATGATGTGCAAATAGTTAAACTACAGAAGGAAAAACAAGTAAAGAAATATGGGTCGTATTTACAATGGTGTTTTGTTCTTCACTGGTTGCCCTTTTCTTGTGGCAACAGGTCACAAAGATTGCTGCTGTGATTTCACACTGATATTTCACACAATAGATATGGGAGTTTATCAAAATTGCATTTGTTTTAAAATTCTTTGGGTCTGTGTAATCTGAGGTAAATACAGTTGAAGTCGGAAGTTTACATACAAACCTGACTCCGTTACACCAGCTCTGTCAGGAGGAATGGGCCAAAATTCACCCAACTTATTGTGGGAAGCTTGTGGAAGGCTACCTGAAACATTTGACCCAAGTTAAACAATTTAAAGGCAATGCTACCAAATACTAATTGAGTGTATGTAAACTTCTGACCCACTGGGAATGTGATGAAAGAAATAAAAGCTGAACTAAATCATTCTCTCCACTATTATTCTGACATTTCACGTTCTTAAAATAAAGTGGTGATCCTAACTGACCTAATACAGGACATTTTTATTAGGATTAAATGTCAGGAATTGTGAAAAACTTAGTTTAAATGTATTTGGTTAAGGTGTATGTAAACTTCTGACTTCAACTGTATGTCTCTCTTGTATGGTCATACATTTGTCAGGAGGTTAGGAAGTACAGCTCAGTTTCCACCTCATTTTGTGGGCAGTGCACATATAGCCTGTCTTCTCTTGAGAGCCAGGTCTCCTACGGCGGCCTCTCTCAATAGCAAGGCCATGCTCACTCTGTACATAGTCAAAGCTTTCCTTAATTTCTGGGTCAGTCACAGTGGTCAGGTATTCTGCCACTGTGTGTATGTACTCTCTGTTCAGGGCCAAATAGCATTCCAGTTTGCTTTGTTTTTTTGTTAATTACTTGACACATTGGAATTTTATCTTTCGGGCTCTGTCGTGTCTAATTGTGTTTGTGTTCAGAGCCCCAGAACCAGCTTGCTTAGGGGACTCTTCTCTGGGTTAATCTCTCTGTAGGTGATGGCTTTGTTATGGAAGGTTTGGGAATCGCTTCCTTAAAAACTTATTTGGGATCAGTGTCCCTTCCACGGGATGGTTGAGCTAATGTAGGCTAATGCGATTAGCATTAGGTTGTAAGCAACGAGCATTTCCCAGGACACAGACATATCTGATATTGGCAGAAAGGTTAAATTCTTGTTAATCTAACTGCACGGTCCAATTTACAGCAGCTATTACAGTGAAATAATACCATGCTATTGTTTGAGGAGAGTGCACAATTTTGAACATGAAAAGTTATTAATAAACAAATTAGGCACATTTGGGCAGTCTTGATACAAAATGTTGACCAGAAATGCAGTGGTTTGTTGGATCAGTCTAAAACTTTGGATATGCTCTTCTGCCATCTAGTGGCCAAAATATATATTGCACCTGGGCTGGGATAATACATTATGGCCTTTCTCTTGCATTTCAAAGATGATGGTACAAAAAAATACAAAGTAACGTTTTTTTTCCTTTGTATTATCTTTTACCAGATCTATTGTGTTATATTCTCCTACATTCCTTTCACATTTCCACAAACTTCAAAGTGTTTCCTTTCAAATGGTACCAAGAATATGCACATCCTTGCTTTAGGACCTGAGCTACAGGAAGTTAGATTTGGGTATGTCATTTTCGGCGAAATGGTAAAAAATTTGGTGTTTTACGTAGCACACGGGGGAAGTTATTTTTTTATATTTATTTATTTACTCCTTTTCTCCCCAATTTTGTTGTATCCAATTGGTAGTTACACTCTTTTCCCATCGCTGCAACTCCCGTACAGACTCGGGAGAGGCGAAGGTCGAGAGCCGTGCGTCCTCCGAAACGCAACCCAGCCAAGCCACATTGCTTCTTGACACAACGCCCGCTTAATCCGGAAGCCAACCGCACCAATGTGTCAGATGAAACACCATACACGTGGCGACCGTGTCAGCGTGCATTGTGCCTGGCCCTCCACAGGAGATGCTAGTGCGCAATGGGACAGGAACATCCCTGCCGGCCAAACCCTCCCCTAACCCGGACGATGCTGGGCCAATTGTGCGCCACCCCATGGGTCTCCCGGTCGCGGCCGGCTGCGACAGAGCCTGGACTCTAACCAGGATCTCTAGTGGCACAGCTAGCACTGTGATGCAGTGCCTTAGACCACTGCTGCACTCGGGATGCCCACACGGAGGACATTTTTGCAGAATCTCAATTTGGTGTTGGTCCCATTTTGTGAATTCTTGGTTGGTGAGTGTACCCCAGACCTTACAACCATTAATGGCAATGGGTTCTATAACTGATTCAAGTATTTTTAGCCAGATCCTAATTTGGATATCGAAGTTTATGTTCCTTTTGATGGTGTAGAAGGCCCTTCTTGCCTTGTCTCAGATCGTTTACAGCTTTGTGGAAGTTACCTGTGGTGCTGGTGTTTAGGCCTAGGTAGGTATAGTTTTTGTGTGCTCTAGGGCAATGGTGTCTAGATGGAATTTGTATTTGTGCTTCTGGGAACTGGACCTTTTTTGGAACACCATTGTTTTTGTCTTACTGAGATTTACTCTCAGGGCCCAGGTCTGACAGAATCTGTGCAGAAGATCTAGGTGCTGCTGTAGAACGTCCCATGGTTGGGAACAGAAGCACCAGATCATCAGCAAGCAGTAGACATTTGACTTTAGGTTCTAGTAGAGTGATGCCGGGTGCTTCAGACTGTTCTAGTGCCCTCGCCAATTCATTGATATTAACAGTGCCTTGACTTATTCCAAATGTTGTTACATTACTGACTTATTCTGAAATGTATGAAATAGAAAAAAACTATATCTACACACAATACCCCATAATGACAAAGCAAAAACAGGTTTGTAGACATTTTAGCAAATGTATATATAATAAAAAACGTAAATAAATAAATAAAAATTTGATTAGTCACATGTGCCAAATACAACCTTACAGTGAAATGCTTACTTACAAGCCCCTAACCAACAATAAACTTAAAAAAATATGAATAAGAAATAAAAGTAACAAGTAGTTAAAGAGCAGCAGTAAAATAACAGTAGTGAGACTATATACAGGGGGTACCAGTACAGAGTCAATGTGCGGGAGCACCGGTTAGTCGGGTAATATGTACACATAGGTAGAGTTATTAAAGTAACTATACATAGATCATAACAGAGTAGCAGCAGCGTAAAAGAGGAGGGGGGGCAATGCAAATAGTCCAGGTAGCCATTTGATTAGATGTTCAGGAGTCTTATGGCTTGGGGGTGGAAGCCTCTTGGACCTAGACTTGGTGCTCCGGTACCGCTTGCCGTGCGGTAGCAGAGAGAACAATCTATGACATGGGTGGCTGTGGAGTCTTTGACAATTTTTCGGGCCTTCCTCTGACACCGCCTGGTATAGAGGTCCTGGATGGCAGGAAGCTTAGCCCCCGTGATGTACTGGGCCATACGCACTACCCTCTGTAGTGCCTTTAGGTCAGAGGCTGAACAGTTGCCATACCAGGCAGTGATGCAAACCGTCAGGATGCTCTTGATGGTGCAGCTGTAGAACCTTTTGAGGATCTGAGGACCCATGCCACATTTTCAGACTCCTGAGGGGGAATATGTTTTGTCGTGCCCTCTTCACGACTGTCTTGGTGTGCTTGGACCATGTTAGTTTGTTGATGATGTGGACACCAAGGAACTTGAAGCTCTCAACCTGCTCCACTACAGCCCTGTCGATGAGAATGGGGGTGTGCTCAGCCCTCCTTTTCCTGTATATCAAATTTACCTAAGTATTTAGACCCTTTATTCAGTACTTTTGTTGAAGCACCTTTGGCAGCGATTACAGCATTGTCGTCTTGGGTATGATGCTACAAGCTTGGCACACCTGTATTTGGGGAGTTTCTCCCATTCTTCTCTGCAGATCCTCTCAAGCTCTGTCAGGTTGGATGAGGAGCGTTGCTGCACAGCTATTTTCAGGTCTCTCCAGAGATGTTCGATCGGGTTCTAGTACGGGCTCTGGCTGAGCCACTCAAGGACATTCAGACACTTGTCCCAAAGCCACTCCTGCGTTGTCTTGGCTGTGTGCTTAGGGTCGTTGTCTTGTTGGAAAGTGAACCTTCTCCCCCAGTCTGCAGTCCTGAGCGCTCTGGAGCAGGTTTTTATCAAGGATCTCTCTGTACTTTGCTCTGTTCATCTTTTCCTCTATCCTGACTAGTGTCCCTGCCTCTGAAAAACATCCCCACAGCATGATGCTGCCACCACCATGCTTCACCATAGGGATGGTGCCAGGTTTCCTCCAGACAAGACGCTTGGCATTCAGGCCAAAGAGTTCAATCTTGGTTTCAACAGACCAGAGGATCTTGTTTCTCATGGTCAGAGTCTTTAGGTGCCTTTTGGCAAACTCCAAGTGTGCTGTCATGTGCGTTTTACTGAGGAGTTGCGTCCGTCTGGCCGCTCTACCATAAAGGCCTGATTGGTGGAGTGATGCAGAGATGGTTGTCCTTCTGGAAGGTTCTCCCATTTGTCATTGTTTAAAATGTTCTTACGTTGTCTGCTTGAAATGTTTAGATTTGATAGGGAAGCTGAAAGGTCAAATATACTGTTTAAGGCTTTCAACTGCCAAGTTTACATCTCCACTATTTCAGTGAAATGTTTTGTCCAGGAAGTTGAGATTGAATTTGTTGTTACCTAATTGTTTTTTGGTACGTTTCTACACTACTTTCCTTCCGTCTATAGCATTTCTTAATGTTGTGCAGTTCCTTTGGCGTTGATGGCTCATGGTTGAGTATTGTTTCGTTCAAGTAGACTGTGATTTTGCTGTGATCTGATAGTGGTGTCAGTGGGCTGACTGTGAACACTGAGAGACTCTGGGTTGAGGTCAGTGATAAAGTAATTGACAGTACTACTGCCAGTGGATGAGCTATAGGTGTATCTACCATAGGAGTCTCCTCGGAGCCCGCCATTAACTATGTACAGAGCTGCAGGAGTTGTGACCCGTTTTTGTCATAGTTGTGTCTATGGGGGCATATTTGTGAGGGAATACTGTCACCTCCAGGTTGGTGTTCCCCTGTGTGCTGAAGAAGTATCAGGTTCTTGTCCAGTTCTGGCATTTAGGTCGCCACAGACTAGTACATGTCCCTGGGCCTGGAAGTGTTTGTTCTCCCCCACTAGGATGGAGACGCTGTCATCGTTAAAGTATGGGGATTCTATTTGGGTGATATAGGTAGCACACATGAAGACATTTTTCTCTGAGATAATTTCCTTCTTAATTTCGAGCCAAATGTACCAGTTTTGACTAATTTAATTGAGTGGGTTAGGTCTGCTCTATACCAAATTAGCATACCCCCTGAGTCTCTTCCCTGTTTCACACCTGGTAGTTTGGTGGATGGGACAACCAGCTCTCTGTAACCTAGAGGGCAACCAGTGGGTCCGTCTCCTCTATACCATGTTTCTTGTAGGATGGCAATGTCTGTATTTCCAATTTCTTTGAAGTCTGGGTTCCTGCTTTTTAGGCCAAAGGCAGATGACCTCAGACCTCGTATATTCCAGGATGAGATAGTAAAAGCTTTGTGTTCTATAGTGTCTAGTGCTCTTTCTCTCTTCCTGTATCACACACACAGAGTGCTCTGTATGTGTGACTTTCTATTACGGCCTCTCTCTCTCTCTCCTTTGTTCTCTGTCCATCACCACAGCACAGTTGGGTTCTTTTAACATAACCGAGGCTTCACATCTCCTAGCAGTTGTCTTTTTCTTTCTTAGCCTATTGTGAGTGGCGTCGGCCGGGGGAGAATGGAACCACGGCAGCAGTAACTAGACAGCTCCAGTAGAATAAAACCAGCTGCGGAGTAGAGAAGAGTCCTACTCTCTCATTACATCAGACGTGTTACTGTTAGAGCAGTCTTATGTGGATCAAGGCAAATTATTTATGTAGCGATGAATCCTTTTCATGTTGGGAAGGGAGCTATGCGGTTTGGTACATCAGTAACTCCCTGTTCTGTCTGAATATTGTTGCGATAAGATCTTGCATGCAATAGTTACCGAAGACCAACACATGGCTGCAATACTGTTCAGTCTTCAAGTCTGTTTGTTTCCTCAACATCGTTGCCTTTGTGTTTTGCTGTGTTGCTCTTTCTGCTAATGGCTAAATGACATGCCTTCAGTATTATCTATACACATGATATAACCTCATGAATATTAGTAGAAAATTCCATTTGTAACAATAGCAGTATGTGAGTGTCAAGACATAAGGTTTTACTCATCAATCAACCAATCTCTCCCTCTTTCTCCAGGGGACAGAAGCGCAAGCTTGAGGAGGAAGAGGGGGAGTCGGCGGACGAGTCCACCAAGGATTCTAACGAGGAAGAGGAAGGAAGCAGCTCAGAGGCTGACGAGATGGCCGCCGCCCTGGATGCGGAGCTTAACGACTTCATGTGACAACGCTGAATTTGATTTGGACAAATGAACTGGATGTTTGATTTGGACGTTTGTGAACAATGACTCACAGAAGCACTCCCCCGAGTTATCCCTGCAGCTTTTCAGCTACGTGGTACCTGAGAATCATTCTGTCTCTACGCTGTGTGCGTGCTTGTGTTTTAACGAGGTGAATGTGTTGTACAGAATGAAACGCTAGGTTAGTACAGTAGGAAAACGTTGGTGTGTAAATATAGTTGTAGATCATTTTTAGGGTTAATATAGGAACTTTCGACAAACACATTTGTGGTGTTTTATTGTGAAATATAAATAGGATGTTTTACTTGAGTTTGTTTTTCTATTAAGACTTTTTTATATAAATTCAACAAATTAACTTTATTCATTGGTCATATGATGCCAAAGAGTTTGAACTAGGCCAATCAGAGCCTGCAGCTAAACATTTTACTCTTGACGTCACATTCTGTGATCCTATTTCCTGTTGTTTTTTTAGGGGTTGATCATTAAAACGTTGTTACCGGCAGAAAGACTAAGATGCCTGAATGTGTCCCATTGGATCTTTTCCTCTGTTCTTCTCTACCTTGGCGCTGGTACCAGAGACATATATAGAGATCGATATGTATGTATGACTCTGGTTGGTACCTTATAAAGTCAACTGAGCTATCTGAGACAAACACCCAGGATGCACTGCAATATCAACATCATCTTCATCATACCACCGTTAGATATCAGCAGTCTATCTTTTGACTGACCTGGCTGAAAGCTCAAAGCAGGAAGTATAGGAGTTGCACTGTGGCAGTCATCCTGGCTCCACCAATGAGATTTGCCGGTCCTCCTGGCTCTACCAATCAGCGGTGCCGGTCTACCTGGCTCCAACAATGGTCTTGATCAACATTTCCAACACCAACTAATATGTGTTTTACTTCGAAAGGTTAGCTGGTCTAGACCATAGATGACTCTAGTGCCCAAAAGCCCATTTTAACATGGGCAGCGTCATTGACGACTTTCACCGTTTTGAACTAGTCAACTAGGTTGGACTTTCTATGGGTTAAGGAAGGATCACATAATTCCATCCAGGTCATCAGCCAATGAATTATACTCGTAAGCGAGCATTCCATAACTCAGGTGGCAGTAAATGGGCAACCTTGGCTTTATATCTGTTCAAACAACACACTCCAGGTGGCAGCATGCACCCTTTCAGTTAGTTTGCCAACTTATAGAAATGGTAGTAGAAGAAAATGGACTACTTGAAAATGGACTCAATGGCACTGCAGGTTTTCTCAGACGCAATAATGGGACAGATACAATGATGCCATGTCTATCTAAGTCTATGGTCGAGACCCAATTACCTGTCAAAAGGTTATATGGTCAAGGCCCACCAACCAGGTCACTGCCACCACCTTCCCTCACTGGAGCCTGTGATGGTGGATGCATTTTGTTGTTTTGCTTTATGCCATTCTTATTAGGTCTTACAGCTACTTCTATCAGGTGATTTGTGTTTTAGTCAGTTGCGGAGTGAAATGCTAACGGCTACATTTCAGCCAGGTTATGGAGTTCACCAAGTGTCGTCGTGTCAGCTGCTCTTAGTAGGGACCTCCAACGTTCAGGCTGCTGCACAGACACTACGGAGGCTCTAGTCTAGGGCGCCTGGTTAAATTGTGTTTGACAGCATTTTTTAACTCTCTAAATTGTTAAATGTGTAAGAAATAGATGCAATTGTTGCAATAGTTTGTGAGTAGGAAACATAACACTGAGTGTATAAAACGTTAAGGACACCTGCTCTTTCCATAACATGGTGAAAGCTATGATCCCTTATTGATGTCACTTGATAAATCCAATCAATCCGTGTAGATGAAGGGGAGGAGACAGGTTAAAGAAGGATTTTTAATCCTTGAGACATAGATTGTGTATGTGTGCCATTCAGAGGGTGAATGGGCAAGACAAAATATTTAAGTGCCTTTGAACGGGGTATGGCAGTAGGTGCCAGACGCACCAGTTTTATTGTGTCAAGAACTGCAACGCTGCCAGGTTTTTCATGCTCAACAGTTTCCTGTGTGTATCAAGAATGGTCCACCACCTAAAGGGTGGGAAGCATTGGAGTCAACATGGACCAGCATCCCTGTGGAACGCTTTCAACACCTTGTAGAGTCCATGCCCCAACGAACTGAGGCTGTTCTGAGGGCAAAAGGGGGGAGTGCCTCAGTATTAGGAAGGAGTTCCTAATGTTTGGTATCCTCAGTATATATATCATCTTAAATTGACATGTTGAATTATTTTGCCATATTATTTTATTTTCCTTTAATTTCCCTAATGTGGACACTTGCTGTTACTACCTTACACAAGCTTGCATTTACACCCCATAAAATCTCTATTAAAGTCGTTGGCCACACACCAATATACGGATTTGACAGTCCGACTATCACCTAAATAGCAGCCAACCGTTGTCACTGTCGATATCCTATGCTGCATCGTGATTCGTTGAAGTTAACAGAAGTGGTTTGTTCCCTTTTCCATGATGGCAGCCTCCTGAAATGAACATCCGATATTCCAAAATATAGATATAAGCCTTCTACAAGTCTTCATCTAACCAACCATGTACAGTGCCTTCAGAAAGTATTCACACCCCTTTTTCGAAATGTCATTGGTCTAGACACACTGTACCCCATAAAGTCAAAGTGGAATTATGTTTTACAAATGTAATTAAAAATGAAAAACTGAAATGTCTTCAGTCAATAAGCATTCAAACCCTTTGTTATGGCAAGCCTAAATAAATTCAGGAGTAAAAATGTGCTCGCATAATAAGTTGCATGGAATCACTCTGTTCAATAAGTGTTTAATATGATTCTTGAATGACTACCTCCTCTCTGTACCCCACACATACAATTATCTGTAAGGTCACTCAGTCGAGCTATGAATTTCAAACACAGATTCAACCACAAAGACCAAGGAGGTTTTCCAATGCCTCATAAAGAAGGGCACCTATAGGTCGATGGGTAAAAAAAAAAAGCAGATGTTAAAAATCCCTTTGAGCATGGTGAAGTTATGAATTACACTTTGGATGGTGTATCAATATACCCAGTCACTACAAAGATACAGGCATCCTTCCTAACTCAGTTGCCGGAGAGGAAGGAAACCACTCAGGGATTTCACCATGAGGCCAATGGTGACGTTAAAACAATTAGAGTTTAATGGCTGTCATGGGAGAGAACTGAGGATGGATCAACAACATTGTAGTTACTCCACAATACTAACCTAAATGACAGAGTGAAAAGAAGGAAGCCTGTACAGAAAAAAAAATATTCCAAAACATGCATCGTGTTTGCAACAAGGCACTAAGTAATACTGCAATAAATGTGCTAAAGCAATTTACTTTTAGTCCTGAATACAAAGTGTTACGTTTGGGGCAAATACAATACAACACATTACTGAGTAACACTCTCCATATTTTCAAACACAGTGGTGGCTACATCATGTTATGGGTATGCTTGTAATCGTTAAGGACTGGGGAGTTTTTCAGCGTAAAAAAACAATGGTGCTAAGCAGAGGAAAAATCCTAGAGGAAAACCAAGTTCAGTCTGCTTTCCACCAGATGCTGGGAGATGAATTCACCTTATCAGAGGACAATAACCTAAAATGCAAGGCCAAATCTACACTGGAGTGGCTTACCAATTTACAGTTTTAACTTAAATCTACTTGAAAATCTATGGCAAGACTTAAATGGTTGTCTAGCAGTGATCAACATCCAATTTGACAGAGCTTGAAGAATTTAGAATAAATATTAATGGGCAAATGTTTTACAATCCAGGTGTGGAAAGCTCTTAGACTTAGACCCAGAAACACTCACAGCTGGAATCACCGACAAAGGTGCTTCTACAAAGTAGTGACTGTCAATACTTATGTAAATTAGATGTATGTATTTCATTTTCAATGGATTTGCTACAATTTCTAAAAACATGTTTTCACTTTGTCATTATGGGGTAAGTGTGTAGCTGGGTAAGATAAAAATATATATATATATACGTAATCCATTTTGAATTCAGGCTGTAACACAACAAAATGTGGAATAAGTCAAGGGGTATGAATGATTTCTGAAGGCACTGTATAGGTTATTCCAAGTTTCCGTGTGGTCTTTGAGTAGTGTTAGTTTAATCAGCGCTATAGCATGAACGTTTGCCCCCTGTCCTATTGATTTCGGAGTGATATGGAAGTGATTAACAAAAGGTGTGTTGCGTTACACTTACCACGTTGGTGACCAACTTGATTCAAAATGCAACACTTCAAAATGGAGCTAGCTGTCTTCTACAAGTTCTCCTCTAACCAGTGATGTACACATTATAGCCTGATTCAGTGGGGTTTTTGAGCTGTTTTAACAGGATGTGCAACCTCATCTCACCTCTCTCGTGCAATTGTGTTCTCCAGGTTGTCCTCTAACCAGTGGTGTAAAAATATCTCCATACCCCCACAGATCTATGAGTGATTTATTGCTACAGTACTTGTCAAAAAAAAATACAAGTCATATGATTACTATTGTTGTAGATGGTACATTTTGTGTTAGGTTTTCAAAATCACAAACTGCATATCGGTTATTGATTTTGGCTCTGGGCTATTTATCAAAATGTCTTGTCAACAGAAAGCAGCAACAGCATGATGTTCAATTGAACTTTCAACGTTAATTTCCAATGGCATTGTACTTAATCAGGTAAAACTGCTGAATGAGTCCAATAACGTGCTGTGATTGATTTATTTTGATGAGACCGTGCATTCGGAAACTATTCAGACCCTTTACTCAGTACTTTGTTGAAGCAGTGATTACAGTCTCGAGTCTTGGGTATGACGCTACAAGCTTGGCACACCTGTATTTGGGGAGTTTCTCCCATTCTTCTATGCAGATCCTCTCAAGTTCTGTTAGGTTGGATGGGGGAGCGTCACTACACAGATATTTTCAGGTCTCTCCAGAGATGTTTGATCGGGTTCAAGTCCAGCCTCTGGTGGGCCACTCAAGGACATTAAGAGACTTGTCCCAAAGCCCCTCTTGTGTTGTCTTGGCTGTGTGCTTAGGGTCGTTGTCCAGTTGGAAAGTGAACCCCAGTCTGAGGTCCTGAGCGCTCTGGATCAGATTTTCATCAAGGATCTCTCTGTACTTTGCTTTGTTAAACTTTCCCTTGTTCCTGACTAGTCTACCAGTCCCTGCCGCTGGAAAAACATCTCCACAACATGATGCTGCCACCACCATGCGTCACCGTAAGGATGGTGCCAGGTTTCCTCCAGACGTGACGATTGGCTTTCAAGAGTTCAATCTTGGTTTCATCAGACCAGAGAATGTTGTTTCTCATGGTCTGAGAGTCCTTTAGGACTCCAAGCGGGCTGTCATGTGCCTTTTACTGAGTGAGGAGTGGCTTCTGTCTGGCTTGATTTGGGAGAGGGCTGTTGTCCTTCTGGAAGGTTGTCCCATCTCCACAGAGGAACTCTGATGCTATGTCAGAGTGACCATTGGTATCTTGGTCACCACCCTGACCAAGGCCCTTCTCCCCCGATTGCTCAGTTTGGCCGGGCGGCCAGCTCTAGGAAGAGTCTTGGTGGTTCCACATTTCTTCCATTTAAGAACGATGGAGGTTCTTGGGGACCTTTAATTCTGCAGACATTTTTTTTGCTACCCTTTCCCAGATCTGTGCCTCGAAACAATCCTGTCTCGGACCTCTAGGACAATTCCTTCGACCTCATGGCTTGGTTTTTGCTCTGACATGCGCTGTCAGCTGTGGAACCTTATATAGACAGGTGTGTGCCTTTCCAAATCATATCAAATCAATTGAATTTACCAATGAAGTTATAGAAATATCTCAAGAATGATCAATGGGAACAGGATGCACCTGAGCTCAATTTCGAGTCTCATGGAAAAGGGTCTGAATACTTATGTAAATAAGGTATGTTTTTTATTTTGTATAAATTAGCAAACATTTCTAAAAACCTGTTTTCACTTTGTCATTATGGGGTATTGTGTGTAGATTGATAAGGATTTTAGAATAAGGCTGTAACGTAACAATGTGGAAAAAGTTAATGGGTCTGAATACTTTCGGAATGCACTGTACACCAAAACGGGTTTGCCCTGCCTGCTCTTAGGTCATTTTAGAATCCAGGGCTGCGATTGTTCAAGGGTGAGAGGTCATGGGTCAGGAGTTAAAGCTGTGATGCTGGGTCCTCACCCAGAACATTAACTGCCACTTCATTATTAACCTGATTAGATAGATAAAGATGAAATAGTTATTTTTTCATTGTGTTTAAGCCATTCACCCCACCCTTGGTTGTTTTTCTCTATTCTGTTTTGGTTTGTTATTAATTTCAATGAAAAGACTGATGTGTAAAAGTATTTGTATATTCTATTTCATACTTGACCTGACAGAAAATATACTTTTCGTTTAATAAATCTTTGTTGTTTTTTTAAATTGTCTTTGAAGTGTGTCTATCTCAATCTGTGTGTGTGTGTCTGTGTTGAGAAAAGTAACAAATAACGAGTTCCCAGAGGTAAATCTGTTTGGTGCTGAGCTCAGTGGTGGCATTGAGCAGCAGTGGATAGAGATTTGTTTAGCCAGTCAGACTAACAAACTTTACGAACAATGTCTCTGTTGGAGGAAAAGCAGGCAGTCCATTACCTCTGGATGAACTGCTGCTGGCCCAGATATGGAGCGTGCACATACCATACACACACTATACTCACCACACACACACACACTAGTGTTGTTTTACTTCACATCTCTGGGCCTCATTCCCCCCCCCACCATGTCACAGGAAAAAAAGGATTACTTCAACATATGGTCTTAAGAGTGAGTTGATAGACTGGCAGTGAGCCACCACATGTGACTTTATGATAAGATGATTGGATATGAACTGAGACTTTGTTGTTGTGGCTTCTTAGGTTGTGAATTAATTATCCCTAGCTTCAGTCAATATGTCTACTGAAGCTCTGTGGAGTCTGACAGACTGACGTCTATCTACCTACATGGTACTGAAAAATGCCTTGACAGCAAACTACTTTTTTCCTCAGTTTTCTGAAGTTCGGCTGATTATGAGTATTGATTTGGGACATTTTTTACGAGTAGTATTAAAATTCAATCTGTTTTTGAAATGCTTACTCACTAATAGACCTGTACTCACACAATTTTAATTGCACCTTTTGACATTGTTGATCAATGGAAAATGGATTGAATCCGAAGAAATCCATTCCCGCCGACCATTAGTCCCTTTGCCAGACATCCCTCTCACACGACTTATTGATACATGTGTAATGATGTGTAACGAATGGAGTTTATTGTACCTATGCTTCCCAAATGGCACCCTATTCCCTATATATAGTGCATTACTAGTGCACTAAATAGGGAGTAGGGTGCCGTTCGAGACCATTCTAATGTATGGAACCTGAAATGCACCTCTGGGTTTCTCATCATCACAGAGACAGTCTCATTATCTGAATGTACATTACACAGCAGGAGTCATCATGTAGAAGTTGATTAGTAGTTTGGAATGATGGGGAGGGGATGGAGACCAAGGGACTGTAACTGGGGAGAAAAACATGAGACTTCCAAAGCATTTTCATGATCATTTTCCTTTTAACCATACTCTTACTCTCCAGACAACGAGCCTAGAATATAACGTAGCGTTTTGTTGTAGCTGATCTTCTTCAGAGATGGTCTCATTGATCTCATTTACGCAAATGTTTTATTCAGTGTGACGTTATAGTTTTCCATTAGGTGTAATGTAAAATACAATCTATAAGTCTCTGTACAAGTATGCTATATACAGGCTTTACAGTTGTCTGTTTTATGCCGTTAAATCATTTAAATGGGTGTTAGTTGAAGGGAGGCACGTTTGCTACATGAGCTGTAGCCTCTCTGGGTTCCGAGATTACATGAGCTGTCAACTATGATATGTTTAGCTTCTGTAAGAACAGGGAATCTCTACTCTTTTCATAGTACCTTGTCCTCTTTAAAGGTAGCAGTTTCCCCTGTGAACTTTAACCTTTCCTGAAGGTAAAGACATATTGTTGGTGAGCAAGTCAGCCATCCTACAGATCTCCTATGTCCCACAGCTCTCTCCTCATCCCAAGATACCACCCTTAAACAGGGTTGTTAGAGTCTCAGGCATTGCTCTCCTGTATGTAGGCCAGGAAGAGGAAACCAAACCGGCTGGTAGTGGAAAGGTGTTCAAGCAGAAAGGTTCTGTTAACGGGAGATTGAGGATGAATGAGCACCCTGAGTTCACCAATATAGCAGCATGAGCATCAAAGTTATTACTCAAATCCATTACAATCAATGTGGTTTGTCATGAGAATATATGTGGGGATGTGTGGCATATACTTTTGAATAAAGCGTCATTCTTCTTTATTGTCAATTATCGAAACTGCAAGAAATCGACGATTTATTGCATAAATTGGTTGGGTTGGCAGGGGTGCGTGAGGGTACCACAGTAAATCAACTCTGAGTGTTGCTCCCTTAACACAGCAGATGATGGAGGGATGCTGTTCAGACGCATGACAGAACACATTCAATCATCATGCAATAGTGTTCAAACTGCCCGGCCGGGCTTTACTGTCATCGATCAGTAACATACTGCCGCCTTGCAAGTTTCTCAAGTTCTGTTTGAATGTTTTTTCAAGTTAACATCAGGATTAGACTAGTTTCTGAGTGAACCTCCAGCTGCCTCTCACAGGGGCTGTGTATGCTTCCCAAATGGCACCCTATTCCCTATATAGTGGGACCCCTATGGGCCCTGGCCAAAAGTCATGTGAACTTTAAAGGGAATAAGGTGTCATTGGAGACGGCCCGTGTCCTGGTTGTCCTGCTTGCAGACTGAGTAAAACCAACTTTTGAAAACATGTTTTTTAAGCTATTGAGTGCTTCCCAGTCTTAGCTTCCCAAAATAACTCCTGGACTGTATTTCAATAGCTGCAGTGTAAATCAGATCATGTGTTTAGTGCTGCTGGTAATAACTGGGTCAGTTCAACAAGACAAGACAGCAGCTCGTGTGTGTTTGTGTTTGTGTTTGTGTGTGTGTGTGTGTGTGTGTGTGTGTGTGTGTGTGTGTGTGTGTGTGTGTGTGTGTGTGTGTGTGTGTGTGTGTGTGTGTGTGTGTGTGTGTGGAGCAACTATTCCATGCCAGCGGTGCTACTGTCAAAGTGAATGAAAAATGACTTTGTTATTTTTGCTCTGTAACTCAGTCATGTCCCTCTCACATGCTTATTACATATCCCTCTTTCTCTGTCTGCCTGTGACTCTGTCCCTTGTGTCAGCCGTAGTGACAGGGCATATTATTCAGAATCCCAGACCTCAACAGCCAATTTCTGCTCCTCCAGTCATGCAGCGGTGGGTTGTTAATGCTGTGGGTATTTTTGTCCAACGGCAGAGTAGCGTTTTAGCAGCTGCTTATTTTAAATATTAAAGTGGAGTACATTATGGCAGCATGCTCCTATTTGACTTTATAAATCCATGAATTGACAATGTAATGGAGGCTTTAAAATAAAATAACGTGGACCCCTTGTGACATCACAGATGGAACTGGGAATAAAAATGTGTTGCATTAGAAATGTTTCATCTGAACTATACTGGGTTCAGTAACAAGTAGTTGGACTTGGAGATTTGACAGTGCTGTGCAGATACCATTCTTCTCTTTATCTCTGAGACATTACCTTCATTAATACATTAATTGGGGCGGCAGGTAGCCTAGTGGTTAGAGCATTGGACTAGTAACCGAAAGGTTGCAAGTTCAAATCCCCGAGCTGACAATCTGTCGCTCTGCCCCTGAACAGGCAGTTAACCCACTGTTCCTAGGCCGTCATTGAAAATAAGAATTTGTTCTTAACTGACTTGCCTAGTTAAATAAAGGTAAAATAAAGTACTTTCTAGGAACATTGGATTTCTTTATAGTAGCTATGTATATTTTCAACCGAAATGTTCTAGATTATTTGTGCTGCAATTTCCCTCTCACTGTGCAAAATCCATCGAAATTGCCTTGAGTCTTTGCACAATTCACTATTCCCTTTAAAATAAGATGAACCTTGAACCAGAATACCAGGAACCCTGTATTTTAGGTAACACCCGCAGCCATGTCTTTCATGCCCCTTCTGAACTTGACCTTTAGAATCATGAAGTTTATCTCAAAGCAGAACCAGAGGTCTGAGGGGTCCTGTAAATGTCCTGATGTCCATTTCCATGTTCCACCACACAGTCGCCAATCACCATGCTTCCCTAGGTCGCTTCACAAGGATTCTGACAGAGCTAACAAGCTACACAACAACCTTCCCTTTAAATATCCTCTCTCTGATGGCTTCTGTGTTTTTATCTGCTAGCTGTTACAAGGCTAGCTCATCACACACAGACAGTCAATGAAGATCATCAGATTGGCTTATACATTTTTTCAAGAATCCCTACAGTATAAATTATTAGTGGGAATAATCATATTTTCATTGATGGTGAGATATTATACATTGAGGGAATTTGTATTTTGGGAGTTTCTCCCATTCTTCTCTTCAGATCCTCTCAACCTCTGTCAGGTTGGATGGGGAGCGTTGCTGCACAGCTATTTTCAGGTCTCTCCAGAGATGTTCGAACAGGTTCAAGTCTGGGCTCTGGCTGTGGCAATCAAGGACATTCTGAGACTTTTCCCAAAGCCACACCTGCGTTGTCTTGACTGTGTGCTTAAGCTCATTGTCCTGTTTGAAGGTGAACCTTTGCCCCATTCTGAGGTCCTAATCGCTCTGGAGCAGGCTTTCATCAAGAATCTCTCTGTACTTTGCTCTGTTCATCTTTGCCTCAATCCTGACTAGTCTCCCAGTCCCTGTCACTGAAAACATCCCCACAGCAGGATGCTGCCGCCACTATGCTTCACCGTAAGAATGGTGCCAGGTTTCCTCCAGACGTGACACCTGGGATTCAGGCCAAAGAATTCAATCGTGGTTTCATTAGACCAGAGAATCTTGTTTCTCATGGTCTGACAGTCCTTTAGGTGCCTTTAGGTGCCTTTTGGCAAACTCCAAGCGGGCTGTCATGTGTCTTTTACTGAACAGTGGCTTCTGTCTGGCCACTCTACCATAAAGGCCTGATTGGTGGAGTGCTGCAAAGATGGTTGTCCTTCTGGAAGGTTCTCCCATCTCCACAAAGGAACTCTATAGCTCTGTCTTAGTGACCATCTGGTTTTTGGTCACCTCCCTGACCAAGGCCCTTCTCCACCGATTGCTCAGTTTAGCCGGGCGGCCAGATCTAGGAAGAGTCTTGGTGGTTCCAAACTTCTTCCATTTAAGAATGATGGAGGCCACTGTGTTCTTGGGGACCTTCAATGCTGTGTACATTTTTTGGTGCCCTTCCCCAGATCTGTGCCTGGGGAAGGATAACACAATCCTGTCTCGGAGCTCTACGCACAATTCCTTCGACCTCATGGCTTGGTTTTTGCTCTGACATGCACTGTCAACTGTTGGACCTTATATAGACAGGTGTGTGCCTTTCCAAATCATGTCCAATCAATTTAATTTACCACAGGTTGACTCCAATCATCTCAAGGATGATTGGAGTCCATGGTCGATGTCAACAAGATGCACCTGAGCTCAATTTTGAGTGTAATAGCAAGGGTTCTGAATACTTATGTTAATAAGTCTTTTTTTAATGAATTTGCAAAAATTTCTATTAACTTGTTTAAGATTTGTCATTATGGGGTATTGTGTGTAGATTGCTGAAGATATATATTTTTTAATCTATTTTAAAATAAGGCTGTAACGTAACAAAATGTTGGAAAAGTCAAGGGGTCTGAATACTTTCCGAAGGCACGGTACTTCAGCTGGGCTTGGTTTACACTGAAAAAATATGTAGAACGCAACATGCAACTATTTAAAAGATTTTACTGAGTTACGGTTCATATAAGGAAATCAGTCAATTTAAATCAATAAATTAGGCCCTAATCTATGGATTTCACATGACTAGGAATACAGATATGCATCTGTTGGTCACAGATACGTTTTTTTAAAAAGGTACGGGCGTAGATTAGAAAATCAGTCAGTATCTGATGTGATCACAATTTGCCTCATTCAGCATGACACATCTCCTTCACATAGTTGATCAGACTGTTAATTGTGGCCTGTGGAATGTTGTCCCACTACTCTTCAATGGCTGTGAGAAGTTGCTGGATATTGGTTTGAACTGAAACACGCTGTTGTAAATGTTGATCCAGAGCTTCCTAAACATGCTCAATGGGTGACATCTCTGTTGAGTATGCAGGCCTTGGAAGAACTGGGACATTTTCAGCTCCCAGGAATTTTATACGGATCCTTGCGGAATGGGGACGAGCATTATCATGCGGAAACAGGAGGTGATGGGGATGGATGAATGGCATCACAATGGGCCTCAGGATCTCGTCATGGTACCTCTGTACATTCAAATTGCCATTGATAAAATGATATTGTGTTTGTTGTCCGTAGCTTATGCCTGTCCATACCATAACCCCACCACCACCATGGGGCACTCTGTTCACATTGTTGACATCAGAGTATCTAAGTGTGGACATTTTTAAAACAGATCTTTAAACACACCTTTTTCACCCTTGCTTTTCCTTAGGGTGCTTTTTAGTCGTTCAATTTTCATTGTTTTTCTTTTGTTATTTATCCTCTTATGTTTGTTTTGTAGTAAATATTTCCGTTTTTATTTTCATTGTTTTTATTTTGTTTTTTCCTGTGAGCACATTGTGTTGAATTCCATGTCTGAAATGTGCTGTATAAATAAAGCTTGATTTGATTTGATCAGCAAACCGCTCACCCACATGACGCCATATGCGTGAATTGCCATCTGTCCAATAGAGTTGAAACCGGGATTCCTCCATGAAGAGCACACTTCTCCAGCATGCCAGTGGTCATTGAAGATGATAATTTCCCCACTGAAGATGACCTTCCCTAAGACGGTTTATGACAGTTTGTGCAGAAATGATTATTTGGTTGTGCAAACACACAGTTTAATCAGCTGTCCGGGTGGCTGGTCTCAGACGATCACGCAGATGAAGAAACTGAATGTGGAGGTCCTGGGCTGGCGTGGTTACACGTGGTCTGCAGATGTGAGGCCTGTTGGACATACTACCAAACTCTCTAAAACAACATTGGGGGGCGGCTTATGGTAGAGAAATTAAGATTAAATTCTCTGGCAACAGCTCTGGTGGACATTCCTGCAGTCAGCATGCCAATTGCACGCTCCCTCAAAACTGCACATTTTACAGTGGCCTTTTATTGTCCCCAGCACAAGGTGCACCTAAGTAATGATCATTCTGTTTAATCAGCTTCTTGATATGCCACACCTGTCAGGTGGATGGATTATCTTGGCAAAGGAGAAATGCTCACTTATTGGGAGGTAATACGTTTTTTTGTGAATATGGAAAATGTCTGGGATCTTTTATTTCAGCTGGGATCAATACATGGGATCAATACTTTACATGTTGCGTTTATGTTTTTGTTCAGTGTATCTTTCCTAGTGAAATGGAACCAATGCCATAGTCCCCAAAGTGCAAAACACTCCAGACCAGCTCAATTGATGAGAAGCTTCTTGGGTAGAATAGCGCCTGGAGATATTTAGAGAGACTTTGAGGCTTTAATGTTTGGATGTGAGAGATCATCATGGTTTTCCTTTTCAAGTGCTGTGTAGCCTCTTAATTAATGTTGGCTTCCCCAGCTTCTTGGAAACTTACACAGTATGTGCTTGAATAGTTGAGCCTCACGGAAAAACTAGCAGTGCACAGTGCTGAGGTCTCGGATGCTGTTGTCGTCACACTGTGATACATGATTCCAATCGCCTTCCATACATTCCAGGACCTTATAATAGGTGGGCTGACCAAAAGACAAACCCTCTAACATCTGCAGCATAAGACATTTTGTAAGAACCATGACAGTAGCTGTAGTATACAGTATACTGTTTGGCGGTTAAATGTGAGGTGGAGAAAGATGATGAGGAGGAGGATGATGACGCCCACAGCAGCAGCCTACCAAAAAGTCTGGGTCCTTTACTGTGACGTTGTCTTTTTGTAGAAGGTGGAGGGTCAGAACTACCTCTTGTAAAAACTGCCTCTCAGCAGCAGGCTACTGTAGTGGCATGAGTTGTAAATAAACTTGATTTATTTCATTGTAAATACTTTACTGTGAATATATTTGGGTGAGTGAATTACAATCTTTCCTTTTTAGCTGGACATGAGTCACGATTTATCTCAGGAATATAATTTATTTGTCCGCCACAGAGAGAGCTTGTTCTTAATGTGATATCAAATGCCATCAAAGGAGTTACTATACTGATAGACATACAGTATACCTTCATATACATACTGTACATCCTGGTAAACTTTTGTTTTGCATACTTCACATGCACAGTAGGCCTACCTACTAATTACCGGGGTTCTTCTCTTTCACTCTCCTCTCTTCAGTCGTTGTCTTACGTCAGATGACATCACTCCTGCGTGATAGTCGTCCCTCAGTGCAGGCAACGCTCTTCAGTATTACACAACACAAGTCTCCCTTTCAGAAAGGACCAATCAGGAGATGAAGGGTTCTGACATCACACGGATGCTCTCAGTAAGATGATGCATTATTGAATCTCTTCTGCACCTTCATGTCTACTTTACCAACTACACACACACTTTTCTCTGAGATGTGCCACAAAACTACACACACACACACTCCTCCCAGAGACATGCCACAGTTCCCCTTCTCATCTCTCTCTTTCGCTCTTCTCTCCTCTTCTGTTCTCATTTCTTGCTCTCCAACTCTCAACGCTCCAGTAAAACAAACACACTCTCCGTAGCGTCTCAGTAGTCCTGCAGCGATGGCCCCCCGTGGTCAGGTGCGTTTACGTCGTCGTCTTTGAAGAGGTCACAGATAAAGAGGTTCTGAGAATTGAAGCTGAGATTATGGGAAGAGATGACATTATTGTGCTCCTTGTCCTGTAAACGAGGGTTGTGCAGGCAATTCAGTTATCTAGTTAGGAAATACTGAGACACTTAATAATAACATTTGAGGAACATAGATCTTTAGCTGCCATATACCTGTTCATTTCTACTATAGACACTACTATTCTTAGGTTTGACAATATAGAATCTATACATGGTACCATGTTTGTGAAATTGTGTTTGAATGTGTTTGCCTAATTTTAATCTAATTTCATCTAATCAATTAAAGTTTCATGGAACTGGATTGAGTGCATTTTTTATGAGGCATATTTACAAGGGTTATGGATTTATATGCAAAGCTGATCTCTGTTAGTGGTTGGTGCCTGTTGGGTCTTTATCAATATAACCAGAGAAGCAGAGGCGAAGCCAGAGATTTCACTCTCGCCAACACCTGTCCAAAATAAGGCCAATGCATTTCTATGGGCTTAAATTGGACCTAAGCTTGTCGACCTGCCTTCCCGCCTTTGGGACAATGACTCCTATTGTTAGGGCGGAGACATGAGCATCTCGTCGTTATATTCAGATCTCAGATATCTCCCACGGGGGATCCCTTCTAAGACCTGTATAGTAGCCTGGTTGCCAGTCTCTATTACCTAACACTCCCCTCCTTCTACTTCGTGTCAGAATACACGAAGAATATATATTGACAGAATACAAGGAATGAAAACCAGTCTTCCTGTTTAGACCAACGGTTATGTCATTGGATTTGATCTTAGTTGAGCTCCAACCTCACAGCAGGCTATGAAAGGAAAGACATCCTATCGTGTATACATCCCTCTCTTCTCCGCTGTAGGGAGGCGAGGGTTAATATGACTAATACAGCTGACTCAGAACCTGTCAATCACATTAGCTGTTCTCTCAGCACCCTTTAATTTCTCTCTGATGGATGGAGAACTTAAAGAGCAGGAGTGAACATTTCTCGCCTCAACTCAGATCCAGTCAGCTCTCTCCTCTAAGGTCTGTCTATGACGGATCCCTGCTGAATGCACTCCCAGCTCCAAGTCATTACGCAAGTAACATTTCAAAGTAGAGCAATTGAAAATGAGAAATTATCTATGATTCAGACTTACATTATCCAAATGGGCACTTTATTCAAATGGTTGTGACTATTAATTTTTATTAGCTTGTTATAATTCATTTGAATGCTGCCTTTAAGTTTCTCTCCATGCTTTTCTCGGCGAAGTAGAAGGCAATAAGGTTGAAAGCTTAGCAAGAATAAAAGGCAGATTTGGTAATAAATGTTATTTCGAATAGAGATTTGTACTTTACGTTTGTGTGGGTGTCGGTTTATTTGTGTGAATATTTCTCATTATTATGTGTGCCCATGAAATGCATTTGTGAAATATTGAGTGTGTGTCTGCCTGCCTGCCTGCGTGCGTGCGTGCGTGCGTGTGTGTGTGTACAGTACCAGTCAAAAGTTTGGACACACGTATTCATTCAAGGGTTTTTCTTTATTTTTACTTTTTCCTACATTGTAGAATAATAGTGAAGACATCAAAACTATGAAATAACACATATGGAATCATGTAGTAACCAAAAATGTGTTAAACAAATCAAAATATATTTGAGATTCTTCAAAGTAGCCCACCTTTGCCTTGATGACAACTTTGCACACTCTTCGCGTTCTCTCAACCAGCTTCATGAGGTAGTCACCTGGAATGTATTTCAATTAACAGGTGTGCCTTGTTAAAAGTTAATTTGTGGAATTTCTTTCCTTCTTAATGCATTTGAGCCAATCAGTTGTGTTGTGAGAAGGTAGGGGTGGTATACAGAAGACAGCCATATTTGGTAAAAGTCCAAGTCATTACTTTAAGACATGAACGTCAGTCAATCTGGAAAATTTCAAGAACTTTTACAATTTCTTCAAATGCAGTCGCAAAAACCATCAAGCGCTATGATGAAACTGTCTCTCATGATGACCGTCACAGGAAAGGAAGACCCAGAGTTACCTCTGCTGCAGAGGATAAGTTCATTAGAGTTACCAGCCTGAGATTGCAGCCCAAATAAATGCTTCACAGAGTTCAAGTAACAGACACATCTCAACATCAACTGTTTAGAGGAGACTGCGTGAATCAGGCCTTCGTGGTTGAATTGCCACAAAGAAATCACTACTAAAGGGCACCAATGAGAAGAAGAGACTTGCTTGGGCCAAGAAACACGAGCAATGGACATTAGACAGATGTCCATTGGTCTGATGAGTCCAAATGTAAGATTTTTAGTTCCAACCACCGTGTCTTTGTGAGACGCAGAGTCGGTGAACGGATGATCTCCGCATGTGTGGTTCCCACCGTGAAGCATGGAGGAGGAGGTGTGATGGTGCTTTGCTGGTGACAGTAGTTAGTTTTTCATCAGGACAATGACCCAACACACCTCCAGGCTGTGTAAGGGCTATTTGACCAAGAAGGGGAGTGATGGAGTGCTGCATCAGTTGACCTGGCCTCAACAATCACCCAACCTAAACCCAATTGAGATGGTTTTGGATGAGTTTGACCGCAGAGTGAAGGAAAAGGAGCCAACAAGTGCTCAGTGTGCAAAGTTGTCATCAAGGCAAATGGTGGCTACTTTGAAGAATCTCAAATATCTAATATATTTTGATTTGTTTAACACTTTTTTGGTTACTACATGATTGCATATGTTATTTCCTAGTTTTGATGTCTTCACTATTATTCTACAATGTAGAAAATTTTAAAAAATGAAGAAAAACCCTTGAATGAGTAGGTGTGTCCAAACTTTTGACTGGTACTGTGTGTGTGTGTGCGTGCGTGCGCATGTGTGTGTGTGTGTACAGTATGTGTACATAGAGAATAAAGCAACCCAATAATACAAACTAATCTAAACATAATGCATAGCCAGACCATGTCGGCACTGTTCTGGAGCTAATTATGATTGTGTCAATTTAATATGGGTCAAGAGCGCCACAATTACTGTGAAAATGTGGTCATCGTGTTCGTGCCTCTCCATTTGCACAGAGCAGAACTGAAGTGTCACGATTGTTTTAGGAGTGGACCAAGGCGCAGCGTTTGTATCGTTCCACATTTTTATTTCAACTGTGAAACTATGCAAGACATACAAATAAACTAATAAACAAAACAACAAACTGTGACGAAGCGGTGCAACATACACTTACTCAAAATAATCTCCCACAAACCTAGTGGGAAAAACAACAACTTAAATATGATCCCCAATTAGAGACAATGATGACCAGCTGCCTCTAATTGGAGATCATTAAAAAAACAAAAAAACATAGAAATACAGAAACTAGAACCCCACATAGAAATACATAAACTAGACAAAACCCCAACATAGAAAAAAGAAACTAGAACCAACATAGACATAAATAACCTAGACAAAACCCCCTGTCACGCCCTGTCCTACTCTACCATAGAAAATAAAAGCTTTCTATGGTCAGGACGTGACAAGAAGTGATATTTTGACATACTACTAATGAGGGCATGGTTTGTCTAAACATAATCTCTTGTGGATAGACTACGTAAACATCTGACATCTGGATTAACTGGGATTAGTCCAAACAGCAAGCTTTTATGATTTGCCCGTGACCTGAACACTTGCGTTATCTCACCAAGCTAATGCTTCGTCTATAGTATTTTCCTTGATTATTCCTAATTAGGAGATATTTCCAGTGTGATTGGCCAGCATGACATTGTAGGAGAGCCTGCTGTGGTAGTTCCATTCTAAAGGTTTAAACTCCCCTCATCCTGTGTATCATTGATCCGTAATGGCTGGGAACAGCCTAGTCTGGTTAATCAATACCTGATACTGAGAGCAGCATCATTAGGAGTCATTAGTTCAGAACAAACAGAACTGCATGTTTAACCTCAGTGGAAACACACTGGTTTAAATGGCACTCTATTCCCTATTGTGGACTTCTTTTGACTAGCCATCTGGTCAAAAGTAATACACTATATTAGGAATAGGGTGCCATTTTGGTAATCACAACAGACTATAAATGAAAAGGTAGGCAGCATAGTGGTTAGAGCGATGTGCCAGTAACCGAACGGTTGTTTGTTCGAATGCCTGAACCGACAAGGTGAAAATTCTGCCGATGTGCCCTAGAGCAAGGCACTTAACCCTAATTGCTCCAGGGTCGCCGTTGATGGCAGACCATGGCCATGACCCCACTCTCTGGGATATGCAAAAAAGCACATTTCCAAATCACAACTGTGTATTAATACACACGTGTACATGTGAAAATAGGAAGAAATTCTATTTTACCTTTATTTAAATAGGCAAGTCAGTTAAGATCAAATTTGTATTTACAATGACGGTCAACACCAGCCAAACCCCGGACGATGCTGGGCCAATTGTGCGCCACCCTATGGGTCTCCCAATCACGGCCGGTTGTGATACAGCCTGGATTTGAACCAGGGTGTCTGTAGTGACAACTACAGACACCAACGAGCCTCATGGAGTCAGCAGATTGTCCCTAAAAGGGGTTGGTTGGACAGGAGGAGTGGTGACAGAGAGAGTGGAACCAGAGTTGATGCTGTAGCTCCTCCCAAGCTGGTGTTGCACATTCTAAACCCCGTAATTCATCAATTTCACAAACCGTAGGGGCCGTTTAATAGTGCTGTAACGTAATTCACATTTACTCATTTTAATGGAATCTAGTTTCTGCTGATTTGTTGCTTTCTTGTACAGGGTGGTAGGAAGAGGTAAACCTGTAATGTGCACTCAGAAAACCTCCTGAGGACATAAAAGCCTTTAGAAGTAATTAACAATCAATCAATAGACTATAACTCTTTCTAACACAACTTCATCTCTTCCCATTTCATATAGTTCAAGGTTAATCTTGTCCACAAGTCGGCTTTCTCTCAGCAATTTGAGGCTGGGGACAAGGTTAGCTCCAGGCAAACCCCCCAAAAAATGTTTATTTTAGGGAACAGTCTCTAAAACTTTATTTTCCACCAAAGTTGAGACATTTTGGTATCACCATAAAGTTAGAGACATTTAAATGTCTGAGGGACATTACGAATCAAGCCTAGACAAAAGGAGGCATTTGCTCCAGATCTTATCTAACTACTTATTATCTCTTGCTCGATACTTCTGAGGGATGTTTTCTTTGAGATGAGACTTTGTGATGTCCCAATGTAGAAAATCCAATTAACTTTATCCTCAACAAAGTTTTTCATTTTAATCAGTAAAATTATTCCACTGGGGCTCACATCTTCAGGTGAAGCTAAATTACATCATAACCTGAGTCATCCTTCACCACAAAATGATTTTATTTCATTGATATGCCATAGTGGTAACAGCTAATTAACACTTTTAATCAAATCACTGAACAGTAGGATAGACTTCTCTGTCTCCCTCTAGAGGTGACGGACTAGGAACCGGCAGCTGACTAATGACTTTACAGTGAAAGGTACCAATGCTCAAGCTCTCGTAGTTAGACCTCATCATAACTAGGGTCCAGAGTTACCGGGTCAGGAAAAACTCCTGGCCCCAACTCTCTATTTCTATATTTGTATTTACTGTAATATTCCTTGAGAGGCTAACTCAATCCAGTCACCACTGAGTGTGGCAATTATTCATTCCAGCCAATGGTGTGCTTGCTGGTGAATAGGCCTAACAGTATCAGTGTAAAAATGCCAGGTCATCACCTGCCCTGTGTCAACCCTCATCTGTTTCCAGGCTGTCCATCTACAGACGTCCATCCTTCAGACCCTCATTAGTGATGTAATGATTATCCGGGTTTGCTTTGTTTCTTCATCCATCAAACACATTAAGCAATTACAGCCTTGTGACGCAGATGTGTCCTATAGTATTGATATATGTTGTAACAGACTCAAGCACTGAAATGAACAGGCACATGATGTATTTCTGTGCCTGGCTGCTACCTGCTTTGTAAGATAGGCATCGATCATCACACCTATCAATCAAGGAGGACGAACTGCCTCACCATCCTTCACTTCCCCTCTTCTATTAGGTTTTCCTCCATTTTGGTGGACTATCACTCTAAACCATTTATTTCATAGGCCTACACCGTAGTCTACGGTAGTCCTACACCATTATAGGACACTGAGGAGGCTATAATCATGTAATAATGCAGTAACATAACTGCAGTAGTCCTAGCTGTGTTTATCCCGTCGATATTGTATAACTCACAGAAAGTTCCAAACTCGAATTATGCATAACCTATATTTTATTTGTACGCACACAATTCACTTGTGCGCATTTAATAATTTGCATGCCTCATGATTTTTATTTATTTTTTATTCTGCAATCACAGAGGGAGCTACTTGAATTGGCTGTTGGAAGCAGAAGTCAATTCCGGGAAGAAGCGAAGCAGAGCAGTGCGCGATTTTGTAGCGTGAGCAGAACAGTGTCCGACTCCAAGACAGTCAGAGAAGAGACGTAAAATTGGAATTATCTCAGAGCAGCAACACCCATTCATTCACGCTGGGCTCTTCTCAAATCCGCGGCGTCTGTTCCAACTGTTCTATCGTGAGTCTCGTCCGGTTGAGTGGGTTATTTTGTTCATTTCAGTCCCTTCGATTTAAAACAATCAAAGTAGTTTTCAGTATTTTGATTATTCTATGCGGGTGTGCAGCAAGTTTACCAAACCTTCAAACCTGCTCCTAATGGTTCGGAAGTTACCTGGGATTGAGTGCACCTGCCCTGGTATAAAGTCAAATACCATGTTAGGACCATTTATTCAGAGGACGGAGTAGATTGGACCATGTGTTTTATGTTGACCAATATGCGCTTTCATAACTGATATCGAAATGTGGGGAAGTTCTCTGCCAATGGACACAAGCCGAACACAGCGGGTAGGTGTGATAATCATGAATGATATTTCAATGTTTGTACAGACACTTAGACAAATATTTATTGAGCATTCATTTTTGTAAGTGTTGGAGTGCGCGGCGAATTTGGGCTACCCGGCTATTGTCGGCTATGCTGTAATGTCCATCCATATTATAGGCTAGCTAGCCTAATGTTTATTTACGGTGCATGTTGTGTGGATTTTTTAAAATGCATTTTAAACCCTTACAATGAATTACTTGTCCAACGGTCGGTCGGTCTCTCTCTCTCTCTCTCTCTCTCTCTCTCTCTCTCTCTCTCTCTCTCTCTCTCTCTCTCTCTCTCTCTCTCTCTCTCTCTCTCTCTCTCTCTCTCTCTCTCTCTCTCTCTCTCTCTCTCTCTCTCTCTCTCTCTCTCTCGCTCGGCACGGTAGGCTACGGCAGCGGCTCTTTTTTGCAAGATGGGCAAAATCTGACAGAGACAGGTTGAAAGTTGTCTCCTATATAAAATTAATCTCTAGATTATTTCAAATATAGGCTTTTAAACCGGAGTATTCGGGGTTTGATCAACTTGGCTCAGTGCAAGCATTCTGGATGCCAATAATTGTATAACCCCAAAACAAATGGGGCTATAACTGTATATAACGCAATAGAAAGGATGTTTCTATTGTAGGCGTCTAAATGTTACCCTCTAGGCTAAACTCTGTCTTGAACCTATCATGTACCCTTATCAGGGGATCCACCATACAGACTATTTGTTTTTACAGTCAATACCTGGGAGATTGAGTTATTTTCAAGTCAATGGGTTATACACCCTTTTAAAACAGCTCCTACCCTCTTGAAGGGCTCTCCTTTTACTGCCTGTATGGATTATCTATAATACACTCCTCCCGCATTTCATTCACTTGTTGAGGTGTGGACTGGACTGGGGGTCGGGTTAGGGTGGAAGTATAGGGATGTGGACTGGGGGTTGGGTTAGGGTGGAAGTATAGAGATGTGGACTGGGGGTCGGGTTAGGGTGGAAGTATAGCGATGTGGACTGGGGGTCGGGTTAGGGTGGAAGTATAGGGATGTGGACTGGGGGTCGGGTTAGGGTGGAAGTATAGGGATGTGGACTGGGGGTCGGGTTAGGGTGGAAGTATAGGGATGTGGACTGGGGGTCGGGTTAGGGTGGAAGTATAGGGATGTGGACTGGGGGTCGGGTTAGGGTGGAAGTATAGGGATGTGGACTGGGGGTCGGGTTAGGGTGGAAGTATAGGGATGTGGACTGGGGGTTGGGTTAGGGTGGAAGTATAGGGATGTGGACTGGGGGTCGGGTTAGGGTGGAAGTATAGCGATGTGGACTGGGGGTCGGGTTAGGGTGGAAGTATAGGGATGTGGACTGGGGGTCGGGTTAGGGTGGAAGTATAGGGATGTGGACTGGGGGTCGGGTTAGGGTGGAAGTATAGGGATGTGGACTGGGGGTCGGGTTAGGGTGGAAGTATAGGGATGTGGACTGGGGGTCGGGTTAGGGTGGAAGTATAGGGATGTGGACTGGGGGTAGGGTTAGGGTGGAAGTATAGGGATGTGGACTGGGGGTCGGGTTAGGGTGGAAGTATAGGGATGTGGACTGGGTGTCGGGAGGCTGGTACACATGACACTTCTCCCATTTGTCCTATACGTTTCCCAGAACCACATAGACAGACCATGTAATACGTGAGGATTTACAAGGAGAGATGATTACCTTCAAGACCGATGCTATAGGCGAGATCAACTTTATTGCCCTCAAGGATATCATAAGGTGAATGCACCAATTTCTAAGTCGCTCTGGATAAGAGCGTCTGCTAAATGATGTAAATGTAAATGTAAGGAGGAAATTAGTCTACGTGGAGCTACGATGTCCGTCTCTAAACTACATGATACAGCCACTATAGACCACCTGCATTTCATACATCACATTCTACCAATAGAAAAACAACCACTGTTTTGTGTGGTTGTGTAAAGATGCAAATGTGTGGAAAAATAGAGAGACTCGCATGAAAGTGTTATTGTTGATGGACTTCTCATACCGGTGCCTGTACAGAAACCAGTGCTCTACTGTGCATCTCAGTGGGCATCAAACAGCGTCTCTAAGTCTTTACCTTGAGGTTATTTATCTGATACTGTACCTTGGATTCTCTCTAAAGCCCTTTGCAAATTAACAAAGTATCGCATTTTTAATAACAAAACTACCCAACTACTAAGATTCCATTCCTTTCTGTTTGAGTAGATCATCTGAGTATTGGTCCACTAGATAGCTCACATCTGATACATGTCACATTTTTTGAATATCTACTTTCACCTGGTGCAGTTTATAATTGCTTTCATTAATGGTGTGTTCGTAAATTCAATCTGTAGTGCTATAGTGCGCTCAGTGTGCTCTGGGCATTCTTAAATTCAGAGCCTTTAGCTCTAGGATTGAAAGATGGCACCGACATTGCAAGATGGCGCCGACAGAGATGGTCGCCTCGCTTCGAGTCCTTAGGAAACTATGCAGTATTTAGTTTTTTTATGTATTTCTTACTGTTACCCCAGGAAATATTAAGTGTTATTACATACAGCCGGGAAGAACTATTGGAAATAAGAGCGACGTCAACTTACCAATATTACGACCAGGAATGCGACTTTTCCGAAGCGGATCCTCTGTTTGGACCACCACCCAGGACAATGGACCTAATCCCAGAAGCCGACCCAAAACAACGGTGCTGCAGAAGGGGCAGACGGAGCGGCCTCCTGGTCAGGCTCCGTAGACGTGCACATCGCCCACCGCTCCCGAGTATACTATTCGCCAATGTCCAGTCTCTTGACAACAAGGTAGATGAAATTCGAGCAAGGGTTGCCTTCCAGAGAGACATTAGAGATTCTAACATTCTCTGTTTCACGGAAACATGGCTCTCTCGGGATATGTTGTTGGAATCGGTTCAGCCACCGGGCTTCTCCATGCATCGCGCCGACAGAGATAAACTCATCTCTGGGAAGAGGAAGGGCGGGGGTGTATGCTTCATAATTAATGACTCATGGTGTAATCATAACAACATACAGGAACTCAAGTCCTTTTACTCACCCGACCTAGAATTCCTTACAATCAAATGCCGGCCATATTATCTCCCAAGAGAATTCTTGTCAGTTATCGCCACAGCGGTGTACATTCCCTCTCAAGCAGAGACCAAGACGGCCCTCAAGGAACTTCACTGGACTCTATGTAAACTGGAAACCATATATCCTGAGGCTGCATTTACTGTAGCTGAGGATTTTAACAAAGCAAATTTGAGAACAAAGCTACTTAAATTCTATCAGCATATAGATTGCACTATGCGCAGGTGTAATACACTCGATCACTGCTACTCTAACTTCCGCAATGCATACAATGTAGAGGTTGACCCGATTATGATTTTTCAACGCCAATACCAATACCGATTATTGGAGGACCAAAAAAAGCCGATACTGATTAATCTGACAATTTATATATATATATATGTAATAATGACAATTATAACAATACTGAATGAACATTTATTTTAACTTAATATAATAAATAAATAAAATCAATTTAGTCTCAAATAAATAATGAAACATGTTCAATTTAGTTTAAATAATACAAAAACACAGTGTTGGAGAAGAAAGTAAAACTGCAATATGTGCCATGTAAAAAAGCTAACGCTTAAGTGCCTTGCTCAGAACATGAGAACATGTGAAAGCTGGTGGTTCCTTTTAACACGAGTCTTCGGTATTCTCAGTTATGAAGTTTTAGGTTGTAGTAATTATATGACTATTTCTCTCTATACCATTTGTATTTCATATACCTTTGACTATTGGATGTTCTTATAGGCACTATAGTATTGCCAGCCTAATCTCGGGAGTTGATAGGCTTGAAGTCATGAACAGCGCTGTGCTTCAAGCATTGCGAAGAGCTGCTGGCAAACGCAGGAAAGTGCTGTTTGAATGAATGCTTACGAGCCTGCTGCTGCCTACCACTGCTCAGTCAGACTGCTCTATCAAATATCAAATCATAGACTTAATTATAATATAATAAACACACAGAAATAAGAGCCTTAGGTCATTAATATGGTCAAATCCGGAAACTATCGTTTCGAAAACAAAACGTTTTATTCTTTCAGTTTTATCGAACGGGTGGCATCCATAACTCTGAATGTTGCACAACCTTCAATGTTATGTCATAATTATGTAAAATTCTGGCAAATTAATTACGGTATTTGTTAGGAAGAAATGGTCTTAACACAGTTCGCAACAAGCCAGGTGGCCAAACTGCTGCATATACCCTGACTCTGCTTGCACAGAACGCAAGAGAAGTGACACAATTTCCCTAGCTAATATTGCCTGCTAACATGAATTTCTTTTAACTAAATATGCAGGTTTAAGAAAATATACTTGTGTATTGATTTTAAGAAAGGCATTGATGTTTATGGTTAGGTACGTTGGTGCAGTGACAGTGCTTTTTTCACGAATGCGCTTGTTAAATCATCACCCATTTGGCGAAGTAGGCTGTGATTCGATGATAAATTAACAGGCACCGCATTGATTATATGCAACGCAGGACAAGCTAGTTAAACTAGTAATATCATCAACCATGTGTAGTTAACTAGTGATTATGTTTTTTTTTTTACAAGATAAGTTTAATGCTAGCTAGCAACTTACCTTGGCTCCTTGCTGCACTCGCTTAACAGGTGGTCAGCCTGCCACGCAGTCTCCTCATGGAGTACAATGTAATCGGCCATAATCGGCGTCCAAAAATGCAGATTACCGACTGTTGTGAAAACTTGAAATTGGCCCTAATTAATCGGCCATGCCGATTAATACAAAGCCCTCCCCCGCCCTCCCTTGGGCAAATCCGACCACGACACCATCTTGCTCCTATCGTCTTATAGGCAGAAATTCAAACAGGATGTACCAGTGACTAGAACCATTCAACGCTGGTCTGACCAATCGGAATCCACGCTTCAAGATTGTTTTGATCACGCAGACTAGGATATGTTCCAGTCAGCCTCAGATAACAACATCGATCTATCCACTGACTCGGTGAGTGAGTTTATAAAGAAGTGCATTGGAGATGTTGTACCCACTGTGACTATTAAAACCTAACCCTAACCAGAAACCGTGGATGGATGGCTGCATTCGCGCAAAACTGAAAGCGCGAACCACCGCATTTAACCATGGAAAGAGATCTGGGAATATGGCTGAATATAAACAGTGTAGTTATTCCCTTCGCAAGGCAATCAAACAAGCGAAATACCGGTACAGGGACAAGGTGGAGTCGCAATTCAACGGCTCAGACATGAGACATATGTGGCAGGGTCTACAGGAAATCACGAACTACAAAAAGAAAACCAGCCATGTCACGGACACCGACGTCACGCTTCCAGACAAACTAAACACCTTCTTTGCCCGCCTTGAGGATAATACAGTGCCACCGACCTCACCCCTCCCCCTTCTTCGTGGCCAATGTGAGTGAAATATTAAAACGTGTTAACTCTCGCAAGGCTGCTGGCCCAGACGGCACCCTAGCCGCGTCTTCAGAGCATGCGCAGACCAGCTGGCTGGTGTGTTTACAGACATTCAATCGCTCCCTATCCCAGTCTGCTGTCCCCACATGCTTCAAGATGGCCACCATTGTTCCTGTACCCAAGAAGGCAAAGGTAACTGAACTAAATTACTACCGCCCCGTAGCACTCACTTCTGTCATCATGAAGTGCTTTGAGAGACTAGTCAAGGAACATATCACCTCCACCTTACCGGCCATCCTAGACCCACTTCAGTTTGCACACCGCCACAACAGGTCCATAGATGATGCAATTGCCTGCCCACTGCCCTATCCCATCTGGACAAGAGGAATACCTATGTAAGAGTGCTGTTCATTGACTACAGCTCAGCATTCTACACCATGGTATTCTCCAAGCTCATCATCAAGCCGGAGGCCCTGGGTCTCAACTCCGCCCTGGGCAATTGGGTCCTGGACTTTCTGGCAGGCTGCCCCCAGGTGGTGAAGGTAGGAAACAACATCTCCACTTCGCTGACCCTCAACACTGGGGCCCCACAAGGGTATGTGCTCAGCCCCCTCTGTACTCCCTGTTGACCCTCAACTGCATGGCCATGCATGCCTCCAACTCAATCATCAAGTTTGCAGATGACACAACAGTAGTGGGCTTGATTACCAACAACGACGAGACAGCCTACAGGGAGGAGGTGAGGGCACTCAGAGTGTGGTGTCAGGAAAACAACCTCTCATTCAACGTCAACAAAACAAAGGAGATGATCATGGACTTCAGGAAACAGCAAAGGGAGCACCCCCCTATCCACATCGAAGGGACAGCAGTGGAGAAGGTGGAAAGTTTTAAGTTCTTCGGCATACACATCACGGACAACCTAAAATGGTACACCCACACAGACAGTGTGGTGAAGAAGGCGCAACAACGCCTCTTCAAGCTCAGGAGGCTGAAGAAATTTGGCTTGTCACCCAAAACCCTGACAAACTTTTACAGATACACAATCGAGAGCATCCTGTCGGGCTGTATCACCGCCTGGTACGGCAACTGCACCGCCCTCAACCGCAGGGCTCTCCAGAGAGTGGTGTGGTCTGCAGAATGCATCACTGGGGGCAAACTACCTGCCCTCCATGACATCTCTAGCACCCAATGTCACAGGAAGGCCGAAAAGATCTTCAAGGACAACAACCACCCGAGCCACTGCCTGTTCACACCACTACCATCCAGAAGGCGAGGTCAGTACAGGTGCATTAAAGCTGGGACCGAGAGACTGAAAAACAGCTTCTATCTCAAGGCCATCAGACTGCTAAACAGCAATCACTAACTCAGAGAGGCTTTAAGACCCAATCACTGGCCACTTTAATAAATGGTTCACTAGTCACTTTAAACAATGCCACTTTAATAATGTTTACATATCTTACATTTTTATTTTATTTATTTATTTCACCTTTATTTAACCAGGTAGGCAAGTTGAGAACAAGTTCTAATTTACAATTGCGATCTGGCCAAGATAAAGCAAAGCAGTTCGACAACATACAACAACACAGGTTACACATGGAGTAAAAACAAACATACAGTCAATAATACAGTAGAAAAATAAGTCTATATACAATGTGAGCAAATGAGGTGAGATAAGGGAGGTAAAGGCAAAAGGCCATGGTGGCAAAGTAAATGCAATATAGCAAGTAAAATACTGGAATGGTAGATTTGTAGTAGAAGAAAGTGCAAAGTAGAAATAGAAATAGAAATAATGGGGTGCAAAGGAGCAAAATAAATAAATAAATAAATACAGTAGGGGAAGGGGTAGTTGTTTGGGCTAAATTATAGATGGGCTATGTACAGGTGCAGTGATCTGTGAGCTGCTCTGACAGCTCACAGATCACTGCACCTGTACATAGCCCATCTATAATTTAGCCCAAACATTACTCATATCATATGTATATACTGTATTTTATACCATTTGTTGCACCTTGCCTATGCCGCACGGCCATCGCTCATCAATATATTTATATGTACATATTCCCCTTCACCCCTTTAGATTTGTGTGTATTAGGTAGTTGTTGGGGAATTGTTAGATTACTTGTTAGATATTACTGCACTGTCGGAACTAGAAGCACAAGCATTTTGCTACACTCACATTAACATCTGCTAACCATGTGTATGTGACCAATAAAATGTTATTTGATAGGAGCATTCAGAGCGCACACTGGACGATCTTGCCGAGGAGTAGGGTTGATCCGACAGTTCTGACCTCACAACAGTAGTCAAGCACCCACGCTAACTGGCTAATGTTGGCTAGCTTGCTAGCTACTTCCTGACACAAATGAGAGAACACTTCACTCTGACCATTTTACTCACCCTAACAGAGCTGGTTAGGCTGTTTTCATGTTCTCCAGAGCGTTGGGGACTGCAACTGTGTTGCTGACAACAATTTAATTATGCTTTTTTGCCGACATTTACTGACACCGGCCATATTCAACGGGTGTTGAGCGTTCATAAATTCATCAGTTATTCTGCGCTCTAGCACGCTCAGACGAGAGTGTTATGAAATCGGAGTAGATAGCCAGAGTGAATTTACGAACGCACCCTAAAGGGCTGCCTAAATAGGCCACAATTATCATGCATCCAAGGAAATGAGTGACACAAACTCATTTCTATAACCCCCCGGGGCAAGAGATGCTTTAGAAAATTAGTTTTATAACCTGCAAACTTTTATTTGAAGTGAATTCATTAGAATGGATTTTTTGGTTTTGTAATTTTCATTACCCCATCTTGGGCTTTCAGAATGTTTATGGTAAATGTGTATTTGTGAAAGTGGTTAGTGAAGCAGGATTATGCTTCCATGTTTCAGTTGTTCAGTCAAACACCAGCAGCACTAAGAAGAATCAATTCCACAACGTTACAACAGCCATGACTGAAAGAGCAGCGCAGCAGCTCTCTGTTATCTCTTCAGATAAACGTTTAGCCCTTCAAATATGGATATTGGCTTCTTCCCCAAACCATCAGAGCACTGTCACAGACACTATCACAGATTAAGTTGGAAGCCCAAATCACTCTAGTATGGCAGGATATGTAGAGTAGACATGTTGCTATGATACAATATCTTACTACAGAGACTACACGGGACTCCTTTTTGAGAAGGATGGTGTAGTCCCTCCAGCGGTCACAACTGGTGAGCACTACCTGAGTGAGGCTACTTATAGCTTGCCATCAGTGCAAAGTCACAGAGGACTAACTTGTGTTTCACATCTCTCAGTAGTCCTGTATGTAGGACCAAGCATTGTACTACCCTCAGATTGATTATCTGTCTAACTAGCAAGACGGCACAAACGGATCTGGGACCAGGCTACTGTCTCAGCATTCATTATTATGTTGACTACTAGTCAAAGGTCCTATATGTATGAATACATGGTCCATCATAAAGATGTAGGATCTTCATTTTATCAGTATTGTCGTAGCAAAATAATCCTGCAGCAACAGCATTTTAACGTTTAGTCTATACTGTTGCTTGATCGGTGGTTAGGCTATTAGCTGGACAAAAGTAGGCTACATGAAAAGTGCAATTCTGTTAATATAACCATATGTTAGTGCAAGTTTTCAGTTAGTTTATGTAAATCACTGAGTTAATCTGCATTTCCTGCAGTGCAGGAATATTGTCAGCAGTAAGAGTGATCAAATTTAAGATGTTACACCTGTAAGTGACGACAATGTATGGTCTATGGCCTTTAGGTCTCCTGGGTGTTATGTCACGGTCCATAACCTTCTCCTCTCAGCGGTGGTGTTCTGTGCATTTATGGACCTGTCATTTTCTGAGAGAGAGAGAGAGAGGGAGGGGCCAGTTTGACTGACATTGCTAACCAATTACATTTGTGTACCCTACACAGAAGACTTTTTACATGTAGTTACATGTAATCTGATTACAAAACGAGTAATTATAATCAGTTAAGTTACCCGGAGAAATATTGTAAGCAGATTACAGATACTTTTGAAAAACTAGAGTATTACTTCTTGGATTACTTTTGAATTCAGAAAGGACGTTTGCAAAAGAATACATGATGACACCTTTCTGTTTTGTCAATGATATTCAATTCATCATTGAAAAAAGGCATAAATGTAAGTTTGTTCCACATGAGCGAGTCTGACCACAAGTCAGAGACCACTATGATGACAGGTAACGAGTAAATGTATCAAATTAGAAAGTAACCTACCCAACTCTGGACAAACACACTCAATTATCTGCGCTTGACCCTGAATCCATTCCCATTTTTGTGCCCCTTTTGCCCATTGTAAAATAAAACAAAGAGCATGTGGTAAATACATTAGAACACATAAGGCTTCAGCAGAAGACGTGACATTTTATCTGGGGCCTATTTTCCCCTTGGTTGTCACATCAGTACGTGTGAAAGGAGCGTTACTGAGCCAATCCACCCAGGCACTGGAGCGCACTGACACGTTTCACTGTGTTTAATCAGCAGGTGATGGATACTCCTGGCTCAACCTTGTTTTTTTCTGGACTTTCTAAATCTGCAGTTGTCTTTCATGCATACACATTACAGCATTAATACATATATTCTGTCCTGCTGTCACCTTGTCTGTCTTTCTCTCTGTTTCTCTTTCTCTCCCTCTATCTGTTTCTCTCCCTCTGTTTCTCTCTGTTTCTCCCTGTCTCTCAGTCATTAGTGTAGCAGCTTTCACCGCTCTACTTCAGTTGCAGAAGGGACTGACATTTTTTTTTACATTGTAGAATAATAGTGAAGTATGAAATAACACAAATGGAATCACGTAGTAACTAAAAAAGTGTTAAACAAATTCAAATATGTTATATTTGAGATTCTTCAAAGTAGCCACCCTTTGCCTTGATGACAGATTTGCACACTCTTGGCATTCTCTCAACCAGCTTCATGATCTAGTCCCCTGGAATGCATTTAAATTAACAGGTGTGCCTTGTTAAAAGTTCATTTGTGAAATTTCTTTCCTTCTTAATGCGTTTTAGCCAATAATTTGTGTTGTGACAAGGTAGGGGTGGTATACAGAAGATAGCCCTATTTGGTAAAAGACCAAGTCCATATTATGGCATGAACAGCTCAAATATGCAAAGAGAAACGACAGTCCATCATTACTTTAAGACATGAAGGTCAGGTAATCCGGAAAATTTCCACAGGAAAGGAAGACCCAGAGTTATCTCTGCTGCAGAGGATAAGTTCATTAGAGTTACCAGCCTCAGAAATTGCAGCCCATATAAATGCTTCAGAGTTCAAGTAACAGACACATTTCAACATCAACTGTTCAGAGACTGCGTGAATCAGGCATTCATGGTCGAATTGCTACAAAGAAACCACTACAAAAGGACCCCAATAAGGAGAGACTTGCTTTGGCCTAGAAACACGAGCAATGGACATTACACCGGTGGAAATTCGTCTTTTGGCCTGATGAGTCCAAATTTCGAGATTTTTGGTTCCAACCGCCGTGTCTTTGTGAAACGCATAGTCGGTGAACGGATGATCTCCGCATGTGTGGTTCCCACCGTGAAGCATGGAGGAGGATGTGCCTTGCTGGTGACACTGTCAGTGATTTATTTAGAGTTCAAGGCACACTTAAACAGCATGGCTACCACAGCATTCTGCAGCAATACGCCATCCCATCTGGTTTGCACACACTACCAGTCAAAAGCCACCCTTTGCCTTGATGACAGCTTTGCACACGCTTGGCATTCTCTCAACCAGCTTCACCTGGAATGCTTTTCCAACAGTCTTGCCAGTTGAGGACTTAGGAGGCGTCTGTTTCTCAAACTAGACACTCGAAGGTACTTCTTGCTTAGTTGTGCACCGGTGCATCCCACTACTCTTTTGATTCTGGTTAGAGCTAATTTGCGCTGTTCTGTGAAGGGAGTAGTACACAGCGTTGTACGGGATCTTCAGTGTCTTGGCAATTTCTCGCATGGAATAGCCTTCATTTCTCAGAACAAGAATAGACTGACGAGTTTCAGAAGAAAGGTCTTTGTTTCTGGCCATTTTGTGCCTGTAGTCTAACCCACAAATGCTGATGCTCCAGATACTCAACTAGTCTAAAAAAAAGGCCAGTTTTATAACTTCTTTAATCAGCACAACAGTTTTCAGCTGTGCTAACATAATTGCAAAGGGGTTTTCTAAAGATCAATTAGCCTTTTAAAATGATAAACTTGGATTAGCTAACACAATGTGCCATTGGAACACAGGAGTGATGGTTGCTGAAATGGGCCTCTGTACGCCTATGTAGATATTCCATAAAAAATCTGCCGTTTCCAGCTACAATAGTCATTTACTACATTAACAATGTCTAAACTGTATTTCCGATCAATTTGACATTATTTTAATGGGCAAAAAAATAGCTTTTCTTTCAAAAACAAGGACATTTCAAAGTGACCCCAAACTTTTGAACGGTTGTGTGTGTGTGTGTGTGTGTGTGTGTGTGTGTGTGTGTGTGTGTGTGTGTGTGTGTGTGTGTGTGTGTGTGTGTGTGTGTGTGTGTGTGTGTGTGTGTGTGTGTGTGTGTGTGTGTGTGTGTGTGTGTGTGTGTGTGTGTGTGTGTGTGCGTGCGTGCGTGTGTATATGAGTTTCTCAAAAGATTTTGGAAAAGTTTTAATGTTTTCCTCTTATCCACCAACAGTCACAATGTGTCCTGTTTTGAGGTTCAGAACATTGGCAGCTTCATTAAAAAGTACCCGCAAAACACCAGTCTCAACATCAACAGTGAAGAGGCGACTCCGGGATGAAATGAAACTGATGAAAGTTTTAGTGTGATGCTGCATCATGAGGAGGAGTTTTGTGGCTGACAGTAGTTCACTGTGATCTAATTTGGTTTCGTATGAATCATTTAACCCTCGCTACACAGAGCTGCATTCTGTCAGTCTTAAGACTGGAAGGTGCCATTGGAAAGTGCCACATTTTAGGGGTTTGTTTCATCAGCTGTGGTTATACTGATGTAAAAATCTGTTGGAATAAGAAGATTAAAACAAGACATTATTGCTGCAGAATTAATTGCCCTTTTTCTGTTGTCATAAACAAAGTCAATGGCCCATGAAAGATTAATCATCGGAAGTTTTACCAAGTATATCCAAACAGTTTGTTCTTTTCTTTGTCGACATTCCACAGCTAATTGCTCTGTATTTATTTTAACTTAGTGAACCTTGATAAACAATCCTTTAAAGAGAAGCATCTCATTTAGGGCCTCAGCGATGCGTTAAATACCACAACAACTTAACGAATTCCTCTCTCTGCATCGGGGTTCCTGCTGATGCAAAACTTGTTGGTGTGATGAGAGAGAAAAAAAAGGAGCCTGAAGAGTGACTTGTACAGTGAGGGAAAAAAGTATTTGATCCCCTGCTGATTTTGTACGTTTGCCCACTGACAAAGAAATGATCAGTCTATAATTTTAATGGTAGGTTTATTTGAACAGTGAGAGACAGAATAACAACAAAAATATCCAGAAATTCGCATGTCAAAAATGTTATAAATTGATTTGCATTTTAATGATGGAAATAAGTATTTGACCCCCTCTCAATCAGAAAGATTTCTGGCTCCCAGGTGTCTTCTATACAGGTAACGAGCTGAGATTAGGAGCACACTCTTAAAGGGAGTGCTCCTAATCTCAGTTTGTTACCTGTATAAAAGACACCTGTCCACAGAAGCAATCAATCAATCAGATTCCAAACTCTCCACCATGGCCAAGACCAAAGAGCTCTCCAAGGATGTCAGGGACAAGATTGTAGACCTACACAAGGCTGGAATGGGCTACAAGACCATCGCCAAGCAGCTTGATGAGAAGGTGACAACAGTTGGTGCGATTATTCGCAAATGGAAGAAACACAAAAGAACTGTCAATCTCCCTTGGCCTGGGGCTCCATGCAAGATCTCACCTCGTGGAGTTGCAATGATCATGAGAACGGTGAGGAATCAGCCCAGAACTACACGGGAGGATCTTGTCAATGATCTCAAGGCAGCTGGGACAATAGTCACCAAGAAAACAATTGGTAACACACAACGCCGTGAAGGACTGAAATCCTGCAGCGCCCGCAAGGTCCCCCTGCTCAAGAAAGCACATATACATGCCCGTCTGAAGTTTGCCAATGAACATCTGAATGATTCAGAGGACAACTGGGTGAAAGTGTTGTGGTCAGATGAGACCAAAATGGAGCTCTTTGGCATCAACTCAACTCGCCGTGTTTGGAGGAGGAGGAATGCTGCCTATGACCCCAAGAACACCATCCCACCGTCAAACATGGAGGTGGAAACATTATGCTTTGGGGGTGTTTTTCTGGGGACAGGGGACAGGACAACTTCACCGCATCAAAGGGATGATGGACGGGGCCATGTACCATCAAATCTTGGGTGAGAACCTTCTTCCCTCAGCCAGGGCATTGAAAATGGGCCGTGGATGGGTATTCCAGCATGACAATGACCCAAAACACACGGCTAAGGCAACAAAGGAGTGGCTCAAGAAGAAGCACATTAAGGTCCTGGAGTGGCCTAGCCAGTCTCCAGACCTTAATCCCATAGAAAATCTGTGGAGGGAGCTGAAGGTTTGAGTTGCCAAACGTCAGCCTTGAAACCTTAATGACTTGGAGAAGATCTGCAAAGAGGAGTGGGACAAAATCCCTCCTGAGATGTGTGCAAACCCGGTGGCCAACTACAAGAAACTACAACTACAAGAAACCCAACAAGGGTTTTGCCACCAAGTACTAAGTCATGTTTTGCAGAGGGGTCAAATACTTATTTCCCTCATTTAAAATGCAAATCAATTTATAACATTTTTGACATGCGTTTTTCTGGATTTTTTTGTTGTTATTCTGTCTCTCACTGTTCAAATGAACCGACCATTAAAATTATAGACTGATCATTTCTTTTTCAGTGGGCAAACGTACAAATTCAGCAGGGGATCAAATACTTTTTTTCTCTCACTGTATCTGGTTCATCCTGAGATTCTGAAGTAATTTGTCCCAATCAACCGGTAGAAGTCATTTCTAACAATGTCTAAACTTTCTTTCATCTGCTTTGTTTCCATAGAGCCCAGCCCTGCTCCTGGATGGGTGAGGTCCCTGCCAACCCAGTCGGCCACTGAAACCCCCTTCGCCCCCACCTCTCGCCTCCCAACGAGGACCCTCTAGGTCCTCCAGAGGAGCAGCAGGGATGTATCAGGAGGTGGCCTTCCTAGCGGGCAGCACGGAGAAAGAGTTCACGCCCTTCCACTTCCCCATTGAGAACCAGCAGGAGGTGGTAACCAAGAAGGGTGTGTTCTTCAAGCGGCAACGGCTGCTGCGGAGGCCCAGTGAGGGGCAGGAGGAGAACGACCTATCAGCCGTCATCAACGTAGGCGGGATCAGGTACAATACCAACAGAGTCAAGAGTTGCTGTGTTCATCTCGATAATCAATAGTCCATAATCAGAAGATTTTGGGTGCAAGATTTAAAAGGCATATAATCCAGGCATTGGTCTTGCTGCTGCTAAAGAGCATTATAACTTGAAGAGTATTTCAGTGACTATTGTGCAAAGTTGTTGTGCAGCGGTAACATTGTGTGTTTTCCTCTCACCAGGTACCGTATCCCCTGGTCCGTTCTGGAGGAGTTCCCTCTGACGCGGCTGGGCCGGCTGAGGGGCTGCAGCTCATTGGACGAGATCATGGAGGTGTGTGACGACTACGACGACGGGTGCCAGGAGTACTTCTTTGACCGCAGCCCATCTGCGTTCCGCACCATCGTGACGTTCCTAGCAGCAGGGCGGCTGCGGCTGCTGAGGGAGATGTGTGCCCTGTCCTTCCAGGAGGAGCTGGTCTACTGGGGCGTGGAGGACACCAGGCTGGAGTGGTGCTGCCTCCGAAAGTTACGCATCAGGCAGGAGGAGCTCAAGGAGCAGCTGAGGATGGAGGAGGCAGAGCTCACCACAACCCTGACCCCCCAGAGCTGTGAGGATGGGCAGGGGCACGCCGGAGAGGGAGGGGGGGAGGAGGAGGAGAGCCGCATGGCGGGGTGTATGCGCAGGCTGCACGACATGGTAGAGAACCCTCAATCTGGACTACCTGGGAAGATCTTTGCCTTCTTGTCGGTGGTGTTTGTGGCCATCACCGCAGTAACGCTCTGCATCAGTACCATGCCCGACCTCAGGGAGGAGGAGGAGAGGGTGAGTTCACTTCCTGTTTACTCCCTACTCACAGGGTTTTACTTCTGGGTCACACTCGGGTGGGTTATACATAGGGCCAGGAGTTTGACCTGAGTTACAGACCTGGAAACTCTGGGCACATCCATATCTACATTCTGCTCTTAGTTGGATGATGTTTGAGGGACAACCTCCACATAGTGAGTCTTCACCCTAATAGTAACTAATCTTCACAGAGGCAACGTGATGGCTCAGGGATGTTGTCATGGACGACTGCCACACTCAACTCCCAATCACATTAATACCAGATTATTCCATTTGTCAGATCACTGCTGCTGCTGTTAAGGCACTCTCGTCTTGCTCTTATTCAGGCAATAAAGGAATAATTAACAGAGAATATACAGTGCCTTCAGAAAGTATTCATACCTCTTGACCTATTCCATTATTTTCTTTACAGCCTGAAATATTAGCAAATGTATTGAAAATGAAATACAGAAATCTCTCATTTGCATAAGTATTCACACCCCTGAGTCAATACATGTTAGAATCATCTTTGGCAGCGATTACAGCTGTGAAACTTTCTTGGTAAGCCTTTAAGAGCTTTGCACACCTGGATTGTACAATATTTGCACATTCTTTTAACAATTCTTTAAGCTCTGTGAAATTGGTTGTTGATCATTGCTAGACAGATATTTTCAAGTTTTGCCATAGATTTTCAAACCAATTTTAAGTCAACTGTAACTAGGCCACTCGGGAACATTCAATGTCATCTTGGTAAGCAACTATATTTGGCCTTGTGTTTTATGTTATTGTCTTGCTGAAAGGTGAATTTGTCTCCCAGTGTCTGTTGGAAAGCAGGCTGTGAACCAGGTTTTCCTCTAGGATTTTGCCTGTGCTTAGCTCTATTCCGTTTATTTTTATCATAAAAAAAGTCATAGTCTTTGCCGATGACAAGCACGCCCATAACATAATGTGTTGTGTTGGATTTGCTCCAAACATAACGCTTTGTACTTAAAACATGAAGTTAATTTCTTAGACCATTTTTTTTTGTAGTTTTACTTTAGTGCCTTATTGCAAATAGGATGCATGTTTTGGAATATTTCTATTCTGTACAGGCTTCCTTCTTTTCATTTAGTTTAGTATTGTGGAGTAACTACAATGTTGTTGATCCATCCTCAGTTTCTCCTGTCACAGCCAGGAACTCGAACCGTTTTAAAGTCACCCTTGGCGTCAAGGTTGATATCCCTGAGTGATTTCCTTTTTAGTGACTGGGTATATTGAAGTGTTAATAATAACTTCACCATGCTCAAAGGGATATTCAATGTCTGCTTAAATTATTTTTCATCTACCAATAGGTGGCCTTCTTTGTGAAGCATTGGAAAACGTCCCTGGTCTTTGTTGTTGAATCTGTGTTTGAAATTCACTGCTCGACCAAGGAACAGGTAGTTGTATGTGTGGGGTACAAAGATGAGGTTGTCAATAAAAAATAATGTTAAACACTATTATTGCACACAGAGTGAGTCCATGCAATTTATAAAGCTCCACAGTGGACGTGTCATAATACCCATAAAATCTAGCGGTCAAACAGGGAAATGGTTCCAATAATTTTTCCACCATTCATTTTTCCCATAGGAGATTTTAGAAACACTTAAAATAAGGGCTGTGGTTTGTGTAGGCTTACCCCTGCGTGACATTTTGATAACCGTGTAAATCTCTCTCCAACAAGATTACTATTATCAATATATTTGGCTCTATTCGAAAATGCTAATTAGCATCAAAGTAGACATTATGCAAGACTACAAATCCCTGAAAGCCTCTGCACATCTTTAGCTAACACCTTTACTAACAGGTATTGTGTAAATTTAGCCAATTTATTCATTACTACATTTAGTTAGTTAATCCAAACTTTACCTCTATTCAGCAGTGTCATCCAGATCATGGCATTTGTAGTTCTATATGATATCCACAGTAGCAGTTAATTAGCATTTAATTTTGGGAGCTAAATACAGGCAAATATATTGATTTTAAAAATCACCTTGTCCGAGAGAGATTTACATGGTTATCAAAACGGGTAAGGATGAGCTTACATGAAACACAGCCCTTATTTTAAGTGTTTCTAAAATCCACTATGGGAAAAATGTATGGTGTAAAAACAATTAGAACAATTTCCCTGTTTGACCGCTAGGTTTTATGGGTATTCTGACACATACTGTGGTACTCTGTGTGACTTGTTAAGCACTTTTTTTACTCCTGAACTTTATTTAGGCTTGCCATTGCAAAGGGGTTGAATACTTATTGATTCAAGACATTTCAGCTTTTCATTTTTACTTATTTTGTAAATATTTCTAAAAACATAATTCCACTTTGACATTGTGATATTGTGCGTGTGTGTGTGTGTAGGCCCGCGACAAGGGGTCAAGGGGTATGAATACTTTCTGAAGGCACTGTAGATTAATAATCAGTACATTACGCCAGAGGTTGTCCTCTTGTGGTCCTCAGGGGTCCCATAGGGCTTAGAACTTGGCCAGTGGCCACCTAATGTTACTGCACCAATTTCACTGAGCAAGATAAGTAATTATATTATCTTCTTCTTCTGGGTGTTTCATGTCTAGTAGTTGTGCCTCTGAGACCTCAGTGTTCCTGCTGGAGTGTCTTTGTGGGGCAACACAGTCAACCTCCTGAATGACATCAATAAAGCTTTAGAATGATTTAAAGAGAACCTCCACAGGCTTCTCCCGCTACCAAAGAGACCTCTGCGTCGGGGTGAGAGGAGGGTGGAGAGGGGGTGAGGATGTGCTATATCTTCAAAGTGGAAATCAGAGTGCAAGGAGGGTTAACAAGCGAGCTACAAGGAGGGTCAGCGAGCTAACTACAAGGAGGGTTAGTGTTAGCGAGCTAACTCCCCAAACAATACCATCTCTTAGAGCGTTCATCTCCTATTAGGTGAGGTTACTGGCTGAGCTTTAAAAGAGTAAATACTGTAAGTTATTGAGGGAGACAGAGGTCAGGCGAGGATATATACAAATGTTGTGTTACAATGAGAGGGAGAGAGAGACTTGACAAATGGCCAAGAATACTCTGTACTTGTTGATAGGGAGCAGTATCTATGGAATGTTCTCTGTTTATTCTCATGTCCATGTTTGAAGGTTAAGGAGGGTTGTCTAAGCCCATGTTGTAGGTGACGCTATGGGCTGTATTTTTGTATGTGTTAATGTTAAGCAGAGCAATATTGTGACTAAACACTTCATAGAAATCCAAATCAACTATCTTCATTAGTGAGAGCTAATAACCTGAGCTGTGTGAATGGAGTCCGCCCACCAGCCTCCTCCGTTAGTTTAGCTAATATTCATTAACAGGAGGAGGCTTTGATGGTGATCAGCATAGATCTTCCCACTATGGATGTAAATGTCATGAAATCCCTAGGACGCTGCCTTTATTGAGGTGTATGCTGAACAAAAACATAAACGCAACATGTGAAGTGTTGTTCCCATGTTTCATGAGCTGAAATCAAAGATCCCAGAAATGTTCCATATGCACAAAAAGCTTATTTCTCTCATTTTGTGAACAAATTTGTTTACATCCCTGTTAGTGAGCATTTCTCCTTTGCGAAGATAATAAGATAGGAGTGGCATATCAAGAAGCTAATTAAACAGCATGCTCATTACACAAGTGCACCTTGTGCTGGGGACAATAAAAGGCCACTGTAAAAGGTGCAGTTTTGTCACACAACACGATGCCACAGATGTCTCAAGTTTTGAGGGAGTGTGCAATTGGCATGCTGACTGCAGAAATGTTCACCAAAGCTGTTGCCAGATAATTAAATGTTCATTTCTCTACCATAAGCCGCCTCCAACGTCATTTTAGAGAAAGGCAGTACGTCCAACCAGCCTCACAACTGCAGACCACGTGTAAGCACACCAACCCAGGACCTCCACATACAGATTCTTCAGCTGTAGGATCATCTAAAACCAGCTACCCGCATAGCTGATGAAACTGTGGATTTGCACAACTGAAGAATTTCTGCACAAACTGTCATAAACCGTCTCAGGGAAGCTCATCTGCGTGCTCGTCATCCTAACCATGGTCTTGACCTGATTTCAGTTTTGTTCTCACCTTCAATGGCCACTGACACGCTGGATAGGTGTGCCCTTCACAGATGAATCCCGGTTTCAAATGCTATGTATGGCATCATGTGGGTGAGCGATTTGCTGATGTCAACGTTGTGAACAGAGTGCCCTATGGTGGCAGTGGGGTTATGGTAAGGGCAGGCATAAGCTACGGACAACAAACACAATGTAATTTTATCGATGGCAATTTCAATGCACAGAGATACCGTCACGAGATCCTGAGGCCCATTGTCGTACCATTCATCAGCCGCCAACATCTCATGTTTCAGCATAATAATGCACGACCCCATGTCGCAAGGATCTGTTACACATATCCTGGAAGCTGAAAATACCCCGATTTTCCATGGTCTGCATACTCAGCAGACACGCCGCCCATTTCTCTGGATCTACGTGTACGACAACGTGTTCAATTTCCAGACAATATCCAGCAACTTCGCACAGCGTCTGCTAAATGACTTAAATGTAAAAATGTAAAATAACATTCCAGGCCACAATCAACAGCCTGACCAACTCTATGCGAAGGAAATGTGTCACACTGCATGAGGCAAATGGTGGTCACACCAGACACTGACTGGTTTTCTGATCAACGCCCCTACCTTTTTTTTAAGGTACAGTATCTTTGACCAACAGATGCATATTTGTATTCCCAGTCATGTGAAATCAATAAATTAGGCCATAATCTATGTATTTTAATTCACTGATTTCCTTATGAACTGTAACTCAGTAAACATTTTGAAATTGTTGCATGTGTTTATTTTTTCTCAGTGTAGATTCAGATGCAGTTTATCATGATATGTTTCCGCTATAGGCTAAACTCATGAACGAACTAGACCAGCAGGATAATAATCGAATACATTTGTAGTCTTACAGTAAGAGTTGGCGTCCTCAACCATGTTAAATGTTACGTTCTGTTTATGAATTTAGCTTGTTGTTCCTCCGTCCAGAGGGCAGGCTTGTCTCACCTGCTCAGAGATGTTCTGACAACCCTTGTCTTCCAGACTCAGTTAGACTCTAACCTTCATATCCCTTTGCCTGTGTGCAGTTGTGGATCCATTAAAACTGAAAAAAAGTTGTGGTTTTTGTAAAAGCATCAGAGGACAAAACCAAGGTGGTGTTGGTGATGGAAAGCACTTAGCTTGTCTGTTCTAATACAGCTCAGTGATTCAGGTCCACATAACAACTGCACATACACATATGAAGAGTTTTATGGGTGTGCTTATTGCCTCTATCTGGATGAATAGAGGATTAAAGTGTGTGTGTGTCCCCTCAGAGTAGAGTGTTTCCCAAACTCGGTCCTGGGACCCCAAGGGGGGCACGTTTTGGTTTTTGCCCTAGCACTACACAGCTGATTCAGATAACCAACTTATCATTCAGCTTTGATTATTTGAATCATCTGTGTAGTGCTAGGACAAAAACCAAAACGTGCACCACTTGGGGTCCCAGGACCGAGTTTGGGAAACGTTGCTATAAGTAGTGTGTCCTCTGAGTTTGTGTGTCAATTTCAGTCTTTTCACACCTCAGTGTCAAAATGGCTTATTTCTCCCCCTGTAAACATCTGTGGAAATGTAGGACTTGTTTTATCCGTTTTCTTCTCTCTGATAAATACAGTGCATTTGGAAAGTATTCAGACCCCTTGACTTTCTACTTTATGTTACGTTACAGCCTTATTCTAAAATTGATTAACTAAAAAATGGTCCTCATCAATCTACACACAATATGATCAATAATGATGGTTTATAAAAAATAAAAACAGAAATACCTTATTTACGTAAGTATTCAGACCCTTGCTATGAGACTCAATTGAGTTCAGCTGCATCCTTTTCCCATTGATCATCCTTGAGATGTTTCTACAACTTGATTGGAGTCCACCTATGGTAAATTCAATTGGTTGGACATGATTTGGAAAGGCACACACTTGTCTAAGGTTCCACAGTTGACAGCGCATGTCAGAGCAAAAACCAAGCCATGAGGTCGACGGAATTGTACGTAGAGCTCCGAGACAGGATTGTGTCGAGGCACCGATACCAAAATAATTCTGCAGCATTGAAGGTCCCCAAGAATCTCTCTTGACAGGCAACAAGACCGCCTGGGTTCAGGCCAGCGTACGTCTGCTGTAATGTAATTGATTGCCAGCGTGAATTATGGGAATTATTCCAGTGAGTTATTTCAGTCTAGTGAGAAACAATTACATTTAAGAAACATAATAAATTTTTTAAATAACTGGAAAAGAAGCCAGGAAAATAGATGATTTAATGTGGGAGATTAAACTTCTCTCACTCAAATGAAAAATATCAATGACTTCGAAAGTCTAAAGAAATGTCCTACTGTGGAGAAAGTCTGTTCCTCAGTCATTGTATTGGATTAGTGTGTTAGTCATCATATGGGGAACGCTTTGCCAAAAACAAAATCATCCAAGACGAGGCTTCCACAGAAACAGGCACACCCTTTGGAGAGGAATGAGACAGCTACTATCACTCTGCTCTGATCATACACCAGGATCCTGAGGCCATCTACCCTCAAGCATTTTCTATCACACGTACACACACAGCATGGCTGGCGGGCAGCACCTTGATCCTCTGGATCTCCTGCTGTCTCTAACAGCATCTCTGTGAGTTGAGTGCCCCTACTGCCTCTTTAGGCAGCTTTATTTAACCAGGTAGGCCTGGCCAAGATAAAGCAAAGCAGTGCGACAAAAACAACAACACAGGGTTACACATAAACAAATGTACAGTCGTGGCCAATTTTCACAAAGTCTGCTGCCTCAGTTTGTATGATGGCAATTTGCATATACTCCAGAATGTTATGAAGAGTGATCAGATGAATTGCAATTAATTGCAAAGTCCTTATTTGCCATGCAAATGAACTGAATCCCCTAAAACATTTCCACTGCATTTCAGTCCTGCCACAAAAGACCAGCTGACATCATGTCAGTGATTCTCTCATTAACACAGGTGTGAGTGTTGACGAGGACAAGGCTGGAGATCACTGTCATGCTGATTGAGTTTGAATAACAGACTGGAAGCTTCAAAAGGAGGGTGGTGCTTGGAATCACTGTTCTTCCTCTGTCAATCATGGTTACCTGCAAGGAAACATGTGCCGTCATCATTGCTTTGCACAAAAAGGGCTTCACAGGCAAGGATATTGCTGCCATTAAGATTGCACCTAAATCAACCATTTATTGGATCATCAAGAACTTCAAGAAGAGCGGTTCAATTGTGGTGAAGAAGGCTTCAGGGTGCCCAAGAAAGTCCAGCAAGCGCCAGGACCATCTCCTAAAGTTGATTCAGCTGCGGGATCAAGGCACCAGCAATACAGAGCTTGCTCAGGAATGGCAGCAGGCAGGTGTGAGTGCATCTGCACGCACAGTGAGGCAAAGACTTTTGGAGGATGGCCTGGTGTCAAGAAGGGCAGCAAAGAAGCCACTTCTCTCCAGGAAAAACATCAGGGACAGACTGATATTCTGAAAAAGGTACAGGGATTGGACTGCTGAGGACTGGGGTAAAGTCATTTCCTCTGATGAATCCCCTTTCCGATTGTTTGGGGCATCCGGAAAAAAGCTTGTTCGGAGAGGACAAGGTCAGTGTTACCATCAGTCCTGTGTCATGCCAACAGTAAAGCATCCTGAGACCATTCATGTGTGCTTCTCAGCCAAAGGAGTGGGCTCACTCACAATTTTGCCTAAGAACACAGCCATGAATAAAGAATGGAACCAACACATCCTCCGAGAGCAACTTGTCCCAACCATCCAGGAACAGTTTGGTGAAAAACAATGCCTTTTCCAGCATGAGGGAGCACCTTGCCATAATGCAAAAGTGATAACTAAGTGGCTCTGGGAACAAAACATCGATATTTTGGGTTCATGGCCAGGAAACTCCCCAGACCTTAATCCCATTGAGAACTTGTGGTCAATCCTCAAGAGGCGGGTGGACAAAAAAAAAAAAAAACACATTCTGACAAACTCCAAGCATTGATTATGCAAGAATGGGCTGCCATCAGTCAGGATGTGGCCCAGAAGTTAATTGACAGCATGCCAGGGCGGATTGCAGAGGTCTTGAAAAAGAAGGGTCAACACTGCAAATATTGACTCTTTGCATCAACTTCATGTAATTGTCAATAAAAGCCTTTGACACTTATGAAATGCTTGTAATTATACTTCAATATTCCATAGTAAAATCTGACAAAAATATCTAAAGACACTGAAGCAGCAAACTTTGTGAAAATTTATATTTGTGTCATTCTCAAAACTTTTGGCCTCGACTGTACACAAAATAAAAGAAAAATAGAAAAATCTATGTACAGTGTGTGCAAATGTAGAAGAGTAGGGAGGTAGGCAATAAATAGGCTCTAGAGGCGAAGATAATTACAATTTAGCATTAATACTGGAGTGATAGATGTGCAGACGATGATGTGCAAGTAGAGATACTGGGGTGCAAAAAGAGCAAGAAGGTAAGTAATGATATGGGGATAAGGTAGTTGGGTGTGCTATTTACAAATGGGCTGTGTACAGGTACAGTGATCGGTAAGCTGCTCTGACAGCTGATGCTTAAAATTAGAGAGGGAGATATAAGACTCCAGCTTCAGAGATTTCTACAATTCGTTCCGGTCATTGGCAGCAGGGGTGCTGAGATGTTGGTCAGGGTAGGGGTAGCCAGGTGGACAGCATGGCCAGCCATGGAAAAATGCTTATTGAAGTTATCAATATACTACCAGGTGTCAGAGTATGTGAACAGAGTGGAGCTGGATCGTGCCCAATTTGACTGGAGTGTGGAGCGAGTTTCCCAAAATTTGGAGCTTTGGCCTTCTAGTCCCCTCCAATTTCGCTCCAGTAGCGCTCACTTCACGAGCTCAGGGCATGACCGCCCCAGCATGCATTTGTAGTCTACTTGTGTGCTGCTATAGCCCCTTGCTTTAGCTACTGTCATCAAGTATCCTTTTCATAAAGAAACTAATAAAACACACAGGTGATAAATCAAGGTGACTTACCAATATGAGGAGGACCAAGAGCAAGAGACGAAGTGTGGTGATGTGGTGTCCACAACTAAAGAATCATTGTGGAATCTGAAAAGACACATATCCCAAAGGCAGGATAGTGTACTTACTACGTCCACATGCTAACAGAAAGGAATGAGGTGGGTAGCTAGCTAAATGTGTCATTGTAGCAAAATATTTATGAACAAAAATCTGACCTCTATACAATAGGCCAGCATAGATTTTGGCCCAATAGTCCTGGCATATTACCTCTTTCAAGGAGCTTTCCATTTTGATCGGGTTATTTTACCTAAAATCTTTTGGGCTTACTTACAGAAAGAAAACAACTACGCATCCTGCCCAGCCTGGCAAGAGTAGTCCGAAGGGTGATTAGCATCCCAGTGACTCTGCAAGTGTGGAGAGGATATTCTCCACTGCTGACCTGCTCTCCAGGCACCGTCACATGAGCCTGATTCCACAGACTCTAGTCAAACTCGTGAATCCAAAAATTAATTCAAAGACACTGGAGACTGAGCCTAATAAGGCATTTTTTGTTTAATTTGTATTTAATTTTAAGCAAGTCACAGCCTATATGCACAATTTATAGACTATAATGATTTAATACAATGAAATGTTGTTTAAATGCTGAGTGCTTAATATCTCTGCTAGCCTAGTGTGTCACACTCACAAATGCTTCAAAATACATTTCTTTGTAGACTAAAACCTTGAAATAATTTAAATAGTATAGCCTATTTAATTAGGCTACCTGTCTGGCTAATGACTTATTTAATGTTTATATGCTGTTTAGTACATTCATGTAGCCTATTTGAAATGATGAGCGCTTCTTAGTCACCTTTTCATTGAAATACTTTCAATACTTCAAAACCGTATGGGAGGTCCAGGTAGTTACAAAAATAGATGTGTGTTGGTTAGGGCTGTGGCGGTCATGAAGTTTTGTCAGACGGTAATTGTCAAGCAAATAACTGTCTCACGGTAATTGACCGTTAATTAACATAAACACATTTTGCATCTCCTGGCTTCTACACATGGATTACAAGCCACTGATGCAGACTTTTTGGAACATCTATATCTATAATAAATCCACGTAATATAGCCTACACCTTCACAATAAATCCATTATTTATATTAGACAGGTCTAAAGAAGCATGACATGTAGTCTATTTCAGAAGAACAGAATAGCATACTCTGAGTTGTCCCTATGTTAGGTCCTGATCTGGCTATGCCATATGGTTGTGGGCTACACTAGTTCATTTAGCAGACAAGATTTGCTTAGAATTCCGTGACATTATTTTACATTATTTGATAGTATGAAGAATACAACTGAACAAAGCTGAATAAAATAGAAAGGATATTTTCTCCACAAACGATTTGAGGGAGTGCGCACATGCGGCTATTCTGTATTGAGCGGTTAACAAAGAAATAGGTACTCCTATATGCTTAATTTAGTGTTATTAATTTGACTTTAGTTGTTCTACAAACGTTAGGCTATATGCTTTGATTTTTAATATGTTGTACAGCTGCATGATGTGACTCTAATGATGATTTGAAAATAGTGGCTTGAAAGGCATGAGCTCTGCTTTGTTTTTTTTGCGCAGGCTGTACACACTACATCAGTCTCTCATTCACAATTTGACAAGCACTTGATAATGCCTAGAATTTCACGGCACATCCCATTTGTGTGTCCGTAATGCACCCAAATTAATACAACCACTAGCATCCCAAAAACATTTTTACGCAATGTAACAGATTAGAACATTTAGCTTAAAATGTTGACAAACTATTAACCTATTTCTTCACATTATAAGCGCAGCAATGCGCACATGGCAGTAGGCTATAAGCGCAAATGGTCCATTAGCGGAAAACACCATTATCAAAAGTTACCGCAAATGCAATTATGCATGTAATGCTTTTATTATAAAGGTGCTTTTTTATGGTGAAAATGATCTTCCCCAAACTTGAAACTCACACGCAGTTAGGCTCTACACCCCTTGTAAAGCGGGTTATTGTGCTTAATTTTAAGAAGTTATTTGGCCACTTTAGTAATACAAACCGTATAAAAACATATAGGCCTATGGGCTAGGCTACATGAGATGTGCGACTATGATTAGAAAAAGTCACAAAATAAATACTTTGTTTCTTATGCTGGGCATAATTCACGTGATAATATATAATTCACAAGTGAGAGGATAATATTGTCAGCCATCAGACTATTCTTGATTTAATCTTGACTTTATATTATTTAGTATATGTGTGAAATTTGTTTTGATTTAGAATGGACCATTATCATGCACCTGTCGAAACCGGGTCAGCGGGGAAAATACATGTATTCTATGCACTTAAATAGTGAATGGAGGATGCTTTTCCCCATTGTTTATTCTCATGCCAGCCAGGTAGGCTATACTCCTGTTGTAAATATAAGCAATGTGCTTAATATTAGGAAAGTTGAGAAACAAATATAGTAGGCCTATCCTATAGAAAACTGAGCCTCCTATTTTTAGTAGAGGCCATCCCTCTGTTTTCTCACGCCTATTGAAACGTTGCGCAACATGAGCTCATGGGCTCTCATGAAGTGTTTGATTAGAGGGACAATAGAGTGCTGAGTACAATGCAGTCTACAAATCCGGTGTGTCAGCCCACAGTCTGAAATTGAGCAAACAGTGTAGAATTTAAGCAACCAGGAAATGACAGAGCAATTTCCACTAGATAATACAGCCACAAATTCAGAACAGCTTTCCCATTTTGACAACAGTTGCTGCTCCGGCGGTAGAAATCAATAGGTGAATATCACAGCCATTCACAACACTGGTGGGCAAGTAATACTGTGAAACACTGGTCAAAGGTTTGGACACACCTACTCATTCAAGGGTTTTTCTTTATTTTTACTATTTTCTACATTGTAGAATAATTGTAAAGACATCAAAACTATCTCTGAGTAGGTGTGTCCAAACTTTTGATTGGTACTGTATATTATGGACATTTTCAGAAATTACAATGCAAAAATGTAAAAAATCCTACGTGTACCACCTTTAACATCTTAACATTAAACCACAGCAGCCTTCAGAATCACAAGGTGCAGGCTCTTCTGTTCACTGAGTGTGAGATAGCTGGCCAGTGCCCTCTCACATTGATGAGAAGGAGATTATCATTTTATAATAAATAAGTTATTTTTATTAACTTGCATGACATACCAGCAGTAACCTTCACACACTGAACACCATTTCCCATTTAAAGGAACTGCAGTGTTTGAGGGAGGAGGCCACAGGTGTGTGAAATTAGATAATTAGCAAAGCTTGCAAGCTGTCAGCTGACAATTAAAGGGACCACTGGGCAAAAACTTGTTAAATCAACATTGTTTCAATGTAATTTCTCAATGTATTGTGATGTGGAATCTAAGGGGAAAATGTTGGATTTGAAAAAAGTCTAAACTATTGTTTTGAGGGTGAGATTTCTATCACATGATTATGTAATCATGGTAACTCAATTTCAACAGAGAAATCTTGTAGAAAAATATGTTGAATTTTTTACCTTTTAAACCAATGTCAGGTCTTCACCAGTATATCCACTATCAGGAAAAACAACAATAGGCTGGGCAGCACCACCTACTGGAGAAATGATCTATGGCAACCCTTTTGTCTCCCATCCAGGGTTTTAACGAAGCCCAGCCCTGCTTAGCTATAATATTGTCGCTAACTATTACCAATGTGCTATTATGAGAATGATTGTTAATAGATCTCCATATAAAAATGAAATAGATTCACTATCAAAGTCATTCCAAAGGGTAGGTTTAACAGAGCAAATGAAACATAACCATACGTTATCACTCATATACCATCAATGACGCTATATAGACCTATATAACAACAGCTATTGTTTTAATATAACCCATAATTCAACTAAATAGACAATAAAATAGACCTATGATTTCAAGCTCTGGTTGATTTGAAATTGTATGATATTTAGCAATGTTGACTTGTTTGGTTGTCAACGCAACCAAATATCAACATTTGAAGGAGACTCATCTTCTGCTTGGATAGTTCCATCTGTGCCATGGACTTAGTCTGGCTTGAATTCCAGTGTGTCTAAAAATGTATAATTGATATGTTGGATTCACGTCTCTATCTCAACCAAAAATAAAAGTGAAAGAATAGGACTAAATCAAATAAAACATTATTTAAAGCGCATTTAAAGTTTGATTTGATCTATTCCTAATGTATAACTTCAATTGTTGGTTGAGATGGAAATATGAATCACTTTTGAAATACAATAAATAGCCTATTAACTTGTTGTCAAGTTAACAAATGATATGTTGAATTCACATCTCAACCAAAAATAAAAGTTTAAGAATGGGATTAAGCCAGTGGCTCAGATGGAAATATCCAAACAGTAGATACATCTCCTTTAAATGTTGATATTTGGTTGCATTGTCAACCAAACACAATTCAGTATTACTTTTGTAATACGTAAGTAGCCTATCTTTCAAAGTAATGTAACATTCAACCTTAAAATAGCCACATTGAGGTTACTGTAACTATACATTTCTACTTATGTAATCATATAAAGCGTGCATGTTCAGGATAGCATGCACAGGTCATCGCAGGTCTGTGGAGATCTTCACGTGCTGTTATAATCTGCAGAAAATCTCGAATGACATTGATCACTTGCTCTATGTACTTTATGGTGCGTTTTTAAATGGTTGAAAGAGCAGTGATAGACATTTGGATGACAACTAAACCGAAAATTAGACATCGTTTTTCCATTGGAATTTGGATGTGCTTTTAGATGGTTGAAAGCATAGTGATAACACACTGGAAATTCAACTAACTTTTGGCTGTCTTTTTGAGTGGGTGAATATAGGTTGTAATCATTAATCAATGTCTCAACCAAATATTATCCACGTTGAAATAACGTGGTGTGCTCAGCGGGATTCCACTCAATCTAACATTGAAACAAACAGGAAAAGGTTGAGCTGATTGGAAAAGATCAATTAACTGGATTTACATGTGATAATGAATTGACATTTTAGGATCCTAGCTATATAAACACACAATACATTTATAGAAATTAGAGTGAAGGCTACTCCTTCACAGAGAATGTACCATAGCTCTAACAACAATTCCATGAAACACCTAACAGATGATTATCTACCACATTCTACACTGTTGTTATTGTGGTTCTGCAATAAATATATAATACCAGTTGGAGAATCTAGACCAAAGAAATGGGTGTTCTCGTATGGGGAACTCTTGAAATGTAAAATGGCCATGTTCTGTAGCTCCTATATTCACACACTCCTCTCCCAGCCCCGCCCAGTGAGGTGAATGAGATGAGTGTTATAAGGGCTGAGGTAAACAAATTGACTAAAGCCATTTAAAAAACAGTGTGTGTGTTTATAATAGCAGCCAGCTCAGCATTACGCTAAGTCTGTTTTTTAAATCATGCCCACTTACACACACCTTGGGGACCAAAGGTCGTCCTCCTCCTGCGGTGATTGGCCGTGTTGTTTAGTTAACACGCGACATGGCTGCTACACACCTGTCTGGAGCTCTGATATGGTCAGAGTAGCGTGTTTGCTGAATCTGATTACTGTGTGTGTGTTCATTTGATCCACTGTAGCCATGTGCCTTCAGAAAGTATTCATACCACTTGACTTACAGTACTCCACATTTTGTTGTATTACTGCCTGAAGTGAAGTGATAAAATATGTATTTTTTTTAAACATTTTTACAAATGTATTAAATTAAATGCATAAATATCTAATTTACATAAGTATTCACACCCCTGAGTTAATACATGTTAGAATCACCTTTGGCAGCAATTACAGCTGTGTCTTTCTGGGTAAGTCTCTAAGAGCTTTGCACACCTGGATTTTACAATATTTGCACATTATTCTATTGAAAATTCTTCAAGCTCTGTCAAGTTGGTTGTTGATCATTGCTTGTCTTTCCACAGCCATTTTCAAGTCTTTCCATACATTTTCAAGTGGATGTAAGTCAAAACTGTAACTAGGCCACTCAGGAACATTCAATGTCGTCTTGGTAAGCAACTCTAGTGTAGAATTGGCCTTGTGTAAGGTTATTGTCCTGCTGAAAGGTGAATTTGTCTCTGTTGGAAATCAGACTGAACCAGGTTTTTCTCTAGGATTTAGCCTGTGCTTAGCTCTATTTCATTTATTTTTATCCCTAGTCCTTGCCGATGACAAGCATACCCATGACATGATGCAGCCACCACCATGCTGGAAATATGAAGAGTGGTACTCAGTGATATGTTGTGTTGATTTGCCCCAAGCTTAACACTTTGTATTCAGGACATAAAGTTAAAATCTTTGCCACATTTTTATCAATTTTACAGGATGCATGTTTTGGAATATTTTTATTCTGTACAGGCTTCCTTCTTTTAACTCTGTCATTGTAATTACTCCACAATACTAACTTAAATGTTGTTAATCCATCATCAGTTTTCTCCTATCACAGCCATTACACTCTGTAACTGAGTGGTTTCCTTCCTCTCTGGCAACTGAGTTAGGAAGGACGCCTGTATCTTTGGGTGTATTGATACACCATCCAAAGTGTAATTATTAACTTCACCATGCTGAAAGGGATATTCAATGTCTGCTTTTTTTTATTTTGACACATCTACCAATAGGTGCCCTTCTTTGTGAGGCATTGGAAAACCTCCCTGGTCTTTGTGGTTGAATCTGTGTTTGAAATTCACTGCTCGACTGAGGGACCTTTACAGCTAATTGTATGTGTGGGGTACAGAGATTAGGAAGTCCTTCAAAAATCATGTTAAACACTATTATTGCACATAGTGAGTCCATGCAACGCATTATGTGACTTGTTAAGCAAACTTTTACTTCTGAACTTATTTAGCCAATCATAACAAAGGGGTTGAATACCTATTGACTCAACCCATCAAAGGACATTACCACAACAACAACTGGCCAAATTGTGCATATATTTTACATGCACGCACACACACTCGCAAGCACTTACATACACACTTCACTCTGGGGGAAAAACTGGTTGATTCAACGTTGTTCCACGTTATTTCAACAACAAATCATTGTGATGACATTGAATCAACGTGGAAAACTGATTGGATTTGCAAAGTCATCAAGGGATTTTCCTATTTTATTTTTTTACTTTTAGCCTAAATCCAATGACATGGTGACATCTTTTGTTGATTTCACGTTAGTTGGTAACTCAACCAAATGTAAATCACAACTAGATGTTGAAATGACGTCTGGGCCCAGTGGGTTTATTGTTGTGCTCTGTGAATAACCAAGCATAGTGAAGCGGGTTGCATGTTGTTTGGATTAGTAAACGTGGAAGAAAGGTTTACGTTCCTCTGGGTTTATATTTTTGAATGCTGATTTCTGTGCTGCCTTTTGCCTTTCAGATACAGCTTTTGCTTTGATTAAAGTATATTTACTGGAATAATGAGAGGCTAAAAGTCACCCAGCCCGGTTCTTAAACTCCCTCCTCACTCCACTACTTTGCATGTCTCCAAGGATACACTGGAGTGGTTTTTAAGATGCATATTTTCTTGGTTGTTTTTTTTTAAGCACCTCTAGCATCTTATTCACAAGTGATGATTCTCTAACCGGTCAAAAACACGTGTTTCCTAATAACATTTAAGGAGTAATTGAGGAGACTATGATGGAACGGAAGGATGTACTAACTGGAGGAAAGTTACTAAAAGTTGGCAAAAGTAATTAAGACATTATTTCATGCTCACTTCTTCCTAAACATGTTGATGAAGCGTAGCTAGGTTCCCCAGAGCGAGAGCGCATTAAAAGGAGAGACCGACAGCTTGGCTTCTTTCTTTCGTACAAACAAATTATTATAGATGTTTGTACAGTATAAACCTTTACGCATACACCCCATCTCCACCCCCACCTCCCCCTTGCTCCTCATTCTCCTTCTGGGTCTGTTTCCATAATCACATGTAAATACAGTTATATAATATTTATGGACCCATTTAGAGCAGACGGAAAATTGATTACGCTACAGGAAGTAAGGATATTTCATCATGCCAGAAGTAAATTAAAGTATTTATAATGTAGTCAAGGTTGGCTTTAGCTTAGTCCCCGCTGATCCCAGGAAGGAAATTAATTTCCTTTAATGAAGTTGCATTAATAACAGTCAGATAGGAGAGAGAGGGAGGAAAGGGAAGGAATCAATGGTTTCTCCTCAGCTTCACGTTGCTGTTGACATTGTGGCTGCATGAGTTCTATGGATCTATCTCATGGCACACTTGTATGACTTTATTTATTGTGGATGGACACCAGTAATACATTTTTTGGGTACAAAGATTCTGAATGTATTACCAGATATTGCTACCAGGGTGATTTGTCTAAAGGAGTTGACAGTCTACAAACAGAGCCTATAATAATATAAATACATTGGGCTATACAGTACAGCTTAGCCTTCCCAATTTAAGGAAGGAATTTCTGACATCATCAAAGCCTCTCCTCTCAGTTTTATAAATCATGTAAAGTACTGCTGACAGACTGCCTGTCTGTTTTATAATACACAGGAAGAAAAAAACATATCCCTCAGGCTGTTTGATCAAAGTTACTCGTCTCTTTTCCTTATGATCCCAATCAACTAACAGGGATGTTCAGATGGTTTATGTGCTGCTCCAAAACCCTCTCCAGCTCTCCCTCGAAACATTGCTCTGGGACCCTCCCTCTCATCCCCAAATCTCTACCCCCTCACCCCCCCGGAGCCGCTGCTGGTGTAGAGGAGTCTGACGCCACTGGTGGCTGTTGAACTGGTCCTTCGAGCCGGATAGGAACAACTGACTTGTGTGATTAGGAAACAGTTATCCAGAATGTTTTATAATAGTGAATGTATTGTCATTTCCTACCAATGTCTTGCATTATAATTGTTGCTCCCCTTAACACTGTGTGTTCACTCTCTTCTACTGTGAGTTTTTCATAACACTATGTTTCCTCTGTCTTCCAGGGTGAGTGTTCTCAGAGGTGCTACAATATCTTTGTCCTGGAGACTGTGTGTGTGGCCTGGTTCTCTCTGGAGTTCCTGCTGCGCTTCATCCAGACGCCGAGTAAGTGTGTGTTCCTGAAGACGCCCCTCAACATCATCGACGTGGTGGCCATCCTGCCCTACTACATCACTGTGATCGTAGACTCTCTGTCTGAGGGAGGGGAGAAGCCCAGCGGCGGGAACAACTACCTGGAGAAGGTGGGCCTGGTGCTGCGGGTACTTCGGGCCCTGAGGATCTTCTACGTGATGCGTCTGGCGCGCCACTCCCTGGGGCTGCAGACCTTAGGCCTGACGGTCCGACGCTGCACCCGCGAGTTCGGCCTGCTCCTCTTGTTCCTGTGTGTTGCCATGGCACTGTTCTCCCCGCTGGTGTTCCTGGCAGAGAGCGAGATGGGCGCCAAGTACGACTTCACCAGCATCCCCGGCACCTACTGGTGGGCGGTGATCTCCATGACAACGGTGGGGTACGGGGACATGGTGCCGCGTAGCATCCCGGGTCAGGTGGTGGCGCTCAGCAGCATCCTCAGTGGGATCCTCCTCATGGCATTCCCCGTCACCTCCATCTTCCACACGTTCTCTCGGTCCTACCTGGAGCTGAAGGAGGAGCAGAACAGAACGCTGAGACAGAAACCTGACTTCCATGACTCCAGCAAGTCTCAGAACAGCGAGGACTCGGCCGAGACGGACAGTTAACATGGCATCACTGAAATCGCCACCTCTGCTTTACGCAGGAAGTCCATTGCCCTTGCGTCACAGAGGAGGGCCATGCAGACTCAAGACTGAGTGTGTGTGCAACGTGAGAGCCTGGGGGTGTGTGGAGTGCACTGTGGGAAACTCGTACTAAAGCTGGAGGATCTAAACAGGGATGGGCTATTTTTCTCAAGCTTAAGAAGAAAAGGAGCCTCCATAGCTCTGTCCATCAGAGTGTGTTCAAGAGTTTCTAAGATTTTATAAGACAGCTGCAGAAGTCTTTCTGCTGACATTATTGGTGTAGAGCTGACCACAATATAAAAACACAAGTTATGTGTGGTCAAAGGACACTTCACCCAGGAGTATAGAAGCCCTACAACACAGGAGTATAGCCCTACAGCACAGCATGGGGAGAAAGCTTCTCTCTCACATATTCAGTATGAAAAAGCTATTATTTTAAGGGAAAAAACACCTAAAATATTATAATTTTGGTATATATTTAGGATAAGAAATATTGCAACAAGATATAAGTGCAATAAGAAAGATTTGACTATAAACACATTTACAGATTTCAGAATGCTTAGTTTGCATCTATTTAGACTAAGGATCTGCATATTTTAATAAATGTAAGAAAACCATGACCTCGGCTGATGCAATGTAGGATTCTACACTTTATTAAATTAATTTCATCCCATGATTCTGTCTGGAGGTTTTCCTCCAATTTCACATCTCCTCTGAATAATAATGGCCTTGGCTCCAGACATGTTATATTAAATCTAATCAGGGGCGCAAATTTGGTTTTAGAAGTGGGGGGGACATAATTATTATAATTTTTTATCCAGTCGGATAAACACTCCATACAGCCTACCCGATCGCTCAGAGGTGTCCGCATGGTCATGAAGCACACCATTGCCTTGTTTTGTATCACATTCAAATGATAATATATCGGGGGACAAAAATGCAATTTCAGAATGTGGAGGGGACATGTCCCCCCCGTCCCCCGTCATAGTGAAAGTTGCGCCCCTGCATCTAATAAGTATCGAAAGGATGGCGAATAATTGTATGGCTTAGATCATGGAAACCCATGGGAATCAATATGGACTGAACAGACCGACTAAAAGAGATTAGAAACAAATTAAAACAATCTTGATCAGATCTAGAGAATCACGTGTTAATTTAAGGTGTAATAAGGGCTATAAATAGACCTTTTTTGAGGAAGGGCACGGGCAAGGTTAGAACCTGTGACCTTCTGGTCCCTATCTCAGTGCCTAGTCCACTGTGCTAGTAGGGGTGAGGGCATCACCATTGTTATTTCCACATACATAAAGCTGTTAAAATCAGTCATTTGGAATGTCAGCAGATGAGAAATGTGATTAGTTAAAGGGCAGCTGAACTCACTGATTCCGCATGTTTTTCTGCTGCTCATTAAAAAAATATGATTTGCGTCTTGGGGGTGTGATTGGATGAGGGTGTGTTATGTTCGCTATATCATACCCACAGTTATTGTTTTGTCCCTCTTGAGTCCCGGTAGAAACCTTTCGACCTCTGAATATGATAATTCAAGAAATCTGTCATTTGGACGTTTTTGCAGAGGTCTTTGTCGCGCAATTTTACATTTAGCTAAGGTGTTTGTTTTACTTGAAGTAATGCACCAATGTGCATGAATACTAGTAGTGCACTGCAGACAGTATCGGGTCAGCTGCTGCTGCGCTCACTACTGATTTCTCACTACTGATGTCTACAACTTCATCAGCAAGCTGTCAAAATATCGTAAATAAAGCAAAGCTACATGCTGTTTATCAGTGCCCTAAATTACTTCTTAGCTAGCTAAGTTCCATCTCTGTGTTTGTCAATGTAGCTAGCTAGTAGCTAGCAGGCACATTTAGCAGGCAGGCCACGTTGGCTAAATCAGCTTAACAAGTCACTGGCGAGTGGCAAAGTACTTTGGTGCCACTTAGTTTTTACAACTTGCTCACTACGTATTACCGGAGTGAGTCCGTCTGGCAGTGTTTCATAGCGAATCATGTCACGAAACAGTTCACGGCGTTACACGATGCTAGAGAAATGGGTTTTGAATTTTTTTAAGATTATCAAGTGACAGTTGGGATGGAAGTGCACATTGTCTCAATTCTCATTTTTCCCAAGTTTAATTAAAATAATACATTGACGATGTGCTGTCTTATGTAAACAAGACCGAGGCGCTGCGTAATGTGGACAGTTTTTGCCATATGATTGAATAGAGCGTAATCAGCACAGCTGATTGATAGTTTGGGTTAGTGTTCCCACTCAGCCATATCTCCATGTTACAGCACTTGTTTACGGAAAAACAGACAGAAGACGAGGCGATGACCTGTGCTAATTAGCATGCTCTGAACACCTGTGCTAATTAGCTATCTAGCATGCTTTGAACACCTGTGTGTAAGCTTAACTCAGGAAATGGAGCGGAATGGAGCTAAGAACATAACAGCTTCCCTACATCTCTCAAATATCCATTTTACTGACCAAAATTATGCTATTTACACTCAGTAGTACATCTTTACACTATAATCAATGTTTCTGAGTAATATCGATGTAACAGGCCATTTTCAACCAGATAAGTTAGTTGAGTTCAGCTGCCCTTTAATATGTTGAGTAAATTTGGAAAATGAAAAGGTGCATTGGGATTCGAACTGGCGATCTTGTGTGTTTAATCAAAAGTGCATTTAAAATTTGATTTTATTTAGTCCTCTTCGAAAATGTAGATTTTTTGTTGAGATGGAGACGGTAATACAATTTATTAATTTGTAGACAACCTGGAATTAAAGCCAGACTAAGTCAATGGTACAGATAGAACTATCCAAGCAGAAGATACATCTCCTTCAAATGTTGATAAATAGCCAATTAACTTGTCAACAAATGATATGTTGATTCATATCTCCAACTCAACCAAAAATAAATGGGATTAAGCCAGTGGCTCATGTGGAACTATCAAAGCAGTAGATACAGATGTAGGATCTTAATTTGAGCCAGTTTGCTACAGCAGGAAAATTATAATCCTGTAGCAACAGGAATGGATTTATGTGGATTACAATTAATGGAAATGTTTGTAAGGGTTTATACATTTTCCTGAGAGAAAATCAAAGCCTAGATTCAAAAATAAATCAGATCAAGCGTTAACTGACGATAGCAGACACCCGCATAGCAGATGCTTTGGTGGTGGAAATGCATTGGCGCTGTCAAATCGGTGAGCAGCTGTTCTTGCAATCATTGTGACAAGAATCGACGAGTTGTGCGTTCCGTGGTGCCGTTCTGCGCCACTTTTTGCAGCTTCGCCTGTTAGCTTGCACGATTCTCGCCATTCTCCTTCGACCTCTCATCAATGAGCTGTTTTCGCCCAAAGGACTGCAGCTGACTGGATGTTTTGTTTGTCGCACCATTCTCGGTAAACCCTAAACACTCTCGTGCGTGGAAAAGCCCAGGAGACTGACATTTTCTGAGATACTGGAACCAGTGCGCCTGGCACCGTCGATCATACCACGCTCAAAGTCGCTTAGGTCACTCATTTTGCCCATTCTAATGTTAAATCTAACAGTTACTGAATGCCTGTCTGCCTGCCTTATATAGCAAGCCATGGCCACATGACTCACTGACTGTGGGAGCTAACCATTTTCGTGAACGGAGTGGTGCACCTAATTAAACTGTCCACTGAGTGTATTTATCCTGTCTTGAATGAAAAGGTCATTTTGCAATCTCCCAAAATAAATGCAATCTCTGACAAGAGACAGGCATTACAAACACTACACTTGTCCATTCAGTAGCGGGGCAAGACTCTGAAGATTACATACTGCGCAATGCTCTAGAAAGTGGCCCAAGGTCCCGACTTGGCTGACCATTCAAAACATGTTTCCCAATTTGAAATGTCTAAATGGAAATTACAAACTTCAGAAGCCTTTTTAAATTTCAAATACACTACAAGTTTAGAATGTCCTGCAACAAGGTGATCAAATTAAGATCCAACATCTGTAAATCCTCACAGGTCTGTTGAGAGCTTCACAATTGTGGTAATAATCTGTGCAGAATCTCAAATGGCATTGATCACTTGCACCATGTACTTTTAATGTAATCTCAACTGCAATCCAGTTAATTTGGTTCTGCTATTAAATGAAGCACAGTGAATTCACATTAATATGCTGTATAAATAAACAAAATATCACATTGTATTCCCATTTGAACTTTGGTTGTGCTTTTAGATGGTTGAAAGCACAGTGATAACACATAGTTGAATTTCCTAACTTTTGGTTGTCTTTTTGAGTGGGTGACTATAGGTTCTAATCTCGTTGATCAGTTTAAACCAAATATGACCCAATTATCTACGTTGACCTGACCCAGTGGGTTCTGTACACTAATTGAAATCATCCTCCTCCCCTAAAAAAAGTTCATTTAATTTGCATGTTTACTAGAATTTATAATTAGGACTGCGCGGTACAATGCTGTGTTTATAAGCAATTGGGAAGGTGGTAATTACCGGTTGTTTAGTCGTAAATACGAGTTGGGTGCATCTACATTTGAATACCATCACACATGGAGGTCATTAGAAGGCTTGTGATGGTGTTGCTCTTTTTTGCCCTTAAAGTATATCCAGAGATGTTCACTTTCTAAATCAAAAGGAAGATTAAGACAATTCATTGTCTATCAACAATTAGTATTTTGTTCTTACCATAAACTACAACTGCTGAAGATGCCACCACGCTTGCCCTCTTTTTTGTAGACAAATGACGTCAGCAGTGCATTGGAGGGGTGTTCAAGCGGATTTTTCCCAGTCGTATGCTGGTATTTACGAAATTACAAGATGTGATCGCAGCATTAGTCCATTCGTCCTATGATTAGATTGAACTAATGCTACGATCACATCTCGTAATTTAGTAAATACCAGGATACGACTGGGAAAAATGTTCCCTTGCACCGCTGACGTCGTGTCTAAAAAAAATAAAACAATACAAATTAAGAGGGCAAGCATGGCGGCATCTTCAGCAGCTTTTCTGTTCCTCCCAGTTTTCCAAAGGGGACACCTTATCCTATACAGTGCACTACTTATGACCAGGGCCCATAGGACTTTGCTCAAAGGTAGTGTACTACTACTGTATGTAGTTAATAGGGTGCCATTTGGAACTGACACCGAGTATAATTTCCCCTGGACTAGTTCTACTGCGGCTGGCCGACACATTCCTGTTTGTTTAGAATACGCTTTACGTAAATTATTTTGACTAATGTTGGTATAGTGTGGTCAACACAGTGCTTGTTGTGAAGACACAGCGAAGGTGCATTACCATGTATGTTGTTGATGGCCGTGGAGGCCACATGCCTCCACATGCCTGGAGCCCAAACATGGACCGTGGTTGGTGAGCCAGTAGTTCCTCTGACAGAAGATGCTAACCAGGTCTCCATTGTTGATGGAATAGTATTGTCAGGACAGTGCTAATAGACCTGCGTCAGAAATGGTACCCTATTCCCTGTATCGCACACTACTTTTCCCCAGGGCTCTAGTACAAATGAGTGTACCATTTAGGGAATAGTGTGTCATTTCAGATACACCCTTCATGCAAACGTCAGCAGCATAATACACGTTTTTACATTGGTCTTTAAATGACAGCGCCACAGAGATTTCATGAATATTGGCTTTTTAACATTATTCCCCCATACTGGCTAACGACAACAATTAACAGTATAAGACGGCCCATAGTGAGGTTGATTTACAGGTAATTCGGGAAAGTATTCAGACCCCTCCATTTTTCCCATTTTGTTACGTTACAGCCTCATTCTAAAATGGATTAAATAAATGTTTTTCCTCATCAGTCCACACAATACCCCATAATGACAAAACGATAACAGGCTTTATAAATGTTTGCAAATAACAAACAGAAATACCTAATTTACATAAGTATTCAGAACATTTGCTATGCAAAGTCGAAATTGAGCAGTTGCATCCTGTTTTCATTAATCAATCTTATTATTATAATCATTTTTTAAACTTTTTTCTCCCCAATTTTGTGGTATCCAATTAGTAGTTACAGTCTTGTCTCATCGCTGCAACTCCCATACGGGAGAGGCGAAGGTCGAGAGCCATGCGTCCTCCGAAACACAAAAGAACAAAGCTGCACTGCTTCTTAAGGAATCGGGGAGAAGGGCCTTGGTCAGGGAGATGACCAATAACCTGATGGTCACTCTGACAGAGCTCCAGAATTCCTCTGTGGATATGGGAGAACCTTCCAGAAGGAAAACCATCTCTGCAGCATTCCACCAATTAGGCCTTTATGGAAGAATGGCCAGACAGAAGCCACTCCTCAGTAAAAGGCATATGACAGCCCGCTTGGAGTTTGCCAAAAGGCACCTAAAAGACTCTCAGACCATGAGAAACAAGATTCTCTTGTCTGTTGAAACCAAGATGGAACTATTTGGCCTGAATGCCAAGCGTCACATCTGGAGGAAACCTGGCACCATCCCTACGGTGACGCATGGTGGTGGCAGCATCACACTATGGGGATGTTTTTCAGCGACAGTGACTGGGAGACTAGTCAGGATTGAAGGAAAGATAAATGGAGCAAAGTACAGAGAGATCCTTGATGAAGAGCACTCAGGACCTCAGACTGGGGCGAAGGTTCACCTTCCAACAGGACAACAACCCTAAGCACACAGCCAAGACAATGCAGAAGTGGCTTCGGGACAAGTCTCAATGTCCTTGAGTGGCCAAAGCCCGGACTTGAACCCTGATCGAACATCTCTGAAGAGACCTGAAAATAGCTGTATCGCGATTCTCCCCATCCGACTTGACAGAGCTTGAGAGGATTTGCAAAGAAGAGTGGGAGAAACTCCCCAAATACAGGTGTGCCAAGCTTGTAGCGTCATACCCAAGAAGACGCAAGACTGTAATCGCTGCCAAAGGTGCTTCAACAAAGTACTGACTAAAGGGTCTGGATACTTATGTAAATTTGCTAACATTTCTAAAAACCAGTTTTGCTTCGTCATTATGGGGTATTGTGTGTAAATTGATGAGGGGAACAAAACAATGTAATACATTTTAGACTTTGGCAGTTTTACCCATGAACAACTAAAACTGAATAACCACTAATACAACTTAACATGACAAACATATGGAACAGTGAGAGGTGTTGAGGCCATTTTTGCCCTGGTGATAAGACACAGCCAGAGGTCACTAGGCGCACAACTTCTTCATACAGTTACAACAACTGTCACCATTTGACATGCACTGCCATCATCATCATCATCATCATGAAAAAGAGCTTGATAAAAGGGCAAGTGTACAAGGCTTGTGATTATATTGGCATTTCAGGATTATAAAAAGATAGATAACAAAACAAATATTAAATCACCAGTGATTAAAAGAAAGTTTACCAGCTAGAGTTTACCATCCAGGCTGTGCACATTCGGCCGTGATTGGGAGTCCCATTGGGCGTCATCCGGGTTTGGCTGGTGTAGGCCGTCATTGTAAATAAGAATTTGTTCTTAACTGACTTGCCTAGTTAAATAAAAATAAATACAATATCCAGCGTGAAACTCAATCTGCGTCTGAAATGGCACCCTATTCCCTGTACACGGCACTACTTGGTCAAAAAGTAGCAATAAACAAGGAATAGGATGTCATTTTGGATGCAACCACCAACTACATTTTAGAAGGCAGTCCAGAGGTGAGTATAACAGCTGTAGCGCTGGTATAGTCTTGGCTACACCCAGAGAGATTCTACTTACCTTATGGTCAAACATACCAAGTGGTAGAGTCTGGACACACTTACTGCTTGGCTAGAACAAAACCCTACACCAGCCCTTGGCAGGGTAAGATTTGGCCACCCTTGACCGATTCCTGATTCAGCCACTGTTCCCACCCAAAGCAGACATCTAAAACACTTAACAGCTGAATAAATAAATATAAATTAAGAAATTAAAAAGATCTCATTTAAACAAAAAGGTTTCTAGAGGTGCTTGAGGCTGAGAGGAGCAGGGAGGGGAGGAGACTAAAGATGAGGTGTCCACAGACTAGCAAACAGTCCTCAGAAGCCTTGTTTATACCTGGTGCTAACATGCATCCTTGATCTTGTCCACATTCTGATTGTGCCCACATTTTCAGAAATACTGTATGTCTATAGATGAGATATATATATATATTTATATTTTCACCTGTCTGGTAAGATCAGGACAAAAGATTCATGTTAGAACCAGGTATAAATGGTGCTAGAGGCAGAAGGTTTATACTTAATGTCCTTCCTGATGCTTTGTTGTTTCTATTTACCATTAAAAATAAATAAAAAACTGAACAGAACAGAACGGTTTTCCAGTTCCCTGGCCTAGCAACGTGGTTGCTACTCATTGAAATGAAAACAGTAACAACAAACGTAATATAGATTTGTTTCACACAATTTCCTCAAGTTGAGACTTCCCTCCCTCCACTGACTCCCTTACTGTCAGTAATACCAGCAACATAGTGGTCCACTGAACCACTGAGTCTTCAACCTTTTCCTAAGAGTCATCTGGAGGAAACATGTTGGGCTCCCAGGAACCTGGCCCTGACAGCCTTTTCATTTTTGGTAAAACTGCTGTTTTCAATTGCTTCCAGCTGAATTCATCTTGTGAATTTTCCAACAAGCGGCAGCAGGTCATCTTCCAACCAGACCAGACCAGAAGAGGCCTGAGTCAGACAGACCAGACCAGTGGAGAACTGACCAGCATCAATCCACTGAGACCGAAGAAATAGCTATCTAAATGAAATGCGGATTCTAAATGTAGATTTTGTATGTATGCTTGGGTATATTCGTATACAGGGATACATTCTTAGGGATATATTTCTATAACCATCCGCACAACATACACATACATATAACTGGACGTCCCATCTGTTTTGAAATGAAACGTAATAAGTGTCATTCAGCAGGAATTCTTCAGGCAAAGTTACACTGAAACTGTGTGCTTCATGACCGACTGATAACGATCGGGGTGTCAGAGTGCCTTGGTGCTGGTTGTGTGTGACGCACTGTGTGAGATGGGTTTCTGCGGGTAGCGGCTGTAGTAGTACACCTGGAAGAGAATGGTAAATGTCCACTCCCACCTGCAGCAGACCACAGGTCCAGAACTGGACAGGAGCCTCGGTCAGCAGGAAGTAACCCGTCTTAAAGGTGTCCCCAATCGTCCACATCATCACCATCTTTATACTGCAGGGAGCGAGGGAGGCGAGAGAACAGAGAGGGTGAGATAAACAGAATTTCAATGTTGGCAGAGCTAGAGACAGTGGCTGTGTCCAAAATGTGTCTTGCTTAAAATCTACTAAAACTACATACTGTGTACTAATAATACTACATACTATTTACTACATACTGTTTAGTATAAATGCACGCTGTAAGCAACAAATGACCATGCTCGTCTATACTGAGAATGCGTCACCTAATGCGCAATTGCGTTGTTTCCCGCCATTCGTTCGTTTTGCTACAGCCTGTCCTCTTATCTAGTTATCAACTGATTATCAGCTGTTGTCAAACACACGTGTGTCTGAAAACATGTTTTTTCTTCCTTAATAGTGTGCAGTAATTTCTACTAGATGAAAAGTCGAAACGAGTACGACATCCTGGCATTTAAAGCGTACTACATTTTCTAAATGTCACACTATAAAAATGTTCTATTTTCGCATACCAAAAAAGCTTACTATTTAGAGCTTACTAACTAGAGGCATTCGGACACTGCCTTAATCCTGACAGAAAGAGACTTCATGGGAATCATGGGAAAAGATTAACACAATAACAGACCAAACACAGTTTCAGGTGGGGATACTGACCCACTATTTCCAAAACAAACTTTTAAAAAGGAAAGATAACTGGAATTACTTCAAGTTCATTTGCCACCTCAACTCTTCTGGACTTTAGTTTGTGACGAGAGTGTTCCTTTAGGGCAGAGCTCTCCAACCCTGTTCCTGAAGAGCTACCTTCCTCTAGGTTTTCACTCCAACCCTGTTCCTGGAGAGCTACCTTCCTGTAGGTTTTCACTCCAACCCTGTTCCTGGAGAGCTACCTTCCTCTAGGTTTTCACTCCAACCCTGTTCCTGGAGAGCTACCTTCCTGTAGGTTTTCACTCCAACCCTGTTCCTGGAGAGCTACCTTCCTGTAGGTTTTCACTCCAACCACAGTTGTAACTAACTGATTCAGTTTATTAACCACCTAATTATTAGAATCACGTGCGCTAGATTAGGGTTGGAGTGAAAACCTACAGGACAGTAGCTCTCCAGGAACAGGGTTGGAGTGAAAACCTACAGGACAGTAACTCTCCAGGAACAGGGTTGGAGTGAAAACCTACAGGACAGTAGCTCTCCAGGAACAGGGTTGGAGTGAAAACCTAGAGGAAGGTAGCTCTCCAGGAACAGTGTTGGAGTGAAAACCTACAGGACAGTAGCTCTCCAGGAACAGGGTTGGAGTGAAAACCTACAGGACAGTAGCTCTCCAGGAACAGGGTTGGAGTGAAAACCTACAGGACAGTAGCTCTCCAGGAACAGGGTTGGAGTGAAAACCTACAGGAAGGTAGCTCTCCAGGAACAGGGTTGGAGTGAAAACCTAGAGGAAGGTAGCTCTCCAGGAACAGGGTTGGAGTGAAAACCTACAGGACAGTAGCTCTCCAGGAACAGGGTTGGAGTGAAAACCTACAGGACAGTAGCTCTCCAGGAACAGGGTTGGAGTGAAAACCTAGAGGAAGGTAGCTCTCCAGGAACAGTGTTGGAGTGAAAACCTACAGGACAGTAGCTCTCCAGGAACAGGGTTGGAGTGAAAACCTACAGGACAGTAGCTCTCCAGGAACAGGGTTGGAGTGAAAACCTACAGGACAGTAGCTCTCCAGGAACAGGGTTGGAGTGAAAACCTACAGGAAGGTAGCTCTCCAGGAACAGGGTTGGAGTGAAAACCTAGAGGAAGGTAGCTCTCCAGGAACAGGGTTGGAGTGAAAACCTACAGGACAGTAGCTCTCCAGGAACAGGGTTGGAGTGAAAACCTACAGGAAGGTAGCTCTCCAGGAACAGGGTTGGAGTGAAAACCTAGAGGAAGGTAGCTCTCCAGGAACAGGGTTGGAGTGAAAACCTACAGGAAGGTAGCTCTCCAGGAACAGGGTTGGAGTGAAAACCTAGAGGAAGGTAGTTCTCCAGGAACAGGGTTGGAGTGAAAACCTACAGGACAGTAGCTCTCCAGGAACAGGGTTGGAGAGCCCTACTTTAGGGTGAGATGTGGTCCCTCCTCTCGGTGTCACTGAGCGGATAGGGAAGTAAAACAATAATAGTTACAGTGGAAGGGTGGTACAGCAGGAGGCCTCTCTATGCATGTTGTCTACTGTACAAACCCAGCTTTGAAAACCCCCTTCTTAGATGAAGAAAACAGCATTGCTTATTATAATGGGTAAATGTAAAGTCTCATGGACAGCTGGGTTCCCAGGATCTCTACTCTACTCAGAGTTCGTTTTTAAAACGAGAAAAGCCTTGACAGAGTGTTGGTGATTATGGATGAAGCACAATAGACTGAGTCTCCCCAGCTACTCCTCTTCCACCCTCCCTCTCTCCTCTTTGTTTCTCACCCCAGTCTTCGTACTGAAGACAAGGACGGAAGGTAAATGCTGACAAGGTTAGGACTGAGGCACAAACACGGTTATCTAACAGCATTCAGCCTTCAGAAGTGTTTACAATAACTGCCTACCACAACAACACTCCTTTCTGAAAGCAGAGGCATCCTTCATCTGCTCTTCTTAATACAACCTGCCTTTTGTCGTGTCGTGACATTTTGGAGTCGGGACCTCTGCTCTGAGTGCCAGGGCCGAACCTGACATGTCAGGACTTTCTATTACTGTGTAGACCACAGGAGTTTTCATAAATCAACGGATAGAACGCTAATCTGAATATAAACGCATTCATTAAAGGGTGAGGGAGATGGAGAGGCTGAGGGGGGAAGCCTAATCTAATTGGTGTCAAGGGAAGACCTGGGTAGGGTGTTGTATGGTTGCAGTGTACGTTTAAAATGAAAAATAATTATTCAGACAAAACATTTCTAGGCGTTACAGGGAATGGGTTTCTGCCCTAAGCAAATACACTGATGCCATATTTCATCATGGTATGCAGTACTAGGCCTAATAAATGAATCCATAATAAATCAAATATGCATCCTATGAATATTATACTGATTGGGCCGTAACCATACATTAATGTCTAGTATTGACTAGACTAACTGTTCAACATCAGTGCCCGACCTCACTAATGCTCTTGTGGCTGAATGGAAGCAAGTCCCCACAGCAATGTTCCAACATCTAGTGGAAAGCCTTCCCAGAAGAGTGGAAGCTGTTTTTCCCCCTTTTGTATCCCAAAGTGTAATGGATTTATACTATAGTTCAGTTGGGAGCTGTAATGCAAAACTGGATGCCAGACGATGATGATGAACACGAAGACCGTGTGAGTGACTCACTGTTGTGCAGCATGCACCAGGTGACCTAGTTACAGTATGGAATTCACAACTACATGTTTACCAGTTAGATATCTTAGAACTATCAATTTAATTGTCTAAAAATGTGCTTTTGTTTTATAATTTACAAGCTAGTTAGCTATCTAGCTAAGTGGTTAGCTTCTTCCAAAATCCAGCATTTGGTTGTTAACAGCAGAAGATCCCCTCCTGTTTGGTGTTTGCAGCAAACCGTGAGAAGCATTTTTGAGTTACAAGTATAGTTTAGGTCAGAAACTGTATAAAATGTTTACAATGTGCTCGTTAGCATTCTCTATGGGATTTTACATGTACTTGTTAGCATTCCAGGAAACGTCCAGTATTATATGGAGCTCCATTCCATCTTATACAGCGCAAGTGAACAGCAAACCTGGTTTCAAAAAACAAATAAAGCAACACCTCGCGGCACACCTCTCCCCCATGTGCCCTACTGGTTGTGTGTATGTATTGACATGTATGTGTAACTGATAGATGCACACACACACACACATTTAAAAACATTAACATGTAGTGAATGTAAATTGGAGTCTTTGTCGTTATGTGTCGGACCCCAGTAAGACTAGCTGTCTCCATTGGCGTCGGCTAATGGGGATCCTTTAAATCAAATAATTGCTAACCTTCGGATTTAAGTGGGGTTTGAAAACAGCTCCCCTTGTGTTCAGTGCTAGTATTACAGAATATCCCTGTATGGCACAAGGTCGGTATGAAGGTATGACAATCTGGATACCGCCCACGCCCTGTATTGACTACACTGCCAATACTTCTAATATGGTACCACTCTCCCAATGTAATTTGTCTGACCCTTTATCAATGTTATTGGCAAGGTAATATGTTCAATGATTCATACAAGTGAAATGAATTGATGAAGATTTGATGCATTGAGGCCACAATGGTGGCTTCAAAGTAAGAAGACTATTGTCTAGCAGAAGCCACTCAGCAGATATTCAGAAGGGTTTGGAGGTAATTATCTTCAGGCTCATTACAGGGTACAGGTTCACCCCTCAACCCAAACACAGCCCCCATCGCAGGCTGTCTAATAGCTAGCACCTACAGGATGAGGGGAGGAGGAGGAGTGGGACCTGTCAAATCTTCTACATTATTCATGTCGCCATCTTCACCTCCCTCCACCTAGCTCCCATTTAGCCCTTTCAGTTGTAACAAACTTTTTAATAACTTTACCCTGCATCTACTCATACGCTCTCCCTCCCTGCCTCTCCTTGCATCTGTCTCTCCCTCCATCCTCCCCCTCTCCCTCCATCCTCCCCCTCTCCCTCCAAGGTACAAAGTTTGTTAGTCCTGGGGAAGAGGAGCAACATCTCTGTATTTTCTCTCAGCGTGCTGACATTCAGTTTGGGCCAGCCCAGTGTGTAATGATGTGAAAGCAGGTTTGAGGGGTTTTATCAGTCCTCCTGCTGACTGTCTACGTCCCAAAGGGCACCCTATGTAGTGCACTACTTTTGACCAAAGCCCATCTATATAGGGAATAGGGTGCCATTTGGGACACACACTCAGAGAGAATGCTGGGAGGTCGGGGACGGAGTCAGAACATGCCTGGGAGATGATTTTAGAAGTCCCCAGCCACTTAAAAATAAGCCTGTATGTATTGGATGTGGTGGAGGATGAAAGATGCTCTGCATTTCATCAGGTAATCAGCAGGTCCAAAGCCAGGGGGGGGGGGGGGGGGGGGGGGGGGGTCTGCTTAGACAAGTTGTCGTAGACTAGTCTGACAAGGTAGTGATGTAGTGTTGTTGAATGCAGACAGAGACTTGTATACTGAATTGATTTAATGGTCAAACAACAGTCACACGGCAGGCTAAATAAGGAAGTCTCTCAGAGTGCCATCTGTCCTTGTGAAACAGCTTATACAGAGAGGACTTATAAGGGCAGTCAGTCAGTAGGTGGTCTGCAGAACCTGTCCCTCCATGTTTCATTACCTTTATCTCAGGCCAGGGCCCCAGACACCAGCACCCCAGTCTCCACCGCCTCGTTCCCCCCACCCCGGTCTCCACCACCTCGCACCCCCCTAGCCCAGTCTCCCCCGCCTCGCTCCCCCCCGGTCTCCACCACTTCGCTCCCCCCCCCCCCCCAGTCTCCACCACCTCGCACCCACCCCCCAGTCTCCACCGCCCCCCCCCCCCCGTCTCCACCACCTCGCACCCCCCCACCCCAGTCTCCCCCGCCTCGCTCCCCCACACCCCAGTCTCCACCACCTCGCTCCCCCACACCCCAGTCTCCACCACCTCGCACCCCCCCACCCCAGTCTCCCCCGCCTCGCTCCCCCACACCCCAGTCTCCACCACCTCGCTCCCCCACACCCCAGTCTCCACCACCTCGCACCCCCCCACCCCTCGCACCCCCCCACCCCAGTCTCCCCCGCCTCGCTCCCCCACACCCCAGTCTCCACCACCTCGCTCCCCCACACCCCAGTCTCCACCACCTCGCACCCCCCCACCCCTCGCACCCCCCACCCCAGTCTCCCCCGCCTCGCTCCCCCACACCCCAGTCTCCACCACCTCGCCCCCCCCCACCCCAGTCTCCACCACCTCGCACCCCCCCACCCCAGTCTCCACCACCTCGCACCCCCCCCGTCTGCACCCCCCCCCCCCCGTCTGCACCCACCCCCCCAGTCTCCCCCGCCTCGCTCCCCCACACCCCAGTCTCCACCACCTCGCACCCCCACACCCCAGTCTCCACCGCCTCGCTCCCCCCCCCACCCCAGTCTCCCCCGCCTCGCTCCCCCCCCCCCGTCTCCACCACCTCGCACCCCCCCCACCCCAGTCTCCCCCGCCTCGCTCCCCCACACCCCAGTCTCCACCACCTCGCTCCCCCACACCCCAGTCTCCACCACCTCGCACCCCCCCACCCCAGTCTCCCCCGCCTCGCTCCCCCACACCCCAGTCTCCACCACCTCGCACCCCCCCACCCCTCGCACCCCCCCACCCCAGTCTCCCCCGCCTCGCCCGCCTCGCTCCCCCACACCCCAGTCTCCACCACCTCGCTCCCCCACACCCCAGTCTCCACCACCTCGCACCCCCCCACCCCTCGCACCCCCAACCCCAGTCTCCCCCGCCTCGCTCCCCCACACCCCAGTCTCCACCACCTCGCACCCCCCCCCCCCAGTCTCCACCACCTCGCACCCCCCCACCCCAGTCTCCACCACCTCGCACCCCCCCCCCGTCTGCACCCCCCCCCCCCCGTCTGCACCCACCCCCCCAGTCTCCCCCGCCTCGCTCCCCCACACCCCAGTCTCCACCGCCTCGCTCCCCCCCCCACCCCAGTCTCCCCCGCCTCGCTCCCCCACACCCCAGTCTCCACCGCCTCGCACCCCAGTCTCCCCCGCCTCGCTCCCCCCCCACCCCAGTCTCCACCACCTCGCACCCCCCCACCCCAGTCTCCACCACCTCGCACCCCCCCACCCCAGTCTCCACCACCTCGCACCCCCCCCGTCTGCACCCCCCCCCCCCGTCTGCACCCACCCCCCCAGTCTCCCCCGCCTCGCTCCCCCACACCCCAGTCTCCACCACCTCGCACCCCCACACCCCAGTCTCCACCGCCTCGCTCCCCCCCCACCCCAGTCTCCCCCGCCTTGCTCCCCCCCCCGTCTCCACCACCTCGCACCCCCCCACCCCAGTCTCCCCCGCCTCGCTCCCCCACACCCCAGTCTCCACCACCTCGCTCCCCCACACCCCAGTCTCCACCACCTCGCACCCCCCCACCCCAGTCTCCCCCGCCTCGCTCCCCCACACCCCAGTCTCCACCACCTCGCACCCCCCCACCCCTCGCACCCCCCCACCCCAGTCTCCCCCGCCTCGCTCCCCCACACCCCAGTCTCCACCACCTCGCTCCCCCACACCCCAGTCTCCACCACCTCGCACCCCCCCCCCCCTCGCACCCCCAACCCCAGTCTCCCCCGCCTCGCTCCCCCACACCCCAGTCTCCACCACCTCGCACCCCCCCACCCCAGTCTCCACCACCTCGCACCCCCCCACCCCAGTCTCCACCACCTCGCACCCCCCCCCCCGTCTGCACCCCCCCCCCGTGTGCACCCACCCCCCCAGTCTCCCCCGCCTCGCTCCCCCACACCCCAGTCTCCACCGCCTCGCTCCCCCCCCACCCCAGTCTCCACCGCCTCGCACCCCAGTCTCCCCCGCCTCGCTCCCCCCCACCCCAGTCTCCCCCGCCCTCGCTCCCCACACCCCAGTCTCCACCACCTCGCTCCCCCACACCCCAGTCTCCACCGCCTCGCTCCCCCACACCCGTCTCCCCCGCCTCGCTCCCCCACACCCCAGTCTCCACCGCCTCGCTCCCCCACACCCCAGTCTCCACCGCCTCGCTCCCCCACACCCGTCTCCCCCGCCTCGCTCCCCCACACCCCAGTCTCCCCCGCCTCGCTCCCCCACACCCCAGTCTCCCCCGCCTCGCTCCCCCACACCCCAGTCTCCCCCGCCTCGCTCCCCCACACCCCAGTCTCCCCCGCCTCGCTCCCCCACACCCCAGTCTCCCCCGCCTCGCTCCCCCACACCCCAGTCTCCCCCGCCTCGCTCCCCCACACCCCAGTCTCCCCCGCCTCGCTCCCCCACACCCCAGTCTCCCCCGCCTCGCTCCCCCACACCCCAGTCTCCCCCGCCTCGCTCCCCCACACCCCAGTCTCCCCCGCCTCACTTCCCACACCCCAGTCTGGACCAGTCTCTCAACATAACACCAAAACACACTCTGTTCTACTCATAGACATTAACATCATCAGTTTGACTTCTCCCATCGGTTTGTGATCATTGCTGCCCTGCTACACACAGACGCATGCACACCCACACACCGCTGGAGACTGGCGTTATGCCAGCACACCTAGAACAAAGTGCCATCAATTCTACACACAGAGAGGCTGAGAGGTGCAGCCATACACACATCTGTCTCCAAAACCACTGGTCAAACCAACCCCACGCTAAATCACCACACCAGGAAATATTCACAACATAATACCTCTCATCTAAAGTGACCACAGGGGATACATGCAGCAGGATTATCATTATGTGTTTCGTAATTTACTGTGGAACAGAGTTTCATCTTCAAACAGCCCTGTAGTTAAGCCTCAAATTCATTCATTGTCTTAGACCATGGAGCTTGTTTTGACCTTGGAGCTTAGTTTGACAATGGAGCTTTAAAACAAACATTTCCTCCTCGAGGTCGTTCAGCTAATCAGAACTCTCATTCATCCCCTTAAAACAAATACAGGACGGAGTGCAAAGGTAAAGTAACCTAGCAACAGCCTACCATAAACCCCGGCCCATAAACTGGCTGAACAGGTACAAAACAGCGGGAGAGAGAGGAGGCGGACGAAGTACAGACACCTAACAGAGCAGAGCAGGCAGAGAGAGAGAGAGGGAGCAGGACAAAACAGGCAGAGAGAGAGAGGGAGCAGGACAGAACAGGCAGAGAGAGAGAGAGAGAGGGAGCAGGACAGAACAGGCAGAGCCACTGCTGAGCAGATAACGTCACACTGAGATCTGCTCTTCACGGAGTCTGTTTGTACTGGGGACAGGACACGGGGCCAGGCACAGACACGGGGCCAGGCACAGACACGGGGCCAGGCACAGACACGGGGCCAGGCACAGACACGGGGCCAGGCACAGACATGGGGCCAGGCACAGATACGGGGCAGACACGGGGCCAGGCACAGACACGGGGCCAGGCACAGACACGGAGCCAGGCACAGAGCCAGGCACAGACACAGAGCCAGGCACAGACACAGAGCCAGGCACAGACACAGAGCCAGGCACAGACACAGAGCCAGGCACAGACACAGAGCCTGGCACAGGTGTGTGCACACACACACAACATAAATGGGGTTGACTTGACATCGTTGAAGTAAATACATGATTTGAAGCTGTACTGTAGCTATAGAAATGGAGGACTATATTTACATCAAGTTTGAACTTAATTTCCCATCAAATCATGACAAGACAGATCAGCATTCACTTCCTGTAGACCAGCCTCCCCTATCATCTCTTCCCTCAGCCAACATCCACCATTATAGCAGCCATGTTTGGTCACCCATGGCCCCCAGTCGCCCTCCTCTTTGTGTTGTAGTAATGATCTGTTTGGTAACTGTCTGCTAGAGGGGTCTTGCGCCTGGCTCTGACAGGTAGTGATGGAAAAGCAGATGCATGCCTATAGCATCATTAGCATCAGTTGTCACAAATGGCACCCTTTTCCCTAATGAGCCCTGGTCAAAAGTAGTGCACTATATAGGGAATAGGGTGCAATTTGGGATGCAGTCCTGTTGTCATTAACCATCTCTGGACCTGACTGGCATGGCATGTTCTGAGGTTTGGCTTAAGCCACCGATTCTTTTATAAAAGGTCTATTTCTTATTATGTGTCCTTGAATCATCAATATGGTAACGAGCCACTCAATCTTTCTAGTTTTTGTGATATATTATTTCGCCCACATTAGTCTGATGCGTGATCATTCAGAGACTATTTAAATTGTGTGTGTACGTGTGTGTGTGTGTGTGTGTGTGTGTGTGTGTATATAGGTGTACATGTGTGAGTGTGTGTTGGTCATGACTAGTCACTACTGCATGACTCACAATAAGAACTCGGGGAACAGATCCACAAAACTAAACGATGATGACAGCAACGGCACTAAAGCTTGCATTATTGAACATCTTCATAATCATTATGATGACAGCATAAGAATGGAGCATTAACAATGAAGGTTCATGTTTTAAATGTATTTAATTGTCTCAGTGTGAATCCTGCCTCAGGATTTAATCGCTGGGGGAATGAAGGCAGTAAAAAGCCAATAAGTTGTTAAATTAAAGACACATCTAAGGAGGCTTCCTGTTCAAAACAAAGTAATCAGTTTAAATCATATAAACCAAACAATATCTTCACTTCTAGTAGAAAATCCTTTCACTGAATGAACTAAATTCAGTACCAGGCGGGTCTGTGAATTACATACCCAAGTGTTTAAGTGTTCCATAAATAAGAGAGAATTTATACACAGGTCTGCAAATTAAAATGAAAAGACCAGTTTGAAGCAATAGATCTCATATTATAAACTGGGTGGTTCGAGCCCTGAATGCTGATTGGCTGAAAGCTGTGGTATATCAGACCGTATACCATAGGTATGACAAAACATTTATTTTCACTGCTCCAATTACGTTGGTAACCAGTTTATTTAAGAAATAAGGCACCTCTGGGGTTTGTGATATATGGCCAATATACCACGGCTAAGGGCTGTGTCTAAGCACTCCGCTTTGCGCATAAGAACAGCCCTTAGCCGTGGTATATTGGCTATATACCACACCTCCTCGGGCCTTATTGCTTAAACTAACCACTGAAGCTCAGCAGCTGGGATATGAAGAGTAAGGAAGCAAGAGATGGGATGAAAGACAGTGAATATCAAGTGAGAGAAAGGGAAGACAACTGAATGGCGGCTGTAGTGTGTGTTTCGTCCTCACCTCGTCCCCTCAGAACTCTTGTTCTGGTAGTTACAGTAGAGCTGCGGCGTCCCCAGCATGGCATCAGTGAAGACAGCTAGGAAGCCCAGGGTCTCTATGAACACAGAGGAGTCCAGCAGCAGGTAGGTGATGTAGGCCACCAGCAGGGTGAACGGCTCCATTCAAAGTCTGAGGCAGACAGACACGTGCAGAGAGGAGACAAGTAATACACTACGAACAGTGTTAAAACTAACAGTTCTTACCCTTTTTATCGCCATAATAATACACTGGCTTGAGAAGATCATAATAAAAGCATTGTGACGTGAGACAAGGACACATAGCTGCATGGAAAATGCATTTGGAATACATTTGGGAAACCCTGAATGATTTACTCTAAAATGTTTCTGCCTCACCAAATGTTTCCTTAAGTTCGTTTTTGCTTTGTTCCCTTTTCATCGGGGGAATAAACAACAAAAACACTGACAAAGTTCAGTTTAAGTCATGAATACAACATGAAGATTATACAACTGCAGGCCTCCAATAGAATCTATAGTGACATCTCAGCTCGGAGACTGGCACCACCACAACACATTGTGCTGCCTCAACCTTTCACCCCCAACCTATACGAGTACCCAAAAACAACCGTAAACACGATCCGTGAACGGATAAGAAGGTTAGCGATGAGGACGCATCCTTGTTTGGTGTGCTGAGGATTATGCTATGTCAAAATGTCATACGTTATTGTCTTTATTGAGGCCTTCCCTGCCATTATATCTGGGAGGTCAACACTGAGCTGCACCTAACACATTTTAATATTTCTCGGACCCTGACCCTGCTCTAAACAACGTTAGAGGAGAGAAGAATACACTGAGGAAATGAAGTTGTCGCTGAACGGGGGGGGGGGAGAGGTGGAGAGAGGGGGGGAATCCACTGTGCAGTATCTTCAATAGGATTTTTTACAACCCTCTACCTCAATGATGAAATGAGATTCTACTGCTCTAAAAGACAAGCTCCTTGATATTCCGACTACAACACACCTAAACTAAATAAAAGTGAGCAATTTGAACAGACTCATACAGTTTGCACCTCTCTGATTCAGAGGGGTTGGGTTAAATGCAGGGGACACATTTCAGGTGAACGCGTTCAGTTGTACAACTGACTAGATATCCCCCTTTCATCTAAAATGACATGGTTGATTTGGTTTCCTACCCTTTTCCATAATCACATTGCCTTCTGACACACACGAAGAGGTACGACACCTTACATTACCCGTCCTGCCGACTTACTGAGCCTGGTTGCGTTCTAAAGTGGAACAATTGCTAGGTTTGACATTTCAATTGAACGCATTTTATTGAAATACTGACGATAAACGGTGATTTAGATGGGATTTCTGACTAATGCGCATGGCAGACAGGTGTATATGTGTGTATGTGAGAGTCAGGCGGTGCGTGATCGATCATGTCTGCAACTCAAAAATCACCCAATCAGGGTCATGCTAGCAGTCTGACCTGTTCGAACAGGATCTAAAAGGAAATGTATGCCCAGAGATGAGTGTACTGGGGATAACATAGAGTACTAAACATAGAGTACTAAAACCCATCCTCCGTAGACACGCCACAGAACAGAAATGTTCCTTCCATAAATACAGTTCCTGGTTCCCAACGTGAGAGAAATTAAAAGGGAAATGGCTTATTGTAGTGGTAGAAGAGAATTGTTTCAGGTGTTAACAGCTGTACCTTAGCGTGCGACACCCAACTGTGCCACTCATCTACCCTGGGGTGCTCTCGTTCCCCTCCTCCTCTCATCCCTCTGTTTTCTCTGACACGGTGCCACTGTGTGTGTGTGTGTGTGTGTGTGTGTGTGTGTGTGTGTGTGTGTTGTCCCCACCACGGGGACAGTGTGGGGGAGAGAGCTGGCTTCATGTACCCCCTGCTGCCCGTGCACAACACGCACACACACACACACCCTTTCTGCTCACTGAACAATGGTAAATGTGTAAGCAGGCAGGCATGTGCCAGAGCTAGATATTGTTTTGCAGTAGTTTATCTCCCCAGGACATTAGTTAGAGGGTGTCGTTTAGCCTGCCAGGTCTATACTTCCCATAATCACATGTTGTCAATCAAGTAATTCATAGTCCATAATCATGCTGGGAAAATAGCTACCTAAAAAAATGGTCTAGAAAAAAAAAAGAACCTGCTTTTTGGGGCTAAGTCAAAGCGAGGTGTGTGAGGAGAGTAGGACGTGAATCTGAATGGTTCCCATGAATCACACCATACAGGAGAGACTGATGACTAATAAGCATCAGAGAAGATTATATACGTAGACTTTTCTCAATGCCCCGACTGTCCCTGTCCTCCCCGACTGTCCCTGTCCTCCCCGACTGTCCCTGTCCTCCCCGACTCTCCCTGTCCTCCCCCGACTGTCCCCGTCCTCCCCCGACTCTCCCCGTCCTCCCCCGACTGTCCCCGTCCTCCCCCGACTCTCCCCGTCCTCCCCCGACTGTCCCCGTCCTCCCCCGATTGTCCCCGTCCTCCCCCGACTGTCCCCGTCCTCCCCCGACTGTCCCTGTCCTCCCCGACTGTCCCTGTCCTCCCCGACTGTCCCTTTACCAGTACACAGGTCTAATAACCAACTCCCCTCACATCTCTGGTAGTGCCAAATACTGCTCAATGCTCCTATTCGCTGGTCCAACTGTCAACAAAGACATCCTAAAAGGGAACAGAATAGAAGACAAACAATAGCATGTGATTTGAATTAGAATTTTGACGCAGAGTGAAACAAAATGTAGCCCATCCCTGGATCTGCAGAACACTACAACAAAGCTGAGAAAGATGATCTAAACTAGACCGCCATTTGAGCAGCTTGATACGTTTGACTTCCACCTGGGTAGGTAATCCGTAGGTTGATTTATACACCTAAACGGCGTGCTCTCTCAATCTGAATCATCTGTTTAAAGTCATGCTTCCCTTCGGCCTGATAGCCGTCTCATAAACCAGATTACGATCCTATCATAACCAGTCACTAACTTCATAATACCAGAACTACCATATCTACCTTGAGGATTTAACAACAGATACGCTGAGATCTAGGGTACAGTATGCATGCTTGCGTGCACGATACACAAACACACAGTACCAAATGACAGGGGCGGAGACAGAGACATAATTGTCTTGTGAAGTCGTTACCCTAAATTCACAGCCAATTTAACCCAGAACAGGTTCCAAACTAACAAACAGTCCACTGACGCAGGGAGGGAGGAAAGAGTTTGCTCTTGGTTTGAACTCACAGGGAGCTTAATGCACTTCTCCAGAGTGATTGGGACATAATCGTTTTTGATTGGACAACCTGCCATGATAATGGAGCCTGGAGAGAGAGCCACAGAGGGAAGCCAGCTCTGTACACCACAGTACGAACAGAGAACAAACAGTTCAATACAAGCACAGAACACACACAACAACGTTAGGAATATACAGAAATATACTGGTTCAACGGGTCCGCATTACACTTCATGTAATGTGTCAGAATACTGTTTCGTCTGTCTCAGTTTGACACTCACATTTACAAACTTCAGTGAAAGCAGGTGAAGATAAAAAGATAAGGAGACGTCAGAACTATCTGTTACTCCCAAACTACATTGGGACAATCGCCCTTTAGGAAGTTCGCCAGAGAGTTGTTGGCTGAGGAATTCCTCTTTCCTCTCTCATCAATAGTGGATTACAACATGCCTCTCCTTCATATCACCTCCTGGATTAATCAATAGATGAACAGACCCATACGTGTATAGCAGACAGACAAGCAACAGTTCTGTCAATGCTAAGGTTGGCAGAGAGAGGTGATGGATTGCCAGAGAGACTGCGAGAGGCCAGGAAGACGGCTGAGAGAGGCCGCACAGGCCAAGGAGGTAGAGGCAGGGGCAAAGAGAGAGGCAGAACCAGAGAAGAGGAAGAAGGTCTGGGAGACAGAGAGCCCGGAAAGCAGAGAGGCTGAGCTCCAGATCCAGCCCTGGGCATGCCAAAGCCAGGCAGAGGCCAAGGAGAACACAGCCTGGCTCTGGTTCCAGCTCCACTGCCAAGAAACGTGCCAACTAAACTCTGGTTCCAATGCCAAGGGCCAACTGCTTCATGTACAGTCCAGAAACATGATCATGTGGCACACGAAACGGCAGCTATTAAAATGTGTTTATTTATTAAACCAGCCAAGTCAGTGAAGAACTAATTCTTATTTACAATGGAAGGCCAACCCCTCCCCTAACCCGGATAACGCTGGGCCAATTGTGGGCCACCATATGGGACTCCCGATCACGGCCCGTTGTGATACAGCCCGGGACACCTCTAGGACTTCGACGCAGTGCCTTAGACCGCTGCGCACTCGGGATCCCCTTTTGACGAGGTAAGTTGAAGTCAGAATGAAGCGTTTTCTACTGCGATGAGAAGAAAGTCAGCTTACCATACCACTGGAGTTAAGCTGTAGAACAACATCATGCTGGGTGGAAACAATTTGATAAGTTGTAAGAAGTTGGCAGCAACTCCGCCAATCAACTCCTAGTTCCCAATCACACAAACACACAACTCTGAACACAGAGGCTGAATAAAGGGTGAAAAATCATTTGGGATTGCTGAAATTAATATCTCAGACAGTCTGCAGCTTTCTCTGCCACTATCATTGGATTCTACAATGCACAATCAATCAAAGAGAGAAGACGAGTGAACCCAATAAAGCGTGATGGATAGCAGTTCTGAGAAGGTAAATTACATCACTGTCAGTGAGGACTCTGGCCAATATACAACACAGAGCATTACTGCATCTTCACAGGCTCTGTGGGCATTAGTTATTTCCCAGCACCACCTACTGTTCACACAGAGGATAGCAACTGCTCCCCAAGTACAAAGCAGCAGTGTTAACTAGAACTAAACACAACATTGAGATCCATTGTTAGTAAATCCATATTTATGATGGGCTACTCACATGAACACAGTTCTCAGCACAATGAAACAGGCACAATTGATGGATTGAAAGGTTGTGAGACTCCATTGTCTCAACATTATAGCAGCTGGTCCTCCGCCCCTCTCAGCTGCCTGAGTGAGGGAGCAGTGCAGTAACAAGAGGGAGTTGAAACAAAGGGCAAAGATAGAGGTAGAATAACAAGGACAGAGTAAGGAAGACTACAGTCTCATAAACTGTCCCATCGGAGTTGTTTGTGCCTCTTCAGCAAGCTGGTGTGAATCCAAGTCATCATCATTGCTGTTTTACCAGACAGGACCACAGAGGAGAGGCCGTGGGTAGTGCACATTAGCTTTCACATGCAGCATTTAATACAATTGTTGTTGTAACGCTATCAACAACAACAAAAAACACTGAGCATAGTTCATTTCAAACCAAGAAACAGTCAAGTCATGACTTCTCTAGCCACAAAATAGCCAAGCAGTTAGTCTCTCAAGGTCAATAACATTAAGTAAACAGCAACAATCAGTCTTAATACATATGGCTAATCAATATATACGAGTCTAGAATGCATGCATGTTAATGTTCATCACAATCAGACATCTCAACGAACTGAAGCAAAATTCGATTTCCATGAACAATCACTGCAATACATATACGCATGCTATAGTAAACTAAAATCAGAGGCATAAAAGCGTTTTACACACCAACACACTTCAAGCTATTGTGAACTTCCATGCGAACACTATAACAACTATATTGGTTCTTTATGAATCACAAATGGAGATGTGACAAGGAAGGATCACATGCGATGTAGGAGGATGCATGCCAGGTTAATGCAGGAGGATGCATGCCAGGTTAATGCAGGAGGATGCATGCCAGGTTAATGCAGGAGGGTGCATGCCAGGTTAATGCAGGAGGATGCATGCCAGGTTAATGCAGGAGGGTGCATGCCAGGTTAATGCAGGAGGGTGCATGCCAGGTTAATGCAGGAGGATGCATGCCAGGTTAATGCAGGAGGATGCATGCCAGGTTAATGCAGGATGATGCTGATGAGTTAGCGGCAGTTAGTACTGTAAACGGAGCAATAACAGAGGGAGTGCCACACAAGACCATGTGGTAAGAACAGAGAGAGCGAGATTAAGGAGGAAGGCAGATGAATGACTGGATGGCAGAGAGAAACAGACGATACCGACCCAGAAAGAACTTCTTAGGGACTTTGATCTCCTCCTAAGTGACTGTTACTACAGACAAAACAAAATATGAGGAAAGGGAGAAAAGAGAGCTCGGTTTCCCTAAAGAGAGCTCGGTTTCCCTAAAGAGAGCTCGGTTTCCCTATAGAGAGCTCGGTTTCCCTATAGAGAGCTCGGTTTCCCTATAGAGAGCTCGGTTTCCCTATAGAGAGCTCGGTTTCCCTAAAGAGAGCTCGGTTTCCCTAAAGAGAGCTCGGTTTCCCTATAGAGAGCTCGGTTTCCCTATAGAGAGCTCGGTTTCCCTATAGAGAGCTCGGTTTCCCTATAGAGAGCTCGGTTTCCCTAAAGAGAGCTCGGTTTCCCTAAAGAGAGCTCGGTTTCCCTAAAGAGAGCTCGGTTTCCCTAAAGAGAGCTCGGTTTCTCTAAAGAGAGCTCGGTTTCCCTATAGAGAGCTCGGTTTCCCTATAGAGAGCTCGGTTTCCCTATAGAGAGCTCGGTTTCCCTAAAGAGAGCTCGGTTTCCCTAAAGAGAGCTCGGTTTCCCTAAAGAGAGCTCGGTTTCCCTAAAGAGAGCTCGGTTTCTCTAAAGAGAGCTCGGTTTCCCTATAGAGAGCTCGGTTTCCCTAAAGAGAGCTTGGTTTCACCTTGTGCTACAGACCAGAACTGACCCACAGTGTCAAGTGAGGAGAGGTTTCTTCTTGCCATATGGTTAGTGATTTCAAAAGGACAACCCCCATAACTTCCCTGTAGGAATTAACAGAGTTGAAACCTCAACGTTTGGATCTGACAGAGTTGAAACCTCAACGTTTGGGTCGGACAGAGTTGAAACCTCAACGTTTGTTTTAAGTCAGAGTTGAAACCTCAACGTTTGGGTCGGACAAAGTAGAAACCTCAGCTGTTGACCAGAGTTGAAACTTCAACATTTGTTTTACGTCTGACAGAGTTGAAACCTCTACGTTTGTTTAAGAGTTCGACTGATCTCAAACCAACTGACCCACCTCCCATGATCCTGCCAACTTGATTGGTTACCAAACTCTGGATTGAGGCCCCATGAGTGCAGCACTGAGCGTTTAATGTTCTAATATTGCTTTGGCAGAGAAACACAGGTGTAGGTCAGTCAGTCAGTGTATATAGCCAACAGGCTGAGGGAGGGCGTTATGAACCAGATACAGCAGCCAGCGCCCTCTAGTTCCGCAACAGATGATCAACATCCTGTTATTATGACTAATGGCATTATTTAAGATGAAGAATGTTAATGTTTAGCATTTTATATCTTCCCTTTCTGTAATACACATGAATCTACCAGTGTTCTGTTTGTGCAAGGTGCGGGTGAATTTGATTTTTCACCAGATTAGTCTCATTGAGATTAACAATCTATTTTACAAGAGAGACCTGGCCGAAAATAGCAGCACACAAAGTTGCAGACACATTTACAACATAAAACACACAGCAATACAATAGAAAGAAAAAACATCCATTTACACATTGAACAGCAAGATGGTTCGGGAAAGTGTGGAGCAACTAGGGGTCAAAACACTGACAGCCCCCTGCTTCATCAGTGTGAGTATTCTGTTCTCATCTCTCTGTTGATTGTATTTGACACCAGACTGGAGGTGCAAGGGCCCGAGGACACACTGATTATCACTGCATTCTGTGACACTGTGATTCTGCAGCAGCTAACAAATCAATGCCTTTTTGTTTTCCTCCAAGCCTCTCGGGCTGGTGTTTACAGAACATGTGGTGCTGTCTGATTAGGATATTAAGGGCCCGTCTCCAAGAGGACAGTTAGATATTTCTCTGCTCCTGTGCGGGATACTGTTCTCCATTTCGCAAACTTCTAATAAAGTGGATCGATTTTTTTATTGACTTTATCTGCGACTGCTCTTCTCTTTTGTTCACCTGCAAATTCCTATTACAAAGACGAACTAGAGGTGTACAGTACAAGGCCACGTTCAGTAGGCCAATGGCTTCAAACATTGCAGATAGAAAACGTCATGAAGAGCCAACATGTGACATATGTTTTACTGCTTAAACAAACCACTTAAATCTAACTGCACACACACTCACAGAGACAAACACCCAGCTTATTCTACATGTCAGATGCATGTTTGATCTACAGGTTGGTGATAAAACCAAGCGTTATCAGTAGTTCACACCATGACGCGAACAGAGGTTATAAACTGATTATAAAGCCCCAAAGAGGAGCTAGGAACCGGGAGGTTAAAGACACGTGTGAAGAGGTGAGTAGGGCCAGGCCAGGGAGGAGGAGACTGACCTGGGAATGAACGTCGCTTAGTCTGGGGTTCGGTGGCCACGCGGACGTCGGTACACAGGTCGAGCATGATCAACATGGTGGCGATCATGACGATGCTCTGCCACAGGAGTGGCGTCTCAAAGTAGCGCCCAAACCTGGAAAGAGAAGACCGGGAGGGAGGGAGGGAGAGAGGGAGGGAGGGAGGGAGTAGTCAGGCTCAAGGGCAGTAATAATGTTCTGCTTGGAGACAATAGGCATTTGTTGACACCAAATCAGAACTGTGCTATTCAAACTAATATGACTATTCAGTGAGAGGCTGTAAATTCTGAAGGGCCAAATAGTTGACGTCTGTCTGTTCTTTAAAATGCACTTAGTCTACAGCCTTCACATGCATCAATGCACATTTGGAATAATATGCAACAAGTGTACCACACCTGTGGCAAAACTTACCTGAACAGTATACTAGAATGTTAGCCACCAGTAGGACGAGAATCCCTCTGCTTTCTGTGTCTGTCTGATGTCCCTGTACTGGGGGATGTAAGGTACCACTCCACCAAACACCATGGCCCCCGCAGTGATCCATGTCACCAGTTGGTTCAGGACATACATGAGCTGCTCAAACATCTCATCTTCCATGTTCTCTCTCTGTTATCTAGTCTACCAGGGCACAGCAAAACATGGAAAGTGCCAAAGGGCTGTGCAAAGTTCTAGTGAACTGCACTTGCCTTTCAATAAAGTGGTGTAGCCGAGTCAGAGAATGTGGATAGAGTGGTGCCTTTGGATGCTTATTTACAGTCAACTACTGGATCAATAACCAGTGAAGGGGACATAATGATGCGTCCCTGACATTGAAAAAAAGTCCCTTCTTTCAAACCGGATGTAAAGCAGGAAGAACGATGTCCATCAATGATGTTCTATTGAACAGTTTAGCGTAACATCCTGAGGGTCTACCTTAGCAGAAATACAGAGTTGAAATGGCGAGTTGATCATATATCAGTAAACATTCCCGTGGCGCTACTGATACAACTGTAAATATATGAGAGGTTAGAATAGCACAATGTAACAAGTTGAATGTTACAATTGAGCACATCGTCGGCCGGAGAACTCAAACTTACAGCAGGTCGGTCGACCAATCAAATGAATGCGGTATTATTTAAAAGCAGCTTCAATTTACTGGCTTTATCGCGATTTGTAAAGAAAACTAAAATAGTCGACGCTCGAAATGTCCTTTCCAGTTGTCCCTAGGCTAGTCGAAGCGACTCAAATCCCCCAGTGCTCTGGATGGGTTTGTAGTTTGAACTGGACGGCAGCAGGAATCCATGCAGCACATGACTGTTATTTACAAACAAATCCCTTTTATCTGGAAAATATCATTCCAGCTAAAATCGAGAGAGCATGAATTGACCCGAAAGTGCTAAAACACCTGCGTCCACCGCCTCTCTCCCCGAGCTACAAACCGAAAGCTCGAGCAGCGCTTCCTTGTACGTCAAGATCGTCACTCCCTGTTTTTCCAATATCTGAGTTTGGTTTCATTGTCCTAGACAGAATTAATTTGGAAGGGGATATCGACTTCTTAGCATATGTGTAGCCTATTGTACTTGTCCTATTTTGAGACGTTGTACATTGGCCTATATTTATTTATTTGTACTTTCCTTACATAATTTTCATGATGAGAATAAGGGATGATTGCAGTGAGCCCGGATTAAGAAGCTTTGCTGAGTTTACATAATGGTGGATGACTGTCATCTGTCAGAGAATAACATTCTAAATGGATGGTCTCTTATATAAAAAACTGGCATGGAGAGTCCCAAAGGATCTGAAATATCCATTGAGATCAACACAGAGAGGTGCACCTAAGGGTTTTAACTTGGTGTCATGAGAGAAATTCCTAAAGGTCATCACTCATCACAAAGCTGGAACATCTTGGTAAAGGTCAGAAAAGTCAGCAACAGAAATGAATTGGTGTTTAAAATGGAGACTGAAACAAAAAAGTTAGTTGAGTCTACCGTTCTGTAGTCCATTCTTCTTAAACTTGGTTTCAGTTTGACTACCAACCATTCTGTGCTGTATAACCATGCCTAGTAGGCCACAATGCATTAACTATACTGAACAAAAATACAAATGCAACATGCAACAATTTTAACGGTTTTACTGAGTTACAGTTCATAGGAAATCAGTCAATTGAAATAAATAGGCCGTAATCTATGGACTTCACCTGACTGAACAAGGGTGCAGTCATGGTGAAGTAGCAGGTGAAGAAGCCGGTTGAGGAGGTCCTGGACTGGCGTGGTTACATGTGATCTCTGGCAACAGCTCTGGTGGACATTTCTGCGGTCAGCATGCCAATTCCAAGCTCCCTTAGACATCTGTGGCATTGTGTTGTGTGACAAAACGGCACATTTTAGAGTGGCCTTTTATTGTCCCCAGCACAAGGTGCACCTATATAATGATCATGCTGTTTAATCAGCTTCTTGATATGCCACACCTGTCAGGTGGATGGATTGATTATCTTGGCAAAGGAGAAACGCGCAATAACAGGGATGTAAACACATTTGTGCACAAAATTTTAGAGAAATATTATTTTTGTGCGTATGAAACATTTCTATGATCTTTTATTTCAGCTCATGAAAGATGGGACCAACACTTTACATGTTGCGTTTATATTTTTGTTCAGTATAATTTTCTGAATTAGACATGTCTTTTGTTGAAAAACATCTGATTGTTAGCCTACTTAATGATTTATGAAAAGGTACACACTCTATAGATTTGATGGAGACTACACACACACTCTTTAGTAAAGGTCTCCCAAAGGAATGTTTAACTCCCGGCTGTGCATTTCAGTTGAAACAATGTTGCCAAGAATGACGCGCAGGGACAGGGACGCACAACTTCATAGACAAATCCCATTGACTTTGAAACCACAGCTGAATCAGGATGTCCGAATCCAACTCAAAAGCCACAAATGAATTGACAGTTTCTTATCTGTATAGCGTTTTTCTTACGCCGATGAAAATTGGTATCTAAGAAATTATTGTTTGTGTTGTCTCTCCCACAGATGGAAGCGACGATGCAGAACCTTCACAATAAATTTCAAAGCATCTCTGACCAGATTGTTTCTAAAAATATAATTTTAATCATACCCTACTACTAGCAACTGTTGTATATAATGACTCTCTGCTATTGAAGAACAGCATCTAAAAGCTGCCGTTGAGCTTATACAGATAATAGGATATTCAAGCAATAGACCTAATCTCAAAATTGCAGCTGTTTTTTTAATCAGAGATTAAAAAGAGGTTTATGAAAATCCAGTGGTTTTTCAGAGAATAAATTATGCATTTCATTTATTTTCTCTGTTAAGAAATACTGTTTCATGTACAACCTAACTATGCACAGTGTATTATAATAATAATGTAATTACATATATTGCGAGACTGCCCTTAACCAACCCCCTGGATGACGTGGGGACTCGAATTGATGACCTGGAGAAGAACGTTGCTGACCTGATGACCCAGGCTGGTATGGAGGAGCAGCAGACTTCTAAGTGACCAAGCCCTCGGGTTAACACATCAGATCGGCTAACTTCACCTGATTTCTGGGACAGAAGATATGCCATGACAAAGGGCTACACAGAGGCTAGTTATTACTGATCTATTGTTGTGTAACATCAGCCTACGGCATTTGCTTAGGTGCTTAGGCATTCACTTAGGTGGATTTTACCACGTAAACAATTGTCACATGGACACAATTCATCATTTTTTCTATAATACAATAAATGTGTATTCACATTTTTGAAAACAATATGCTGGGGTTGGATAATTCCAAGTCTTCCCTCTATCTTCCTGTCATCACATCACAACCCATAGCATTTCAGGAGAAACAGGTCACATAGACATACAGATTAAACATGAGGGCCAATTCTCCAGGCCCAGATTAAGTCTAGTCCTGAACTATAACACACTTTCAATGGAGATTCTTCATTGAAAATTATTATTATTAAATCGAGGACTAGCCTCAATCTGGGTCCAAGAATACGGACTGTGAAGTGACAACTATCAATACGAACATGACATTTATTACATAAAGAAGAAACCAAATGATGTTTTTTATAATGGCTGTTGGAAGAAAAAAAAGGTGACTTGGCTATAACATAAAAAAGAGAGCAGGGCCCCTAGATCAGAGCCTGTCTGTAATCCAGTTCATTAAAAATTAAAGTATTCAGACCTTTGCTATGAGACTCAAAGTTGAGCTCAGGTGCATCCTGTTTCCATCAGTGATGTAAAGTACTTAAGTAAAAATACTTGAAAGAACTAATTAAGTATTTGTTTTCGGTATCTGTACTTTACTTTATTTTACTTCACTTCATTCCTAAAGAAAATACATGTACTTTTTACTCAATACATTTTCCCTGACACCCACATTTAAATGTTAAATGCTTAGCAGTACAGAAAATGGTCCAATTGTTTGTAAATGATGTCTGAGTGATGGGAGTATGTCCCTGGCAATTGTGCCGTCTGGTTTGCTTAATATAAGGAATTTTAAATTATTTGTACTTTTACTTTTTATACTTAAGTATAGTTGAGCAATTACATTTACTTTTGATACTTAAGTACATTGAAAACCAAATACTTCTACTCAAGTAGTATTTTACTGGGTAACTTTTACTTGAGTCATTTTCTATTAGGGTATCTTTACTTTTACTCAAGTATGACAATTGGGTACCTTTTCCACCACTGGTTTCCATTGATCATCCTTGAGATGTTTCTACAACTTGATTGGAGTCCACCTGTGGTAAATTCAATTGATTGGACATGATTTGGAAAGGCACAGTCCTGTCTATATTAAAGTCCCACAGTTGACAGTGCATGTCAGAGTAAAAACCAAGCCATGATGTCGAAGGAATTGCCTGTGGAGCTCCGAGACAGGATTGTGTCGAGGCTCAGATCTGGGGAAGGGTACCAAAAAATAGCTGCAGCATTGAAGGTCCCCAACAACACAGTGGCCTCCATCATTCTTAAATGGAAGAAGTTTGGAGCCACCAAGACTCTTCCTAGAGCTGGCCGCCCGGCCAAACTGAGCAATCGGGGGAGAAGGGCCTTGGTTAGGGAGGTGACCAAGAACCCGATGGTCACTCTGACAGAGCTCCAGAGTTCCTCTGTGGAGATGGGAGAACCTTCCAGAAGGACAATCGTCTCTGCAGCACTCCACCAATCAGGCCTTTATGGTAGTGTGGCCAGACGGAAGCCACCCCTCAGTAAAAGGCACATGGCAGCCAGCTTGGTATTTGCCAAAAGGCACCTACAGGACTCTCAGACCATGAAAAACAAGATAGAAACCAGCTTCTCTGGTCTGCCAGTGTGTGTTAACTCTTTGGCCTGAATGCCAAGCCTCACTTCTGGAAGAAACCTGCCACCATCCTGGCCTCCTCCCAAAGTTTTTTTTTTCTCACCGCTTTAGCACACTCCGCAATCCCTGATGTCCTAGCCGTGTCTGAATCCTGGCTTAGGAAGGGCACCAACAATTGTGAAATTTCCATCCCCAACTACGTTTTCCACCAAGATAGAACTGCCAAAGGGGGTGGGGTTGCAATTTACTACAGAGACAGCCTGCAGAGTTCTGTCATGCTATCCAGGTCTGTGCCTAAACAGTTCGAGTTTCTACTTTTAAAAATCCACCTTTCCAGAAATAAGTCTCTCACTGTTCCCGCTTGTTATAGACCCCCCTCAGCCCCCAGCTGTGCCCTGGACCCCATATGTGAATTAATCGCCCCCCATTTATCTTCAGAGTTTATACTGTTAGGTGACATAAACTGGGATATGCTTAACACCCCGCCCGTCCTACAATCTAAGCCAGATGCCCTCAATCTCACACAAATTATCATGGAACCTACCAGGTACAACCCTAAATCTGTAAACACGGGCACCCTCATAGATATCATCCTGACCAACCTGCCCTCTAAATACACCTCTGCTGTCTTCAACCAGGATCTTCAACCAGGATTGCCTGCATCCGTAAATGGGTCCTGGAACGAATTGCAAAAATCACTGAAGCTGGAGACTCATATCTCCCTCACTAACTTTAAGCATCAGCTGTCAGAGCAGCTTACAGATCACTGCACCTGTACATAGCCCATCTATAATTTAGCCCATACAACTACCTCTTCCCCTACTGTATTTATTTATTTTGCTCCTTTGCACCCCATTATTTCTATTTCTACTTTGCACTTTCTTCCACTGCAAATCTACCATTCCAGTGTTTTACTTGCTATATTGTATTTACTTTGCCACCATGGCCTTTTTTGCCTTTACCTCCCTTATCTCACCTCATTTGCTCACATTGTATATAGACTTATTTTTCTACTGTATTATTGATTGTATGTTTGTTTTACTCCATGTGTAACTCTATGTTTTTGTATGTTGTCGAACTGCTTTGCTTTATCTTGGCCAGGTCGCAATTGTAAATGAGAACTTGTTCTCAACTTGCCTACCTGGTTAAATAAAGGTGAAATAAAAAAAGAAAAAAAAGTGACACAAGAAGTAGAAGTGAGGAATGAACATATTAAAATAATGGTAAAAACAACATTAGAGGTTGTTCTGTTTTCCCCAAATAATAACATAGAACAAACTCAGTAGACAAAAACAAAGAAGCAAACAAATAAAGAAACATAAAACACAACAATGGTGAGGAAAACAAAGGTGAACTTGGAGGTTATGGCACAAATCAGTATCTGAGTGAACTATGTAATCCATTACATAGTTTCAATAGAGGGAAGAATAGCTGTTGATGCACATTCTGTAAATAAGTTAGCTGACCAATCAGTAATTACAGTACAAGGTCAGTTACAGTAATTCATACAGTCAGTCCCATCTGGTCGATGGACCCATATAACCACCTAATAGATTAAGTTACTATTGGGAACAATGGACATTTAAGAATATATATATTTTATTTCACCTTTATTTAACCAGGTTGGCTAGTTGAGAAAAAGTTCTCATTTGCAACTGCGACCTGGCCAAGAAAAAGCATAGCAATTCGACACATACAACAACACAGAGTTACACATGGAATAAACAAAACATACAGTCAATAATACAGTAGAACAAAAGAAAACAAAAAGTCTATATACAATGAGTGCAAATGAGGTAAGATAAGGGAGTTAAGGCAATAAATAGGCCATGGTGGTGAAGTAATTACAATATAGCAATTAAACACTGGAATAGTAGATGTGCAGAAGATGAATGTGCAAGTAGAGATACTTGGGTGCAAAGGAGAAAGATAAATAAATAAATACAGTATGGGGATGAGGTAGATAGATGGGCTGTTTACAGATGGGCTATGTACAGGTGCAGTGATCTGTGAGCTGCTCTGACAGCTGATGCTTAAAGCTAGTTAGGGAGATATGAGTCTCCAGCTTAAGTGATTTTTGCAGTTCGTTCCAGTCATTGGCAGCAGAGAACTGGAAGGAAAGGCGACCAAAGGAGGAATTGGCTTTGGGGGTGACCAGTGAGATATACCTGCTGGAGCGCGTGCTACGAGTGGGTGCTGCTATGGTGACCAGTGAGCTGAGATAAGGCGGGGCTTTACCTAGCAGAGACTTGTAGATAACCTGTAGCCAGTGGGTTTGGCGACAAGTATGAAGCGAGGGCCAACCAACGAGAGCGTACAGGTCGCAGTGGTGGGTAGTGTATGGGGCTTTCGTGACAAAACGGATGGCACTGTGATAGACTGCATCAAATTTGTTGAGTAGAGTGTTGGAGGCTATTTTATAGATCACATCGCCAAAGTCGAGGATCGGTAGGATGGTCAGTTTTACGAGGGTATGTTTGGCCGCATGAGTGAAGGATGCTTTGTTGCGATATAGGAAGCCGATTCTAGATTTAATTTTGGATTGGAGATGCTTAATGTGAGTTTGGAAGGAGAGTTTAGTCTAACCAGACACCTAGGTATTTGTAGTTGTCCACATATTCTAAGTCAGAGCCGTCCAGAGTAGTGATGCTGGACGGGCGGGCAGTGATCGATTGAATAGCATGCATTTAGTTTTACTTGCATTTAAGAGCAGTTGGAGGCCATGGAAGGAGAGTTGTATGGCATTGAAGCTCGTCTGGAGGTTAGTTAACACAGTGTCCAAAGAGGGGCCAGAAGTATACAGAATGGTGGCGTCTGCGTATTTGACACACTGAACTCTATCAGAGTAGTTGGTAAACCAGGCGAGGCAATCATTTGAGAAACCAGCTGAACAGACATCTGCCATGCCACCACGTCAATGGAAATTTAGCATGCTGAATATACACTGCTCAAAAAAATCAAGGGAACACTTAAACAACACAATGTAACTCCAAGTCAATCACACTTCTGTGAAATCAAACTGTCCACTTAGGAAGCAACACTGATTGACAATAAATTTCACATGCTGTTGTGCAAATGGAATAGACAACAGGTGGAAATTATAGGCAATTAGCAAGACACCCCCAATAAAGGAGTGGTTCTGCAGGTGGGGACCACAGACCACTTCTCAGTTCCTATGCTTCCTGGCTGATGTTTTGGTCACTTTTGAATGCTGGCGGTGCTTTCACTCTAGTGGTAGCATGAGACAGAGTCTACAACCCACACAAGTGGCTCAGGTAGTGCAGCTCATCCAGGATGGCACATCAATGCGAGCTGTGGCAAGAAGGTTTGCTGTGTCTGTCAGCGTAGTGTCCAGAGCATGGAGGCGCTACCAGGAGACAGGCCAGTACATCAGGAGACGTGGAGGAGGCCGTAGGAGGGCAACAAACCAGCAGCAGGACCGCTACCTCCGCCTTTGTGCAAGGAGGAGCAGGAGGAGCCAGAGCCAGAGCCCTGCAAAATGACCTCCAGCAGGCCACAAATGTGCATGTGTCTGCTCAAACGGTCAGAAACAGACTCCATGAGGGTGGTATGAGGGCCCGACGTCCACAGGTGGGGGTTGTGCTTACAGCCCAACACCGTGCAGGACGTTTGGCATTTGCCAGAGAACACCAAGATTGGCAAATTCGCCACTGGCGCCCTGTGCTCTTCACAGATGAAAGCAGGTTCACACTGAGCACGTGACAGACGTGACAGAGTCTGGAGACGCCGTAGACAACGTTCTGCTGCCTGCAACATCCTCCAGCATGACCGGTTTGGGGGTGGTTCAGTCATGGTGTGGGGTGGCATTTCTTTGGGGGGCCGCACAGCCCTCCATGTGCTTGCCAGAGGTAGCCTGACTGCCATTAGGTACCGAGAGGAGATCCTCAGACCCCTTGTGAGACCATATGCTGGTGCGGTTGGCCCTGGGTTCCTCCTAATGCAAGACAATGCTAGGCCTCATGTGGCTGGAGTGTGTCAGCAGTTCCTGCAAGAGGAAGGCATTGATGCTATGGACTGGCCCGCCCGTTCCCCAGACCTGGATCCAATTGAGCACATCTGGGACATCATGTCTCGCTCCATCCACCAACGCCACGTTGCACCAGACTGTCCAGGAGTTGCTTTAGTCCAGATCTGGGAGGAGATTCCTCAGGAGACCATCCGCCACCTCATCAGGAGCATGCCCAGGCGTTGTAGGGAGGTCATACAGGCACGTGGAGGCCACACACACTACTGAGCCTCATTTTGATTTGTTTTAAGGACATTACATCAAAGTTCGATCAGCCTGTAGTGTGGTTTTCCACTTTAATTTTGAGTGTGACTCCCAATCCAGACCTCCATGGCTTGAAAATTGGATTTCCATTGATTATTTTTGTGTGATTTTGTTGTCAGCACATTCAACTATGTAAAGAAAAAAGTATTTAAAAAGATTATTTCTTTCATTCAGATCTAGGATGTGTTGTTTAAGTGTTCCCTTCATTTTTTTGAGCAGTATATTACGTTTTCATTGTTTCATTCACACTTGCACTTCTGGATTCCGGAGCTTAAGAATTTCAATGTACACTGCAACTACATCTGTGACCCTGTGCTTGTGACTAAATAAAAATCTAATCTAATACTTTCAATCTAGACTGCCACTTTGTTGAAGTGACATCAAAATGAGGAGTGTTTGTACAAAACAAGGTCATCGGTTTCTGGGACCAAACGGAACGGCTAGAATGTGTTCTAGAAATCGTCGAGGAGGCACTCAGATCCAGACTCATTGCGGAGAAAAAAAATGAACGTCCTTGGGCGTGGAGTAGCAAGAAGTTTGGATAGCCAGGGGTGCGTTCAGTTCGCTTGAACGTTTGCTACGTTTCGGAACAGTTTGTACTGACCAACACGTTTTCCCAAAATGTTCTTGTACGTTCTTGAACAGACTTCGAGATAAGTTTGCTCCGTTGGGTGTGTGTGCCTTGGTATGGCTTCAAGCAATGAATGACGTATTTAAAGCGCAGCTGTGCATTTTGAACCCACAACCCAACCCTTCCACGTTTTTCAACTGTCCATTCAGTACAGCACCATTTCCGTTCACTTGAACGTTCTATTACCTTTTAATGTATGCAGCCCAGGCAAATTGTTACACTCCTCAGAGGGGCGTTTCTCCATCCCACTGGGGTCCAATGGCAGCTGAATAGAGGGGTCTAGCTAAATCTCAGACTGGGCAGCAGTTTAGGCCTGTGCTAGAGCTGCCTGCTCTCATTGCTTATGGAAGGCTGCCCGGGCCTCCCACTCTTTCTTGTTAGCCTCCACGGCCTCATTAAAGGCCACCTCAAGCCTCATCTTGCTCTGCAGCGCTGTAAATGGATTACCATTTATTTTTTAATTTAACCTTAATTTTATAAAACATGGGGAGACTTCAGGGGTGTGTGCTTAGTCCCCTCCTGTACTCCCTATTCACCCATGCACAACTTCAACGCCAAGTTTGCTGACGACACGACGGTAGTAGGCCTGATCACCGACGATGAGGCAGCCTATAGGGAGCAGGTCAGACCTGGCATGTGCCCTCAGATCCTCAAAAAGTTGAACAGTTGCACCATTTTGACTGGCTGCTTCCCCACTTGGTACGGCACCCGACTGCAAGGCACTACAGTGCCAAGTATGGTCCAGTACATTACTGGGGCCGAGCTCCCTGTCATCCAGGACAACTATACCAGGTGGTGTCAGAAGAAGGCCCCAAAAATGGTCAAAGACTCCAGCCACCCAAGCCATAGACTGTTCTCTATGTCTGGAACCAACAGGACCCTGAACAGCTTCCCCTAAGCAGTTCTACCCAACCTTTTCCGATTACTGTACCACCAACAGAATTTTGCTCTGCCCGGAGTGTCACTGCCCTAAGCCTTAAGACTGCTAAACTTTAATGCTAAATATAAATGGCTAACCGTGCTACCTGCATTGACCCTTTTTTGCAGTCTACGCACACACATTGGACTCTACCCATACATACTTGCACCCCAACACACATATTTACCTAACTCAGTACACAGAAGGAATTTCCAGTTAGCCTTTGCCGAGACCGGGTGTCGTAAATGTCTTAAGGTCAGTAATGACGTTTGGTACAGGGTGAGTTTTTGGAAAAGGGCTTTATAAATGAAAACACAGCAATGTATCGACGTACATGATATCAAAGGTGGGCAAAAAATACATTCTGGTAGAGAATGCTAAGATGAGTACTAAACCTGCTGCCCCGATAGTTCATCCAACAGCTTTAATGAAGTGGCAGCTGCGTTCATATAGAGTAGCCACTCTCTGCGTGGTCTTGCCTGTGTAGATGCCGTTGCAGTAAATACATTTAAATGTTGTGGTCTTGAGGATGGCGTGGAAAGGATGCAGTGCTTCCCACTCAGATGGGCCTGGTAGCTCTCCACTGTGACACACTTCTCTTCACTGAAGGAGCAGTCATTTTACTGGAGTTCAAACACACTTCCTGTTTACCACCAGGCTGCATCTTGAGGAAGATCAGGTCCAGGGAGTTGGTAACCACTGCCAGTTTCAGCTCTGCGTCTCCTAGGATGTCTTTGGGGGCCGTGGTGTTGATGTCAAAGTTGGGGAACAGAAGGTTACTGCTGTCATCTGTTTAGAGTCTATACTCCAACCTCACAAAGTCACAGTTGGCCTTCTGTGTGTGGTTGTCTTGTGTGTTCAATCAGTTGTTGGGTGGCGTAGAACATCCCAGCACAGTAGAGACAAGTTGAGCCCATGCAGCAGGTTTTCGAAGAGGCCCTTCTCAGACAGGAGGATCTTACAACACATTTGACAGTCATCTTCCTGAGGAAGGGAGTGCGACGCAGCCAGGCACATCACTACCCAAATCACATATACACCACAGATTAAACATATGTGCTAATTTTCCAGATTAAGCCACCCTGAAGTGAAACACTTTCAATTGAGATTAAATGTGAATGATTAAAAAAAAATATATATATTAATCGAGGACTAGCCTTAATCTGAGTCTGAGAATACAGGCTGTGAAGTGATAGCTAAATGGCAGTATCAAATATGAACACGACATTAAATACAAAAATAACAAATGGTTTTAATAACTGCGATGGAAAAAAGGTGACTTGTCTGTAACATAAAGAGAGCCTGTCTGTAGTCCAGCTGTTCAGAAAGTATAATATTGAAAAGACAGATTTGCTCCCATTGGGCATCACACAAAGCAATGCGAAGGACCAATCAGTATCTGTATTTTGTGGAGTAGTCCTTCGGAGATACGACCAGACCTCGTCCCTTTCTCGCCCCTCGGTAAACGGTCTCAACAATGTCAATCATCTCCTGCTTGTCCTCCATGGTCCAGTTGATCTTGTTGTTGTTACCTGTCCCAAGATCTATCATTATGTGCTTGTTCCTGGAACAGCGCAGAAGTCGAGAGAAGGAATATTTTAGTTTCACAGTCATGCAAGACTAAAACAGCAGCGTGGGACTGTTAAAGCTGAGCATACCTTTGCTTTACACAACTTGCCTATATGGCCTGTGTTCACAACACCCATTTTTGTTTAACATTTGCATTAATTTAGCAAGTCATAACTAGAGATTGGTTGCAGGGCTCTGAAGTGAAGGCGGACACGATAACTTGAAACTCACCTGAAGAAGAACATGACAGTGCAAGGGTCATACAACTCGTACATCTTGTTGAAGTCCGGCACCTCTGTGATGTCCACCAAATAGATGACTGCAAAGTTTTTCACCTGTAGGGAGGAATAGTGATGTTTGTACTGTAAAAATAGCAACGTTCAATGAAACGTTGAAAAAATGCATTTCAAAAATGTGAAATGCAAACATCAACTTTGGTACAATAACATATATTTTACCTTTTCAGCTATGCTGTACAACACCTCGTCCATTTTCATACATGTTGGGTCCCAATCGTGTCCAAACCTAATAACCAGGGCTCTGTCCTCCTCGGATAGAATGGCTTGGTCGACCTGCCAGCCGTTGTGGAGATGCGGTAGCATGTACGACATCTTGCTGCTGCAGTGTTAGCACGTATCTCCTGGGAGAGGCATGTTGGAAAGTAACACGTTTAACGTTAAAACGACGTAGTTTTTCGGAGAAATATCAAAATGTTGTTACTAACTATATTTAACAGCGGAACACCCGTTTCATTAGATAAAAATTAGATAACTGAGGCTAAAAGCGAGAAAGCACAATTGCCACTGTTGGAAGCCTAGCTAGATAACGTTAGCTAGCACTGGCATGGAAATTTCCAGAAAGTCAAAGTTGAAAGAACTCAAGTAAAATTACAGCATTGAAAATATAGAAGTATTAAGGTTTCAAAAACACGCTTACCGTATGAAATTATTCAAGCCCCAAAGCGTGAATTGAAACAAACCGGTAGCCTGGGTCTGTCAGTGAAAAGACGAACAAAAAAAAGAAAGTGGCTTCTATTTTGGTCGTATAGTTATAACAGCCACAAAGTCATAAACCCCGCCTATTTCTACAATTTATTTTAACGTTTGATTTTAACCGTCACCTTAACCACACTGCTAAGCCTAACCTTAAATTAAGACCAAAAGCGACTTTCTTTTTTCCAGGGATTTTTACGATATAGAAAATGTTGACTTTGTAACTATAGTGGAAATCCTGTTGATTACGTCACTAATAAACGACAATATGAATGCACGGCGCATACCAGACGAGTCAGTACATGCATAGAACAATGATACAGATATTTCACCGGATGTATAAATGTGAAGCATCCGCTTGGCGTTTCCACTCCCTACTAAATATGGTGTCCGACAGTGGGAGAGGATGGACCAACACGGATTTTGGCCGTTTTTCTGCACATTTTCTCATCAAATCAACATTTGATCTCAATACAGTTTGTTCCCGAAACTGCAATCTGTTACGAACAGATTGGACTATGTTTTGTAGACTTTACTCTTTGCCAAAGTTGTTGCGTTATTTAGGAGCGCAAAGGCGAATTGAGATATTGCACACGCGCACTTCAGCTACTCTGAACGAAAATATATGCTAGAACGCGCCAATAGGATCTCACTAGCTCGTGCTTGTTCTGCCCACTATGACTCGTTTGTTCCCATTTGAAACGACGGGCTGTGGTGTATCTTGGTGAAGTTATCCATGGTACTTGTCAGACAATTAATGGCTACACAGAGAAATAAAAGCTAGCCATTATTTGATTTTACAATATCCCACTTTGGATAGAGACAAACTTTATCAAATGGACAGCCATTCATGAGAAATAAGTTGCAGGAGTAAAATCCATATTTATTGGAAAAAGTTTTTATTCTGCACAATTCTGCCACAATGCATCAGCAGGTTCAAACCTTCAAGACTAAATACATGTTTTGCTTCTCAAGGACTGAAACCATAGAAAACCCAACAGGTATACAGTACATACACCTAACAATCAATTGCAAATGAGACAGGAAGAAGTAGAAACAAAGACAAAAAAAGAACAAAATCATAGCACATTAGTCAAACTTCTTCCAAGGAGGGCCGAGTGTATGCACGTTTTCGCTCCCCCTTGTACTTGATTGATGAATTAAGGTCACTAATTAGTAAGGAACTCACCTCACTTGGTTGTCTAGGTCCTAAATGGAACCCCCCCCCCCAAAAAACCCAGCAGACTCTAGTCTAGGCCCTCCATGGAATGAGTTTGACATCCTTGCCATAGATTAATTAACATGTGAAAATAATGGTAAAAACACCAGGTGAGGTATTCTGTTTTCCAAAAATAACATTCAACAAAATGAGTGGACAAAACAAAACAGCAAATTAACAAGGGTGAGGAAAGCAAAGTTGAAAGTGATGGAGGCTATGGAAAAATTCAGTATCTGAGCAAACTCATACGTAACTCATGACGTAGTTTCAAGAAAGGGAAGAATAGCATACCTGTTGATACACATTCTGAAAAGAAAAAAGCTAGACAGAATCTTACAGTTATGATTATACTCAGTCTCATCTAGTCAATGGACTCATAACCACATAATAGATTTGAGTTTCTATTGAGAACGATGGCCAGTAACTATCATACAAAATGACATCACTAACAGAAAAAAGGTATTCTGATAAACATTTACACATACTGTTCATTATATTTTGAACAGGAGAGTTAATAGTTTAGTTGCTTAAAAAGTCTAATCAATTATCCCAGTTTGTATAGTATGAGTATTCCATAATACTAAATACAGGTATAGCTTTAACAGTTAAGACTGTATTTCAAAACAAGCAGCAAGTAAAATATCTTTCAAACTGAATCATGGTCAATGGGCTGAAAAACATCTCTAAAAGATGCCCCTAGAAAGAAATGGTGGATTTAACCATGCCTTGGTTGTATGTAACACAGCTCTCGCAACAAACCCCTGAAAACGGAGTGTCACTCAGAATCAATACCCTTCGTTGAACTAATAAAATCCTGGCTTTATATTTTTTACACTAATACAGAGGTTTGTTCTAACATGTAGCCTGTGAGAATGTCAACATTTGAATTACAGTTCTACGAAAAGGAGAATAATAAGTAAACACCTAAAATTAAGTTGACATTTAATCTGGACAACACTAGCAGGCAGATCAACATCAATATAAAAGTATACATTTCAGGGCACTGCAATCTGCTGCAGTCAGCCAGGTAAAGGGATCTATATACACTGTACATGTACTCTGAAGTGACAACTCAGACAGCCATCGCCTCTGGTTCTAAAGGATCCATCTCTGGAACATCCTTCTGATGTGGTTCTAAAGGATCTTCTTCTGGAAGAGACCTTTCTGGTTCAGCTGGTTCCCCTTCTGAGGAACCTGCCTGTTCTGGTTCCACTTCCAGGTCAGCCATCTTCTCAGTTTCTGCAGGTTCCACGTCTGGGATGAGGAGGTCGTGCTTAAGTTTCTTCAGCTCAGTCATGTTGAAGCCCAAGAAGATGGTAGGGCTGTTCTTCTGAATGGCCTTCATGCACTTGGTGCGCTTCATTCCAAACAGGGTGGACACCTCAGTCCGGGTCAACCACAGTCTCTTGGAGAGCTCCTCAGACTCCTTCTTTGTGGGATACGGCTTAGTGTGAAAGTATCTGGTGAGGAAGTCTTTCCGCTCCTCAGAGGGGCGTTTCTCCATCCCACTGGGGTCCAGTGCTAGCTGAATAGAGGGGTCTGTCAGGGGTGCCTGCTCTCGTTTCTCCTTCTCTCGCTGCTTACGGAAGGCTGTCCGCGCATCCCTCTCCTTCTTGTTGGCCTCCATGGCCTCCCTGAAGGCCGCCTCTAGCCTCAGCTTGCTCTGCAGCTCAGCAGGAGACTCGGAGGGCTGGTGGACGGGGACGGAGGCCTGCGCTGCCATGGGGACGGGAGGGAGCTGGGCAGAGTACAGACCTGGCACCTGGATCATCTGGTTAAAGGCCATGACCTGCTGCTGGCGTCCGTTGGTGGGGGTGGACTGGAGACTGTCTGCATCTTTAGGGGTCCTGGGTGCACGGCGGCACCGCTGTAGATGGATGACTATAGCTTTCTGTGTGGTCTTGCCTGTGTAAACGCCGTTGCAGTAGATGCATTTGAACGCTGCGGTCTTGAGGATGGCATGGACGGTGGGCGCGATGCAGTGCTTCCCACTCAGATGGGCCTGGTAGTTCTCCACTGTGACACACTTCTCTTCACAGAAGGGGCAGTCGGTCCGCGTTGTTTTACTGGGGTTCCGACACACTTCCTGTTTACCACCAGGCTGCATCTTGAGGAAGATCAGGTCCAGGGAGTTTGTGACCAGAGCTAGTTTCAGTTCTGCGTCTCCTAGGATCTCTTTGGGGGCCGTGGTGTTAATGTCAAAGTAGGGGAACAGAAGGTTACCGCTGTCGTCTGTGTACAGTCTATACTCCCGCCTCATGAAGTCACAGTTGGCCTTCTGTGTGGGGTTGTGTTGTGCGTTTGTGTGCTCAACCAGTTGTTGGATGGAGTAGAACATCCCAGGACAGTAGAGACAGTTGAGCCCGTGCAGCAGGTGTTCAAAGAGGCCCTTCTCAGACAGGAGGATCTTACACTTCAAACACTTGACTGTCTTGTCAGGCATCTTCCTGAGGAAGGGAGCACGGGCAGCCAGGCCCTGCTGCTTGGCTGTTCTGGGCTGGGCCTTATGGGCAGCCTGTTGGTGAGCCTCATAGACATTGGAGGGGAGCAGTTCATTACAGATGGGACAGGTGATCCACTTCTTGGCTTTGGCGTTGAGAGCGGGGTTACCTGCTGGTTTGATGGGTTGAGGAGCCTTGCTGATCAGCTGGACGTTATTTGTCTGGCCGGGCATGCCCACCGGCGTGGAGAAAGTGTAGGTGGGCATGCCGTTGACCTTGTTGCCAGTGGGGATGAGGTGGCTGAGGAGGGACTGGGAGGTCAGCATAGTGCCCTGAGGGGTGCTCTGGAGCATGGTACCCTGGGGGGTCCCGTGGTTCAGGGGGAGGCGCTGAGTCATCATGAGGGACTGGGACATCCCTGGAATGCTGATCTGCACCCTCGGGGGCAGGAAGACCTGCTGGGGCTGCTGTTGACCTTGGACCCCTATGGTGAAAGGCACCTGGTTGTGAGGAGCACCAGGTAGTGAGGTGCCAGAGGGCAGTCTGACCATGGTCTGGCCGATGGGCATGGTGGCTGAGATGGCCCCCTGTGGCATAGCACTCTGCAGGTTGACAGTAGCGCCAGGCTGGAGGAGGCCTTTAGCCTCAGCACTGGCCAGCTGAACCAGGGTTGAAGCCTGTGGGGGGAGGAAGCTCTGTTTGGCCGCGGCCAGCTGCTCAGGACTGGATACCTGTGGCAGCTGGTTTTTAGGGGCCAGTGTTTGGTAATTTGAAGGCTTGGCGTACTGAGTGTTCTCTAAGATCCAGGTCCTTATCTGAGCGCAGGCCCACTGGTGAGTGGGAGAGGACAGGATGTGGTGCAGCATGTGCTCCGTGCTTTCGATGACCATCTTACACACCTTACAGAACTGCCTAGAGGCTGTATGGGGGAACTTAGTGTCTGGTATCCGTCCTGAGAAGTGGTGCCACAGCTTCTCCAGGTGGTTCAGCATGACGTGCTTCTTCATTGAGAACAGGTTTGAGTCCACATATCGACACTTACGACACTTAAACCGGTCCCCTTTCTTGGTAGTTGAATGCAGAGACTCTGCATCTTGGTCCACGTTCGGAGAGCCATGGAAGAGGAGGAGGTGCTTCTTGAGGACTCGGGGGTGGGCGACGAAGGAGCAGATCTGGCAGGGAGCCAGGACACACAGTTTCCTCTCATACTCATGGTTCCGCTGCAGATGACTCTTGTAGGAGTACCAGTTCCGGGTAGAGTACTTACAGAGGGTGCAGCACAACAGCCGCGTGCGGTATGGCCACTGGGGAAGTAAATGCACAGACAACAAGTGTGATTAGCAAAAGAAGATTGTTAGTTTTTTTTTGTCCGAAAAGGGTGTGCCCTACATAGTGCACCACTTTTGTCAGAGCCCTATGGGGATAGGGTGGGAATTTGGGGAATAGGCATCCATTTCAGATGATTCAGTAAGAACTGAATCAACATTTTTTTTTTTTTTAAACACACGTGGCTATCCATTTTGACAGACCCCAGAAATATTGGCACATTTAACTCTTTAGGGATAGGGGCTGCATTGGGAAGTTTGGATGAAAAGAGTGCTCAGAGTAAACTGCCTGTTACTCAGGCCCAGAAGCTAGAATATGCATATAATTAGTAGATTTGGATAGAAAACTCTAAAGTTTGCAAAACTGTTAACTTCTATGGGCTACGTGGGATGCTAGCGTCCCACCTGCGGGACACAGCCAGTGAAATATCAGAGCGGCAAATTCAAAAACAAAATGTCATAATTCAACTTTCTCAAACATACAACTATTTTACACCATTTTAAAGATACAATTCTCCTTGATGTAACCACATTGTCCGATTTCAAAAAGGCTTTACAGCGAATACAAAACATTAGATTATGTTAGGAGAGTACATAGACAAAAATAATCACACATCTAATCACACATCCATTTTCCAAGCAAGGACATGTGTCAATAACGCCCAAAACACAGCTAAATGAAGCACTAACCTTTGACGATCTTCATCAGATGACACTCCTAGGACATTATGTTACACAATACATGTATGTTTTGTTCGATAAAGTTCATATTTATATCGAGAAACAGCATTTTACATTGGCGCGTGATGTTCAGAAAATGTATTCCCACCAAAACGTTGACAAAATATATAACAATTATTTAACCTGTTAGGGCTAGGGGGCAGTATTTACACGACCGGATAAAAAAAACGTACCCGATTTAATCTGGTTATTACTACTGCCCAGAAACTAGAATATGCATATAATTATTGGCTTTGGATAGAAAACACCCTAAAGTTTCTAAAACTGTTTGAATGGTGTCTGTGAGTATAACAGAAGTCATATGGCAGGCAAAAACCTGAGAAGATTCCAAACAGGAAGTACCCTCTCTGACCATTCCTTGGGCTTCTTGGCTCTGTTTAAAGAAAATTTAGGATCTTTGCTGTAACGTGACACTTCCTACGGCTCCCATAGGCTCTCAGAACCCGGGAAAAAGCTGAATGATGTAATTCCAGCCGCTGGCTGAAAAACTTTAGCGCGTTTGGATGGTGGTCGATCAAAGGGCCATCAGACTGAGGCTCGTGCACGAGGGGATCCCATGTTTTTATTTTCTCTCTTTGAACCTAAACACGCTTTCCCGGTCGGAATATTATTGCTTTTTTACGAGAAAAATGGCATAAAAATTGATTTTAAACAGCGGTTGACATGCTTCGAAGTACGGTAATGGAATATTTAGAAATGTTTTGTCACGAAATGCGTTGTGCGCATCACCCTTCTTTACCATTCGGATAGTGTCTTGAACGCACAAACAAAACAGAGGATATTTGAACATAACTATGGATTATTTTGAACCAAACCAACATTTGTTATTGAAGTAGAAGTCCTGGGAGTGCATTCTGACGAAGAACAGCAAAGGTAATAACATTTTTCTTATAGTAAATTTGACTTTGGTGAGTGCTAAACTTGGTGGGTGTGTAAATAGCTAGCCCTGTGATGCCGGGCTATCTACTCAGAATATTGCAAAATGTGCTTTCACCGAAAAGCTATTTTAAAATCGGACATAGCGAGTGCATAGAGGAGTTCTGTATCTATAAATCTTAAAATAATTATTGTGTTTTTTGTGAACGTTTATCGTGAGTAATTTAGTAAATTCACCGGAAGTTTGCGGGGGGTATGCTAGTTCTGAACGTCACATGCTAATGTAAAAAGCTGGTTTTTGATATAAATATGAACTTGATTGAACAAAACATGCATGTATTGTATGACATAATGTCCTAGGGTTGTCATCTGATGAAGATCAAAGGTTAGTGCTGCATTTAGCTGTGGTTTGGGTTTATGTGACATTATATGCTAGCTTGAAAAATGGGTGTCTGATTATTTCTGTCTGGGTACTCTGCTGACATAATCTAATGTTTTGCTTTCGTTGTAAAGTCTTTTTGAAATCGGACAGTGTGGTTAGATTAACGAGAGTCTTGTCTTTATGGTGTAAAATAGTCATATGTTTGAGAAATTGAAGTAATAGCATTTCTAAGGTATTTGAATAACGCGCCACGAGATTCAACTGGCTGTTGAGTAGGTGGGACGATTTCGTCCCGCCGACCCTAGAGAGGTTAAAGAATTATAGATAGACTACTCCTTTATGCAACCGCTGTGTCAGATTTTAAAATAGCTTTACGGAGAAAGCACATTTTTCAACATTCTGAGTACATAGCTCAGCCATCACAGAGAGCTATACAGACACCCGCCAAGTTCGGGGCAACCTAAACTCAGAATTAGTATTAGAAATATTCTCTTACCTTTGCTGATCTTTGTCAGAATGCCCTCCCAGGACTGCTACTTCCACAAGAAATGTTGTTTTTGTTCTAAATACTCCATATTTATGTCCAAATACCTCCGTTTTGTTCGTGCGTTCAGAGCACTATCCAAAGGCATAACGCGCGAGCGTGGTACCAGAGACGAAAAGTGAAAATGTTCCATTACTGTAGTTAGAAGCATGTCAAATGCTGTTTAAAATCAATCTTTATGGTATTTTTAACGTAAAATTGCAATAATATTCCAACCGGACAATAGCGTATTCATTCAAGGAAAAAAAGAAGGAGGGGCGCGCTCGTGGGATCGAGCATATCCAATCCCTTTGTTGCCAGGCAGTCCACTCAGAAACTGAGCTCCTATTATCTGCCCAGTGACAGAAGAATGCTCAAACCACTTTCTGAAGGCTTTTGACAGCCAATGGAAGCCTTAGGAAGTGCAACGTAACCCCACAGATACTGTAGTTTCGAAAGGGACTAGAAAGAACTACAATTCTCAGATCCTCCACTTCCTGGTTGACTTTTTCTCAGGTTTTTGAATGCCATATGAGTTCTGTTATACTCACAGACACCATTCAAACCGTTTTAGAAACTTCAGAGTGTTTTCTATCCAAATCTACTAATAATATGCATATTCTAGTTTCTGGGCCAGAGTAGTAACCTGTTTAAATTGGGTACGTTTTTCATCCGGCCGTGAAAATACTGCCCCCTAGCCCAGACAGGTTAAAATAATGTCTGTGAGTATAAACAGAACTCATTTGGCAGGCGAAAACCTGAGAAAAATCCAACCAGGAAGTGGGAATTCTGAGGCTTGTAGTTTTCAAGTGAATGCCTATCGAATATCCAGTGTCTGTGGGGTCAGATTGCACTTCCTAGGGCTTCCACTAGATGTCAACAGTCTCTAGAAGTTGTGTCAGGCTTCTATTGTGAAAGGGGAGCGAATAAGAGCACTAAGCAGATGGCCCAGGTGAAAGCCTTTAGTTTAGTCACGCGCGTGAGTACGAGCTCTGTTCCCTTTCCTTTCTAATGAAAACAGTATTGTCCGGTTGAAACATTATTGAATATTTATGATAAAAACACCCTAAGGATTGATTAGAAACATCATTTGACATGTTTCTACGAACTCAAATGAAACTTTGACTTTTCGTTTAGACATTGTGCATTTGGATTACTGGACTAAATGCGAACAAAAAGGAGGTATTTGGACATAAAGATGAACTTTATCGAACATTTGTCTAACATGGAGACCTGGGAGTGCCATTAGATTAAGATCAAAGGTAAGTGAATCATTTTAATGCTATTTCTGACTTTTGTGACCTCTCCTTGGTTGGAAAATGGCTGTATGGTTTTTGTGGCTAGGCGCTGACCTAACACAAATCGCATGGTGTGCTTTCACCGTAAAGCCTTTTGGAAATTGGACACAGCGGCTGGATTAACAAGAAGTGTATCTTTAATCGTATGTGTAACACTTGTATCTCATATCAATGTTTATGATGAGTATTTCTGTAATTTGTTGTGGCTCTGCATTTTCACCAGATGTTTGTTTGAGACAATGCATTTCTGAACATAACACGCCAAATTCAAATTAGGTATTTGGACATAAAGATTAACTTTATCGAACAAAACAAACATTTGTCTAACATGGAGTACTGGGAGTGCCACCAGATGAAGATCAAAGGTTAGTGATTCATTTTAACACTATTTCTGACTTTTGTGACACCTCTCCTTCTTTGGAAAATGGCTGTATGGTTTTTTTGTGGCTAGGCGCTGACCTAACGTAATCGCATGGTGTGCTTTCATTGTTTCGCCTTTTTGAAATCGGACACAGCGGCTGGATTAACAAGAAGTTTCTTTAAAATAGTGTATAATACTTGTATGTTTTAGAAATTTTAATTATGAGATTTCTGTTGTTTAACTTCTATGGGCTAGGTGGGACGTGACCGTCCCACTCTATTCAACAGCCAGTGGAACAGCGTGGCGCGAAATACAAAAACCTCAAAAATGCAATAATTTCAACTTCAAACATAGGACTATTTTACACCATTTTAAAGAAAATACTCGTTAATCTAACCACATTGTCCAATTTCAAAAAGGCTTTACAGCGAAAGCAAAATAATCACAGCCATTTTCCAAGCAAGCATATGTGTCACAAAAACCCAAAACACAGCTAAATGAAGCACTAACCTTTGATGATCTTCATCAGATGACACTCCTAGGACATTGTTATACAATACATGTATGTTTTGTTAAATCAAGTTCATATTTATATCCAAAAACAGCTTTTTACATTGGCGTGTGATGTTCAGAACGTGCATTCCCACCAAAAACCTCCAGTGAATTTACTAAATTACTCATCATAAAACGTTGACAAAATACATAATCAGATTCATAAACGGGATACACAACCCGTTTATGCAATCGCTATGTCAGATTTTAAAATAGCTTTTCGGCGAAAGCACATTTTTCAATACTCTGAGTACATAGCTCAGCCATCATGGCTAGCTATTTTGACACCTGCCAAGTTCGGTGCACACTAAACTCAGAATTAGTATTAGAGATATTGTATTACCTTTGCTGATCTTCGTCAGAATGCACTCCCAGGACTGCTACTTCCACATGAAATTATGTTTTTGCTCCAAATAATCCATAGTTATGTCCAAATACCTCCGTTTTGTTCGTGCGTTCAAGTCACTATCCAAAGGGTAACGCGCAAGCGCATTTCGAGACAAAAAAAATCTAAATGTTCCATTACCGTACTTAGAAGCATGTCAAACGCTGTTTAAAATCAATTTTTATGGTATTTTTCTCGTAAAATAGCGATAATATTCCAACCGGACAATAGTGTATTCATTCAAAGAGGAAAACAAAAAACAGCGTGCTCGCGTATATCCAATCTCTTTGTCACCAGGCAGACCACTGAGAAACTGAGCTACTACACTCTGCCCAGAGACGGGAGACGCCTCAATCCGCTTTCTGAAGGCTTTAGAGAGCCAATGGAAGCCTTAGAAAGTGCAACGTAACCCCACAGATACTGTAGTTTCGCTAGAGAATCAAAAGAAGAACTACAAATTCTCAGACAGGCCACTTCCTGCTTGGAATTTTCTCTGGTTTTTGCCTGCCATATGAGTTCTGTTATACTCACAGACACCATATTCTCATTTCTGGGCAAGAGTAGTAACCAGTTTAAAATCGGGTACGTTTTTTATCCAGCCCGTGAAAATACTGCCCCCTAGCCCAGACAGGTTAAATGTGGTGCCCTGCAATTTCACTGGCTGTAGGCCAGGTGTTCCGCTAGCGGAACCCCTTCCCAGAAAGGTTAATCAATCAGTTGAACTATAAACTATTCTGTTTCAATTTAAAACACTTGCTTGGTTTGTTGACATCCCCAGACTAGCTAATCTTTCCAGGTGCTATTTTACCTTTTTCTTTCTCTTGCCTGGAAAGGGCTCACTGAGGTCCACCCACTCGGTCTCCTGAAACACCTCATCAGAATCAGCGTTTTTCTCCTTCTCCTTCTGCAGCTCCTGGAAGATGGTGACAGACAACATACAGCTAAGTATCACAGGAAGAAAACAACACTGATCAATGATCTCTGATCGTTCACTGTTGTGCATCCCAAATGGCATCTTATCCCCTTTATAGTACACTACTATATAGCCCATAGGGAACAAGGTGCCATATGGGACACAGAATCTTTAAAAGTTGTGGGAAAAGTACAATCATGACTCTAAACAATGGGTAAAATGGCAATAATTAGGCATTAATCTAGCCGCCAAACAATAGTTGCTACACGGATCTGATAGTTTTAAACATAAAAATTGCACAACAAATACATACTTCCAGAAGGACTTCACAATTCTCCAGTCCAAAGTCACTCAAAATATGTTTAACTTTTCTCCTTGTTTTTCTGATGTTTTCCAAGTTTCCAACAGGGACTTGATACATTGCTCCTCAGCTTCCTAAAAGAGAGAGGCATCTTGTTAGGCCAGGTAATATAACCTACAGTACACTTTACACTTATTAACTCAGTTATCCCAGATCTGTTAGCCTATTAGTTCATCATAAACTGTGCATAAAAGTACCATAACAATAAGCCTGGGGACATGGTTAGTATAACAACCTGGGTCCATTTCAAATTGTTAACATGGATAGGCCTAAATGAAAATACACTACCCATGAATGTAGCCTATGGATTCATGTGTTTATGGCCCATATAACCTAGTGACATAATTGTAAGAATTGTAAATGCATTCATTAAGCTAGATAACGTTACACTCACCCAGCATCATCCTTTAGCTAATATAGCTGCTCTCCAAATCAAAACACACAACCCACTGCAAGATAACATGACAAATTTGGTAGCTGCCATATGGCCAAAACAAAAGTGAAAAAATAATGTCTAAACTGGCCAACTTAAATGTTTAGTTTATATCCAATTGAATATCCAATGTCATGTATTGGTGCCTTGAATGTGTCATCTGGTGTGACGTTACAATAAATGTTAATATAAAAAGGTCGAATGATTCCCAAATAGACAAGAAAATAATTGTTACTATTTAGTTACTTCTGTCTTTAAAATCGGTAATCATAATCTGGCATTTCAATTGAAAAACAAATTCCTTGTATTCTCGCTATTACATTTTGGTAAGATTCATAGTAATTTCACTAAACCGCGATAAAGTTACCCCCCTCATACTTAATTATTTTTTATTTAACTTATTTTGCTTTCATTTTTTGGCGTGAACCAATTTGGACATTGTCACACGGATACACAACTGGCAATCAAATGTTACTTTTGAAACATAAATGTACATTTCTGACCACTAAAAAAAATTACTCTAAACATCAGTTCTAAGAATCAGTAATGGATCCTCATTCAAGTATTTTATGTGTACTCATTCCAATTACAGGAACTCCAAAAGGTCCAGTATTGCTATTTTCATCACTAGCTGGCTAACGTCAGTTACTTGCCTCCCTGAGTCGGGAGTTGATCATTTGCGTTCCTGGTACTTTCCCTGGATGTGCTAGACGTTTTCCAGACTCCCTCTCCGGAATTAAATCCTGATTCGCAGCTACCCGTGGTCACCATGTAGGTAGGCACAGAAACTACCATGGAAGTTGAAAGGGCAACTACCATTCGAATGGGACGTCTGTGCCATTAACAGTAATCAAAAACGGCCGGGGGACCGGAGAACAAAAATATAACTAAACCCATCTTATTGTACGCATTGGCGGGAATAAAGACACATTAGCTAAAATGCTAGCTAGTTGTCTTGAACGCAATGATAAATCATTGGTTGAACTGCATACACACATGCCTGGTTGGCTGATTTGTGACAGCGGATCTGCGCAACTGTTGACAATGGCTACAATAGGTGTAGATTTGTGATGAACTGTTGAGGATGCTCACATGACATAAAATTACCTTTGCTTTGGCGTCTCCGGTTATAAAAGGATGGCTGTCGCGTCTTTTTTTCCCCCTATCTGGATAGTTTCACCAATCCGCAAGCGCTTCAGTCTCGGTGTCACGGAAGTGTGCAATCAATCCACCTGGACAATGCTCTGCGACTTACCTCTCCAGACAACATGCAGCCACCAAAGTTAATTCAGGAAAAAATGATTTACATTAAAGTGAAATAATTGATGTATTATGCTGTTTCACCCTCCTCCTGAAGTATAAAAAAAAAAAATGGCGCTGTGTTCAGGACATGACGTTTGGGTCCTAATTAGCATATACGGAAGATGACCAATGAGATTGAAGTTAGCTGTGGACTAAATTGAGGAATGTTCCAAACACAGTTGAAGTTTCGTGGAGATTTAATTCCATTTCACGCTTAATTGATTAGTTAATTGGGCTAGTAAACATTTATATTAGAGCACTGAAGAGATGTGGGAGTGGCTACAGACAAAATGAAGGCTCTGGAAAAAGCTAGCTAGTCACATGGTACAATTCAAAACAACCAATAGGCTGTCCGGAAATTGAGGCAAAGGGGAGGGCCAAAGAGAGTATGGTGACGTCATATCATGCCACTGTTCATCAGCCAATGGTAGACGACTCTTCCAGTCCATTATTTGAAGAAAATGTTTTTGTAAGAACGTGAGTACATAGCTATATTTATTAGAATGAAGTAATGTGTGTTGTCTAAAATAAAATTGCAATGGTATTTGAAAGGTAAAAATCAAGAATAACAATACTTTTCTTATTATGGTTATATTTTGTATGTTACGCAAAAAATGATAAATCCAAAGTTCTAGCCCCAGTGAAATTTGGCTCGCCATGTAAAGCTATTCAATCACCACCATTCTGTAAAACTATATTTGGTAACGAGACATAAACACAGATTTACAAATTGTTAATTGGTTCATCATATATGCTTGTAAATGTCTTGATTGGTGCCCTAGCGCCATAGTCACTCGCCAGTCAATTGAACTTTCCTCAACTTTCACTCTTATAGTCAGGGTTCTATTGTCAACAGTTGCATAGCCACAATGTCTCCTCAAATCGCCACCTTCAGTTGAACATAAATAACTTCTGGCCACCTGTGATCGCCCCCTGGAGGCCAACACTAATATTGCTGACCTAGCCCAAAATTGTTACAGGCTACTGTTATCTCCTCAAATAAAAACTCAGCATTCTTTACGTATTATTGTATTCCTCATGATGGAAATGTATTTTCAAGAGCAATACTCAGCACAATGGCCTATGCGTCATATGTGAACAAGGGGCCAGTCAAGGTAGCGAGATGACAGTGTACATTGTGTCAAACTCATTCCACGGTGGGCTGAGTGTCTGCGGGTTTTCGCTTCTCCCTTGTACTTGATTGATGACCAGGTGAGGAACTCCTCTCACCTGGTTGTCTAGGTCTTAATTGAAAGGAAACAACTAAAATGCGCAGACACTAGGTCCTCCGCGGAATGAGTTGGACACCCCTGGTGTATATTGTTTCAGAAGTGACAAACTAAGTACTGTAGCAGAATGCATTCACAAAGTTTTGCTCATCTTCCTGTCAGAGGATTTGGTGTCTGGGTTGCATTTACTACCAGGGTCAATAGGTCATCTGGGCCCATGTCTTGGCCTTAGCTAGAGCCTGCCGTCATAATTTGCTTGACTGCATCTGAAATGGCACCCTATTCCCTATATAGGGCACTACTTGCCCTGGTCAAAAATATTGCACCATATAGGAGGTATATACGGTGCCATTTCAGAAGCAGACATTTGTTTTGTGTTGCAGGACAACATACGCATAGCCTGGTCAACTTATAGGAGTTTACATGATGGTTGACATGCATTACTATAAAAGTGTATAAGGTTGTGGGTCAAGGGATCTTCATAACACAAAAAGGAAACTGAAAACAGTGAGGATGAAGCTGGCTAGCCTTCATTTGAGCATGTGCTTCACATGATCAGCATCAAACCCGAGTGGCGCAGCGGTCTAAGGCACTGCATCTCAGTGCAAGAGGCGTCACTACAGTCCCTGGTTTGAATCCAGGCTGTATCACATCCGGCCGTGATTGGGAGTACCGTAGGGTGGCGCACAATTGGCCCAGCGTCGTCCAAGTTTGGCCGGGGTAGGCAGTCATTGTAAATAAGAATTCGTTCTTAACTGACTTGCCTAGTTAAATTTAAAAAAAAAATTGTATTTCACCTTTATTTAACCAGGTAGGCCAGTTGAGAACAAGTTCTCATTTACAACTGTGACCTGGCCAAGATAAAGAAAAGCAGTGCGACAAAAACAGCACAGAGTTACACATGGGATAAACAATCGTAGTCAATAACACAATAGAAAATCTGTATACAGTGTGCGCAAATGAAGTAAGGAGGTAAGGCAATAAATAGGCCAATAGTGGCGAGGTAATTACAATTTAGCAATTTACACTGGAGAGATATGTGCAGATGAGGATGTGCAAGTAGGTATACTGGTGTGCAAAAGAACAGAAAAACAAAAACAAATATGGGGATGAGGTAGGTAGTTGGTTGGGCTATTTACAGATGGGCTGCATGTAGGAGGCAGTTTATACCTTTGCAGGAGACTATGGGAAGATCAATTGCATAATCCTCACATCCTCTACTAGTCTCCTTCTCAACCCATTGGAGGTCAGAGGGGAGGGACCTCTGGCTTTCTCATCTAATTGGTTTTGAGATGAGAGGACGCGAGGAGTATCCAATTGAGATCTTTCCTAGTTAAACTGCGTCTGAAATGGCACCCTATACTTTATAGCAGGGATACTCGACTTTTACCCTACGAGGCCCAGAGCCTCCTGGTTTTCTGTTCTACCTGAATTACTCATGCCTGGTGTCCCAGGTCTACATCAGTCCCTGATTATAAAGGAACAATGAAAAAATGAAGTGGAACTGGCTTCGAGGTCCAAAGTTGAGTTTGAGCATTTTATAGGGTGCCATTTCCTAATAACAAGGCATGTATGGATGAAATGTTATCCAATATTGGGAACTAATAGGTATAGTTTGAATGATAACAGAATAAGGCAAATCGTACCAGAAACGTATTTGGGAATGAATTTATTATGTTGTATTCCTATGCACCATGTCCGGACATCACAAGTCACCACCACTAACAGTATGCAGTTAACTGTCCAGAACACATTTGTCTCAATTTCCTCCTAATACAAAATAACTGGTTAATGAGTTTATTGAAGACAAGAATCTGACAATCATTCTCTCACACACACATGTAAAGTTCAAAAGTAATATAAAAAGCTAACTCTGGAAGGTACGTGATCCTTCTATTTCCTCCTATGCTCCAAAATTATGTAGTGCCAATCTGAACATGTCATTTGTGCAGATCCATTTGTTATCCACGTTCTTCAGCAGGAACGTTTGTTGAAAACCCATCACCTGGTCCGTGTCAGCCTTTTAAAGAAAAGAGAACAGATGAGTAAACTATAGAGGACAACGCTCATCTATCATTATTAGGGTTGCAAAGGGTCTGAAACTTGCTGGAACATTTCTGCAAATGTTCAGGAAATTTTCCATGTGAAGCTAAGACCGGGAATTTGGCTTAAATTCATCAAAAAGTTAGCTTATAACAGTGAACCTTTTTTGTGGTATACATGTAAGGCAATTCTAGGTCTTGTAGCATATTTTGGTTAAACTGTCCCAAATACAATGGAACTGCAACCCTCTGCATGCACAGTGCATTCTTCCATCACATGTGCAGCTGATTCTCAAGATCTTGCACACTAATGAGATGCTATTGAGTCCACACTGCTACACTGTCTGAGCCAAAGACTACATGCTTTCTGGTAAGTTTTGATTACAATACTGGGTGGGATGAATATATTTTATGACATACATGATTTTTTTGTTAACCCGTTTAGGATAGGGGGCAGTATTTTCACGGCTGGATAAAAAACGTACCCGATTTAATCTGGTTATTACTCCTGCCCAGAAACTAGAATATGCATATAATTGTTTGGTTTTGATAGAAAACACCCTAAAGTTTCTAAAACTGTTTGAATGGTGTCTGTGAGTATAACATAACTCATATGGCAGGCCAAAACCTGAGAAGATTCTAAACAGGAAGTGCCCTCTCTGATCATTTCTTGGCCTTCTATAGCCTCTTTATCGAAAACAGAGGATCTCTGCTGTAACGTGACATTTTCTAAGACTCCCATAGGCTCTCAGAAGGCGCCAGAACGTTGAATGATGACTCTGCAGTCCCTGGCTGAAAAACAGTAGTTCATTTGGGTAGTGGTCGATCTGAGAACAATGAAACGGGCGTGCACGTGAAGAGTCCATTTTACATTTTCAGTCTTTGAACAAAAACAACATCGCCTGGTCGGAATATTATCGCTATTTTACGAGAAAAATCGCATAAAAATTGATTTTAAACAGCGTTTGACATGCTTCGAAGTACGGTAATGGAATATTTTGAATGTTTTTGTCACGATACGCGCCGGCGCGTCACCCTTCGGATAGTGTCTTGAACGCAAGAACAAACGCAGCTATTTGGATATAACTATGGATTATTTTGAACCAAACCAACATTTGTTGTTGAAGTAGAAGTCCTGGGAGTGCATTCTGATGAAGAACAGCAAAGGTAATCCAACTTTACTTATAGTAAATCTGAGTTTGGTGAGTGCCAAACTTGGTGGGTGTCAAAATAGCTAGCCATGATGGCCGGGTTATCTACTCAGAATATTTCACCGAAAAGCTATTTTAAAATCGAACATGGCGATTGCATAAAGGAGTTCTGTATCTATAATTCTTAAAATAATTGTTATGTTTTTTGTGAACGTTTATCGTGAGTAATTTAGTAAATTCACCGGAAGTTTTCGGTATGTTTGCTAGTTCTGAATGTCACATGCTAATGTAAAAAGCTGGTTTTTGATATAAATATGAACTTGATTGAACAAAACATGCATGTATTGTATAACATAATGTCCTAGGAGTGTCATCTGATGAAGATCATCAAAGGTTAGTGCTGCATTAAGCTGTGGTTTTGGTTTTTGTGACATTATATGCTAGCTTGAAAAATGGGTGTCTGATTATTTCTGGCTGGGTACTCTCCTGACATAATCTAATGTTTTGCTTTCGTTGTAAAGCCTTTTTGAAATCGGACAATGTGGTTAGATAAAGGAGAGTCTTGTCTTTAAAATGGTGTAAAATAGTCATATGTTTGAAAAATTGAAGTTTTGGGATTTTTGAGGAGTTTGTAAATCGCGCCACGCCCTATCATTGGATATTGGAGCGGTGTTCCGCTAGCGGAACATCTAGATGTAAGAGGTTTTAAATAGTAGCCTACAGCAAAGTGTGTTTAAATCATTTCTAACTTGTTAACAATTTCTGCTAGTAGTTTTTGCTGCCATGTGGGTTTTAGCTTGCTTGAGCCTGCTAACTGAGGAGTGTTAATTCACCTGTTTCCATACATGTTTCGTTTTAAAACATTTATCTTACAAAGGAGTTGTTTAATTTCCTTAACTATTTATCTGTACATGGAATTGCGTGTGTTTTTTAAACTATTCTTTACAGGAAAATGCCATTGGTACTATCTGATGTGTGGAGACATTTCACTACAGCTAATATAGAAGGAAAAGCTGTGTACATTTGCAAATACTGTGCCAAATCATGTGTGAAGAACTTGACAAAGATGCAGAATCATCTGGCCAAGTGCACAAAGTTCCCTCAGCGCTCACAACAAGCAACTTCTGACAAAAGTCCCTCTACTTCTATTCGAGGTGAAAATGATGAATCAGACACCTTATCAATAGCAACAGCTCATGTTCCTCCTGGAATCAGAATTATTTTTGACTCAATGGAGGAACGTAGTCAGAGAAATGCTGATGAATGTCTTGCTCGAGCTGTGTATGCAGCTGGTTCACCTCTGATGCTCACAGGCAATGTGTATTGGAAGAGATTTCTGAATGTTTTTTTCCCCCAGCATACACCCCTCCAACCAGACATGCTTTATCTACTCATTTGCTGGATGCAGAATTCAAGAGTTCAAGTGAAGGTCAAGCAAATCATAGAGAAAGTAGATTGTATTGCAATCATCTCTGATGGGTGGTCGAATATTCGTGGGCAAGGAATAATTAACCAAATCATCTCCACCCCTCAACCAGTATTCTACAAGAGCACAGACACAAGGGACAGACACACCAGTCTCTACATTGCAGATGAGCTGAAGGCAGTCATCAATGATGCTGCGAACATGAAAGCTGCTTGGTCTAAAGTGCAGGAGTCCTACTCTCACATTACACCCATTGGCTGTGCTGCTCATATATTGAATCTGCTCCACAAGGACATCATGGCACTGAAAACAATGGATACACTCTACAAGAGAGCCAAGGAAATGGTTAGGTATGTGAAGGGTCATCAAGTTATGGCAGCAATCTACCTCATCAAGCAAAGTGTGAAGAATAAGAGCAACACATTGAAATTGCCATGCAACACCATTGGGGTGGTGTTGTCATCATGTTTGACAGTCTCCTGGAGGGGAAGGAGTCCCCAACAATTGGCCATATCACAGTCTGCCGATATGAACAGCCCAACAAGAGGATCCTCCTGGATGATGCATTTTGGGAGAGAGTGGTAAGCAGCCTGAAACTCCTGAAACCTATAGCAGTAGCCATTGCACTGATTGAGGGAGACAATGCCATCCTGTCTGATGTTTAGACTCTGCTTGCAGATGACAGGAGAAGAAATTTGTACTGCCCTGCCCACTTCACTGTTGCTCCAAGCAGAGGAATCTGCAGTTCTGAAATACATCAAAAAGCATGAAGACTTCTGCCTGAAGCCAATACACACCGCAGCATACATGTTGGTATGCTGGCAAGATCATCCTGTCTGGTGCAGAGATCAACAAGGCCTATGGTGTGATTACTACCGTGTCTCGCCACCTTGGCCTGGATGAGGGCAAGGTTCTTGGCAGTCTGGCAAAGTTTTTATTTCACCTTTATTTAACCAAGTAGGCCAGTTGAGAACAAGTTCTCATTTACAACTGTAACCTGACCAAGATAAAGCAAAGCAGTGCGACAAAAACAACAAAGTTACACATAAACAAACATTCAGTCAATAACACAATAGAAAAATCTATGTACACTGTGTGCAAATGTAGAAGAGTAGGGAGGTAAGGCAATAAACAGGCCATGGAGGCAAAATACACTGCTCAAAAAAATAAAGGGAAGACTAAAATAACACATCCTAGATCTGAATGAATGAAATAATCTTATTAAATACTTTTTTCTTTACATAGTTGAATGTGCTGACAACAAAATCATAAAAATAATCAATGGAAATCCAATTTATCAACCCATGGAGGTCTGGATTTGGAGTCACACTCAAAATTAAAGTGGAAAACCACACTACAGGCTGATCCAACTTTGATGTAATGTCCTTAAAACAAGTCAAAATGAGGCTCAGTAGTGTGAGTGGCCTCCACATGCCTGTATGACCTCCCTACAATGCCTGGGCATGCTCCTGATGAGGTGGCAGATGGTCTCCTGAGGGATCTCCTCCCAGACCTGGACTAAAGCATCCGCCAACTCCTGGACAGTCTGTGGTGCAACGTGGCGTTGGTGGATGGAGCGAGACATGATGTCCCAGATGTGCTCAATTGGATTCAGGTCTGGGGAACGGGCGGGCCAGTCCATAGCATCAATGCCTTCCTCTTGCAGGAACTGCTGACACACTCCAGCCACATGAGGTCTAGCATTGTCTTGCATTAGGAGGAACCCAGGGCCAACCGCACCAGCATATGGTCTCACAAGGGGTCTGAGGATCTCCTCTCGGTACCTAATGGCAGTCAGGCTACCTCTGGCAAGCACATGGAGGGCTGTGCGGCCCCCCAAAGAAATGCCACCCCACACCATGACTGAACCACCCCCAAACCGGTCATGCTGGAGGATGTTGCAGGCAGCAGAACGTTGTCTACGGCGTCTCCAGACTCTGTCACGTCTGTCACGTGCTCAGTGTGAACCTGCTTTCATCTGTGAAGAGCACAGGGCGCCAGTGGCGAATTTGCCAATCTTGGTGTTCTCTGGCAAATGCCAAACGTTCTGCACGGTGTTGGGCTGTAAGCACAACCCCCACCTGTGGACGTCGGGCCCTCATACCACCCTCATGTAGTCTGTTTCTGACCGTTTGAGCAGACACATGCACATTTGTGGCCTGCTGGAGGTCATTTTGCAGGGCTCTGGCAGTGCTCCTCCTGCTCCTCCTTGCACAAAGGCAGAGGTAGCGGTCCTGCTGCTGGGTTGTTGTCGTCCTATGGCCTCCTCCACGTCTCCTGATGTACTGGCCTGTCTTCTGGTAGCGCCTCCATGCTCTGGACACTACGCTGACAGACACAGCAAACCTTCTTGCCACAGCTTGCATTGATGTGCCATCCTGGATGAGCTGCACTACCTGAGCCACTTGTGTGGGTTGTAGACTCTGTCTCATGCTACCACTAGAGTGAAAGCACCGCCAGCATTCAAAAGTGACCAAAACATCAGCCAGGAAGCATAGGAACTGAGAAGTGGTCTGTGGTCACCACCTGCAGAACCACTCCTTTATTGGGGGTGTCTTGCTAATTGCCTATAATTTCCACCTGTTGTCTATTCCATTTGCACAACAGCATGTGAAATTTATTGTCAATCAGTGTTGCTTCCTAAGTGGACAGTTTGATTTCACAGAAGTGTGATTGACTTGGAGTTACATTGTGTTGTTTAAGTGTTCCCTTTTATTTTTTTGAACAGTGTAATTACAATTTAGCATTAACACTGGACTGATAGATGTGCAGATGATGATGGGCAAGTAGATATACTGGGTGCAAAAGAGAGAGGATCAGTAACCATATGGGGATAAGGTAGTCGGGTGTGCTATTTACAGTTTGGCTGTGTACAGGTACAGTGATCGGTAAGTTGCCGACCACTGAAGTACACTTCCAAGCAAGGGCTTTGGGATGGAGATATGTTGGCAGTCATGCCAACATATCTCATCAGCCACGTGGTGGAAGGAACTTTGTGGATCTGAGACTCTTTCCCATTGCCTCCATCATCCTCCAAATTCCACCAACATCAGCCACCTCAGAGCGCAACTGGTCCTTGTTTGGGAACCCACACACACACACACACACCAAAGCACGCAACAGGCTGAACAATACAAGGGTTGAAAAATTGGTGGCCATCCGGGCAAATTTGAGGCTTTTTGAGCCTGAAAACGAGCCATTCTCAACAAGGTTGGAAAGTGACAGTGAAGATGAGGCCTCAGAGTCTGATGTTCAAGAGATCGACATTGAGGAGGTCCAGAGAGAACTCATGGAAGCTTGAGAGGAAGACAACCAAAGCTTTAGTTTCTGGACTACCATTTTACAGATTTATGTTGAAAATGTTTTTGGGAGATGTGATGGATCATTGAGGATCATTCAATATTCCTTTTCTCATTCAGGGAAATCCTCCCATGTGAAGAGTCAACTCATTTAATTAAAGTTAAATTTGTAACTAAATTGTTTCTTTATTTCTATTGGAAGGATTTAATCATTTGCAATTATGTCTACTTAAGGTAAACATGTTTGTCTCCATATGACATGGTAAATATCCAATGCAAAAAAACATCTACATTTAAATGGTATTAATATTAATTTGCATATATTTCTGTTAATTCCCATATATTCCCACAGAAGTTTCCACCTCTGAATATTCCCCAAAATGTGCAACCCTAATCATTACATACAGTAGAAATTAACCACAATAAGATTTGATTTTCAAATTGATTACAGTTAAGCTCAACAAGTGTCTTTAGGTGGTATTAAAATGAAAACAGGAGCAGCTCCTTCCATGTTCAGCGGTGAAATAAAGACACTGATGAATGTCCCTGCAATTTATTGTGCAACGTTTCAGCCCAAGTGTGCAGATATCCATCTTTATTTCATGACATTTGTTGTACCCAGGTTCACCGGCGTCACTATGCTAGCTTAGCAGCTTCATTCCCTCCCTCAACTTGCCTTTGACTAGGCTTAAAGTAGGGTCATTTCAAGCAGTTGGTGAGTTTGTGGTTCGATGTCACTCAGTTACTCTCGCCCCTCAACTTGCACTAGTAACCCCAGCCGTTGATCTAAGCTTAACTGTGAATCCGGGTCACGGCACCACTGTAACCCGGGTCACTGTGTTAGCTTAGCTTTTTCTCTCAACTCGCCTCTGACTTGGTTTGACTACAATCCTCTGCTTCACAAATAGTTAACACACGTGACTGCCAACTTGACAATATATACACCAGTTGTGCCACTGAAAAGGATGCAAATCACTGGCGCCACCTCAAGCTGTGGGTGAGTTTCTGGTATGATCTCCCTGTTACACCAGCAAGTCACTCAACGTGCGTCCACTACTTTTGAAATGACCTACCTTGAGCTGTCCCATCACCATGCTCATTACACAGCTGTCTGGCGTGGGCTGGTGGTCCTGTGCGGTGATGCTGTGCTGAATTGACTGGAACGGTAAGCTCTGCAGTAAGGGAGAGAAGAGGTCTTATGTCTGTACCATGTTAAAATACTTAGGCTATACATTATAATTACTTTGAAGTTTAAATGAAGACGTCACTTACAGTGATCTTCTCCATAATGGCTTTATGTCCCTGGAAACCAACTCCTTCCCATGTTAAACATGACGCATCAGTCTGGACACACAAACATTAATAATTTATTAAGACAGTGAGATTTCACATCAGTTACACACTGAACAACATGAGCAGCTGTGTATTCATTAGTCAGATTCCGTTGCAAGAGGCTTTGCAGAATGGGAGGGACCTACCTGAATTTGACCAATAGAAATTCTTGTTTTCGTTGTAAAATGTTTTCCGCTTGGAGTAAACGGTTACCAACCCAAACGTTCTGCAACGGAATCTGACCAATGAATACACCCCAGGGGTCCATCTCAAAAGTCTTTCCTCGACTCCTTCTATCCTCTCCATTCATGCCACTTTCTCAAAGCACTTTGGAGGATAGCCCTTGAACACGACTCAATTCCAATCCATTACACATAAGTCATTGGACGAAGGTGTCTTCTGTACAGGGGAGTTGTTAAGAGTCTTAACACTCAATCTGAACATTAACACGCATCGCTTGCGGTACCCATAGCTGTATGGATCTTGCAAAATTGCAACAGTAAGTGTATCTTTTTTAGTTTAAGGATTATTTCTCAATGATGAAAGGGCCATATGTTTCGAAAGCCATATTGTAAGCAATGATTGACGTTTCTAAACGTTAAAACACAGCGTTGGGATTGTGGTTCACATGAGCGAAGCTAAAAGCTGAAAACTGTAGGGTTATTTGAAGGAGAGAGTCCAGGTGAAGGAGGCAAGGAATTAAGAGAGGAGAGTCACCCCAGGTTTCCAGATGACAAGGTTGGTCCATGAAACACCATTACACATCTCTAACTGTGTTGAACTGTAAATACTCACATAGAGATCAGCGAGTTTAGTTCTATCAGAATCAAACTGTTGGTAATAATGTTGCACAAATCCTGCACCTATCTGCTCCCACACCGGTTTGCTTGCCATGATTCAAAGTGCAGGTTGGAATCTGGAGAGGAAAAAGCGACTTGAATATGACGTAGCCAACAGCGCATCCCTGATGAGCACATTCCACGTGTTGCAGAATCATTCTGAATTATTGGAATTGCAATGAATGGAAAAGATAAAACTTCACAGTTTGTCATCATGTACTTATCTACTTATCAAGAGAACATGAGCACGAGAATGGCTATCTAGATCTCAAAACTGGAAACACTAGCTAACGTCAGTTAACGGAATGAATACTGCGTTACATAGCGAACTAGTTATATACAGTAGCAAGCTAGCTCGCGAACTAACTAGTTTGTCAGAACATCATTCCACTCAGAAAAAGACAGCTAAACTTTTACTTTGTGTTGCAAATAATTATTTCCCCTATAAACTACATGTTTAATTGTTGAATGGTTGTTTAAAACTTAATATGAAACTTACCTTAATATGCAACTAGCTAGTAATCCAATGTGGATGCACAACAGGTCTCTCCCGCTTCGTCCAGAGAAAAAAACGTGTGTTGTCATATACTGGGGCTAAACAACCAATAGATGCGCTCTTCGGTTTGATTGACGGGTACCTACCAGCGTGAATGGCACCCAAATGGGCGTTTCCATCAAAATGATATGGGAGAAATGCCAAAGTGCAACCAACCTTGGTAGCTCAATTATATTCAGCCCATTGATTATGAAATGTATATTAAATGTTAAGTTTAATGAAAATTTATACTTTTCTATAACATTGAGAATCTTTTTTATTTAACCAGGCAAGTCAGTTAAGAACAAATTCCTACATGGACAACTGTGAGTTAATGGATATGACAATGTATACTTTTGTATAGCATTGAGAATCTGATTTTTTTTATTTAGCCTTTATTTAACTAGGCAAGTCAGTTAAGAACAAATTCTTATTTAGTTAATTTGTTATTTTACACATGAGCTCTTTGTAGCCAAGAGAAAGTGACATAAAATAGTTCAGTTTTCAACAAGTGCTTTATGTAGCAGCTAGCTGTATATTCCTCTGATATATTTTGATATCTGTGGTGGTGTGAAACTCAATAACATCTTTCCAGATGAGGGTTTACTAATAAAGTCAATAAGAAACCACTTTGTTGATAATTATTTAGTATGATGATCATTAGTGACAAAAGTATCAAATAACATACAACTATGACAAAATATGTTCAACAAATAAATGTTGCTTGGTGCAGTGTGTTGAGAATTACAAAGTGCCAATTCCACTCCAGTATTAGGCCATACAAACAGGAAACAATAGCATTATAAAAACATCATGTTAAGGTTTACTCAAGCTTGAACATCATATACTTCAAATCATACTATTGGTGAGAGTACAAGTGTGATGATTAATAACATTTTCCTTATAGCAATTTAATTAAACAGGTGATCACGCAATAAAATAAAGGGAAACACTCAGAGGCACTTGAAAAACAGAGTCTTGAAGAAGAAAAGTCTTTAGATCAATAACACAATTTTCCTTTTTCAGGTGTCCGCATCCAGTCTGATTTCTTCAGCGTCTTCACAGCCACTTGATAGTGAGAGAGCCAACACTATATTGCTTGTTGAAACTGTTGTACTGTCAGATCCTCCAGTCCAGAGGACACTAGTATTATTGTCTGTAGTCAGGTCCAGAGCCGTATCCATCTATGGTTCCGGTCCAGTCAAGACAGCCATGCAGACTGAGGTCACCTGACCTAGAGGAGTCAGGCTGACTATTGCATGTGTAATGTGTGGCAGCTGCAGGTATCTGTTTCAAGTAGCCTCCTAAAATGGCACCTTATTCCCTATATAGTGCACTATTGTTGACCAGAAAACAATGGGTAATACAATATGTAAGGAATAGGGTGCCATTTGAGACAAACTTTCAGTGTTCTGGGTGTGGGGTGAAATAATCATCTGTTCTCAACACTGGGGGAAGCTCCTGATGCTGCTGCCTTCTGGGGCTGGCTGGTTTCTGCAGAGACAAAAGTTATGGATTTAAATAAAATAAAATGTTGTCACATGCGCTGAATACAACAGTTGTAGACCTTACCGTGAAATGCTTACTTACAAGCCCTTAACTAACAATGCAGTTCTGAAAATACAAATACATCCACTGAGAGCAATGTATAGGTCAGGACAACTACCATTTAACAATAATAAAAATTAAATAAAGAAGCAATTATGGGGCCTCCCGAGTGGCGCAGCAGTCTAAGGCACTGCATTGCAGTGCTAGAGGCATCACTACACACCCGGGTTCAATCTCAGGCTATGTCGCAGCCAGCCACAACCGGGAGACCCATGAGGCGGCACACAATTGGGCCAGCATCGTCCGGGTTAGGGGAGGGTTTGGCCGGCAGGGATGTCCTTGTCCCATCGCGCTCTAGCGACTCCTTGTGGCGGGCCAGGTGCATGCACGCTGACTTCAGTCGCCAGTTGTACGGTGTTCCCTGACACATTGGTCCGGCTGGCTTCCGTGCTAAGCAAGCAGTGTGTCAAGAAGCAGTGCGGCTCGGCAGGGTCGTGTTTTGGAGGACGCATGGCTATCGACCTTCGCCTCTGCCGAGTCCGTACGGGAATTGCAGCGATGGGACAAGATTAACTACAAATTGGATATCACGAAATTGGGGGAGAAAAATTGGCAAAAAGTTCAACAAATATTTTAAGATATATTGTAATTAGGGGGAGATATGAACTAGTATCTGTGCGTTAGAGACTTCTATAAAGCCCAGAAAGATTTGATTCAAACTCCCATTCACCAGCTCTGCAAGTGTTATGTCAAAATACGTTTGTTGATCACCAAATATGGAGTTCGCTGAGCAACCATCTTTGTGATGATAGTTGCCCAGTACAGCACTGGGGCCAAGCTTCCTGACATCCAGGACCTCAATGCCAGGCGGTGTCAGAGAAAGGCCCTAAAAATTGCCAAAGACTCCAGCCACCCTAGTCAACGACTGTTCTCTCTGCTACCACACGGCAAGTGGTACCAGAGCGCAAGTCTAGGTCTAAAAGGCTTCTTAACAGCTTCTACCCTCAATTAATCAAATGGCCACCCGGACTATTTACAACGACAGATATTTACCATGTCAGCTCAGGGATTCGATCTTGCAACCTTTCGGTTACTAGTCCAACGCTCTAACCACTAGGCTACCTGCTGCCCCCATGTGACAAATAACATTTGATTTTGATGTACTCCCGTTATGGACATTTTTATAAGAAACTGAAAAAAATGTCTCTTCGGCACCTTCAATGTTTGAGCTGTTGTAGACTTCCGACCTGTGCGTGGCAATAATGAGTGATTGGAGGTGCCAAGTAGGCTTCTTTCAGATGCTTGTACATTTTTATTTATAGCTTTTTTTGGAAGTACATACCGGCCGTAACGGGAGCAAATGAAGATAGTTGCTCAGCGAAACTCCACATTTGGTGATCAGCGAACGTATTTTGACATAACGCTTGCAGAGCTGGTGAATGACAGTTTGAGTCGGAGCTTCTTGGGCGTTAGAGAAGACTTTGCTAGAGGCGTCACTACAGACCCTGGTTCGATTCCAGGCTGTATCACAACCGGTCGTGATTGGGAGTCCCATAGGGCGGTGCACAATTGGCCCAGCATGGTCCGGGTTAGGGTTTGGCCAGGGTAAGCCGTCATTGCAAATAAGAATATGTTCTTAACTGACTTGCCTAGTTAAATAAAGGTTAAATAAAATAAAAAACACAGAGATACTGGCTCAGGGGGAATAGTGATTAAGTATAGGAATACAGCATTTACATTCCAAATGGATATTGCCTTAATGGTTGACTGAGATGTGCATTGATTGATTGAATCCTCACATTTAGAAAGCTCGGGACACTAATGGTACGGAAGATCTTTCTGAAGGCGCCCGGCAGGGTTCCTTGTTCCTTCTCTGCCTGAGTGACATGCTCCTCCATGACATTCACATTGGCACCCACCATCTTCACAAACACCTGGACACAACACCAGGGAACAGGCTCAGATACAGAACTACCATATCTGTGCCCCAAATATAGAGAATAGGGTGCCATTTGGTACACAGATCATGTCAGGATTTCAATGACATCATCCTGGTCATTAACGTTAAGTAAATCACACTTACATCCAACTTGTCAATCTTTCTGTATATTTGCCTCATCTCTTCTGACTTTCTGTGTATTTGAGGTAGGTTCTCGTTGACAATCTGCGATGTGTCGTTGCGGATCTATAACCAGAGGAAGAAAATTACATTTCTCACCCACTTTCACAGACAAAGACATGAGCAGCACATACAGGGATGCGCACAAATGGCAATATACCATCAAAAACTATGTATCAAATTACAAAATACAGAAATACATTTCCAAGTAGTCGGCCCGAACAGCAACAACATTCTCAGTAAGTAACGGTTACAGAAACATTTGACTTGCTCTAATTGTAATATGTTGTTTATCTACTTTAGTTGAATGCACTGTGTGTTAGTCACTCTGGATAAGCGTCTGTTAAATGACCGAAATGTAAATATGAAAATGAACATACCAAAATGAACTGCAAAGCACACTGGATATTATTGGCCTTGTGTCAGTCAGAACTCATTACAATAATACTCAGCATGCTTTGCAAATGTCAATTTCTACATATACAATTATATTTAGTTAATTTAGCACAGGGGTGTCCAGCCCTGTTCCTGGAGAGGTACCTTGTATGTTTTCGCTCCAACCACAGTTGTAACTAACCTGTTTCAGTTTATCAACCAGCTAATTATTACAATCGGGTGTGCTAGATTAGGGTTGGAGTGAAAACCTACAGGATGGTAGCTCTCCAGGAACAGGGTTGGACAGCCCTGATTTCACAGATTCTCTTATCACACCATAGCGCCATCAGACTTCTGATACCAATGCAGGGTGAGAGGGGCCCACAAAACTGTGAAGCGCTATAAAAAATAAATGGTATAGAAAAGAATTTTAGTATTTTGAAAATACAAATTACAGCTCCTGAAAGTATCTTGTTAAAAAATACAATAGAGTGCAGTTCAGCCTTGTGTAATACAAATTACTCAAGTAAACGAAATACATATTTCAAATACTGCCAATCTCTGAGCACGTACCATGTCAAGCATTCCAACAAATTCATCCACCCTAGTAAGCATTTCCTCCAGACTTTTCTCCAAACCCAGGATCTGTGGGGTAAAGAAAGCAGGACATGGTTATAACCAGTCAAGTGACATTTCTCTTGTCACGCGTATCCAGTTCTAGCTTAGCTTTGGCTAGCGCTATTGCACCTCCCAGCATAGACAGGATGATATATTTGACATCCATCGGAAATGTTGATTAATTCTAACCTCGTCTCCAGCAGTATCTCTGATGTAAGAGGAGTAACTGAGGGCAGTGTGTCTCAGTATCTCATCCTCCTCGTTGTGGTCTGGGTCCGTGTCTCTTTCCTCGGAGTTGAAGCTCGGACTCCGCAAGACTGCTGCGTCGAAGCTGGGGCTTTGCGACACGGTACCATTGCTTAGGGCCTCGCTCAACATGGATAAACTGCTCACACTCTGCGACACGATGCCACTGTCCCGACTCACCTCGGCACTGGACTCCTCCAGCGGGGAGAGAACATCTACCCTATTTTCCATCCTAGGCTCCATCTTTTTTTCCCCCTTTTGTTTATTTTTGTTTTCAGCTACCGTGTTACGATTGTCAGCTGACTAAGTCACGTGGTTGAATCTGTTGATGGCGGCTCACAAGGATCAAGTAGAACTAAGCGAAAAGGCGCTATTTTAAATCAGGGCTCTTTCTCACTAATTTCCTGTGAAGTTGAATACTGAAATCTGATGACTCAATCGCCATTAAACGTGTAGAAACACAGCAAACCACGAGTCAACTTTCTACAATAGAAAATGGGAATAAAAACTGGACAGCAAGTGCATTTTAAACCTTTATTTCAAAATGTATCTCCCAAAACTTACAAAAAAACAGTAAGAAAATATAAAACACAATATTCACAATACAATTCAAATTAATTGCATTAAGGTTTGAATTTCAACTGTGGAAATTAGTTGAAGTGATACTTATGGTTTACTATGTTGAAAGAGCAACTAGGCCTACTAAATATTGATTGAGCAATTACAGGTCAAGCCCTAATATCCATTCAATTGTTGTTTACATTTGAGTGCTCAGTACATATCTGGACTAAAATGAATTAAAAGGCACAAAGTGTTTTAAAAACCTTTCCTCCAATATGTGTGGAGAATGTATATCAATGTCTGTACAGCATCATCATCATCATCATCTCATAGAATAAAAACAGTCCAGTTTACATCATATGCTGAAATATTCCCCATCATAATCATCCTCGTACCATAATACCGCATGGAATTATTTGTTCATATGTCATTGTTTTTCCCTTGTAAAAATCTATTATAAAATCCTTATGTACATTAAGAGAGAAAGTAAAACAATAGACATTATTCCAGAAAAATCTAGATGTTTCTGTAATAAATATAAAACCTGTAATTTCCTTGGCGTGAATATGTGGGCTCACACTGAGTCGATGGTACAGGGTACTACCAGTAGGGGGAAGTGACCAACACATTATAGCACTACTCAATAGGGTTGAACTGACTGTGCATAGTAAAGATATGCATGGAATAACATCACTATGGTCATAAGAACAGTGTCAAGGTAACCAAAGCAGCCTATGGGGAAAGAAAAAGGAAAGAGCAACAAAAATTACATATTTGTGAACCAAAATAGGTTGATAATCCAATGTTAATCCTGGTACTAACATGGAGATTTAAAGTTGAAACAACAATAAGACTTAAAAAAAAAAAAAAAAAAAAAAAACTACTTTGCAAACCAGCTTAAAAACCTTGAACTACAATGTGAATAATGGTGAGAAGAATCCCATACAAAAATCAAACCACCGATGGATGGCTTAGTGTCCCACAGAATCCATGTACTCTATGAAAGTTAACCATACCATGGATGGATAGATTGCACTTGTAAACCAAAGTACCACTGGATCCGTACATGGATCTCAATGTGTGTGCCCAACACAGTGTAGGAAAGTGAATGAGTGAGGTTAAGCAGATGCAGATTCAGATGTTATCACCTTCACCTCTTAGCAGTCCTGCCTGCTGTAACAGGGTTCACATCCCCCTGCCTGCTGTAACTAACAGGGTTCACAGCCAAGCAGATGAGTTGAGTAAACAGTAAAGATAAGGATTCATTAGCGGTGAAGTGAGAGGGGTGCTAGTCGGCTAGTGGCTTTTTTTCCAGAGAGCATGTTGCATTCCTGGAGCTCCAAAAACAGACAACCAGTGGAGAAGACGAAACAGGATATAGACTATGTTCAGTGTAGGAAGTATTGCTTGATAGCAGTTCAAAATGTACCAGGTATAAATGACTGCTGGTAAGGGAAGTAAGAGTTTTAGTACATGTGATGATCCAACACTTCTCCTTATTAAAGCTTAGAATAATTTATTGGAGAAGACAAATCATCTGTGAATACACAGGTAAAATACAGAGATAGAGAATCAGTAGACAGGCAGCATTGTACAGAAACATAGAATTGTTCTTAAAAACAAAAGCTCAAAGTTGGTCCCAAAAAGGAGATAGAGGTTCAGATTAAAAGTGGCCACTAAAGGATAGCAGGTGAATCCCATCAGGCCTACACATTAGTGGCCTAAAATGCTCATTTACAAGACATAGGAAACCTTAAAACTCAAACAACACAGAATAAACAGTCCTTATTTGTTTTATAAAAAATGTAACAAAATTAGTAGGAGGTTTGAGGAACAACGTTCATTCTCATGGTGGGTATACCGGGCAGGGGATGCTCCAGCTCACGTCCAATGTGTGTGTGTATTATTAGTGTAGGTGTGTGTATTATAGGGTGATGACGGTGCCATCCTCTTCCACCCCTCCCCGGGGCAGGGCCAGGCTGTGTCGAGGGTCCGTCCTCATGGTGCTGAGGATTTTGTGCAGGCTGCTGTTGCTCTCCCGGAGGGCTGGGTTGCTGCTGTGGTGCTGGGTTTGGTGATGCTGGGGGGTCTGTAACTGGGGGTGCTGGAGGTTCAGGTCCCTGTGCAGCATGTAGCTGAGGCTGCCGTGGTGGGAGAGGCCATTGAGGCTGGGCTGGGAGTGGGAGGAGGGCTGGGAGTGGGAGGAGGGCTGGGAGTGGGAGGAGGAGGTGGAAACCACAGAGAGGGGTCGGATCGGGGGGTTGGTGGGTTCCACGGGGGCCTGGGGAGGGGCTTGGGTATGGGAGCGTGACGTTCTTGAAGCCACGGACACCATTGACGCGCTGGAGCGCCTCGACGGCCGCTTGAGGCTGCTCTCGATGACGATGTCGGACTCCTCATCGCTTTCCAGCTCGTCGGGGTAGCCGTGGGCACCGGTCGCCATTGCTGCGGTGGACAGGCTGGGGTAGCCGGTGGAACCGCTGCTGTCTGACGACTGACCGGAGCTGCCGGAGATCCGGCTGGCTCGCACCACATTGTTCCGCTGGTTCACCGGCTTCACTGTGACAATCAGGTTGTGACTGTTGGCGATCATCATGTCCGTTACCTGGTCTAGCGTCTTCCCAGTCACCTCAATGCCGTTGACCTCCAGGACCTCGTCATTGACGGCCAGCAGGCCCGTGCTCTCAGCCAGGCCCCCAGGCACCATGCGGGAGATAAAAATCCCAGGCACCTTCTCCAGGCCATGGGGCGTCACGCGTACGCTTGTCCCATCCCGGATGTAGAACCCCAGGGGTTTGTCAGAACCATGGCGGTAGAGACGAACGCGGCGGTGGGACTCTGGCAAGATGTCCACATCGATGATGGAGGAGACTGGCCGGAAGTCCTGCGGCATGCCAATGCGGATGTGAGGTCGCTTCCTGTTGACGTCGTTCCGCAGCGCCACCACAGCCTTCTTCTTTCGGGTCAGCGAGTGAGTCCCATAGCTGCTGTAGTCGACCTCCTCTGAAAAACAACAGGAGAAATAGTAATGGTTAGAACCTTTACTGAAACCCAGAACAGAACTGCTAAGAACTGAAACACAGAAAATATAGAACCCCTTAAGGCCTCTGGAAGACAGGAGAAAACAACTGCTCAGAACTATGTCTGAAACACGGAACAGAACTACTTAGCTCTCAGGAACACTTCACTTGAAGCATATGAGCCTCAAATGGTGAGCAGATGTTTTCCTTTGAAAGAACACAATACATACAGGTTTTATTTGTAGCGAGAAATGTACGCAGCGCTCATTACCATACACATCAACAGGTCTTAGTCCAAACTCCTCTAACTCTACCCCTGGGTAAAGCAAGCATAAACCCTTCATGTTTTTAAAATGGACAAATGACCAAAACACACATAAAACTGCAAGATGACAACATGAACACAGATTAACTTTATTCCAGACTTGGGACATCGACACAACAGAATAGTGAAGCTGCCAATACATTCCAGATTGCAGTCCTAGAGTCATTAATAAAACGCTGAGAGGGCAGAGCAGAGCTGACAGTGTGGGGGTGTGTCTGTGGGGCGTTCCTGTCTGTGCTGACAGTGCTGTCCCGCTTTACTGGTACTGCTTAGACAGCTGCTGTTGGGGAGGCCCTGCCTGCCTGCCAAGCCAAACCATGGCCAAAATGGGACCAGAGTCACAGCGTACTGACTGTTTACCAGTCCCAGTCTAAAGAAACACCCACACAAGGAGTTGAGGACAATGGGAAGTGTATCATTAAAACTCCTCAGCTTGTTTACTGTGAAATCCTTTCCCTCCACCTCAGAACAAAGCTTTAACTGGGCTGAACTTGTGGCAGACCCTGTTGCACTCTGGGCCATAGAGAAAGCCTGACGAGTGCTGTGCTGGTCTGGTGTAGCTCTGCAGTCAGTGGGGTGGAACACGGGAAGAACAGTTGTAATCAAACCAAACACCAGGATGGGATTACAGTTGGAATACCGATCATTCTGATCATCAGTTGTACACGACTCGCTGTCTGCAAGCAAGGGCAACGGAGTGTGTTCACGCAAAACTATTTTCACAGTTCAAAAAATATATAAAAACATTTCAACCAACCCAATATGTCTAGGCTTAGGCTATACACGATATACTGGGGTATTTGGGGGGGAAAAAACAGGATGGTTTTTCAATACCGTCAAAACTACTCCTTTGAGGTTGTTCAATACATTTGAATATTTCTAGCAACTTTTTAAGTTAATACCTACAGTCAACTTGTGCAATACGTTAGGAGACAAAGCAGATTGCCTTTTTCATTCCACCCCTCACATTATGAACAGTTGAGCCAGTCACGTGTTTGTTTGTAAATAGCACAACATGAGAAAGCGGGAGCTGGTGAGTCCATAGCGTTGTATATCTTTCGGCAAGTCTCTGTTGTGCAGCACACATGAGGTGATGAAGTTACACCTGTATGCAATTCACTACTACATTTTTGCCATCAGATATCTTACGTCTTTCTGCCATGTTTGAGAAGTCAAAAAGCTCTGGATGAGTTCTGTACAGCTGCCATTTTTTCCCTGTGCTTCCTACTAGCGGTTTTCTATTCTCCCCTCTGCTCCTTGTACACATAATGCTCTTCCTTCAGAAAAGCATTCATCACAACTTTGTTCATTTGCACAATTTCTCTCGTTTACTTCCGATGGTAAAATGTCCACACTCACTGAAAATGACATTAGGTAGCTACTATCTAATCAACTTGACAATGACAGGAAGAGAAATAAAGAGAGACATGGAGAGACAGAGAATGCCAGAAACAGAGATACAGTATGATAGTGAGAGGACTGCTCAGGCATAATAAACTCATCCTGTGACCTTCCTCTAGGACATGTCTGTACTGCTAGATGTGTTGATCCAGATCCAAGGAGGAAGTTTGTCCGGACGGTGTGAAGAACAGTGCTGCAGGAACAGGAACTAGAGGTCCAACGGGGGGGGACATCCACCACTTCCATGGCAATAGGCCATGAGTCATAGTCCCTACTGGGGTGGACACTTGCCTGGGTGTATGTGTTTGACGTTATAGCATATGCAAGTGGGATAACTATATGGTCACATGGTATAGATGTGTTCCCTCTGCTGGAAAAGTGTGTTACTTCCTTGCTGAAGTATTTTTTGTGGACAATTCTCTGTGCTAATAGTTTCAGTGGGAGTATTTTGTGCACCACTGTACTGCACCATAACTCCCAGGCTGACTAATGACTTTCTGCATCTCCTCCCCACTAATGAAGGAATCTAATGACAGGACACAATACACTGTTTTAATAACACTGTTCTGAAAGCAAACTGCTGCACTCCTTGCTACAGATACAGATGGCCACAGCTAGGTTTGCAAAGGGTCAGTAACTTTCCGGTAAATTTCTAGAATTTTCCCAGAAATTTTCCATGGGACTTTAAGCCCGGGAATTTTGCTTAAATTCATCAAAAAAAGTTAGCTTATAACAGTGAACCTTTTTTGTGGGATACATATAAGGCAATTCTAGGTCTTGTGGCATATTTTGGTTAAACTATCCCCAATTCAATGGAATTGCAACCCTCCGCATGCACAGTGCATTCTTCCATCACATGTGCAGCTGATTCTCAAGATCTTGCACACTAATGAGATGCTATTGAGCCCACACTACTACACTGTCTGAGCCAAGGACAACATGCTTTCTGGTAAGTTTTGATTACAATACTGGGTGGGATGAATATATTTTATATGCCATACATGATTTTTTGTTAACTAGTAAATAGTAGCCTACAGCAAAGTGTGTTTAAATCATTTCTAACTTGTTAACAATTTCTGCTAGTTAGTTCTTGCTACCATGTGGGTTTTAGCTTGCTTGAGCCTGCTAACTGAGGAGTGTTAATTCACCTGTTTCCATACATGTTTCATTTTAAAACATTTATCTTACAAAGGAGTTTAATCAAATTTGCTTAACTATTTATCTGTACATGGAATTGTATATATTTGTTTTACTCATTTTTGTCTAATCTTTACAGGAAAATGCCACGGGTACTATCTGATGTGTTGAGACATTTCACTGCAGCTAAGGTAGAAGGAAAAGCTGTGTACATTTTCAAATACTGTGCCAAATCATATGTGAAGAATGCAACAAAGATGCAGAATCATCTGGCCAAGTGCATAAAGTTCCCTCAGCGCTCACAACAAGCAACCTCTGACAAAAGTCCCTCTATTTCTATTCGAGGTGAAAATGATGACTCACACACACACACCTTATCGATAGCAACAGCTCATGTTCCTCCTGGAATCAATTTTTTTTTGACTCAATGGAGGAACGTAGTCAGAGAAATGCGGATTAATGTCTTGCTTGAGCTGTGTATGCAGCTGGTTCACCTCGGATGCTCACAGGCAATGTGTATTGGAAGAGATTTCTGAATGTTCTTCGCCCAGCATACACCCCTCCAACCAGACATGCTTCATCTACTCATTTGCTGGATGCAGAGTTCAACAGAGTTCAAGTGAAGGTCAAGCAAATCATAGAGAAAGTAGACTGTATTGCAATCATCTCTGATGGGTGGTCAAATGTTCATGGACAAGGAATAATTAACTACATCTCCTACAAGAGCACAGACACAAGGGACAACAGACACACCGGTCTCTACATTGCAGATGAGCTGAAAGCAGTCATCAATGACCTTGGACCACAGAAGGTATTTGCACTGGTGACAGACAATGCTGCAAACATGAAGGCTGCTTGGTCTAAAGTGGAGGAGTCCTACCCTCACATCACACCCATTGGCTGTGCTGCTCATGCATTGAATCTGCTCCTCAAGGACATCATGGCACTGAAAACAATGCATACACTCTACAAGAGAGCCAAGGAAATGGTTAGGTATGTGAAGGGTCATCAAGTTATATCAGCAATCTATCTCACCAAGCAAAGTGAGAAGAATAAGAGCACCACATTGAAGCTGCCCAGCAGCACCCGTTAGGGTGGTGTTGTCATCATGTTTGACAGTCTCCTGGAGGGGAAGGAGTCTCTCCAAGAAATGGCCATATCACAGTCTGCCGATATGGACAGCCCCATCAAGAGGAACCTCCTGGATGATGTATTTTGGGAGAGAGTGGTAAGCAGCCTGAAACCTACAGCAATAGCCATTACACGGATTGAGGGAGACAATGCCATCCTGTCTGATGTTTAGACTCTGCTTGCAGATGTAAGAGAAGAAATCCGTACTGCCCTGCCCACTTCACTGTTGCTCCAAGCAGAGGAAACTGCAGTTCTGAAATACATTAAAAAGCGTGAAGATTTCTGCCTGAAGCCCATACACACCGCAGCGTACATGTTGGACCCCAAGTATGCTGGCAAGAGCATCCTGTCTGGTGCAGAGATCAACAAGGCCTACAGTGTCATCACTACCGTGTCTCGCTACCTTGGCCTGGATGAGGGCAAGGTTCTTGGCAGTCTGGCAAAGTACATTTACAAGCAAGGGCTTTGGGATGGAGATGCAATATGGCACTCGTGCCAACATATCTCATCAGCCACCTGGTGGGACTTTGTGGATCTGAGGCTCTTTCCCGTTTCCTCCATCTTCCTCCAAATCCCACAAACATCAGCCGCCTCAGAGCGCAACTGGTCCTTGTTTGGGAACACACACACCAAAGCTGACCAATACAAGAGTTGAAAAATTGGTGGCCATCCGGGCAAATTTGAGGCTTTTTGAGCCTGACAACAAGCCATCCTCAACAAGGTTGGAAAGTGACAGGGAAGATGAGCCCTCAGTCTGATGTTCAAGAGGTGGACATTGAGGAGGGAGAAGACATGGAAGCCTGAGAGGAAGACAACCAAAGCTTTAGTTCAATCATTTTACAGATGTATGTTGAAAATGTTTTTGGGAGATGCGACGGATCATTGAATATTCCCTTTCTTTTGTTGTTCATTGAAATCATCCCATGTGAAGTCAACTCAATTAAAGTTCAATTCGTAACTAAATAGCTTTTTTTTCTATTGGAAGGATTTAATCATTTGCAATTATGTCTACTTATGATTAGGTAAAAGGTTTATGTTTGTCTCCATATAATATGGTAAATATACCCAATGCAAAAAAAGATCAACATTTAAACGATATTAATATGAATTTGCATATATTTCCATTAATACCCATATATTCCCAAGGAAAGTTTCCACCTCTGAATATTCCCCAAAATGTGCAACTCTAGCCACAGCTATCGAAGGTACAGAACCCAGTCTGGCCAGCTCTACTGTGGATTTTCATATAGAACCCACCCTGCCCACCCTGCCAGCTCCAGCCCTGCCCACCCTGCCAGCTCTAGCCCACCCTGCCAGCTCCAGCCCTGCCCACCCTGCCAGCTCTAGCCCACCCTGCCAGCTCCTGCCCACCCTGCCAGCTCTAGCCCACCCTGCCAGCTCCAGCTCCTACCCTGCCCACCCTGCCAGCTCCAGCCCTGCCCACCCTGCCAGCTCCAGCCCACCCTGCCAGCTCCTGCCCTGCCCACCCTGCCAGCTCCAGCTCCTGCCCACCCTGCCAGCTCCAGCTCCTGCCCACCCTGCCCACCCTGCCAGCTCCTGCCCTGCCCACCCTGCCAGCTCCTGCCCTGCCCACCCTGTCAGCTCCAGCTCACCCTGTCAGCTCCAGCCCACCCTGCCAGCTCCAGCCCACCCTGCCAGCTCCTGCTCCTGCCCACCCTGCCAGCTCCTGCCCTGCCCAACCTGCCAGCTCCAGCTCCTGCCCTGCCCACCCCAGCTCCTGCCCTGCCCACCCTGCCAGCTCCAGCTCCTGCCCTGCCCACCCTGCCAGCTCCAGCTCCTGCCCTGCCCACCCTGTCAGAGAGAGGCTGGAAAATACCTGTAGACACCCTTTTCTGTTTCACTGCTGCTTTTAACTCGTGTTTTTAAGAATGCTTCCCAAAGCTTCTGAATATCATCAAAGTAGGGTGCAGAAATTATTCTTAGTTGTCGGTCGAGGCAGCAGGAAGTATAATTATTTAGATTAAAGCCAGACAGGCTTTTATTATGGGGAGGAATTTATGCCACAAGTGCAAGTCTGCTGATGGGAAACACATTGAGGCTGTACTGCTCCATCTCATTAATAAGGTGGACTGGTGTACCAACACTTCCCTCCACTGTCCCGCCTTTAGTCCCAAAACCCCAGGCACACCTCGTCCCAAAACCCCAGGCACACCTCGTCCCAAAACCCCAGGCACACCTCGTCCCAAAACCCCAGGCACACCTCGTCCCAAAACCCCAGGCACGCGACACACTGATGAAACTGAACAACGTATCTCCCCCCCACTGAATCCCAAAGTCCTTTCCAAACTAACAAAGTTGAGCGAAAAAGGGTGGCATCTCACCAAGATCCAGGCCACATGAACAGACTGCTGACTAGAATGGAAAGAGAATTTATACCAACAAATAATTGGATGGTAAGATGGAAGGACAATTAGCCCAGTAATGTAAGAGCTGCAACCCTATTGGATAAATGAGAATGATCATCAGAGAATGATGATGTGGCTTCTAGAGCATCGGGGGGGGAAAAGGAATTTAGAAAAGGTCCGAATGCTTCCAGAGTCAATAGCTTCAGCCTGATGTTGACTGACGCAGCACAAAACATGTAATAAAGGTACTAATGCGGAGCCAAGGGAATACAGCTAAATAGTTTGGTATGGAACTGAAAACACTGACATGAACCAAATAAACTTTTGCATCTTCCCCAAGAGAACTAATCTGAAAACTAACTAGGTGGCACCCGAAATGGCATCCCCATAGGCTCTGGTCAAAAGTACTGTACCATTTAGGGAATAGGGTGCCATTTCAGATGGCGTCACAGTGAATTAAGTTCTAAGGTACAACAACAATAAACAGCCTCAAACAAGCCATGTGATGCTGGCCAGTCACCTGACCTGGCTCTCGCATCCCAGTATGGGTCAGGGTTTAGGGATTAAAGGTGAAGTGCCTAAATTTCTCTGTTTGTAAGAGGGCCGAGAGGGCCTCCCACCCACAATCCGGTCAGACTGTCAGGCTGGCTCTGGAGGGTTTCACCGGTCAGGAATGTGGTGCTTGATGGATATGGAGATATCTCTGGATAGGTTTAACTTAACTCAGTTTCTGTAGCTGTGGCTACTCTAGCCTTGCCTAGTCCTAATCCTGCATCCCCTTTAGGCTGGGCTAGGTCTGAAATGGCATCCTATTCCCTACAGTGCTCTCCTCTCCTCCTTGTTAACTGTACCTGTGAAAAAGAGCCTCTTTTCAAGTCCAATAAAGGGTTTTATGATCAGTCATTAGGCCTCTCCATGTGCTTTGTTCTCAAAACACTTTGTTGTACGTTTAGTGCTGAATGTATGTATTTGCCAGCAAGTGGAATGTGTTGGCCAGAAAGCTGAATGTAGCCTACTGGCCAGCACAGAGTACAACAATAAACACAAAGTAGAAAATGAAACGTTATATTTTGAGCCACTATTTCTGAGCCCATTTGTTCAGTTCAAATCTAAGAACAGTGCATATTGTTGTGATGTAGTGTTGTCGTGATAATAAGTTCACGTTGATGGGGAAACTAACATGCATTAGTTTAGACTAATCTGTCGGCTCTGTATAATGTTGCGGCTGGTACACGAGCTCTGAAGCAAGCTTCCAGATAATTGGAACGGAAATGGCGCCACACCAAACTGGAAGTCTTCCGACTAGCTTGGAAAGACAGTACCGTGCAGTATCGAAGAGCCCTCACTGCTGCTCGATCATCCTATTTTTCCAACTTAATTGAGGAAAATAAGAACAATCCGAAATTTCTTTTTGATACTGTCGCAAAGCTAACTAAAAAGCAGCATTCGCAAATGGAGGATGGCTTTCACTTCAGCAGTAATACATTTATGAACTTCTTTGAGGAAAAGATCATGATCATTAGAAACCAAATTACGGACTCCTCTTTAAATCTGGGTATTCCTCCAAAGCTCCATTGTCCTGAGTCTGCACAACTCTGCCAGGACCTTGGCTCAAGGGAGATACTAAAGTGTTTTAGTACTATATCTCTTGACACAATGATGAAAATAATCATGGCCTCCAAACCCTCAAGCTGCATACTGGACCCTATTCCAACTAAACTACTGAAAGAGCTGCTTCCTGTGCTTGGCCCTCCTATGTTGAACATAATAAACGGCTCTCTATCCACCGGATGTGTACCAAGCTCACTAAAAGTGGCAGTAATAAAGCCTCTCTTGAAAAAGCCGAATCTTGACCCAGAAATTATAAAAAACTAAAATCGGCCTATATCGAATCTTCCATTCCTCTCAAAAATTTTAGAAAAAGCTGTTGCACAGCAACTCACTGCCTTCCTGAAGACAAACAATGTATACGAAACGCTTCAGTCTGGTTTTAGACCCCATCATAGCACTGAGACTGCACTTGTTTGGTGGTAAATGACCTTTTAATGACGTCAGACCGAGGCTCTGCATCTGTCCTCGTGCTCCTAGATCTTAGTGCCGCTTTTGATACCATCGATCACCACATTCTTTTGGAGAGATTGGAAACCCAAATTGGTCTACATGGACAAGTTCTGGCCTGGTTTAGATCTTATCTGTCGGAAAGATATCAGTTTGTCTCTGTGAATGGTTTGTCCTCTGACAAATCAATTGTAAATTTCGGTGTTCCTCAAGGTTCCGTTCTAGGACCACTATTGTTTTCACTATATATTTTACCTCTTGGGGATGTCATTCGAAAACATAATGTTAAATTTCACTGCTATGCGGACGACACACAGCTGTACATTTCAATGAAACATGGTGAAGCTCCAAAATTGCCCTCGCTAGAAGCCTGTGTTTCAGACATAAGGAAGTGGATGGCTGCAAACTTTCTACTTTTAAACTCGGACAAAACAGAGATGCTTGTTCTAGGTCCCGAGAAACAAAGAGATCTTCTGTTCAATCTGACAATTAATCTGGATGGTTGTACAGTCGTCTCAAATAAAATTGTGAAGGACCTCGGTGTTACTCTGGACCCTGATCTCTCTTTTGAAGAACATATCAAGACTGTTTCAAGGACAGCTTTTTCCATCTACGTAACATTGCAAAAATCAGAAACTTTCTGTCCAAAAATGACGCAGAAAAATTAATCCATGCTTTTGTTACTTCTAGGCTGGACTACTGCAATGCTCTACTTTCCGGCTACCCGGATAAAGCACTAAACAAACTTCAGTTAGTGCTAAATACGGCTGCTAGAATCCTGACTAGAACCAAAAAATTTGATCATATTACTCCAGTGCTAGCCTCCCTACACTGGCTTCCTGTTAAGGCAAGGGCTGATTTCAAGGTTTTACTGCTAACCTACAAAGCATTACATGGGCTTGCTCCTACCTATCTTTCCGATTTGGTCCTGCCGTACATACCTACACGTACGCTACGGTCACAAGACGCAGGCCTCCTAATTGTCCCTAGAATTTCTAAGCAAACGGCTGGAGGTAGGGCTTTCTCCTATAGAGCTCCATTTTTATGGAATGGTCTGTCTACCCATGTGAGAGACGCAGACTCAGTCTCAACCTTTAAGTCTTTACTGAAGACTTATCTCTTCAGTAGGTCCTATGATTAAGTGTAGTCTGGCCCAGGAGTGTGAAGGTGAACGGAAAGGCTGGAGCAACGAACCGCCCTTGCCGTCTCTGCCTTGCCGGTTCCCCTCTTTCCACTGGGATTCTCTGCCTCTAACCCTATTACAGGGGCTGAGTCACTGACTTACTGGTGTTCTTCCATTCCGTCCATGGGAGGGGTGCATCACTTGAGTGGGTTGAGTCACTGACGTGGTCTTCCTGTCTGGGTTGGCGCCCCCCCTTGGGTTGTGCCATGGCGGAGATCTTTGTGGGCTTTACTCGGCCTCGTCTTCGGACGGTAAGTTGGTGGTTGTAGACATCCCTCTAGTGGTGTGGGGGCTGTGCTTGGCAAAGTGGGTGGGGTTATATCCTGCCTGTTTGGCCCTGTCCGGGGGTATCATCGGATGGGGCCACAGTGTCTTCTGATCCCTCCTGTCTCAGCCTCCAGTATTTATGCTGCAGTAGTTTATGTGCCGGGGGGCTAGGGTCAGTCTGTTTCATCTGGAGTATTCTCTTGTCTTATCCGGTGTCCTGTGTGAATTTAAATATGCTCTCTCTAATTCTCTCTTTCTCTCTTTCTTTCTTTCTCTCGGAGGACCTGAGCCCTAGGACCATGCCTCGGGACTACCTGGCATGATGACTCCTTGCTGTCCCCAGTCCACCTGGCCATGCTGCTGCTCCAGTTTCAACTGTTCTGCCTGCGGCTACGGAACCCTGACCTGTTCACCGGACGTGCTTGTTGCACCCTCGACAACTACAATGATTATTATTATTTGACCATGCTGGTCATTTATGAACATTTTAACATCTTGACCATGTTCTGTTATAATATCCACCCGGCACAGCCAGAAGAGGACTGGCCACCCCTCATAGCCTGGTTCCTCTCTAGGTTTCTTCCTAGGTTTTTGGCCTTTCTAGGGAGTTTTTCCTAGCCACCGTGCCTCTTTCACATGCATTGCTTGCTGTTTGGGGTTTTAGGCTGGGTTTCTGTACAGCACTTTGAGATTTCAGCTGATAAACGAAGGGCTATATAAATACATTTGATTTGATTTGATTTAGCCTAGCGGTTAGAGCGTTGGGCCAGTAACCGAAAGGTTGCTAGATCGAACCCCCGAGCTGACAAGGTAAAAATCTGTCGTTCTGCCCCTGAACAAGGCAGTTAACCCACTGTTCCTAGGCCGTCATTGTAAATAAGAATTTGTTCTTAACTGACTTGCCTAGTTAAATAAATGGTAAAAAAATTAAAATGTAAAAAATAAACTCTGCATAACAAAGACTGGTACCGATGACACAAAAACTGGTTTATAAATGGTAACATTCTACACCTCTGTGACAAACCAATCATAAGCCTGGCTTTACAGAACGTTAATAAACACCAAACACTAGCTTTACAGAATGTTAATAAGCAACATAACTCACATGTTGACTTGTTCCGTTGCGTAACCTGTTTAGTAATTAGTTTGACGTGAGCCTAACGATCTGAGCTGAGGGAACATTCAGGGTCTTTGTTGGTGTTTGTGATGGACGACAACACGTGGCATATTACACCTCCGTTACGCAATAGTTATGATGCAGAGATGTCTGGGAATCTCAGTACCTCTCTGTTCACCAGGTATACTGTAGGCATCTAGGATCCCCTCTGCTCACCAGGTATACTGTAGGCATCTAGGATCCCCACTGCTCACCAGGTATACTGTAGGCATCTAGGATCCCCTCTGCTCACCAGGTATACTGTAGGCATCTAGGATCCCCTCTGCTCACCGGGTATACTGTAGGCATCTAGGATCCCTCTCTGCTCACCGGGTATACTGTAGGCATCTAGGATCCCTCTCTGCTCACCGGGTATACTGTAGGCATCTAGGATCCCCTCTGCTCACCGGGTATACTGTAGGCATCTAGGATCCCCTCTGCTCACCAGGTCTACTGTAGGCATCTAGGATCCCCTCTGCTCACCAGGTATACTGTAGGCATCTAGGATCCCCTCTGCTCACCAGGTATACTGTAGGCATCTAGGATCCCCTCTGCTCACCAGGTATACTGTAGGCATCTAGGATCCCCTCTGCTCACCAGGTATACTGTAGGCATCTAGGATCCCCTCTGCTCACCAGGTATACTGTAGGCATCTAGGATCCCCTCTGCTCACCAGGTATACTGTAGGCATCTAGGATCCCCTCTGTTCACCAGGTATACTGTAGGCATCTAGGATCCCCTCTGCTCACCAGGTATACTGTAGGCATCTAGGATCCCCTCTGCTCACCAGGTATACTGTAGGCATCTAGGATCCCCTCTGCTCACCAGGTATACTGTAGGCATCTAGGATCCCCTCTGCTCACCGGGTATACTGTAGGCATCTAGGATCCCCTCTGCTCACCAGGTATACTGTAGGCATCTAGGATCCCCTCTGCTCACCAGGTATACTGTAGGCATCTAGGATCCCCTCTGCTCACCAGGTATACTGTAGGCATCTAGGATCCCCTCTGCTCACCAGGTATACTGTAGGTATCTAGGATCCCCTCTGTTCACCAGGTCTACTGTAGGCATCTAGGATCCCCTCTGCTCACCAGGTATACTGTAGGCATCTAGGATCCCCTCTGCTCACCAGGTATACTGTAGGCATCTAGGATCCCCTCTGCTCACCAGGTATACTGTAGGCATCTAGGATCCCCTCTGCTCACCAGGTATACTGTAGGCATCTAGGATCCCCTCTGCTCACCAGGTATACTGTAGGCATCTAGGATCCCCTCTGCTCACCGGGTATACTGTAGGCATCTAGGATCCCCTCTGCTCACCAGGTATACTGTAGGCATCTAGGATCCCCTCTGCTCACCAGGTATACTGTAGGCATCTAGGATCCCCTCTGCTCACCAGGTATACTGTAGGCATCTAGGATCCCCTCTGCTCACCGGGTATACTGTAGGCATCTAGGATCCCCTCTGTTCACCGGGTGTAGCCTACGGGAACTAGACCCTGAATGTTCCTTCAGTTTGAGTACGTTACTAAACAGAGACTCCTCAGAACCATGTTGGTCAGCGAGCAGTAGCCAGAGAGGAACAAACCAGCAGGTTTCTGCCAGGCTGGTGTAAGAGATCGGAGGTTAGAGGTCAGGGAGAGAGAGGGGTGAGAACATCCTCCTCCCAGGCCAGGCTTGGGTTAGCCACTGGGAGTGACCCCTGGAAGAGATGTTAGTATTTAGACGTGACCCTGCTACAGACCCCTGCTAGGCCTGAACAGCCAGCTCACTGAAGAACACATGACCTCAAAGATCAAGAGCCTCCTTTAAAAACAGCATGGGTAACCAATACTCTGGGCCAACAAACTACTCTGGCTGTACTCTGGCTTAAGCAAACACCACTCACACAACACAGCTAGGCTATCCATCTTCCATAGAGACAATAAAAAGGGTCTTTCCTCCACCACCACATGAACAAAGTGACTACCCACGGACTAAACAGTGACTAACTGCTCTTACTGCCAGTATAGACCAGGGGTGTCAAACTCATTCCATGGACCTAGACAACCAGGTGAGGGAAGTTCTTTAGTGACCTTAATTCAATCAATCAAGTGCAAGGGAGGAGCGAAAACCTGATGTGGAATGAGTTTGACACGTGGTAAAGACCATAACCACCACAGAGAGGTGTATAGAGGGTATGCAGGGCACGGGACACAGCTGCCTTTCCCATTATGTCACTGGCTACCGTGGCTAGCCTGGCCCTGGCCAGAGAGTACTGGAGAAATTCCCCATCCACTCATCTCCACACCAGCCACCAGAGGTGTTGCATCACCTGCAGGGAAAGGGTCAGTTAGAAGTTCTATAACCTGTGTGATCACGTCTGTCCCTCCAGCATCAGGGAGGTCTGAGTTGCAGCAGGAAGACTGCTGCCAAGGCATCCCTTATTCCTTTAACACTAACTTGGAAAAAGGGAATCGCCTAGAATTTAAAATAAGCCAACATGTTTCCCACGGTAGCAGGGTCAGGGGGGGAATGTTTAGGGGCCTAAGCACATATACATAGTAGATGACAGCTAGAGTGGCCGTTGAGGGAGGAAGTTATTTAAGTTCCAGCTCCACCATAACCACAGAAATATCCTGTCGTCTCGCTCGTCACACACAAAATTCAAAGAATCCGAGCAAGAACTATTAGTCTGACCCCTTCCAGCCACCGCTCCTCCATAACTGGGAGCAGAGCTAGAGGCTGGAGACAGGGGAAGACAGAGGAAAGCCTCTGGAGATTTGACTTTACTCAAATACTCTCAAGAGACAGACGGGGCGAGGGAGGAGCTCGTGCTCCCTGAGAGTGCACAGTCAGCAGCACGGCCCTCCCCCTTCCCCCTCTCCCCCTGCCTGTTACCACCAGACATCTGGGACCAGTTAGGGGGCTGCTGCTGAAGAGATCAGGGTGGAGAATAGGAATGGCAACACTACGAGGGAGGATAGGCCTTCTCTCCTCCTCTTTTTCAGACGCATCACATTTTTTAACACAGGTCATAGTTGCCGACTTGTCTAGTGGTTGGGGGGGTTAAATGATAAATGGTCTCCACCCAGAGAAGTCAGAACACGTGTTGGCGGTTAATGTTGAGTGTTTTCTTACCACTGTCCACAAGTATGGAAGGCAAGGCTTTTAGCAGTAAATTGGGAGTTCAGGGACCATATTTGACATCGCAGTTTGCCATTTAGATCAAAATGAATATGGGGGGGGGGGTCATCCTAGATCTCAGGTGATCTGTGAATACAGGCTAAAAGCATTGTTATTTTGTCCACTTCACATTTACAGCAGCAGCCAAACACAGCAGAATTTAGAAACAGAGAAGGTTGTGGGACAGATTTTGGCAGCGTATCGGAGCAGGGTGACTTAAATTACAGTGGCATGCTGGGAGTCAGGGCCACCTGTCTGTTTACAAATAAGAGAGAGACTGGAAGGAGAGAGAGAGAAAACACAGGAATACATCTCTCCTAATAGGCATCGGAGTCTGGACCTCACCAGGGAGGGAGTCCAACGGCCTCCTACTTTCCAAAAATGGGGAAAAAATTGATTTCTAAAAGCTTCCAAAAAGGATGTCCAAAAATCTTCTTTATAAAAAATGACATATTTAGAGCTCATGGCCATCTTAGTCCACTAGAGCGTGAGAGTGAGGGGAGACATGGTGCATTGGGGACAGATGTTATTTGAACCACAACAGCAGGAGACTGCTGCCGTTTCTAGCCTGCTACAATAGAGCTTTTAGCTTTAGGAATAGAGGCAGCACTACAGAGCAGGAAGGGACAGACAGAGACAGCACTATAGAGTAGGAGTCAGACAAAGCACACTGACAGAGGACAGCTAAATTAGCGAGAGCTTCAGACTCTTTAGTCCTTTAATAATGTTTAACCAGCTCCGGATTGAAAGATTAGATTTCTATTCGATCTGGTTCACACTGTTCATTATGAGAGAACATGTATGTGTCCTTAGTGGATACATTAGAACTAATTTACACTGATCCAGGCTGAAGAGGAGTAACCTAATAAACTAGACTCACAGAGCTGTATTAGTCATAGACAGCCTCATTTAGACTGTAAATCAACGGCATCATTGGATGTTCCAGTAATGATATCAGAATGATTTATTAGTTCAGGGGAGGGGGTGAGAGGGCGTGCCATTTGATTAAAGTGCCCAATAATGGAGTTTCCTAAACTCCAAAGAGAAGTCTTTCCACCACTGTCCCAGTGAGACATCTGCCTGGGCAGCAGGGGAGGGAAGAGGGCCCACTGATAAACTCAGTGTGGGGGTCAATGAGGGTGTACCGATGATCCCATCCCTGCCTGGACACTAGATACAGCCTCTCCCTGGCCTGGCCTGGTCTGGTGTGGCCTAGCCTGACCTCTCTCCACCCCCTCACTAGCCTGGCTGTCTCTGTCAGTGAGCAGAGCCAGACCTCCTAAACCTAACCTCCTCATAACCCTCTCTCTAATCTCCCCAGGTTCTGGGTAACAACTAACAGGTCCTGAGAGAAGTTAGGATAAGGACTGTACTAGAGGTTGACGGATTCATCGGAATTGCCGATTAATTAGGGCTGATTTCAAGTTTTCATAACAAATCGGTATTTTTGGCCACCGATTTGCCGATTTAATTGTAATTTTTTTACACCTTTATTTAACTAGGCAAGTCAGATTAAGAACACATTCTTATTTTCAATGACGGCCTAGGAACGGGGGTTAACTGCCTTGTTCAGGGGGGATTCGTTTTTGCAACCTTCCGGTTACTAGTCCAACGCTCTAACCACCTGCCTTACATTGCACTCCACGAGGAGCCTGCGTGGCAGGCTGACTACCTGTTACGCGAGGGCAGCAAGAAGCCAAGGTAAGTTGCTAGCTGGCATTAAAACTGATCTTATAAAAAAACTATCAATCTTAACATAATCACTAGTTAACTACACATGGTTGATGATATTACTAGTTTATCTAACGTGTCCTGCGTTGCATATAATCGATGCGGTGCCTGTTACATTTCTCATGGAATCACAGTCTACTTCGACAAACGGTTGATGATTTAACAAGCGCATTTGCGAAAAAAGCACTGTCGTTGCACCAATGTACCTAACCATAAACATCAATGCCTTTCTTTAAAATCAATACACAAGTATATATTTTTAAACCTGCATGTTTAGTTAATATTGCCTGCTAACATGAATTTGTGTCACTTCTCTAGCGTTCCGTGCAAGCAGTCAGGGTATATACAGCAGTTTGGGCCACCTGGCTCATTGCGGACTGTGTGAAGTCCATTTATTCCTAACAAAGGCCGTAATTAATTTGCCAGAATTGTACATAATTATGACATAACATTGAAGGTTGTGCAATGTAACAGGAATATTTAGACTTAGGGATGCCCCCCGTTAGATAAAATGCGGAACGGTTCCGTATTTCACTGAAATAATAAACGTTTAGTTTTCGAAATGATAGTTTCCGGATTTAACCATATTAATGACCAAAGGCTCGTATTTCTGTGTGTTATTATGTTATAATTAAGTCTATGATTTGATAGAGCAGTGTGACTGAGCGATGGTAGGCACCAGCAGGCTCGTAAGCATTCATTCAAACAGCACCTTTGTGCGTTTTGCCAGCAGCTCTTCGCAATTCTTCAAGCATTGCGCTGTTTATGACTTCAAGCCTATCAACTCCTAAGATTAGGCTGGTGTAACCGATGTGAAATGGCTAGCTAGTTAGCGGGTGCGCGCTAATAGCGTTTCAAACGTCACTCACTCAGACTTGGAGTAGTTGTTCCCCTTGCTCTACATGGGTAACACTGCTTCAAGGGTGGCTGTCGATGTGTTCCTGGTTCGAGCCCAGGTAGGAGCGAGGAGAGGGACGGAAGCTATACTGTTACACTGGCAATACTAAAGTGCCTATAAGAACATCTAATAGTCAAAGGTATATGAAATACAAATCGTATAGAGAGAAATAGTCCTATAATAACTACAACCTAAAACTTCTTACCTGGGAATATTGAAGACTCATGTTAAAAGGAACCACCAGCTTTCATATGTTCTCATGTTCTGAGCAAGGAACTTAAACGTTAGCTTTTTTACATGGCACATATTGCACTTTTACTTTCTTCTCCAACACTTTGTTTTTGCATTATTTAAACCAAATTGAACATGTTTCATTATTTATTTGAGGCTAAATTGATAGTATTTATGCATTATATTAAATTAAAATAAAAGTGTTCATTCAGTATTGTTGTAATTGTCATTATTACAAATAAATAAATAAATAAAGATTAATTTTAAAAAACAACAACGGCCGATTAATCGGTAGCGGCTTTTTTTAGTCCTCCAATAATCGGTATCGGTGTTGAAAAATCATCAATCGGTTGACCTCTAGACTGTGCCCCCACCGACAGACACCCCATCTCTCTCTATCCCCATCCAACATCTCCTCCTGACCCCACTTCTCCCCCTCATCAGAGAGGATCTGGGGAGTCTGACTACCATGCCACATGGTGCTCTATACCCAGTAGGGATGAATATTGTGCCCGAAAATCTACCATGTTTTAATACCGGGAATAATTCATTTATCCCGAGAGTCCCGGGAAATTTAAAGGGTTTAAAACCAAAATATGGTCACTATGCTAGGGTTCTCCCAAAATAAGGATTGGCTGTGCCACTATGTGAATATTTCAGCATAAATTAAACTGATGTTTAGTAATGATAGAGTAACTACCTTTGAACACCAATGACATTGTTGTGAATTGCCAAGCAGGCCTTTATCATGTTCCTCAATTAATTCAGCAGTCAATTATCTCGACCCAGAGAGCGCTCAGGGCGCACCCCGAGTAAGCCTATAGCGTTATAGAATCACACACACTGAACTTGCTAGAGAACCTCCTTCAAATGAATGAGCCCATGAATAAACAGTGAGATGAAGGGTGGAAATCGTTTAAATAGCAAGCTCTCTTAACGGTGGCCAACTGCGTTTTAAAAATTCATCACTACTCTCATACCGTTTGTTGATCACATGCATAGGTGAGAGACGTGCTTTGATAATGCAACCTATGGATTACAGAATAAAGTTAGGAACTTTCACGCAAGACAGGAGTCATGATTTTGGGTTTCAGTGGCATTGGGACTGGATAGAAAAATAGCCTAGGTTCTAGGACAATAGCGTTTTCATTCATGTCTCTCTGAATTGTTAACAGTAGTGTATTGTGTGTAGGCCGATCACATTTGTGACTGTCTGAAGAGTCACAATGACAGATCAGAGGCACATATTTTATTGGCTATACTGTAGGGGTTTCTTGTAGGGTTTTATTAACTGCATTTGGGTCATGTGTGTAGTCGGCAGTGTCAATTAACCGTGCGCTTTGAATTTATGGCGGCTTTGTGGCTTCCATGCTACAACCTGTTTGGATAATGTGTTCTTTTATTGTTTTGCTAATCTGCTACTGCACATGTGTATTTTGGGGAATTGCATTATTGAAAATGTGGAGTGTTACCGGGACAGGATCCTGGTTACCGATGTTAATCCTAATACCCAGCCTGTCCAAGCACAACAATCCAGGTTGACATTCACATTCCAGCTCTATCAATTTACACTGGCAAACACACACACACACACACACACACACACACACACACGACTCACACTGGCAAACACAAACTCACGTACTAGTGAGAATTACACCAGCGGCCAAGTGGAGTTGGGACTTCACCCGCAGCCTATTAACGTGTGGTTTTCATGTCAGGCACTGAGAGAAGTGAACTAGTACGTACCATTAAAACGATGGTGGGGGGGGGGGGGGGGTGGAACGGGAAAGAAGGGATTTGGATGGATAATTGCAGTCTAACGGTAGCAAAGCTTCATGTTTCATCCACCATTAAAGAAAGACAAAGCACACACACACACACACAGTAAGCTAATGCTGATTAGGGGTTAATTCCACCACAGTAAAACTGCTTTGACTATGATTCCCTCTCAGAGACAGGTGCATCTTATTCTGTGGTTGACAAGAATATGAAATTCAATTTACTGTATGTAAATCACATCTCCATAACAACGTGAGATAATCTGATAATATCCTGCGTATGTTAGGTCCTACGATGCAGAGCATATATTTCATTATTATGCCATAATACTGTATCACATTGTGAAATTCCCCTGTTTACATTGTGTAAGACACAGAGGCTGGTACTGTCCGCACGGGGCAGTGTCAGCCTCTCTCCTCCCCAGTTGAGGCTCACGTTCCCTGGGTGTTGTTGGGTAACCATTAGGCAGGCTGCATGCTGGGACAGGCCCGTCTAGAACTACACCTGAAACAACAACAGGACTGGTCTGGAGCTCTGCTGCTACACCTGAACCATCCACACCTTTGTACACAACCAGACTGCTTCCTGTGTGCTTCTGAAGTATCAGGTTCTCCACTCCTGCCCGCCTCCTGCCAGGCTCCACTGACTCTGTTTGCAGACGATGACACACACTAACGAGATCCTACCCTGCCCACATCTCAATTTCTCCAACAAAGCAAAAAAGTGAAATACAATGGGCCCCCTGAGATAATATCCAAAGAGTTTAGAGTAGTGGTCGTCACGGATCCACCTGTACCCAAATACCTAAGACCTGATTTTGGACCAGTGAAGGCCTCTACTTTAAATGTCAGGGCTGCTTACAACAGTGATAAGACAGGAACACAAACTGTACTCAATAAATGGAGGTATTATAATGTAGCATCAGAACTTCCACAGATTGCAGAGCCAAACTTCTGTATGATCAACAGAAGTGCTTCTATTCTAGCTGTCAGTATCTATCGTCTACAAATGTAAACGATTCATATTGTCTACAAGTCTAGTCTCCACGAGTCACCTGAGAAGAGTCGGAGCTCCTTTCTCCTCCTCCCGCCATCCCACTGCCCTGAACGGTTGAACTGCTGAGCTGGCCTGATTGGCCAAAAGCCCAGATGTTTGTAAAAGGGGCCGTCTCCTCCATCCTTCCTTCCTTACCTCCCTTTCTGCGTCTGTCTGCTGTCAGTTATTGGGGTGCAGTCACACTCTAAAATATAATTTCTGCAATATGACTAAGAGGTTGGGCATCAGTGTTTTATTTCAAAAGTTCATGCTCAGGTCTGTTGCCTGCCTGCACGTCCCAGCTCAGCCAATCAGCAAAAATATTTTTGTGATTGACAGCTCTCCTGATCCACTGCAGCCAATCAAACATGTGCCTCCCTGGTCCTGGTGGGGTGGGGGAGGTTAGAGTTAAGGGGGGGGGGGTATGGCATAGCAGGCTGTCTCATTGTTTTACAGCACGATGACCTATATATGCCTCTTCTTTGAACACATTCTAAACTCAGCTTAATTGTTCCTTTAATTCCCCTTCAGCGGATTCAGCACACACCCCCCCACCCCCCCCCCAACTACCACTCCCAAACACCAACCGTGGACTGGAAGCCCATACTACAGTCCGAAGAGTGTTGTTTTAGCCTGTTCATATTTAATCTATACATCACACCATTTGGAGATCAGAGAAACAAGGACAAACAGAGAATCAGAATGTAACATGCTATCGCCAAGGTGATCCAGAATAAAGCAGATGAACAATCCCCCTCCCACTCTAAACAAAACAACAAATGTCTGATTCAGTGCTGTTCTCTCACAGGGGGAACGGCAGAGCATATAAACAATAGTGAAAACACCCTGTAGAACACCCCATCTGACTGCAAGTCACAACTGAGCCTTTGTAGGACAAACATATGTAGTGAGAGCCCCCCCCCCTCCCCCCAGCAGGGCTTGATCAGGCAAAGTGAATTTGGGACCATGCAGATATGTTGTTGTTCATTGCTTCATGGACTAGATATTGACTGTCGCCAACATGTACACAGGGTGGCTGGTCTTGTGGATGAAGATGTGATGGCTTTCAGGTGACGGGATATGCAGATCCCTACATACTAGGTATCGGGCAATACTGCAAGGAATACATGTGGACGTCCCTAAATAATAAAATCTAAGCTTCCTAGAGCAATTCTGTTCTTCTAATTCCTTGTTTCATGGTCCATAGCATATCTCTGCTTCCCAGACAGACCAGTGTGTTGCTGGGTGTTTGGTGTTGTGAGTAGAGGAGGAGGAGAGGCCCTCCTTAGTAATTATGTCCTCCAGAAAGAAAAACGGTGGCAGAGGAGGCAGTGGCGATGTTTCGAACACAACAACTCTCCCTGCACCACTCCGTTGACACTCACACCACTTTTTCCTCACAGCTCAAACCCCTGGACAAGGCAGTTAACCCACTGTTCCCTGGTAGGCCGTCTGCGTAAATAAGAATTTGCTCTTAACTGACTTGCCTAGTTAAATAAAAGGTTACATTAAAAAAAATGTTGTTTTTTTTGTGTGTGTGTTCACAAGCTGTTGGGACTGTTAAAGGGCCTGGACACTGTAGCACATGTAGCTGTGCTGCCTGAGAGAGAGATGGGGCTGATTACGACTGCTACAGAACTCATCTCTCCGTTGCCCGGTCATCAAACACCACCGGAATCTACAGGGACAGAGATATTCATGTTTACAGCATTCCAGAATGCTTTAGAGAGAGACCCATTTTTTTTGTGAAAGACAAGAAAAATGCTGAAAGCAAAAGTTAACCTTAATATAGTCTTACCACGATGTACGAGACAGTAAAACTAACAGAAATAGACTCCATGGTTAAAAAAATGTGAGAACTAGAATAAAGGACGTCATGTCAGTACAGCACTCAACAGGAGACGAGGCATGTCTGTGCCAATTTACAGTGAATGCAGCAAGCAGCGAGACGTTCTAACAAGATAGAGAAGGAACTAGGTTAAGGGCACCATAATCCCCACACAAGCACGCACTTTTGTTCTCAGCTGTGACGGCGCACACACACACACACACACACACACACACACACGCACGCACGCACGCACGCACACACGCACACACACACACACGGCCTTGTCCTACAGTAGATCAGTAATTAGAGGAACTAGAGAGAGCTGGTCTCTGGTTTGCATAGATACACTGCCTGCTCCCATCCTAACCTCTCCCTCTGCTCAAATAGCCCGCAGACAAAGTACACTAAACGCTTCCCTCCCCGACCAGCACCCACAATGAACCTCTTCCAGGGTTCGCCCAGCACAGGGATAGTTCTCTCCTAAACCACATGTGACTGGGTCGGGTCCAGAATCCACTAAACACAGCCTGGCTGGGGCTATAAACAACGATAGCCTCGCTCTAGGCTTAACCTCCCCTCCTTTACCCAGTGTAAAAACATACACTCACGGTTGAAGCTGCTGCAGGATTGAAAGGAATAGGTAGACGGATGTATTTACAGCGCTGACAGCTGGCAGAAAGGGTTTGGTGGTAGTTGTTAAACTGTGAGTCTCTGGAGAACTACAGCCATAACAGGTCGTATAGGCTAACATGTACTGGTACAGAAACAGTCTCAGATTATGTGGGAGAGAAACTCACACAGGAATCATGGCAGTGTGTCTGGAAACATAGGTTGTGGGAGCTGACACAGCGAGGCCTTTTCAAAGCAGGTCGTTAAACAAAACGAAGCAGGGAGAGAGAGAAAAAAAACATTCCAAGTTTGCCAAATATAACACACGTTTAGAGTTTAATTAAAGTGAACACACTCCTCCCTCCACTCTAGTTTAGGGATCAGAGAGAGAGGATGGGAAGGAGTGTGTGTGATCTCAGGAGCAGACAGAGGAGAGAGGCGACCAGGAAGTAGGAATCCAAGGAGGGGGGGAAGATGAACAAAGGAAGGAGTGCAGATTCCTCTCACCAATCCTCCACACGTCTGCTCTCATCCCAACCATCCCTGCTCCTGTCAAACTCCTAAACAACAACAAGCAGCTGCTGTGTTGTTGTTGGCATGAACGTATAATGACTAACTCCACAAACAACCATTAAACTACAAAACACCAACAAACACCAAGACACGTCAAAGTAAAGCCATGGTGAAAAAAAAAGAAAAAAAAATTGCCTGGGTAAACTAAACCAAACTATTTGGCCCCCTGTTGATGGGAAGAGCAGGGGTGGAGATGGGGGTGGTGTGGCACGACTGAGACCCTAACAAGTGGGTTGACTTAGGGCCCCAACTAAAACTGTCGATAATGGTCCTGCTACAACAGAGCAGGCAGCCGGAGGCGGACAGAGAGGGCCTGTCCCAATCAGGCATGGTGCTAACTAGAGGTCGACCGATTAATCGGAATGGTCGATTAATTAGGGCCGATTTCAAGTTTTCATAACAATCGGTAATGGGTATTTTTGGCCACCGATTCGCCGATTTAAATTTTTTTTTTTTTACACCATTATTTAACTAGGCAAGTCAGATTAAGAACACATTAAAAATGCAAACATGCGTTTTTCTGGATTTCTTTTGTTGTTATTCTGTCTCTCACTGTTGAAATAAACCTACTATTAAAATTATAGACTGATCATTTCTTTGTAAGTGGGCAAACGTATAAAATCAGCAGGGGATCAAATACTTTTCCCCCCCACTGTATACTGTTACACTGACAAGACTTAAGTGCCTATAAGAACATCCAATAGTCAAAGGTATATGAAATACAAATCGTAGAGAGAGAAATAGTCCTATAATTCCTATAATAATTACAACCTAAAACTTCTTACCTGGGAATATTGAAGACTCATGTTAAAAGGAACCACCAGCTTTCATATGTTCTCATGTTCTGAGCAAGGAACTTAAACGTTAGCTTTTTTACATGGCACATATTGCACTTTTACTTTCCTCTCCAACACTTTGTTTTTGCATTATTTAAACCAAATTGAACATGTTTCATTATTTATTTGAGGCTAAATTGATAGTATTTATGTATTATATTAAGTTAAAATAAGTGTTAATTCAGTATTGTTGTAATTGTCATTATTACAAATAAATAAATAAATAAATAATTGCCACCTTAGCATAGATACACTTGACATGGTCCAGGAACACACAAAGGACAGCCTACTACGAGAAGCAGGCAGGATAACCAAATATACTGTAGAGGTAAGCCAAATACAGACCTGCTATAAAACATATAAGAAGGTAGAAGGCATTTCAATGAACAGCATGTCGGTCTGTTCATCTGCAGCCAGCCAGTGCCCCCCCTCTCTGGGAGTTATTTGTCCAGCATGGTGTTGTGATGCTCAGACTGTCTCCCCTCTGGATATGACTGGGATTACCAATGACCCAGACAGGGCTGTCTGATGTCTGACAGAGGAATAACAGAACCACAGCAGACTGGACTAGCCTAAACCTGTAGAGGCCATTCTCTCCCTTTCGGTTCAACCTCTTTCAGACTTTCTCTGAACAGTCATACTGTCAGCTTCAGCACTTTCACCAAAGTGAGAGGAAAGAAACCTAATGCTGGGGAGTGGGGGAGGGGCACATGGGGTGGAGGGGCTACTGACAGCTGGTTCTCTTCCTCCCCTTTCAAGAGCAACATGTAGACCAGCTCATACATATGGACCCATTTCATAACCACTCTATTCCAAACAGAACCAGGCTTTTATCCCTGCAGAGCATTCAGACATCGGAAATGCATTAACTGTAGGGATGCACGAGATATATATATATATATATATATTTAAAAAATAATAAAAAATAAATACATTTTAATAAAAATTTAAAAAAGACGGTGAACATATCGAAATTGGACAACATTAGCTAAAAATGCCAACATCGGTATCGGCCCGATGTCTACTTTAACACCGATGTAAAAGCTACTGTGCATACCTATATAATGTAGGTACATGACGTAATTACACCAAGTAAAATGTTGCGCTGCACGTGCAACACAGCATTCCTAACCTAGCCCACAATGTCTGCTGTGTGGATCGAGCAGTCAACAAGTCCAGCAGTCATTTGAAAGTGTAAGAACATTTCAGCGTGACAACTCAAATGCGAAATCCATCAAAGCCAAGATAATGGAATTCATTGCCCTTGACAATCAACCGTTCTCCGTTGTGGGTAATGTTGGCTTCCGATGACTGGTCGAGCACCGGTACACACTACCAAGGGTGCTATTTTTCAGATGTTGCCCTACCGGAGTTACACAGTAATAGCGTCACTGCTATTAGCTTCACGACATACATACTATGGAACGCCGTTTGAGTCTTTGAGTGTCATAAACTATACAGTAACACTGTCAAAGATGTACAAAACAAAGTCTGCAAACAAGCAAACACCGGCCACGAACGATGTGTTTACAATACCGCATTGGTAATAAAGCATCATTTCTTCGACCGCAACATCTGGGGTAGCTAGCTTTAGCTTGGTACCTAGCTAGCACCAATACAACCAGCCTGAAAACAATGACCAGTAGAAACTGCAGTCATTTTCATTATACTTAGCAATGATTTAGGAATCCTTGTGAGTAAGTATTAGCTAGGTTGCTACTTGTTGTTCGCCTATTGAAATTGAACTTCAGTTCATAAAAATCAATAGCTAGCCAGCTACTTAACCCTGTTGCCCAAAGCTAACATTATAAGCAGCCAACTAGCTTCATCTGGCTAGTGATGCTCGACCGGACCTTGTTATGTGTTGTGAAGCTAGCCACAATAAGGATTAGGCACAATAGTGGAATTTGCGGTTTGCCTTCAAAATAAAAGTATGTCATTGACAGTGAATACAAATAGTAGAATTATGCCATACTTTTATTTTGAAGGCTAACAGCAAAGTCCACTATTGTGGCTAATCCTTATTGTGGCTAGCTTCACATAGATGGGTCCAACCACCATTAATCAAATAAGAACTGTCTTATAAATTAGGGTTATTTTAGATGACACCAAGCTGTATAGTTAGCTAGCTAACTATAGCTACTGAAACAGATGATGTCGTGTTATTTGACGTGTATCTTTTTTGACATGCAAAAGACCCAAACAGGGTTCCATAAAAATCCTGGTTGAGAATGAAATGACTGAACAACGAAACAGCACAGCGAGTAAGTGAAAGAAATAGGTTTTGATTATGTTTTACTGGTAATGGGGACATACGTAAAATGCCAACAAAATATTTTTGGGGTCAGTGTGGTGTGTATGTAACCTTTATTTAACTAGGCAAGACAGTTAAGAACAAATTCTTATTTACAATGACAGCCCGGACGACGCTGGGCCAATTGTGCGGCACCCTATGGGACTTCCTATCACAGCCGGATGTGATACAGCCTGGATTCGAACCAGAGACTGTAGTGACGCCTCTTGCACTGAGATACAGTGCCTTAGACCGCTGCGTCCGTGTGTGTGTGTGTGTGTTAACTCTTTAACTGTACTAGAATGCTTAAAAGGCCGCAAAGATTTAAAAATAAAATAGTTTTTTTGGCAAGGAAAATATTGGATATCGGTATCAGTCAAAAATGTCATATCGGTGCATCACTAATTAACTGTGCAGTAGACTTGTCTCATTGTCCATCTCTTGCTCAGATTCTTTTTTATTTCAAGTCAACGTGGCCCTGACAGCAGGCCTCCACTTTCACGCTGTAGCCGTTCTTTTGTCCTCTGGAAGGGAGCCATGGCCGATAATACAAGGGTTGCTGCAGTCCTCTCCTCTGGCCAGGCAGCATGTGAGTTGCATAATCCAGTAGCACACTTACATAAGGCCTGGAGAGGAGGAGAAAGGCAGAACTCTCGCATGAATAAATACTACATTAAACTAATCAGACATCTAATCCAAGCTCAGCACAGGAGTGACATCCCTAACCCTGCTCTGCTGTCACTGGTCTGACTGGGGGGGATAAAGGGCTAATGCTATATGACTCTACACCCTGGTTCAAAACGCTCAGAGGGCACAGCTTTGTACACTACACTGGTGGAGAGGTGAAAACACAGCTGTCAGGTGTGCGTCTCTTCAGGAGGAGTCTCCAGTACAATGACGGTGGTAACAAATCGTGGTCCTGTTCCAGGGAGCGTTCTCAGAAGCCCCGTCGTCGTGAAGGGTCTGGGTAGACCAGATGTTCAGACAGTACCCCGTGGTTGGCTGCTGTGGTAGACAGACACAAATAATACCCAGCCTTCATAGGAGGGATGCATTGACAGACTAATGGCGCAGTGAAGCTACAGGCAAGTCTTCAGGAATTTGGGAGGGGGGCTACACCTGGGGGAAAGGAGACGTGTTGCTAACAGAGGCATGCTAAATGCCAAAAGGACTCTCCTCCAACAATAACACATTATCATGATGAGAAGGAGAAACTTATGGATCTAAGAAAAACAACGTCACGGAAGATTAACTATGGATAAAATTTAAATCTAAAATGGCAATAACAATTTTACTTCCATCTCGTTACAAGTTCGACCCAATTAGATGTCATCTGGGCCTTCTCTATGTTTCTAGCTGGCCAATACAGTCTGCAGTCTTGGCTCCCCATCTTAGACCTCTGTTGGGACTTCAGACACTGGTCTGGAGTCACATCCTCTCTGGGGAATTAAATTATACTTACAGGAGAGGGATGTTTGTTTCGAACACTTTGTAAAGCACCACCACACTTTGATTAGCAATTACAGAAATATAACAAAGCAGCTGGTTCACTCAGTCCAGTCACTGCCCCACAGCAGGGTTCTGTTGCAGTGTGTATGACATTCCTCTATTCAGACCATGCCAATTTACATTCCTCAACAACCGATTTATGCTTGAAATAGTCTATACACTGAGTATACATTCGTCAGGGCATGGACTCTACAAGGTGTCGAAAACGTTCCACAGGGATGCTGGCCCTTGTTGACTCTAATGTGTCCCACTGGTGTGTCAAGTGTAAGTCGCTCTGGATAAGAGCGTCTGCTAAATGACTAAAATGTAATGTAAATGTAAGTTGGCTGGACGTCCTTTGAGTGGTGGACCATTCGTGATACACACAGGAAACTGTTGAGTGAAAAACCCAGCAGCGTTGCCGTTCTTGACACAAACCGGTGTGCCCGGCACTTACTACCATACCCCGTTCAAAGGCACTTATATTTTTTGTCTTGCCCATTCACCCTCTGAACGGCACACATACACAATCCATGTCTCAAGGCTTAAAACATCCTTCTTTAACCTGTCTCCTCCCATTCATCTACGCTGATTGAAGTGGATTTAACAAGTGACATCAATAAGGGATCATAGCTTTCACCTAGATTCACCTGGTCAGTCTGTCATGGAAAGAGCAGGTGTTCTTAATGTTTTGTACACTCAGTGTAATTAGAATAATACTTTCCCTGAACGTCTGCTGTGCAAACAACTCAATACACGTTTGAGTCTAAAAGCAGCAAAAACAATAGTAACAATTGGTTCACTATGATGGACTGAATTTTAGTTCTCCTTGCCACATTAAAGCTGCAATAGATATCTTTTTGGGCGACCTGACCAAACCCACATAGAAATGTGTGTGTGTGTGTGTGTGTGTGTGTGTGTGTGTGTGTGTGTGTGTGTGTGTGTTATAGATCTGTCATTCTCATTTAAAGCAAGTCTAAAAAGCGGTAGATATGTTCTATGTGCGCTAGTTCTATGATTCCGGTTCCTAAGTTTAGGTTTTGTGTCTTTTACTTTTGTACACCAGCTTCAAAACAGATGAAAATACAATATTTTTGGTTATGGAAAATATATTTCACAGCGGTTTGGATGGTACAATGATTCTCTACACTATCCTTGCTTGCTTTGTCACAAACTGAAATTCGGAGAACTATTAGAATTTTTGCAACCAGGAAATGGCGAAGAGAATTCTACAATAGCTCATCCACATTTAACGCTTCAAGATGCACTAAGAGTTCAACTTAAAATGTTGATAAAGCAGTTTCCTTCTGACAGCCAGTACTGTGCATTTGTACTAAAACGAGACACTGTTTTGCTAACACTATTATCAGTCTAGTGTCCCAGGTGGGTTTCCAGAAGGTTAATCAGGTTATGTACCCATAACACCACATGTTAAACAAGCTACACTGCCACCGAGACGACCTTGGCCTATATCTCCGACCTCCTCGTTCCCAAGTTCCCAGTATTTATTTAAACTGTGGGTTTTGCGAAAGAGATGCTCTTGACGTCTGTTTAAAGTTCAGTCTGTTCAGCGCTGGCATTGTCTTAAAAAACATTTCCCCCAAAACCAAAGCAAAAACATATTTTGCTTGAAGGCAGGAAGTCCACTACATTAGTGTAGTTGTAGGTAGGATTATGACTGGCACACACTCAACATTAACTTTAGAACTCTACATAAGTGTTTTTGTCTTGTTTTTATTCATTCCTTGCAGTGGAGGGGATTCGGGTACGTCAAACAAGCAGTGCTTTGAGCCAGAAGAAAAACAGTTAACTGTACCTGACAATGGAGGCCAATAAGATCCTTAAGGAAAACGTATGTTGACTGTGTGCACCTCAGTAACATGTTAAGTCCATCTTAAGAATTAAACATTAGTTGTGTTGTTACGTGTTAAAAACATTAAGACTATGTCACCCAGCAGGCTATGCGAGGGTGGGGGAGTTGTGTAGCCATGCCATGCATACTTCAAGGACATTTCTAGCTGACGTATCTGTTTATTAAAAAGTAGTTAAACCTACGCTCCGGTTTGTCATCAAACGAAGAACAGGGGCTGTATTGGAATATATTGATGAGCAAGTTGATGAGCAACTAACGGAAGAGAAATTGAAACTGTACCCGTTTCCCGGTCATAGATAGGCTTAGTCCTCCTACTCCTGTGCAGTTAACAGGCAATCTAGCCGACAAATGGAAACGCTTCAAGCAGAAATCCAATATCTACATAGCAACCAGTGGAGCGAGGGGAGATAAATGGAAGCTTTCAATTTTTCCGCATGTTATTGTTGGGGATGCATTGGACATTTACAATAGCTTTCAGCTAGACGAGGCAAACTTGACATTGACAGGGCTCATGGCTTAATTTGAGCAGCACTTTGTATCGAGCCAGAACATCACGTTCGAGAGATAAAAGTTGATCTAATGATCAGAAACAGGGAGTCAGTTGACCAGTACTTGGCTGAGCTGAACACACGGAGCAAAACATGTGTCTTTCAGATTTTCAAATTCACTAGTGAAAGACAGGATTGTCTGTGCCATACTTGATAATTGACTCAAGGAGAGATTGCTGCGTGAGCAAGATGTAACTTTGGATAAAGTAGTGAATGTGTCGAGCAGCTGAAACCACCAGAGCACAAGCTAAAGAGCTGCGCAGGGATGAGACGTCAGTGTATGCAATACAAAGAGAGGAGCCACACACACACACACACACACACACACACACACACACAAAACCACCAAAAGAGAAAAATCGAAATACCACATGGGGAAAATGTGGAGTTATCCACAAGCCAAAAAAATTGCCCTGCATATGGCAAATTATATAACTACAAAAGCTGAATGGATTGTGCCATTGAATGCGAATTAAACTACAATACCATCCAAGCTCGATACTGGAGCGCAGGTAAACCTGTTGTCGCTGGATGACTACAAAACACTGAATGTGAAGAGCAAAATACACCCAATGAAAATCGAGGTTACTAGTTATACTGGGGAGAACATAGCAGTCAAAGGAAGCTACATAGTAACTTTACAGCACAAAGGAAAAACATTTCAAAGCACAGCTGCTGAACGTGGAAAAGAGTGTTCAGCTTATCCTAGGAATCAGTGCTTGTGAAAAGCTAAATTTGGTGAAAAGAGTATGTAGTGACAGACTGAAAATGACCAAGAATCACTACTGACTGAGTACGAGGACGTGTTTTAGGGTCTCGGATGTTAACCTGGAGAACACAAAATATGTATCGATGACAAAAATACTCCAGTTGTGCATGAAAAAAGCTCAAGGAGGACCTCGGACGCATGGAAAAGATGGACATCATCACAAATATGGATGAACCTACAGATTGGGTAAGCTCACTGGTTATTGTGGTGAAAAAGAACGGTGATCTCAGGATATGTCTAGACCCGAGAGATCTCAAAAAAGCTATCAAGCGAGAGCATTTCAAGTTGCCAACCAGAGAAGAGATAATGTTGCAGTTTGCTGGAGCAAAGTGGTTCAGTAAGCTTGATGCCTCATCAGGATTCTGGCAAATAATGCTAGATGATGCAAGCTCAAGGCTAGGCACATTCAACACACCTGAGGGAAGGTACAGATTTCTTTGTCTGCCATATGGGATTCTCTCAGCGCCAGAGGCCTACCACAAGACAATCTATGAGCACATTCCAGGACTAGAGACCATGATGGACAATATCATCGTCTGGGGGTCCACAAAAGAAGAACATGACGTGAGAGTGAGACAAGTGCTGGACCTGACACGGAAAGTCAACCTGAAACTAAACAAGGACAAATGCGAGTTTGGTGTGAAAACACATACCTTTGTGGGAGACGCACTTTCAGAGGATCGAGTCAAACCAAAGCCGAGGAAAATCATCAGCCATCAACAATATGGAGTACCCGAAGAACAAGGACGACGTCAGACGCTTCATGGGCATGAAGCGTCTGAAAAGTTTTGCAAAATTCATACCTCAACTGTCAGCACAGTACACACCACTCAGATGTCTTCTGGAACAGACAAACAAATGGATATGGACTCAAACAGGAAAACTGCTTAAAAAACAACCTGAAGACAATCACAGAAGAGCGAGTGCTCAGGTTCTATGATACAGAGAAAAGCACAAGGATTTCTGCATTCGTGTCACAGTTTGGCCTGTGAGAAGTTCTTCTGCAACAGCATGACGACACATGGCAACCCGCTGCTTATGCGTCCAGAGCCTTGACAGGCACAGAAACAAGGTATGCACAAATAGAGAAAGAACTACTGGCGAACATACGTTTGCAAAAGGTTTCACCAATAAGTCTACAGATAAGCCTTTGAAGTAGAAACTGACCACAAACCACTGGTGTCAATCATGTCTAAGCAACTGAATGATTGTCCAATAAGAATCCAGAAAATGTTGATCAGACTGCAAAAGTATGACGTGAAGATGATATACACCCCGTGAAAGTGAAATGTCTGCCGCTGACACTCTTTCTCGAGTAGTTGACAAGAAAGAGAGCGCCGACACACAGAAAATCAGATTCAGGCCTATGTCGATATGATCGTAGCATCACTTCCTGTGACTTCTGAGAGAATGGAGCAGATCAAAAGAGAGACAGCAGCTGACCAAAGAATGACAGAGTAGAAAGAAACAATACTGATAGGATTGCCCACACAGAAAAACAACTGTCCAAAGAAAATACAGGATTGCTGGATGTGCAGAGCAGAGCTCACTGTTGTGGATGACAGTGTTCAAAGGCAACAAGATTGTCATTGCCATGACACTACGCAAAGCAATGCTACAGAAAACACACAAGGGCTACTTGGCTGAGGTAAAATGCAAACAACGAGCATGAGAAGTGATGTACTGGCCAAGAATGAACCAGGAACTCAGCCAGACCACTGCTTCATGTGAACTGCGTTTGACCTACAGGCCAAAGCAGCAAGCAGAGCTGCTAATGCCTCCTCCAGCACCCAACAGACTCTACCACAAAGTTGGAGTTGACTTTGACTGCAATGGCAAAAGTCACATTGTTGTTACCGACTACTACTCAAACTACCCTGAAGTAGCAACACTGCCAACTACCTCCAGCAAAGCTGTAATCACCTACCTGAAATCAGTCTTCACAAGACATGGGGTTGCGTCTGAACTGTACTCCGACAATGGCCCGTAGTTCTCAAGTTCCGAATTCCAATCATTCGCTACCGATTGGGGATTCAGACAACACCTACAGCCCCAACAGCTTAGCAGTGAGTTCAGTCAAAATTGGCAAAGGTCTGATGAAAAAAGGCACACGATGGGAAGGAGGATTTCCTGAAAAGTCTAATGATCTACCACAGCGCACTGCTGCAGAACAGACTTTCACCAGCGCAAATGTTGATGGGACGTCGCATCAGAACCAACCTACCCATCCATGAGGACATGCTAACACCCAGAGATGCTCAAAGTCAAACTCGCAAAGGAAAAAACAGAAAGACAAACAAAAACAGCTACACGACAAAAGTGCAAGACACTTACCTGACACGACCAAAAAGGTAACAGAATTTCACATTTAATCACTTAATTCATAAACAAACAAAAGTGATAGTAAAAACACTAAGTAATTGATATGTCTTGTTACTTCTGTGAACTTTCATTATCCTCCATGAGGGAGAGAAATTTGAATTTATTTGAAAGATTTGGGTTTTGGTAATGGAATTAAGGCACAAGGAAATATTTATTAAAATTAAAGCAGGCAGAATAATATCTCCAAAACGAAATATAAGTGTTGATATTAGTTGGCAGGGGTCTTTACTTCAACATCACTGTGCTTTGCATTTCTAATACCTTTAAGACTTTTTCTGGAAGATGTTTTCTGTTTGATCAGAAAGCAAAGCCTTTTGCTTAGTCCTAATTTTTAGGATGGAAATGGCTGAAAAATGTATATATGCCTTAATTTTCCTGAAATATAGAGACTCTTAGCATTTATTTGACACCAAATTTGAAATGCTTCTGTGAACTTCACATGTTGGTGTTCATGGGTCTTTTTACATGGAAATGACCATATGAGAAATACATCAAAACACAAACATGTTGACGTAAAGAGCCATGCCGACTAATTTCAACACTTATATATAGTTTTGTAGAATTTTTTTAGCTTCTGTAAATGTAAGAAATATTTCCATACGCCTTGTAATTCAATTATCAAAATCCCACTCATCTTTAAGATATTTTCTAATTTCGCTCCCTCATGAGAGAGGATAATGAAAGTTCACAAAAGTAACAAGTAATGGTCGACCTACCAATTACTTGTAGTGATTTAACTGATTTCAATTTTGTTTATTCATTATTAACTGATTAAAATTCAGAATAATAAAATAATTTTAAAACATTAGTAACACCAACTGACATTTACTCCTGAGGTACTGACCTGTTGCACCCTCTACAACCCCTGTGATTATTATTTGACCTTGCTGGTCATCTATGAACGTTAGAACATCTTGAAGAACAATCTAGCATTAATGGCCATGTACTCTTATAATCTCCACCCAGCACAGCCAGCAGAGGACTGGCCACCCCTCAGAGTCTGGTTCCTCGCTAGGTTTCTGCCTTTCTAGGGAGTTTTTCATTTTACATGACATTTTAGTCATTTTAGCAGATGCTCTTATCCAGAGCGACTTACAATAGTGAATGCATACATTTCATCATTTTTTCCCCCCTGTACTGGTCCCCCGTGGGAATTGAACCCACAACCCTGGCGTTGCAAACACCATGCTCTACCAACTGAGCCACACGGGACTTTTCCTATCCACTGTGCTTCTACATCTGCATTGCTTGCTGTTTGGGGTTTTAGGCTGGGATCTGTATAGCACTTTGTGACATCTGCTGATGTAAAAAGGGCTTTATAAATAAATTAGATTAAGTAACAGAATTACTACAAGTGAATTGGCAACAATGGGAAATAATAGTCACAAACCACAGTTGGGTCACCTGCTACTGTCCTCCATTCCACTGGCATACTTATGTTCAGCTCATAGCAGTTCTCTCTGTCTTTCTATTGTCCTTTGGTAAAACCAAGAGAGTGTTAAGAGTCTGGAGAATCTCACTCACTCACCTACCCATGAGCCACCCCCCTCTCTTTCCATTTACTGTAACCAGCATTCTCACCCACTGAGCACCGACCAACACCGGACATCCATGGACGTTGAAAAGTAGTTGAAATTTGGTCAGTCCCCCCTGGCCTTGCTGTTAAAGTCCACAGATGGACTGGACCAAATCTGAACCAATCATAGACGTACGTTTCACAAGTTTGGACAATACAGTGAGCAGAGTACAGTCCAATACAGTAAAGAAAGAGTACAGTAAAGTATAATGTACTATACTCTGCTAGATTGTACTGCACTGTACGGAACCCTACACTGTTCTGCTGTGCTGTCGAAACTTGTGAAACATGACATTTGGAGAATCTCATTCATATCCATAATTATGCATTTCTGTGTAGTACAGATCAGGGACCCGTGATGTAATTCCATTACTGGGTGTAAATCCACTTCACTTACTGTAGTTCAATAACCAATAACCATGCGTCATGTTAATTTGGAGCAGATGCCTACCGAGTGGCACAGTGGTCTAAGACACTGCATTGCAGTGCTAGCTATGCCACTAGAGAACCTGGTTCGAGTCCAGGCTCTGTCGCAGCTGGCCACAACCGGGAGGACCCATGGAGCGTCGCAGAATTGGCCCAGCGTCGTCCGGGTTAGGGGAGGGTTTGCCGGCAGGGATGGCCTTGTCCCATCGTGCTCTAGCGACTCCTGTGCGGGCCAGGAGCAATGCACACTGACACAGTCGCCAGGTGTACGGTGTTTCCTCTGACACATTGGTGCGGCTGGCTTCCGGGTTAAGCAGGCATTGTGTCAAGTAGCAGTGTGGCTTGGCTGGGTTGTATTTCGGAGGATCCACGGCTCTCGACCTTCGCCTATCCCAAGTCCGTACGGGAGTTGCAGCGATGAGACGAGAGTAACTACCAATTGGATACCACGAAATTGGGGAGAAAAGGGGGTAAAAGTAAAATTCGGAGCAGATATCTAACAGAGTTCTTGGCAAACGTGGTCGCATTAAAACCTGAGGGAGATTTTTAAAAAAATCTGTTACCAAAGTTTACATCAGCACAGCTCTTCCACTAAATTATTTTTAATACATTTTTCTGTGGAAATTGTTAAAAGTAATCCTTGTGCATAGAGTTGAATGGTTTGTTAAACATTGAAATTCCATTCTTGTGGAATTGACCCAATGTAAAACAATAAAACCCATCTATCTATGCTTTGCATGTATACCAGTGGTTGCAACAGGTGGCCTGTCACAAAAATCAGCCAGCTAGTCATTTATTTTGGTCCCCCCAAAGTTGTTTGTTTTTGTGTGTGTGTGTGTGTTTGTATAAAAAAAGCCAACTTTGAATATGACTTTGAGCATGGTGAAGTTATTAATTACACTTTGGATGCTGTATCAATACACCCAGTCACAACAAAGATACAGGCGTCCTTCCTAACTCAGTTCCCGGAGAGGAAGGAAACCGCTCAGGGATTTCACCATGAGGCTAATGGTGACTAAGTACAGTTAAAGAGTTTAATGGCTGTGATAGGAGAAAACTGAGGATGGATCAACAACATTCTAGTTATTCCACAATACTAACCTAAAGGACAGGGTGAAAAGAAGGAAGCCTGTAGCAAATAAAAATATTCCAAAACATGCATCCTAGGCACAAAAGTAATACTGCAAAAACTTTTGCAAAGCAATTCACTGTGCTAATATTGGATTTGCCCCAAAAATATTACTGAGTACCACTCTCCATATTTTCTAGCATAGTGGTGGCTGCATCATGTTATGGGTACGATTGTATTTAAAAAAAATAGTTATTTAACTAGGCAAGTCAGTTAAAACTCTTTAGGGATACGGGGTAGCATTGGGAAAATTTTGTGCCCAGAGTAAACTGCCTGTTACTCAGGCCCAGAAGCTAGAATATGCATATAATTGGTAGATTTGGATAGAAAAGTCTAAAGTTTCCAAAACTGTTAAAATAATGTCTGTGAGTATAACAGAACTCATATGGCAGGCGAAAATCTGAGAAAAATCCAACCAGGAAGTGGGAATTCTGAGGCTTGTAGTTTTCAAGTGAATGCCTATCGAATATCCAGTGTCTGTGGGGTCCGATTGCACTTCCTAGGGCTTCCACTAGATGTCAACAGTCTATAGAAGTTGTTTCAGGCTTCTATTGTGAAAGGGGAGTGAATAAGAGCACTCTAAGCAGATGGCCCAGGTGAAAGCCTTTAGTTTAGTCACGCGCATGTCCGTGAGTGCGAGCTCTGTTCCCTTTCCTTTCTAATGAAAACATTATTGTCCGGTTGAAACATGATTGAATATTTATGATAAAAACACCCTAAGGATTGATTAGAAACATCATTTGACATGTTTCTACGAACTCAAATGGAACTTTTTTGATTTTTCGTCTAGACTTTGTGCCCGCGCTTTGTGCATTTGGATTACTGGAGATGAACTTTATCGAACAAAGCAAACATTTATTGTCCAACATGGAGACCTGGGAGTGCCGTCAGATGAAGATCATCAAAGGTAAGTGATTCATTTTAATGCCATTTCTGACTTTTGTGACACCTCTCCTCGGTTGGAAAATGGCTGTATGGTTTATGTGGCTAGGCGCTGACCTAACATAGTCGCATGGTGTGCTTTCACCGTAAAGCCTTTTTGAAATTGGACACAGCGGCTGGATTAACAAGAAGTGTATCTTTAATCTTATGTATAACACTTGTATCTTATATCAATGTTTATGATGAGTATTTCTATAATATGATGTGGCTCTCTGCATTTTCACCAGATGTTTGTTTGAGACAATGTATTTCTGAACATAACACGCCAATTTCAAATGAGGTTTTTGGACATAAAGATTAACTTTATCGAACAAAACAAACATTTGTCTAAAATGGAGTCCTGGGAGTGCCACCAGATGAAGATCAAAGGTTAGTGATTAATTTTTTACGCTATTTCTGACTTTTGTGACACCTCTCCTTCTTTGGAAAAAGGCTGTATGGTTTTTTGTGGCTAGGCGCTGACCTAACATAATCGCACGGTACGCTTTCACCGTAAAGCCTTTTTGAAATCGGACACTGTGGTTGGATTAACGAGAAGTTTATCTTTAAAATGGTGTATAATACTTGTATGTTTGAGGAATTTTAATTATGAGATTTCTGTTGTTTGAATTTGGCGCCCTGCAATTTCACTGGCTGTAGGCCAGGTGTTCCGCTAGCGGAACCCCCTTCCCAGAAAGGTTAAGACCAAATTCTTATTTACAATGACGTCCTACCCCAGCCAAACCCCCCCCTAACCCGGACGACGCTGGGCCAATTGTGCATCGCCCTATGGGGCTCTCGATTACGGCCGGTTGTGATACAGCTCAGGATCGAACTCAGGTCTGTAGTGACGCCTTTAGCATTGCGATGCAGTGCCCTAGACAGCTGCGCCAGTCGGGCCCCGTTAAACTCCCCATTACTTAATGATTTTCAGGATAAAAAATAAACGGAATGGAGCCAAGGGGTAAAATCCTAGAGGAAAACCTGGTTGTCTGCTTTCCACTAGACACTGGGAGATGAATTCCCCTTTCAGCAGTATAATAACCTAAAACACAAGCCCAAATCTACACTGGAGTTGTTTACCAAGACAGTGAACGCACCTGTGTGGCCGAGTTACAGATGACCTATATCTGCTTGAAAACGGTCGTCTAGCATTGATCAACAACCAATTTGACAGAGCAAGAAGTATTTTGAAAAGAATAAAATGGGCTTACCCAGAAAGACTCTCAGCTATAATCACTGTGAAAGGACCACCAGAGGGCAGGCTGGGCTCACGGATAGTAGCCCAACAAGGCATGTGAGACAAGGTAACCAGAGTCAATTAAGCACAGCTGACGGTACTAATGAGATATTCTCTTTCCCCTACAAGAGAGAGGATGGAACCAGCAAGAAAGGAGGAAGATAAACTATCGTTGGGGAATGGCTACGGAGAGAGAGGTGCTATCCATGAAGAGCCATTAAGACGGTGATGAATATGTGATTGTTGTTATAGTTTGAAGATAATCGTAATGTGATCCTGTGTCATCTAAAGAAGATGTATGTTGTTCCTTTGGAGATTCTCATTGACTGTGTTGGAGTGTTTGTATTGTCAGAAATCCCTCAATAGAGAACTGTGTTGAATCAAGATAACCTACTCTGGACTCGTTTATTCCACCTTTCCACTTCAGAGTGACACCAAATGACTTGGTCCGCTCACATTGGTGGAGAATGTGGGCACTAGGTGGACGAGTGACAAGGATAAGTGAGTAAATCAAGATTCTTCCAGTAGACACAGAGGAACCATTCAAGAACGATGGACAACGCCCTACTACAACAGTTGATCACGGCACAGCAGACAACCATAGAACTCCTGCAACGACAGCTGAGTGGGCGAGAAGAACCTAGAGTGAAGCCTAGAGCGGCTGCTCATGCCATCTTACCTCGTCTCTCCAAGGAGGATGATATCGAGGCCTTCCTCATGACCTTCGAAAGGACGGCCACCTTGGAAGAGTGGCCGCCCACAGAATGGGCGAGCGCATTAGCCCCTCTTTTGACCGGGGTGGCCCAGGAAGCCTATTTTGACCTGGATTCCGGCGAAGCTGCGGACTATGGGCGACTAAAAACCGAGATCCTGTCCCGGTACCAGCTGACTGCCAGAGATAGAGCTGTAAAGTTCCATCAGTGGACCTATATGACTGACCAACCCGTCCGTGCCCAGATCTTCGCTCTAATACGACTGATGAAACAGTGGCTGGAACCCGGAAAGGGAGTAGGACATGTAATAGAGACCCTCGTTGTGGACAAGATATTGAGGGAATTACCCAGTGACTTAAAAAGGGTTGTGGGTCAAACCAACCCGTTGTCAGCCGACGACATAGCCCAGGCGGTGGAAACATACCGATCTACAGGGGAGTTGTTAAAAGAGGACAAGAAGGAACGGAAGGATTCTGCTAATCCCGTACCACGACTCTCCCCGGCACGTCCGCCACCGAAACCTCCAAACCCCCTCCGGAGGTGGGAGAAGTCATCCCCCACACAGCAGGGTCGGTGTTGTAAATGTCAGTCTCCAGACCATTATGCCTCACAATGTCCTAGCAAGGACGAGTCCATGGTCATGGAGTCATCGCTGCCCATCTCCACGCATCCCGGTTCGAGAGGGCATGATCAACACTGTTGGTTAACAGAAATAGCCCCAGCCCCAGAGATTCCGGTTCGAGTAGAAGGACAAGATGTGGTTGCCATTCTCGACTCGGGAAGTATGGTTACGTTAGTAGAGGAGCGGATGGTGACCTCAGCAACACTGATACCAGACAAAGTAGCCGTGTCCTGTATCCATGGAGACACCCACTATTACCCCACCGTGAATCTGTCTATTCTCACTCCGAAAGGAAGGTGTACAGTCAGGGCAGGGAAAGTACCCCAGCTGAAGGTGCCATTATTGATAGGGAGAGACTGTCCTCTATATAAAAGAGCTGCGGCAGATGACGTTATGCATGGGAAGAAGGGGGACAGGAAAGAAGAAAAAAACCAAACCCGACAGGAGGAAGAAGGCCCAACTCTATCACATAAACCTGTTGAAGAAGTACCATGGAAGAGAGGAGGAGGTGACTTTGATGGCCATGGAGGGCCAAGGAAAAGAAGAGGTTCTACCACAGGTGCGCCATGGCCAAACTCTCTTGCCGGAACAGTCGAGACAGCTAGACAAGCTGATTATTCACTTCGGCCGGGTATTCTCTCCATTCCCAGGACAAACAGATGTCTTGTTCCACCATATCCACACTGAACCCGGCAAGAAGGTGCATATCCGTCCGTACAGGATTCCTGAGGCCCGCCGAGTCATCGTCAAGAACGAGGTAAGGGAGATGCTGAGGATGGGTGTGATCGAGCCATCGACGAGTGAGTGGTCCAGTCCCATAGTCCTGGTCCCCAAACCCGATGGTAGTATGAGACTCTGCAACGACTTTAGGAGCGTGAATGCAATCTCTACATTCGACGCATATCCCAGGCCCCGCGTGGATGAACTCTTGGAGCGCTTAGGAAAGGCCAAGTTCATCACCACCCTGGATTTGACGAAGGGATATTGGCAAGTGCCGGTGGCTCCAGAGGACCGCCCAAAGACCTCCTTCGCCACACCGGAGGGGCTCTTTCAGTATGTGAGGATGCCCTTCGGACTGCATGGTGCTGCTGCAACTTTCCAACGCCTCATGGATGCCATTCTACGGCCCCATCAAGAGTACGCAGCGGCGTACATAGACGATGTGGTCATCCACAGCGAGGACTGGGATAGTCACCTCCTACGACTACGGGCGGTGCTCATGAGTCTGGAAGCCACAGGGTTGACGGCCAATCCAAAAAAATGCTGGATGGGTCTGTCCGAAGCGGAATACCTGGGGTACACCGTGGGGAATGGGAAAATACGCCCACAGGCAGAGAAGACCAGGGCAATTCGGGACTGGCCTCGACCCCAGACCAAGCGGGGCGTTCGGGCCTTCTTAGGGATAACGGGATATTATCGCCGTTTTATCCCATGATATGCAACCATTGCCAACCCCCTCACAAACCTCATCAAGAAAAACTTGCCAAACCGGGTAGAGTGGAAAGATGAGGCGGAGGAGGCCTTTCAATTGCTAAAAGAGGGCCTGTGTTCTGATCCCGTCCTACAGGCTCCGGACTTCTCACAAGAGTTCATTGTACAGGCAGACGCCTCGGATACGGGGCTCGGGGCCGTACTAGCTCAGGGTGAAGGCGAATCTGAGAGGCCGATTCTCTTTATAAGTAGAAAGCTCAGCGATCGGGAACAGAGATATGCTACTGTAGAGAAAGAGGCCCTAGCCATTAAGTGGGCCCTCGATTATCTCCGGTACTACCTACTGGGTCGGAGGTTTGCATTAGCTACGGACCATGCGCCCCTCACGTGGATGGCTGGTAAGAGAAACAATAACAACCGAATAGCCAGATGGTTTCTTGCTTTACAACCGTTCTCTTTCCATGTCATCCACAGGGCCGGATCGAGGAACGGGAATATTTTGTGTATAACATTTACAAAAGAAATTACATTTTAATCCCACTTTGTAACACAGCAAAATGTGGAAAAGGGTTGTGAATACTTTCTGAAGGCACTGTATGAAATTGTTATTTTCAAATACAATTTTTTTGGGGTCAATATTAGAATTATGTTCCGGCCCCCACAACATTTCACTCTGACATAAATCATCCCACAGCTGAATCTATTTGCCTACCCCTGATACATACCATGAGTGCCAGCTATTTCATTCTGTATTTATAATGCAATTTGAATCAATTTGCATTGTGGCAAAGATTTTTATTAAAAGTTACAACTCACAAGTTGAACCTTAACCCTATGCAGCAATTATCAGCTTGAGCTACATTAGAAGTGGTCATGCCAGAGCTGGTCTAAAGAAGAGGCCAGACTAAGGCCGCTTCCACAATGGCTCCCTATAGGGCCCTGGTCAAAAGTAGTGAATTATATGGTGAATAGGGTGACATTTCAGAGACAACCTAAAGCTCCACCACTGCAGAACAAGGGAGGCCAGACAAAGCTCTACCCCTGCAGCTCTCTGACCCAGAGCTAATGTGAGTGACCAGCAGGCTCCACATGACTGGACAGCTACAATCACACCCACACATTGTCTCAGGCAGGGAGCCTGAATACAGGCATGCTTTCCACTACTCCTTTCCCCTCTGTTCTCATACTCATGCTGTATCTTCCAAAGCTCCCGAACTGTAACAGTTATACACTAGAATAGTTCAACTGTCTCTGCTCTATACGTCTACAGGACAATCCTAATACTGTTCCCCCTCCGTAACCAGCTTACTAGTCGAGGCCACAGCTTCCCCATCTCTGCACTTTATTAATCATGATTATGCAAACAGATGTGGCTCCAGTAACAGGATTAGTAAATTATGCAAAGAAATGATTCCAATCTCCCTGGATCTCCCCGTTTAACTTCTCTAGGGTAGAGGGCAGTATTTTGACGTCCGGATAAAAGGCGTGCCCAAATTAAACTGCCTGCTACTCAGGCTCAGAAGGTAGGATATGCATATAATTAGTAGATTTGGAAACACTCTGAAGTTTCTAAAATTGTTTGAATTATGTCTGTGAGTATAACAGAACTCATATGGCAGGCAAAACCCTGAGAAAAATCCAACCAGGAAGTTTAAAATCTGAGGATTGTAGTTTTTTTTCAATTGATTCCCTATTCAAACTACAGTGACTTAGGGTTCATTTTGCACTTCCTAAGGCTTCCACTAGATGTGAACAGTCTTTAGAACGTTGTTTCATGCTTCTACTGTGAATTTGAAGCGAACAAGAGGGCCTGGAAGTAGATGAGTGAGGAAATGACATGAGCTCAGAGGCGCGCGCTCACGTCAGTTGTGTTCCTTTTCTTTTCTGAAGACATTGGAATTGTCCGGTTGGAATATTACTGAATATTTATGTTAAAAACATCCTAAAGATTGATGCTATACATCGTTTGACATAATTCTACGAACATAAATAGAACTTTGACTTTTTGTCGTGACATTTCGGCGCACTTCCTGCATTTGGAGTAGTGGACTGAACGCGCAAACAAAAAGGAGGTATTTGGACATAAATTATGGACTTTATCGAACAAAACAAACATGTATTATGAACCTGGGATTCCTGGGAGTGCATTCTGATGAAGATCAAAGGTAAGTGAATATCTATAATATTATTTCTGAGTTATATTGACTCCACAAAATGGCGGGTTTGGTTTCGTGTCTGAACGCTGTACTCAGATTATTGCAAAGTGTGCTTTCGCTGTAAAGTTTTTTTGAAATCTGACACAGCGGTTGCATTAAGGAGAAGTGTATCTATAATTCTTTGAATTACAGTTTAATATTTTATCAACGTTTATGATGAGTATTTCTGTAAATTGACGTGCTCATTCAACGGAAGTTTTGGGAGGCAAAACATTTCTGAACATTACACGCCAATGTAAAAATGGGATTTTTGGATATAAATATGAACTTTATCGAGCAAAACATACATGTATTGTGTAACATGAAGTCCTATGAGTGCCATCTGATGAAGATCATCAAAGGTTAGTGATTAATTTTAGCTGTATTTCTGTTTTTTGTGACGCCTCTCCTTGCTTGGAAAATGGCTGTGTGGTTTTTCTTGTCAAGGTGATGTCCTAACATAATCTAATGCTATGCTTTCGCCGTAAAGCCTTTTTGAAATCAGACAATGTGGTTGGATTAACGAGGAGATTATCTTTAAAATGGTGTAAAATACTTGTATGTGTGAGAAATTTGAATTATGAGATTTTTGTTGTTTTGAATTTGGCGCCCTGCTATTTCACTGGCTGTTGAATAGTGTGTCCCGTAGGTGGGACGGTCACGTCCCACATACCCAAGAGAGGTTAAGAGGAAACTACTGTATAACAGCAGGAGGAGAAAGATCCTTAACCCGCTCTTCCTCAGTCTGATGTTGATTGTCCTACAACCTCATAACTCACTGAACAACAGAGAGCGCAGGCAGGATGGGTGAAAGCCAGATGCAATGATGCATGTGGCTACTGACTGATCCATCTAAACTAACGACAGGCCTGGTTACCAGTCAGAGAGAGAGACAACCTTGTAAAAACAGCAGCAAGGTCTCCACACTCACACGCGGGAGGGGGTTGGGAAAGGTAGGGGGTGGGGTGGTGAGTTCAAATTAAACCAGGAGGAAGTGGGCCCTTTGCGGGGCTCTTCCAGGTTCAGTTCCCCCCTGTACTCAGATTAGTCATTACCCAGAGATCTGAGGGTCTTAGTGGGTCCCGGGCAGAGGGGAGAAGTGCACCTCTGCAGCAGCACATCAAATGGATCCTTGTCATGGCAGTGGACCATGGAGGTGATCTAGTGACCACCCTACCCTGGCCCCAGGGGCCTCATTTGACTTTATGTCTCTACTCTGATTGGCTGGGTCCGAGGTCATGTGGTGGAAGAGAGAAGACTATAAATTGACAGACAGTGAGGGGTTCTGGAACTCCATTGTCAGGGATATTTACCTGCTCTGTTCAGTCTTATAAACCCATTCCAGAGTTTCACTCAGAGAGGGGGTGTTTTGCATAAGGAATTTCCTTACCAGCTTTCTCGCAAAACATAGAGAGGGACAATGTTTAAGACTGTTGCTGTTATGAGCAGTATTGTTGTCTCTGTGAGGTTAGAGTCTAGTTAAGTGTTTGTTCAGTCAGTCTGCGGGTCCAGACGACCCATACTGCATTAGAATAGGATCAGTGTGATCAGAGTGACAGAGTCGTGACGCTGAGTCAAACTAATGTCTCTATGCGAGGCCCTGACAGAGGGCAGTATTTCTAGCTACTGACCGTCTCTGACATAGGCCTGGATTGTTCTCCGGGTGGTCAGGAGATACTTGGACAGCGTGACTGAAACCTGTGGTGCTTGTAGGTTGGTACTACCCAGCGCTACTCACCACAGGGGATTTTTACTCCCAGATACACAGGCAGGAATAGGCCTCAGTATGACTAGATGTTAGAACAATGGCCTCCAGTAAGGTTCAATACACAGCTCCAGAATGCTGACTCATTTCCAAAGAAACTACAGTGCGAATTCCTGTAAATAGTACTCACGCTTACACCATGAGTTCCAGTGCAATAAGTTCACCTTGCCCTGCTGCACACATATGAATACTTCACTATCATTACTTAACCCTTCACAAAAAAAAACACCTGATAAAACTAACTCTTTGTTAGGAGAGGCATTGTATAATCTTCCTTCCTACTGGAGCGGCACCCTTTCAACAGACAAATCCTTTGTGTCAGCAATGTGCCATGATAACACCCCACTTTGTTCAGTCTCTTGTATTAAAATCATTGGGAGTATTGTCATAAAACGAACTGTAGCAGTACGTAGCGGGACAGTACACCAGGAAACACAACACAGCCAATGACGTGAACATTCCACATGAAAGGTGATGGATGCATTTGTATGCTGGGGCCGGCTGCAGTCGACTTCCCATGCCTGGTCCCATGCCCGGTCCCATGCCTGGTATACAGGGGAAGAGGCCTCCGCAGGCCTTGTGTATATGGGGGAGGGATGCCGGCTCCCATTCAGTGTTTAGGAGCGGTGCCTTTGGATGAGCAGCGCTCAGTTCAGCCTTACATAGTGAGGAGCATATCATTCAAGCAGGGCTTTTGTTCAGTAATGTCTGGCATGAAAGAAGACGTTCCCATCGACCTCCTTTCGCCTGCAAGCATTTCCCCTTTTAGTTAGCACACAGGACTGATCCATCACACACACATGGAGGACCAGCAGTACAGGACAGTAACCCCCCCCAGTGTGAGGGAAACAAAAGGATCCTGACCGCTAGGTGAGAAAACAGTCCCTAATCATTACATAACCAATGACTACGTAGAAGAAAACGATTGTTTCCGATAGAGCAAACTGCAACACCATATATTAGTCTAGCTCATCCTCACCTTGTCTCTGTATGAAGACTCGGAGCAGCGGGTGGGCCGTAGACACCGCCTTGCAGAAGTTGTCATCATTGTTGATTGGCAGCAGGTCTCCGTGGATGTCAGCGTAGCCAATCATGACCTCCATGTTGGCGATGCGGTGAACGTGCACGATGAGCTTATAGAAGTCCTCGAACTTCCCCGGCTTGACACGGTCCACGGAGAACCGCCGGAACTCTGCTCCATACTGCAGGGACAACACGTAGGGATGGGTTAGCAAGACAGCTGCTTGGTGACAGAGCACAGCCCTGAACACAATTTGAGCCAACCTTATACTTGAATCTCGATCGATATCGACCTGGCCTATAAACGTATAGTAAGACATAAGAGACCTCAGTGGGACAGAGTCCTAAAACGCTAAGTAATCACAGTGTCACAACTGTTTCACATTCTTCTCTAATCCACCACCAAGGTTAGACGATGTTCAGCCAAAACAGAATTTGGCAGACAGACACAATGTTCCTTCAGGATGGCTAAAGAAGATGATTTTCCTGAACTTCACAGACAGTCTAACCACAATAAAACTATTTACACAATGTAACGCTCAAAACAAGCCACGACACAGGTAAAGAAAAGAGCCGTATTGCTATGTCCACGTCTTCCATTTATCCCACTGAAGCAAGGGGGAAGTGGAGGTTTAGGCTTGTCCTAAATGCACCCTTTTCCCTAAATACACAGTGAGCTCCAAAAGTATTGGGACAGTGACAATTTTTTTTTTGGGGGCTCTGTACTCCAGAACTTTGGATTTGAAATGATACAATGACTATGAGGTTAATTAGCTTTAATTTGAGAGTATTTTCATCCATATCGGGTGAACCGTTAAGAAATTACAGCACTTTTTGTACATGGTCCCCTAAAATGTTGGGACTAAAATTATTGGGACAAATTCACTTGTGTGTATTAAAGTAGTCAAAGGTTTAGCATTTGGTCCCGTACTCCTAGCACGCAATTATTACATCAAGCTTGTGACTCTACAAACTTGTTGGATGCATTTGCTGTTTATTTTGGTTGTGCTTCAGGTCATTTCCTGTCCAATATAAATTAATAGTAAATAATGTAGTGTCATTTGAGTCACTTATTGTAAATAAGAATAGAATGTTTCTAAACACTTCTACATTAACGTGGATGCTACCTATGTACAAAAATGCTTTCATTTCTAAACGGTTCACCCGATACGGATGAAAATGCCCCTCAAATTAAAGCTGACAGTCTGCAGTTTAACCTCAGTCATTGTATCATTTCCAATCAAAAGAGCTGGAGTACAGAGCCAAAACAACATTAACATTGTCACGGTCCCAATACTTTTGGAGCTCACTGTAGTCCAGTACTGTTGATCAAGGCCCCTGGTCAAAAGTAGTGCACTATATAGGGAGTAGGGTGCCATTTGGGAAGGAACCTGAAACAAAAGGAACAATGCAGGTGAATGAGTCAGCAGTAAACAAGCCTATCTGGATGAGATGACGCCAACAGACAAAACAGTTCGGGTCAGAACAACATTATACGGGGGTGGACGAACTGACTGAGCATGCACACACACACACACACACCAAGGTTTGCTCAGACAGGATGCCCAGAGGCGTGATTGTCTGTACTGGCGTGTCTGTGTGTGTGAGAGAGAGAGAGACTGGACCACCATGGAGAGCAGCTGGGGTGACCCAGGGGTCACAGCTCTGGTCATGTGACTGACATGGCCAGTAGAAACTATCACTGTATGCGTGGGCACTGGGCCTGCATAACACAAGCTAGGCTTTGTCTCTGACAATAGCAGTCACATTATAACAGTAGTCACTTGTAGATGGTGGCGCACTGTGCTGCAGTATGCTATGGTACGGTAATTATCTTCTCAGAGAGGAAGGCCTAGGTTAGACTGCTGGGAGGTTAGTGTTAGACTGGGCCTGTCATGCAGTTTGTCATTACAACGCGAAATATCATCTGAACATGTTGGTGAGGCAGTGTGATGCCAGGTGTGTTATCCAACTCATACTGATGCCAAACACACACACACACACACACACACACACACACACACACACACACACACCAAAATAAATCAAATGAAACCTACATTTAACAATAAGTGATGAGTTTGTGACAGACTGTTCTCGCTCAGCTTGTGGGCTGAGGTCTTGTGAAAACCACTGAGTCATGATATGATTTTATGAGAAAAACCCCCGAAATAAAATGGATTCAAAAACAGAATCCTAAAAAAGTGCTAGATATGTTAGCTGTTGAAAAGTAGACGTCAGTGTACTTTTTCAGGTTCAGTATGTTACCGTGTCATCCGTGTGACTGAGTTGTTAAACCAGCCTGTGTTTAAAACATGAACACAGCCTGAAGGGAATCAGCCAGCTACAAGTCTGGACAAGATCATGAGCTAAATTTGAATCAGAACCTGAAAATAATACATCACACTAACAAAGAGCACCTCCTCCTCTTTCACAGGAGAATGTTATCGGGTCCTGACAGGTACAGACTGACAGGCTGCGCTGCTCAAGCATTAGGCCGACACGCTGACTGACACGGATGGAGGCCAGACTAAGTTTGCTAATGGCTTCTCTGTCTTATCACGTTTCTTCCCCGTGTGACAATCTAAACTACCCAGCCGAGCTACAGACAGTTTTGTGTGGAGATGCAAATTCCAGTGGTTGAGAGATGAACCGTGATGGGTGAGGGAGGGAGAGGGTGAGAGATACTGCCGGGTGAGTGAAGACATGCTACAGTACCATCTTAAGACAGCTCTACAGAGAACACCTGGCGCTGAGACAAACCAGCCCGTTGCAACACAGCTCGTCTTTGAGAAGCCACGTTGTTCTAGTCTGGTGTTATCAGAACACCACCTGAGAATAGGTTCTCCTCCTGGGTCGGTGAAAAACAGGAACTAAACTCCTTTATGACATCACTAAGAGGCTGATACCGATTGACTCCCTCAGTGGGGAGAGATGGTGCCTGACTGAGGTCACACTCCAACAGGCCTGAATAGAGTGGTGATGGTGAGTTAGGTTGTGTCACTAGAGGATGACACTGGTTGACTCACTACAACAGCCAATTAGTTCTGTGATGACATATTTAGTCCTGCCCTACCTAGCCCAACCCAATACGGCTCTTGATGACAAGTTTCCTCTCCACCTGTCAGAGGTTGTTTCAAACACACAAACAAAACTTTAAACTGCTTGCTCCTTAAGGGGTTCCCAGGAGAGACAAGCCAGAAGGGGGCCCTAACCCTCTGATAGGGCTCCTGATAGAGGACCTCCTTTCACCACAGACAGAGAGACAGACAATGGGTCAGCAGGATTCCAGCCCCGGTATGAATTAGTGAGACTGAATATTAACTCTGAATTAGAGCTGAATACTCACTCAGCCCTCTGAAGCAATAGAGGGGATCAGCTCTGCGGCGGGCAGGCACGGTGCAATGATGCACTTCACCAACGAGAGCCTTGAGCCTTCAAAACACTGCCAGCCACAATACTACACAAAGATTATACAACCTGCCTATGAAGCGTACAGGCTGTGAAATCCACCTGAGGATAAACTAAACATCAGCACCATCCTAAACCTTGTACGAGAGGAGGAAAGAGAGGAATGATGGAGGAACATAACCTGGGCAACAGATATCATAGTAGTAGAAGAATATACTATCAGTACAATATATTGACATGTCAGGATGGAGGAAGGACACGACATGGGCCAGTAGTAAGAGATCTAGTCGTCTGAACTGATCTATTCCACCAATGGCTTCAACGGCACATTTTCGTCTTATCACCCACCAGTGTCTGTTGGTTGGTAGGCATCTGGCACACACTCCAGATGTAGAGTGATGTTTACAGTGTGAGGAGAGAGTCAGACACCCAGCAGGTCAAGAGCTGCTTGTCCTAATAAATACAACGTGTCTCGGTATCTAGCCCACATCGATAGACGATTACATTTTAGTTTTGCAACAATGAGAGAGCATATTTGTGTTAACATATCTAAATAGCTCGGTGTTGGGTCTATTGGAATGTAATTTGGTTGAGAAAGCTCGGCTATAATATTGTAAAGTCAGTCGGCGTATTGTTGTGTTGAAATCAACACGCTGTCAGTGTCAACTCTGTTAGTAGCAAAACAATCAAGTGTAGTTGCAACAAATGTTGCAAAAAATAACCATATCTCGACCGCTACTCTTGCGAATTACCAGGAGACTTTCCTTAGAATAATTAACACATTTAATCGACCCTTCAATGCAAAACCAGTTTTTCTAGAACATCTGCCATGGCATCTGGATTCGCATGAATAGTCCCAATCCTCAGCGGGTTTTCCACTAGAAATGTGAAAAAGTTGCCTTCTGGAAAAATCACAGTAGTTTACAACCAATTCATCAACTAACCAACTGTGGCTTAATTGTTGAGAGTTTGTGAGTTTTCCCATTGCATGTGGCAGGTCGAATCTAGACAAGTAGCAGTACGGTCTACTACCTCTTCCACCACAGCCGAGTCTATTTAGCCAGAAACCCCATTCCAGAGCATGTCAAGTAGCTTAGGCTAACTTATTTAGCCTACTTCAAAGAAAATGATCATGATGGTGTCTAAATGTGTTCCATCGACAGGCTAGTCGGCTTACCTTGCTTTTCACTTCAACCGCGATGCAATCAAAATATTGCAGGGAAGATTGGGATTTATTAAAACTCCGATTCATTTTTGCGGTTCCAGTAAAAGTTCACGCGCGCGCCCACAGAAAAGGGGCTGTTCGGGTCTATGTCCAGTCGCTAAATCCCTTAAATCCCACGTCGTTTAGACGGCAAAGTTTAGTTATCTGACTTCCTCGGTTTGTGCTGCGGTCCGCGACGCATTGGTGAAACTTCAGCGGGGAAATAAAACGAAGACAACAAATCGGTGCCTCTGACTTGGGGGAGTGAGTTCGCAGATGACATCATCGAGCTCCTGCGTGAACGTTTTCAGCTTTCAACCCTCCCAAAACACCCGTCCTCCAAGACGCCAGGGGACGCGATGCCATGGCCAATATACCACGGCTAAGGACTGTTCTTGCGGAGTGCCTGGATACAGCCATTAGCCGTGGTTTATTGGCAATATACCACAAACCCCCGAGGTGTCATATTGCTATTATAAACTGGTTACCAAAGTAATTAGCGCAGCAAAAATACATGATTTGTCATACCTGTGGTATATGGTCTGATATACCACGGCTGTCACCCAATCAGCATTCAGGGCTCGAACCACCCAGTTTTATAATGCTTAGGACCCAAACTACCTGGTTTATAATAAGCATTATAATAAGCATTATAAACTGTGTGGTTCAGCCCTGAATGCTGATTAGGTGACAGCCGTGGTATATCAGACCATATAACACGGGTATGACAAAACATGTATTTTTACTGCTCTAACTCTGCGTTGCGTCGTGCATAAGAACAGCCCTTTGCCATGGTATATTGGCCATATACCACACCTCTGGCCTTATTGCTTAAATATACCACACCTCCTCTGGCCTTATTGCTTAAATATACCACACCCCCTCTGGCCTTATTGCTTAAATATACCACACCCCCTCGGGCGTTATTGCTTTATAGCCTAAGCATTTTGAAACGATTCAATCTGACTGAGAACAATAACCTAGTTTAAAAATCATACATCATTCACTCACTGAATAATACAAACTGGTTTACACCCCTTTGTCCTATTTTTTTCACTAGAAATAATTTAGAGAGATCCACATAATGTGCCAAGAAAGACAAGAGACACCAAGTTATTCAGGGCCAGCCATGAGGATAGAGAATTCTGTAACTGTATAAAGCAGCATGGTCATGGTGTGTGTGTTTATGTATGTGTGTGTGCGTATGTATGTGTGAAGCTGTGTCTGCAGGTTTACTGTCTGCATTCTGGCGGCATGGAGACGCCTGCAGAACGGAACAGCTGCAGCCCAGCCCTCTGCTCCAGGCTGCGAGGCTACGGGAGCATCTCTTGACCTGCTGGGTGTCTGTTGACTCTGTGTGTGAAGCTACCTCCTCCCCTCAAACTGTAAACATCATTCTAAACACTCATGTTTTTCTACTCTAGGCCTGTTGTGTTATTGTGTGTACTATAAAGAAACCAAAAGTGAATATCATTTCATTCTGATTAAGGCCTCAAACAGAATGTGGGAGTTAGGCCTAAAGTTGGATCTGAAAAATATCCATGACTTTAAGATATTACTATGTTATGTAGGATCTATAATAATTGTATTATTTGAGATCATAACAGTTTGGTCAAGATCAGAAGTGTCACTTTGATAGTAACAAAGTTTGTCAAAGTAATATTTAAAACATTAATCATTGTTACAAATTGAGTATTATGGACTGACCAGAAATAAATAAATCAGATGTTAGGTAACGTAGTTCATATTGGTCTGGTATTGAACCAATTGACATACTACTAAACTAGACTATGCGTCAAAAACGACCTGTCTCAAGCTTAGACTGCAGTCCAGTGGAGTGTGGATGTCATTGCACATGCCCATATTTTTGGGATGTTGGCACGGTCGGCATGAGGACCCAGACAGACGTTGATAAAATAGCCTAACTTACAGTCAGTCTACAGATAGTATCAGTATAATACTATATATAGTATAAAGATGAATTTGCAGGAATATTTTATGACTTGTGTTTGTAACAGAGTAGGTTATGTCCGTCTCTCAGTGGGCTCCAACCAGCAATCTTCTGGTCACCGCAGCAACACCTGCAGTCGGGCAGACTCTAATGTTGGGTTCCAAGGATTATTACTAACACTGTCCATTTCTGTTCCCCATCAACTACCTGTGCCACACCTGTAATCATCTAAACTGATAGTGTTTGTCTCTATATCTCTTGGTCTGTCTATTCACTTTCCCTTAATTTCTACTTCTGCTTGGTGTTTAGCTGACCTCTCCGCTCCGGTTTACCAATTGATCAATCAAACAAACAATCGGACTTATTGTTTGTCTGTCTGTGTATCTGAACATAGTCCAATAGTTTACTAAGGGAGAGCGCTCAACTAAATCAATGCTGAAAAGTTAAATAAAGTATTCTTTCTCCCCAGAAAATGCAACAAAGTTGCTCTCAACACTGGACTCTGGGGTATTACTTTGACAGCAGTGTCTGCTCTAGGTGTAACTGTGGCCTGTAGTAGCCTGTCGCCGGCACACCGGCCCCTATCTTTAGGCGTTCGGATCCTTCCCAGCCGGAACAGTTTGGAACAGTTCCTGCATATATTATGATGACATTTTGTGACGTTTTTGTTCGTTTTGGTCTTCGGCAAGGGTTATTTAAGCAACCACGGTCTGTTCACCCCTGTCACAAAATCCTTCGTGCTGTTGTAAGGAGGACCAAGGCCCAGCGGAAGTGTGGATACTCATATTTTAATTTTCAAAAAAGGAGTAGAGCATCCACTGAAAAAACAATAAAAACCACAGTGACAGTCTTACAGGCATACAAAACTCAGTGTAAAAACATCCACCCACAAACCCCAGTGACAAACAACTCCTACATATATGACTCCCAATCAGGAACAACGATTCCCAGCTGTTCCTGATCAGGAGTCACAAGACACACACAAGACTGCCACGTCCTGACCCCCAAACTACTACCACAACTCCATCTGCTGGTCAGGACGTGACAACCCCGCTATCATCCAGAAGGCGAGGTCAGTACATGTGCATCAAAGCTGGGACCGAGAGACTGAAAAACAGCTTCTATCTCAAGGCCATCAGAGACTGTTTAATAGCCATCACTAGCCGGCTACCACCTGGCTACTCAACCCTGCACCTTAGAGGCTGCTGCCCTATGTACATACTGTAGACACGGAATCACTAGTCACTTCAATAATGTTTACATACTGCTTTACTCATCTCATATGTATATACTGTATTCTATTCTACTATATTTTAGTCAATGCCACTCCGACATTGTTCGTCCTAATATTTGTATATTTCTTAATTCCATTCTTTTACTTTCAGATTTGTGTATTGTACTGAATTGTTAGATACTACTGCACTGTTGGAGCTAGGAACACAAGCATTTTGCTACACCTACAATAACATCTGCTAAATATGTGTATGCGACCATTAACATTTGATTTGATTTGATTTATATGGCCAATATACCACGGCCAAGGGCCGGAGTGCCTGGACACAGCCCTTAGCCGTGGTATATTGGCCATATCTCACAAACCCCCGAGGTGCCTTATTGCTATTATAAACTATTTATCAACGTAATTAAAGCAGTAAAAATAACTGTTTTGTCATACCCGTGGTATACGGTCTGATATACCAAACCTGTCAGCCAATCAGCATTAAGGGCTCAAACCACCCAGTTTATAATTAAGCATTATACAACGGATGGGTTTAATCCTGAATGCTGATTGGTTAAAACTGCATACCAGCCAGTGTCTTTTCCAGAAGTTACCAACGGCTAAATCTATGACATTAAAATGCCTATTTACTCTGTTCCATCTGACTGAGCAAACCACTGTCTCATCAGCCCAGCCAGGCAAGTTCTAAACTCCACTATAAAAAAAATCACTGAAGCTGGAGACTCATATTTCCCTCTCTAACTTTAAGCACCAGCTGTCAGAGCAGTTCACAAATCACTGCACCTGTACATAGCGCATCCAATTACCTCATCCCCATTTTGCTCCTTTGCACCCCAGTATCTCTACTTGCACATTCAACTTCTGCACATCTTTTGCTAAATTGTAATTATTTCGCCACTATGGCCTATTTATTTCCTTACCTCCCTTATCTTACCTCATTTGCACACACTGTATATAGAGTTTTTCTATTGTGTTATTGACTGTATGTTTTTTTATTCCATGTGTAACTCTGTGTTGTTGTTTTTGTCGCACTGCTTTGCTTTATCTTGGCCATGTCTCAGTTGTAAATGAGAACTTGTTCTCAACTGGTCTACCTGGTTAAATAAAGGTGAAATAAAATAAACAAAAAAAGCATCTAGATGTTATCTCACATGTCTTTTAGACTAACATTTAGTTTTCAACACCAGAGATTTGTATAAACCTTGCTTTCTGTCTCTCTGACATTTGCAACATTGTTTCAATATTCAAAGACATGAACATGTCAGAAGTCAGGACGAGACAGACAGGCAGGCAGCGTTTCTCAGCCAGTCGAAATCATGAATCAGCTGGCATAATTTATATGGATACATACAGATTTTCCTATTTTGTTGCATTACAACCTGTAATTTAAATGGATTTTTATTTGGATTTCATGTAATGGACATACTCAAAATAGTCCAAGTTGGTGAAATGAACTGAAAAAAAGTACTTTTTTCAAATAATTATAAAAACTATTTATGGAAAATGGTTGCGTGCATATGTATTTGGGATGAAGCCCCTAAATAAGATCTAGTGCAACCAATTACCTTTAGAAGTCACATAATTAGTTAAATAAAGTCCACCTGTGTGCAATCTAAGTGTCACAGGATCTGTCACATGATCTCAGTATATATACACATGTTCTGAAAAGCCCCAGAGTCTGCAACACCACCAAGCAAGGGGCACCACCAAGCAAGCGGCACCATGAAGATCAAGGAGCTCTCCAAACAGGTCAGGGACAAAGTTGTGGAGAAGTACAGATCAGGGTTATGTTATAAAAAAATATCCGTAACTTTGAACATCCCACGGAGCACCAATAAATCCATTATTAAAAAATGGAAAGAATATGGCAACACAACAAACCTGCCAAGAGAGGGCCACCCACCAAAACTCACGGACCAGGCAAGGAGGGTTTTAATCAGTGAGGCAACAAAGAGACCAAAGATAACCATGAAGGAGCTGCAAAGCTCCACAGCGGAGATTGGAGTATCTGTCCACTTTAAGCCATACACTCCACAGAGCTGGGCTTTACGGAAGAGTGTCGAGAAAAAAGCAAACAGGTTTGGTGTTCGCCAAAAGGCATGTTGGAAGAATCCTCAAACATATGAAAGAAGGTACTCTGGTCAGATGAGACTAAAATGTAGCTTTTGGCCATCAAGGAAAACTTTATGTTTGGCGCAAACCCAACACCTCTCATCACCCTGAGAATACAATCCCCACAGTGAAGCATGGTGGTGGCAGCATCATGCTGTGGGGATGTTCATGCTGTGGGGACTAGGAAACTGGTCAGAATTGAAGGAATGATGGATGGTGCTAAATACAGGGAAATTCTTGAGGGAAACCTGTTTCAGTCTTCCAGAGATTTTAGACTGGGATGGAGGTTCACCTTCCAGCAGGACAATGACACTAAGCATACTGCTGAAGCAACACTAGAGTGGTTTAAGGGGAAACATTTAAATGTCTTGGAATGGCCTAGTCAAAGCCCAGACCTCATTCCAATTGAGAATTTGTGGTATGACTTAAAGATTGCTGTACACCTGCGGAACCCATCCAACTTGCAGGAGCTGGAGCAGTTTTGCATTGAAGAATGGGAAAAAATCCCATTGGCTAGATGTGCCAAGCTTATAGAGACATACCCCAAGAAACTTGCAGCTGTAATTTCTGCAAAAGGTGGCTCTGGGTCGCATCCATAGATACAGAACAAAAAGACTGAACTACTGGGTAGCGTCTCTAATGACCAAACCGATAGAACGAACGACCGGCCGGCTTGGGTGGCAACCCTAGATTTGTGTCGGGACTATATCTTGTGGAAGGATGAAATAGTATGAATAAACTCAACAAAATAACCTTTTAAATGAAAATATGCCAATCATTATTTGAACATGTGTGTAATCATTATTTGAACGTGTGTAACCTGTTGTATAAAATTGCTCGTTCGACTTTGTCTCGGGCCTAACAACCTCTGTGCCACTATATCCTCCAAACACCGGCTTCTCTGCATTATCATTTAAATAAGACCACAGGGGGTGTGGTATATGGCCAATATACCAGGGCTAAGGGCTGTTCTAGACCTGTTCTGAACTTCGGCTTGCCTCCAGAAAAAAATTGGTGTGCCCGAACAGCCGTAAAAAAAATTAATAAAAAATAAACATCAAAAGATTTCATCGTAATATATGCACAAACTCTTCCGAACTGATTTGGCGGGGAAGCACGTGGACGCCTTTAGGCACCAAGCAATGTGGATGCTACCATGATTACGGATAGTCCTGAATGAATCGTGAATAATGATAAGTGAGAAAGTTAGACTCACAAATATCACACCCCTAAGACATGCTAACCTCTAACCATTACAATAACAGGGGAGGTTAGCATTTTATATCATACCACCAAGACATGCTAACCTCTAACCATTACAATAACAGGGGAGGTTAGCATTTTATATCATACCACCAAGACATGCTAACCTCTTACCATTACAATAACAGGGGAGGTTAGCATTTTATATCATACCACCAAGACATGCTAACCTCTAACCATTACAATAACAGGGGAGGTTAGCATTTTATATCATACCCCTAAGACATGCTAACCTCTAACCATTACAATAACAGGGGAGGTTAGCATTTTTTGGGGGGGATGATATTTATTCACAATTTACTCAGGACTATCTGTAATCATGGTAGCATCCACATTAACGTAGAAGTGTTTAAAAACATATTCTATTCTTATTTACAATAAAAGTGACTCCAAAATGAAACAACACATTATTTATCATTCATTTCTATTGGGCACAAAATAATTGGAAACGCAACCAAAACAAACAGAAAATGCATCCAACAACCTTGAGGTAATCATTGTCTGATAGGAATATGGGACAAAATACTCAACTTTTGACTACTTTAATTAATGCACATAAGTGAATTTGTCCCAATACTTTTGGTCCATTAAAATGGTGGGACTATGTACAAAAAGTGCTATAATTTCTAAACAGTTCACCCGATATGGAAGAAAATACCCTAACATTTAAGCTGGTAGTATGCACTTTAACCTTATAGTCATTGTATCATTTCAAATTCAGTGCTGAGATAAAACAATTACAGAGACAAAACAACAAAACGTGTCACCGTCCCAATAGTTTTGGACCTCACTGTGTATGTGTATGGATTGCTGATGAATAATACCAACCCTGTTGTTGCAGAAAGGGGATTTTAAACAGCCTAACCTACACGAGGATGAAGTCAGATCAACTGAAATGATGTTTCCAGCTCTCCTTTGAGACCAGGCAAAACTCAAGGCTCCACATGTTTGCCCTGATGCATTCAACAATTAATAAAGAGATTGGACTAAAACGAGTCGTTTTTTTTTGTGTGTGTGTATTGTGGTTGTTGTTGTTGTTATTGTTATTGCACCTTTAAAAATACAAATACTTTTCTGAAATAGAAACACAAAAAAATGTGATTTGACATAACTATAATATATCACATGGCCAGCAGAGGTCACTACAACCATGAGGGACAGGCCAAGGAAATAACCAGTTACAGTTCAGTCCAGCAACTTTTAATTGATTCATCACAAAGTATGCTGTCTAATTCCTGATTAAGTTCTAATAACACTTAGGGTTGAAGAGGAGAAAAATGAAATCTTGTTTTCCAGTACAGACACAGAAACAGACTGAGGTCATCAGCGAGGTCAGACTCATTTAAAGAGTTTCTGGCGCATGTCTTTGCCGGGCAAAACGGTCAAAACTCAAAGATTCTATTCTCTCTGCTTGGAGAATGTTAGTGTGACAGCAGCAGTGAGCGTGTTCTACTGTCTGACAGGACAATATTACCGTAAAAACTCTCTTCTCTCCCCCTGACACAAGAAATCAGTAGTCCTAACAATGTTTCCATTCATGGGAGTGAGGCAGAGAACTACACAGAGATGTTGAGAGAGAGTGAGGGAGGGATGGAGAGAGTGAGAGAGCGAGAGAGCGAGAGAGCAAGAGAGAGACGTAGCATTGCCTTGAGGTGTTTACAATCACAATAACATACTACAGGAGTAGCCTACATTATTACATAATTAACATAATAAAATATACAGTCCTTAAAAATAGAAAAAAACTGATCACACAACGGACAGTCAAATCAAATCAAATGTTATTTGTCACATGGGCCTAATTCAACCGGTGTAGACCTTACACTGAAATGCTTACTTACTGTTGAAGTGGGAAGTTTACATACACCTTAGCCAAATACATTTAAACTCAGTTAGTCACAATTCCTGACATTTAATCCTAGTAAAAATTCCCTGTCATAGGTCAGTTAGGATCACCACTTTATTTTAAGGATGTGAAATGTCAGAATAATAGTAGAGATAATGATTTATTTCAGAAGTTTACATACACTCAATTAGTATTTGGTATCATTGGCTTTAAATTGTTTAATAACCTGGGTAAAACGTTTCAGGTAACCTTCCACAAGCTTCCCACAATAAATTGGGTGAATTTTGGCCCATTCCTCCTGACACAGCTGGTGTAACTGAGTAAGGTTTGTAGGCCTCCTTGCTCGCACATGCTTTTTCAGTTCTGCCCACAAATTTTCTATAGGATTGAGGTCAGGGCTTCGTGATGGCCACTCCAATACCTTGACTTTGTTGTCCTTAAGCCATTTATCCACAACTTTGGAAGTATGCTTGGGGTCATTGTCCATTTGGAAGACCCATTTGCGACCAAGCTTCAACTTCCTGACTGATGTCTTGAGATGTTGCTTCAAAATATCCACGTAATTTTTCTTTCTCATGATGCCATCTATTTTGTGAAGTGCACCAGTTCCTCCTGCAGCAAAGCACCCCCACAACATGCTGCTGCCAACCCGTGCTTCACAGTTGGGATGGTGTTCTTCGGCTTGCAAGCCTCCCCCTTTTCCTCCAAACATAACGATGGTCATTATGGCAAAACAGTTATATTTTTGTTTCATCAGATCAGAGGACATTTCTCCCAAAAGTATGATCTTTGTCCCCACGTGCAGTTGCAAACCGTAGTCTGGCTTTTTTATGGCGGTTTTGGAGCAGTGGCTTCTTCCTTGCTAAGCAGCCTTTCAGGTTATGTTGATATAGGACTTGTTTTACTTTGGATATAGATATTTTTGTACCTGTTTCCTCCAGCATCTTCACAGGGTCCTTTGCTGTTGTTCTGGGATTGATTTGCACACTTGCACACTTGCATACTTGCACACTATTGTTTGTACAGATGAACGTGGTACCTTCAGGTTTTTCATAAATTGCTCCCAAGGATGAACCAGACTTGTGGAGGTCTACAATTTTTTTCTGAGGCCTTGGCTGATTTCTTTTGATTTTCCCATGATGCCAAGCAAAGAGGCACTGAGTTTGAAGGTAGGCCTTGTAATACATTCACAGGTACACCTCCAATTGACTCAAATTATGTCAATTAGCCTATCAGAACCTTCTAAAACCATGACATCATTTTCTGGAATTTTCCAAGCTGTTTAAAGGCACAGTCAACTTAGTGTATGTAAACTTCTGACCCGCTGGAATTGTGATACAGGGAATTATAAGTGAAATAATCTGTCTGTAAACAATTGTTGGAAAAATGACTTGCGTCATGCACAAAGTAGATGTTCTAACCGACTTGCCAAAACTATAGTTTGTTAACAAGAATTTTGTGGAGTGGTTGAAAAATGAGTTTTAATGATTCCAACATAAGTGTATGTAATCTTCCGATTTCAACTGTACAAGCCCTTAACTAACAATGCTTTAAGAAGTTAAGAAAACCAAGTTTAAAGTAAAACGTTTTTTTAAATAATTAAACAGCAGCAGTAAAATAACAATAGCAATATGTTCAAGTAGGTGGAGTTAAAGTGACTATGCATAGATAATAAACAGAGGACTCTGGGTAGCCCTTTGATTAGCTGTTCAGGAGTCTTATGGCTTGGGGGGTAGAAGCTAATAAGAAGCCTTTTGGACCTAGATTTGGCCCTCCGGAACAGTCTATGACTAGGGTGGCTGGATTCTGACAATTTCTTAGAGCCTTCCTCTGACCACGCCTGGCATAGAGGTCCTGGATGGCAGGAAGCTTGGCCCCAGTGATGTACTAGGCCGTACGCACTACCCTCTGTATTGCCTTGCGGTCGGAGGCCGAGCAGTTGCCATACCAGGCAGTGATGCAACCAGTTAGGTTGCTCTCGATGGTGCACCTGTAGAACCTTTTGAGGATCTGAGGACCCATGCCAAATCTTTTCACTCTCCTGAGGGGGAATAGGGGTTGTCGTGCCTTCTTCACGACTGTCTTGGTGTGTTTGGATCATGATAGTTTGTTGGTGACGTGGACACCAAGGAACTTGAAGCTCTCAACGTGCTCCACTACAGCCCTGTTGATGAGACTGGGGGCGTGCTCGATCCTCCTTTTCCTGTAGTCCTGTAACGGTCGTCGTACGTAGTGGACCAAGGCGCAGCGGGTTGAGTGCTCACAATGACTTTTATTGAACACAAAATTAAACAAAACAAGAAAACGATCGAACTAACAGGATTGCAGGCTAAAACACACAGCTATGCAAACACAACTTCCCACAAAGGGACAGGTGACACAGGGCTACCTAAGTATGACTCTCAATCAGCAACAACGATGTACAGCTGTTCCTGATTGAGAGCCATACCAGGCCAACACAAAGAAATACACAACATAGAAAACCATAGAAATACAAAACAAGAACATTACCCAATAACCCCGGAACACATAAATCAAACACCCCTCTTACATAAATACATATACCATTAAACCCTGAACCACATAAAACAAATACCTCCTAATGCAAGACAATGCTAGACCTCATGTGGCTGGAGTGTGTCAGCAGTTCCTGCAAGAGGAAGGCATTGATGCTATGGACTGGCCCGCCCGTTCCCCAGACCTGAATCCAATTGAGCACATCTGGGACATCATGTCTCGCTCCATCCACCAACGCCACGTTGCACCACAGACTGTCCAGGAGTTGGCGGATGCTTTAGTCCAGGTCTGGGAGGAGATCCCTCAGGAGACCATCCGCCACCTCATCAGGAGCATGCCCAGGCGTTGTAGGGAGGTCATACAGGCACGTGGAGGCCACACACACTACTGAGCCTCATTTTGACTTGTTTTAAGGACATTACATCAAAGTTCGATCAGCCTGTAGTGTGGTTTTCCACTTTAATTTTGAGTGTGACTCCAAATCCAGACCTCCATGGGTTGATAAATTGGATTTCCATTGATTATTTTTGTGTGATTTTGTTGTCAGCACATTCAACTATGTAAAGAAAAAAGTATTTAATAAGATTATTTAATTCATTCAGATATAGGATGTGTTATTTTAGTGTTCCCTTTATTTTTTTTGAGCAGTATATTTGAAGTTAGTCCTTAAAAACATGATCCAAAATGCTAATTTCAAACAGTGCTGGTAGGGATATTTAAGACCAACCAAAAGCTGGTTTTAGCGGTAACAGTTAGTTATGGTACAAATGTTGACAGTGGAAACGCAGCCTATCCAGCCGTGACTTACACTGCCCATATGCTCATGGACCTAGAGTAGACTAATGTTCTTTTGGTGCCTGTATACTTTGTATTTAGAAACATAAACAACATATGTTTTTTCCCAATTCAGTATTATTTTATTAAAAACCAAGCATAACCTCCCCTCCTCTTAATGAAGGCTTTTTTGTCTGCCCATTGCAATCGCAAAGTAGTCAAGGCTGTCAATAAAGGGATTGGCTCCTGAGACCGCTTGTAAATACATCTTAATCACCAAAGCCTTATTAAAATATCAAGTTTGAGAGGAGGAAAATAGTGAGCTGTCATTCCATATTTATCTATGCAAGGTAGGCAGGCCCACATTATTTTAACCATGCAGGTCACGTTTTGGACGTGCTTAAAACCCCCTCCATGATTTAGGCTACGTGTCCATGCACATCATGAAGATGAGAACCTTGGTGAATACCGGTGAACCTCATATTTAGAAGATATCTGTAACCTGCAAAAAATTGCTTTTCTGTTTGATATGTTCAAACCAAAGCCCTCCCTTAGGCCTACTATAATGGAGGCTGATCATTTTTATTATGCGATTTTATGATATCATTACATTTTACATGTATTTATTTATTGTTGTTGTTTTAAAATAACAACGGATTGCTTGTTTTTCATAGAATTTTATTACAACCAAACTTATTAGAATGATTCACCTTCCTGATTTTATTGTGACAACGTCCGTGGCTTCTGGAGATGTGTGAATGCGGTTTGATTATGTTCATAAAAAATAGGCCTTTTTGGGAGCAGTATAACAGTGAGTGGATAGTCTCCCTTTCCATTTACAGTGACTTCAGAAAGTATTCAGATTTCATCACTTTCTCCACTTTGTTATGTTTTACGGCCTTATTCTTAAATGGATTAAATTGTTTTCCCCCTAATCAATCTACACACAATACCACATAAGGATGAAGCAAAAACAGTTTGTATTTTCTTCATACCAAAAAAGAAAATGACACATTTACATAAGTATTCAGAGCCTGTAATAAGTACTTTGTTGAATCACCTTTGGCAGCGATTACAGCCTTGTGTTTTTTGGGGTATGATACTACAAGCTTTGCACACGTGTATTTGGGGAGTTCCTACCATTCTTCTCTGCAGATCTTCGCAAGCTCTGTCAGATTGGATGTGGAGCGTTGCTGCACAGCTATTTTCAGGTCTCTCCAGAGATGTTCGATCGGGTTCAAATTCGAGCTTTGGTGAGCCACTCAAGGACATTCAGAGATTGTTCCGAAGCTGCTACTGCGTTGTCTTGGCTGTGTGCTTAGGGTCATTGTCCTGTTGGAAGGTGAATCTTCACCGCAGTCTGAGGTCCTGAGCAGGTTTGAGGTCCTGAACCGCTCTGGTGCAGGTTTTCATGAAGGATCTCTCTGTGCTTTGCTCTGTTCATCTTTCCCTCGATCCTCACTAGTCTCCCAGTTCCTGCCGTTGAAAAACATCCCCACAGCATGATGCTGCACAGAGGAACTCTGGAGCTCTGTCAGAGTGACCATCAGGTTCTTGGTTACCTCCCTGACCAAGGCCCTTCTTCCCCAATTGCTCAGTTTGGCCGGGTGGCCAGCTCCAGGAAGAATCTTGGTGGTTCCAAATTTCTTCCATTTAAGAATGGAGGCCACTGTGTTCTTGGGGACCTTCAATGCAGCAGAACGTTTTTGGTACCCTTCCCCAGATCTGTGCCCCGACACAATCCTTTCTCTGAGCTTTACGGACAATTCCTTTGACCTCATTGCTTGGTTTTTGTACTGACATGCACTGTCAACTGTGGGATGTATAGACAGTTGTGTGCCTTTACAATTCATGTCCAATCAGTTAAAAATTACCACAGGTGGACTCCAATCAAGTTGTAGAAACATCAAGGATGATCAATGGAAACGGGATGCACCTGAGCTCAATTTCGAGTCTCATGGCACAGGGTCTGAATACTTCAGTTTTTACTTTCAGTTAAAAAAAAAAAACATTTGCAAATTTTTTTGCTGTGTCATTAATGGGTATTGTGTGTAGATTGATGAGAAAAAAAAATATTTAGTCAATTTTAGAATAAGGCTGTAACGTAGCAAAATGAGGTAAAAATGAAGGGGTCTGAATACTTTCCCGAATGCGTTGTATAGGCCTAAGGCCGAGACAATAAGAAGACACAGTGGCAGAATAACTTCAACCACACATTTGTTTCATTACAAAACCGGAGAGCAACATCTGTACGGTGAAGTCCACAAAGCATATGACATGTAACAAACAGTTACATTTTAGTCATTTAGCAGACGCTCTTATCCAGAGCGACTTACAGTAGTGAACACATACATTTCATTTCATGCATATTTTTTTGTTGTTTTTGTACTGTCCCCCCGTGGTAATCAAACCCACAACCCTGGCGTTGCACACACCATGCTGGCGTTGCAAACACCATGCTGGCATTGCAAACACCATGCTCTACCAGCTGAGCCACAGGGAAGACCTACAGCATGGTCAAGCAAGGTAATATTTCTGACATTTTCTGACTACTAAACTACTAATTTAGAACCACAGAGTTACCGCAAGTTGCAAAGAACACAGTAGCTGCCTCCACGTTTCCAGCACCATTTCAAATTCAACATTTCAACATAATCTATTCAACTATGCTTAGTCTAATACAGTGACAACTAAAAGATACCAAAAACTATTTAGTCCAATCAACGTAAGCTAAATATGATGTGGCTGTCCATGGTACTGATTTATGTGTGTGTGTGTGAAGAAAATGTTGACTCACCCCACTTGTAGAGAAATGCCATGCCATCCTCCTCTTTCATGTTGCCTAAATGGTCTATGACTCTTTCATACACTACATGCTTGTTTTTGTTGTCCTAGGCTACCTGGCTAAAATACTTGGTTGCTAGCCTAACTTACTTTCATGGGCAATGATATGCTAGGCCAGCTAGTTAACATTAGCATGCTACATCTAGCTATATGTTGAACTTCCATCCTCTCAGGCCAGGGGTACAATGTATGAATTTGGGGTTGGATCAGAATTGCCGTTATAATCATTGGATAGTATGGAGAATTAAGAAAATCCCGATCTCCATTGATGGCTAATTTAGGAAAGGGATGGTTTTAGCTAGCTAGCTGGCCAGTGGAGAACACTTAAACGTGATACAAGAATTCAATTTTTTTTCTGTCAATAATGAATACTGGCCTGTGATGTGATTGGTCTGAAGCCAAATCCAAACTGGCTTCGCTTTGCACTTTCTTTTGGTGTGCCAGGACCATTCACAGCTGAGCTCACTAGTTTAGCTCAACGCTGATTGGCAACTAGTATTATTTTTTATTATCAAGGGAGGCCAAATGCTTGCTGGCTTACCTTGCATTCAATACTACAGGCGACAACGTCATACTGTTTCTGACCAGAGATAGAGACGATACACATACTGAGACAGAGGGCCACTGTTTTGTTTGCTCGGATGCTTTTTCCAGTGAGATACATTCTGCCTCTTGCAAATTGAAGGACATTTATGAAAAACAGAGAAGAAATAGACTTTATTTTAAAAGTATTTTTCTTTTAATTTTTTGGAGGAAGCCTGGCTTCCCTTGTCAGCCTGGCTTCCCTTGTCAGCCATGAATACATGCAACTGCATATAGGACCATCAGATCATGATATTTTGCTCTTTCACACTGACGAGGCTTAGTGATTATAGGTCTGGAGTGTTGGAAAGATTTTTCAAATAGTGAGGAACTATAATTCACAATGGATGTAAAAAAAAATATATATAATAAAAAAAGACTGTTTAAAATGTGTCAAGTGAAGAATAAATGACTGAGAAGCTTAGTTTATTAGTGGTGGACGTGGTGAGTTAAGACAATCAAAATCCGGCATTGCCAAATGGGCACTTTACTATATTTGCACGCAGCAGCCAGCATGCCAGGTACGTGACTGTAATTAATACATTCATTAACAGAAATGAATGTAACCAAATGACGGGGGATTAACAAGGTGAGGATTATTTAAGATACTGTTTGAAGGTAGGGTTTCAGATGTTTTTGGAAGATGGGCAGGAACTCTGCTGTCCTAACTTCAGGGGGAAGCTGGTTCCACCATTACGGTGCCAGGACAGAGAAGAGCTTGGACTGGGCTGAGTGGGAGCTGCCATCCTGTAAAGGTGGGAGGGCCAAGAGACCTGAGGTGGCAGAACGGAGTGCTCGGGTTGGGGTGTAGGGTTTGAGCATAGCCTGAAGGTAGGGAGGGGCAGTTCCTCTTGCTGTTCCGTTGGTAAGCACCAGGGTCTTGTAGTCGATGCGAGCTTCGGCTGGAAGCCAGTGGAGTGTCTGGAGGAGCGGGGTGACATGAGAGAAGTTGGGAAGGTTGAAATCCAGGCGGGCTGCAGCGTTCTGGACAAGTTGCAGGGGTTTGATGGCACAAGTGGGGTTCCCAGCCAACAGCGAGTTGCTGTATTCCACAGGGGAGAGGACAAGTGCTTGGATTAGGACCTGTGCCGCTTCCTGTGTGATGTAGGGTCGTACTCTATGGACGTGGTAAAGCATGAACCTGCAGGAGCGGGTCACTGCTTTGATGTTTGCATAGAACAACAGGGTGTTGTCCAGAGTCACGCCAAGGTTCTTTGCACTCTGGGAGGGCGACACTGTAGAGTTGTTAACTGTGATGGAGAGGTTTTTGAGCATGCAGGCCTTCCCTGGGAGCAGTTTTGTCTTGTCGAGGTTGAGCTTGAGGTGGTGGGCAGACATCCAAGTTGAGATATCTGCCAGGCACGCGGGGATGCATGTCGTCACCTGGATGTCAGAAGGGGGAAGGAGAAAAGTAGTTGAGTGTCAACCGCATAGCAATGATAGGAGAGACCATGTGAGGATATGACGGAGTCGAGTGACTTGGTGCATAGACAGAAGAGGAGAGGTCTTAGAACGAACCCTGGGGGGAACGAGTCGTGAGAGTGCCTCTCTATGTCACCTGGTAGGAGTGGCCTGCCAGGAAGGATGCAATCCAAGAGTGTGCAGAGCCTGAGATGCCCAGCCCTGAGAGGGTGGAAAGGAGGATCTGATGGTTCACATTGTCAAAGGCAGCGGATAGATCTAGGAGGAGAGAAAGTCAGCTTTGGCAGTGCGGAGAGCCTTCGTGACACAGAGAAGAGCAGTGTCGGTTGATTGACCCGTCTTAAAGACTGACTGGTTAGGGTCAAGAAGATCGTTTTGAGAGAGATAACGAGAAAGTTGATCAAAGAGAGCACACTGAAGTGTTTTGGAAAGAAAAGAAAGAAGGGACACAGGTCTATATTTTTTGACGTCAGATGAGTTGAGTGTTGGTTTCTTGAGACGGGTAGCAACTCTGGCCATTTTGAAGTCATAGGGGACGCAGAGAGGGAGGAGGATTAAGGAGGGAGGAGGATTAAGGAGGGAGGAGGATTAAGGAGGGAGGAGGATTAAGGAGGGAGGAGGATTAAAGAGGGAGGAGGATTAAAGAGGGAGGAGGATTAAAGAGGGAGGAGGATTAAAGAGGGAGGAGGATTAAAGAGGGAGGAGGATTAAAGAGGGAGGAGGATTAAAGAGGGAGGAGGATTAAAGAGGGAGGAGGATTAAAGAGGGAGGAGGATTAAAGAGGGAGGAGGATTAAAGAGGGAGGAGAAGGTGGAAAAGAGTTTCCTAGGGTTAGAGGCAGAAGCTTGTAATTTAGAGTGGTAGAAAGGGACTTTAGCAGTGAATACAGAGGAAGAAAAGGCAGAGAGGAGGAAGTGAAAGGATGATAGGTCCTCCGGAAGTTTAGTTTTTCTCAATTTTTGCTTAGCTGCCCGCAGCCCTGTTCTGTAAACCGCCCTGTTCTGTAAATCCAATGAGTCACTCAGACACGGAGTAGGAGGGGAGGGCCGGGCCGGCCGGGAGGAAAGGGGACAGTGCGAGTCATAGGATGTGGAAATGGAAAATAGTAGGGTTGAATAGGCAGAATCAGGAGAGAGAAGGATTTAGCAGAAGGGAGAGATGATAGGATAGAAGAGGAGAGAGTAGTGGGAGAGAGAAAGCGAAGATTGTGATGGCACATGACCATCTGGGTAGGGGCTGAGTGGTTAGGATTGGAGGAAAGGGAGTCAGAGAAGGAAACAAATTAGTGATCAGGTTGCAGCGAGCTTAGTAGGCGAGCAGCCTCTAGAATAGATGAGTTCATGCATATTGCCTGCCTTGTAAATTGGAGGGGATTGGGAACAGGTGAGGTCAAAAGAGGCAAGGAGGGGAAAGAGAGAGCTGGAAAGAAATGAATTGAAGGCAGATGTCGGGAGGTTGAAGTCGCCAAGTACGAAGAGTGGTGAGCCATTGTCAGGAAATGAGCTTATCAAGGTGTCAAGCTCATTGAGGAACTCTCCAAGGGCACCTGGTGGGTGATAGATGACAATAATGTTAAGCTTGAGTGGACAAGTGACAGTGACAGCATGGAATTCAAATGAGGAGATAGACAGGTGAGCAAAGGAGAAAAGAGAACATCTCCACTTAGGAGAAATGAGTAGACCTGTGCCACAACCTCGACGACCAGATGCTCTCGGACTATGAGAGAAAACATAGACAGATGAAGAAAGTGCAGCTGGAGTAGCAGTGTTCTCTGGGGTGATCCATTTCTCCGTCAGGGCCAAAAAAATCAAGGAACTGAAGGGCAGCATAGGCTGAGGCAAGGCAAGGCAATCAAACAAGCAAAGCGTCAGTATAGAGACAAAGTAGAGTAGCAATTCAACGGCTCAAACACGAGACGTATGTGGCAGGGTCTACAGTCAATCACGGATTACAAAAAGAAAACCAGCCCCGTCGCGGAAATAGACGTCTTGCTCCCAGACAAATTAAACAACTTCTTTGCTCGCTTTGAGTACAATACTGTGCCATTGACAATGTGAGTAAAACATTTAAACATGCTAACCCTCGCAAGGCTGCCGGCCCAGACGGCATCCCTAGCCATGTCCTCAGAGCATGCGCAGACCAGCTGGCTGGTGTGTTTACGGACATATTCAATCAATCCCTATCCCAGTCTGTTGTCCCCACATGCTTAAATATGGCCACCATTGTTCCTGTACCCAAGAAAGCTAAGGTAACTGAACTAAATGACTATCGCCCCATTGCACTCACTTCTGTCATCATGAAGTGCTTTGAGAGACTAGTCAAGGATCATATCACCTCCACCCTACCTGATACCCTAGACCCACTACAATTTGCTTACCGCCCAAATAGGTCCACTGACGATGCAATCGCCATCCCACTGCACACTGCCCTATCCCATCTGGACAAGAGGAATACCTATGTAAGAATGCTGTTCATTGATTACAGCTCAGCATTTAACACATAGTACCCTCCAAACTCGTCATTAAGCTCGAGAACCTGGGTCTCGACACCGCCCTGTGCAACTGGGTCCAGGACTTTCTGACGGGCCGCCCCCAGGTGGTGAAGGTAGGAAACAACATCTCCACCCCGCTGATCCTCAACACTGGGGCCCCACAAGGGTGCGTTGTCAGCCCTCTCCTGTACCCCCTGTTCACCCATGACTGAGTGGCCATGCACGCCTCCAACTCAATCATCAAGTTTGCAGACAACACTACAGTGGTAGGCCTGATTACCAACAACGATGAGACAGCCTACAGGGAGGAGGTGAGGGCCCTCGGAGTGTGGTGTCAGGAAAATAACCTCTCACTCAACGTCAACAAAACAAAGGAGATGATCGTAGACTTCAGGAAACAGCAGAGGGAGCACCCCCCATCCATTTCGATGGGACAGTAGTGGAGAAGGTGGAAAGTTTTAAGTTCCTCGGCGTACACATCACGGACAAACTGAAATGGTCCACCCACACTGACAGCGTGGTGAAGAAGGAGCAACAGCGCCTCTTCAACCTCAGGAGGCTGAAGAAATTTGGCTTGTCACCTGAAACACTCACAAACTTTTACAGATGCACGATCGAGAGCATCCTGTTGGGCTGTGTTAGAGTTTCACCTAGGGGTCATGATTGGGGCTGTACAAATGTTTGATGTATTAGAATAATTGATTATGCTTATGTTGTATTAATTAAAGGGGAGGGGTCATAAGACTCCTCCCTCCTTACATTTATAGGGTCCTAGACTACAGAATAACAATATATATATTCATTATAGAGGTTAAGAAATGTTCCACAGTTGCTTTCTAGTTCTCTCTCTCTTATAAAGAAACCCCTCTGAGAAATGTATGACTGAGACAGAACTCTGCAGGGGAGTGTAGGAGATAAGACTAGTCAGACATTCCACAATAAATCAACTTTGGGGAGTGGACATTTACTGCTAAGCTTTTAGATAACACTAAAAGCCTTGTTTATATAGCTTGGTAGGCATGGTTTTGGTCTCAGGAGTAAAAGGTAATGACGTAGGTAGTGACATCACTAAAGGCTGGACTTCGGGTTTGATAAAATAACATGGGACCTTTTCTTTGATGCAGAACTTACTTGGAAACATGCATGCTATGTTCCTGACTGTCAACTTCTGTCTGCATTGCATTAATAAAGGTTTTTGAATGATTTAATTAAAGATATTGTCATAATGCTAATTTCACCAATGAGCCAATGATTGACAAGGATCAAGGAGGAACGAACCCCAACAGCTGTATCACCGCCTGGTACGGCAACTGCACCCCCCTCAACCGCAAGGCTCTCCAGAGGGTAGTGCGGTCTGCACAACGCACCACCGGGGGCAAACTACCTGCCCTCCAGGACACTTACAGCACCTGATGTCACAGGAAGGCTAAAAAGATCATCAAGGACAACAACCACCCGAGTCACTGCCTGTTCACCCCGCTACCATCCAGAAGGCGAGGTCAGTACAGGCGCATCAAAGCTGGTGTCCGAGAGACTGAAAAACAGCTTCTATCTCAAGGCCATCAGACTGTTAAACAGCCATCACTAACATTGAGTGGCTGCTGCCAACATACAGACTCCAATCTCTGTCCACTTAAATAAATGGACTAAATAAAGGTATCACTAGTCACTTTAAATAATGCCACTATAATAATGTTTACATAGCCTACATTACTCATCTCATATGTATATACTGTATTCTATACCATCTACTGCATCTTGCCTATGCCGCATGGCCATCGCTCATCCATATATTTATATGTACATACTCTTATTCATCCCTTTATATTTGTGTGTATTAGGTAGTTGTTGTGAATTTGTTAGATTACTTGTTAGATATTACTGCATGGTCGGAACTAGAAGCACAAGCATTTCGCTACACTTGCATTAACATCTGCTAACCATGTGTATGTGACCAATAACATTTGATTTGATTTGATTTGGTCTGCTCTGGGCTGGAGAGGTGGCGAGAGCCAGACCTGGTTCAAGTAGTATCTGAAACCTTTGCAATATTTCATTTGTGTTTATTTGAGCTTGCATGGTGCAATGGAACCAATGGCAGACTCCCGTAAGTGCAAAACCCCCACTCAGCTGACAGTCCAGGCAGGCTCAAGCAAACGCTCTTAGATTTGAAAGATGTCAAACACTGTTTGAACCCAGGTGGGTCGAGGGTCTGGCGTAGGTCTGGTGTAGGCTGGGATCAGATATGTGGCAGGTCAGGTCCCCCAGTCAGCCATGTGAGGCTCCAGTTAGTTCCTGCCCCGGTCTCAGTAATGTAGATGTGGGGCTCAGTAACATGGGACTCAGTCAGTAAAATGTGGAGCAGCTTTCAGTTGGCCTCCCGCTGCTCCTCGTCTGCAGGCCGAGCCGACCGCTGAGCGCCATCTGTAGACCATTACACCCTGTCCATCTTGAAGACTGTTCAAGTCTACAGGACCACAACTATAACCGCATGGCGAAAAACAGCGTCCGCTCAATGTCATCCCTTCCACACGTTATTTAATTAGAGTACACATTCCATAAACCCTGTTATTAACACTGTGTTATTATATTAACAACACTGTATGAACACACAACCTTGTAGATAAAGTGTCACCTCACCACCGCTTGGTCAGAGCTGGCTGACTGGCACTCACAGCAGAGAGAGGAGTAGAGAGGTAGAGAGCAGAAACTCTCCCAAGGCCACATGACTCCAGTAAGATTAAGGGTCACAGGTCTCGGGGGGCTTGGTGTAACACCAATCAGCGCTAAATGGGACTTTTTCTAATAGTTAAAAATATCCAGACGAAGACCTTCGAACCATGTTGCTCAGCAATGTGGAAGTCCCCTCTGGGGTCGGAGTCCTGAAACACCTCTGTTAATCTGCAGGATTAGTGAGGGGCTCAGAACACAGTAGCCTTTCTTTCTCCCCTAATATCGCTCTCTCTCTCTTTCTCTCCCTTTTTACATTCCTTGCTCCCTACAACTCTCTTTCCTTAAATTGACAGGGGCGAGGACATCGGTTTTAAGGATAGTGCATCTTTTTATTGTGGACACATTCGTGTTGTTATGGTATCTGCTGACAGTCAGTCAGACAGCAACATAATACCTCTGTTATATACATTTGATGCTGCTAATCTAGAGGATAGGGAGCTGGAATCATTCTGAGCCAGCCAGGCAGGCAGAAGCTCCTAAATATATAATACCGTTAAATCTAATTAGAGTTCAGTGTTGCCGGAACAAAACCCAACGTGTGTCTCTGCATTGAGATAATTCAAGAGGAGTAAAGAGTAAACAGAGATTAATTTGGGTTAAAATGATTCATTCTAGATTGTTTCGACAAACATTTCCATAATTTTATTTAATTATATTCCAGTTTATACCAAGGCTGGGTGGAACATGACATCTCGGCTGTGTTGAGGTGTTGTCGAGGATATCATGCTTGTTTTATCTGGGTAAACACATTTCTCTCATTTGTGTTGGCAGATGAATGATTGTACATGATGCCAGCCCCTCTGTCTGGCAGGGTGGCCTACTGTAACGTCTGCTCAGTTTCAGGAGGCATGGCTGGCCCACCTTATCTCTCTCCATCTCTATTTCCCTCGCTCTGCCTCTCTCTCCTAGCTCAGATATCTGTGTCTGTTTCTGGTCTGGGTAGCTCCGTGTTCACTTAAAATACACAAAGATTCCAACAGACATCATGTAGGTATAGAGCATCATGTCGGCAGATGTGATGTGTGCGAACCTTTAAAATGTAATCAGTGAATAGCATTGACTAGGATGAATGCATGGCTGTAACAACTTTGCTCTTAGGACCACAGGACTCTCCATGGGCAAGGCTGTGTTGGGACTGGAGCTCGGACCGGGGCTGGGCTCTGGGCTGGTAATAGACCACTCCTGCTCTGTGGAAAACACAACTGGCACTGAAGTGAAATGCTTACCCCACAAGGCATTTCTCCACTTAAATGTGCTGCTATTTGTCCCACATGCCTAGGCCTCTCAGCCCACAAGCCTCCAGCCCACCTTCTGTGACTTCCTCTCCTTCTGGGTGGTCAACAACTCAAGATGTGACTGGATTTTATTTTTTATTTTAACCTTTATTTAACTAGGCAAGTCAGTTAAGAACAAATTCTTATTTACAATGACGGCCTAGGAACAGTGGGTTCACTGTCTTGTTTATGGGCAGAACAGCAGATTTTTACTTTTTTAGCTCGGGGATTCAATCTAGCAACTGTTCGGTTACTGGCCCAATGCTCTAACCACTAGGCTACCTGCCAACCTGGATGACTCATGTGTGCTCCACATTCAGTCTTCAGAGCGAGGGAACAAGAGAAAGAGAAAAAGAGAGAAAGAGGTAGAGGTAGAAGGAGGGGAGAGAGACTTGAAACAGTATAGAACTGTCAGACATAATGGCATTAGAGAGGAACATGACCTTGTAGTGACCTGTAGTACTCACTTCCTAATCTAGATTTCTCTGTTTCCTGCAGAAGCACATGGAGGGACATAATGTTTTTTCTTGCTGTCAGTTTTGCAGGCAACTTAGACATGGTTCAGTATTGTACAGACTTGTATCATACTGTATCATCAGACCCGCAGCCTGCGGACCACATAGCACATCAAGAGTGGCTGATCAAGATAAAAGCTGTGTAAAAAAATGAGAAGAGCAGAGTTGCCTTCCAACTGCTCAGGGTAGTGAAGAGGCAGTACAATGCATTCAAACCAGGCACTTCTTACAGACCACACACACATATGCTCACACACACACACACACACCACTCACAGCACGGCTGCTATTTTATTACATCAGTGGGCGTTTTTTTTCTGAAATCATAGCGCTAAACCTCAGGAATGCTCAAACAATTCATTTGAGCGTACAGCCAGCAGAGCTATCGGACACACTCTTTGAAGTGCCTCATCCAAATTCCATGTCGCTCGCTGGAATGTTCCACACATGGAAGGGGGTTGGGTAAGGGGAGGGGGGGTGAAGTCAGAGGGAAGGAAACAGAGGGGAGGGTAGGAGAGGAGGAGGAGTGGTGGGAGGAAGTTGAGGAGGAGTATAGGGGGACTTTATATGGTTCTGGTTATTCTATTGATTTAGATCTTGAATTATGTGCCAATTAATGTTACTCATTTAACCACTAGGACAGCTAACACTGTGCATGAGCTGACTAAATTTGGATTAAGGTTTACATTGCTTTAAAGATTAGATTAAGATAAACAGTAAAACCACACTTGACAGATCCAGGGCTGAATACCTACATCATTAATACCAATGCAAACCTTTTAAATAGCAAGTAAACACGACTAGGATACAGGGTTAGGGCTATATGGGCTCACACCTGGGTAAAGAGACTGTGTTGATCTGGGTTGAGCTGTAGGCTTTCAGGTTCAGGAAGCTCTGGTTAGGACTGGGAGAGGCCTGTAGGGTGTAGGTCTGTAGGGTATATTAGGTTTAATAAAGATTACACGTGTCATTACATAAAGCACTGACTGCTGTTCAACATTTAGTAATGTAGGGCAACATAAATATTACATTAGTTCTCACACACGGATACAGCGGCAGGTTTGACACTTCCTTTAGCCATGGACAGATATAATTAGCTACTGTATGTCTAAAACAGGGGTGGGCAATTCCAGTCCCCGAGGGACGGATTGGTGTCACAGTTTTGCCCCAGCCCCAGCTAACACACCTGACTCCAATAATCACCTCATGATCTTCAGTTTAGAATGCAATTTGATTAATCAGCTGTGTATGATAGGGGATGGAGAAAAAGTGTGACACCAATCAGGACCTCGAGGACTGGAGTTGCCCAGGTTAATTTGTCGGTGAGCTACCGTCCTGTAGCTGTTCGTTCAAACCCCAATCTAGCCACCTGAGTCTAAGAATTAGTTGGTTGATAAGCTGCATCAGGTTCATTACAACTGGGGTTGGAGTGATAACTTACAGGAGGGTATCTCTCCAGGAACAGGGTTGGAGTGATAACTTACAGGAAGGTATCGCTCCAGGAACAGGGTTGGAGTGATAACTTACAGGAGGGTATCTCTCCAGGAACAGGGTTGGAGTGATAACTTACAGGAGGGTATCTCTCCAGGAACAGGGTTGGAGTGATAACTTACAGGAGGGTATCTCTCCAGGAACAGGGTTGGAGAGCCCTGATGCATGTGATGTCATCCACCCATCAGACACCAACATACCTAGTGTACATTCCTTTAGACAGAGACCCTGGTAAGATGCTAACCACACTCTGCACCCGTCCTGCCCAGCAACCAACACGCAGAAATCATGTGATAAATGCGTTGAATATTCTAAAGGAGGTTAAATGAACAAATTAATATCTGGGAAATAGGAAACAGTGTTGCTAATTTATGCAAATTTCAACAGATGTCGCACTTAGGGTGGGAAAGATAAAGAGTAAATGTGTTGTAACTGTATAATAATTATAGGAGGTGGAGGAATAATCAGTCTATTTGCGGTGCAGCTCTCTCTGGGATATGTGACGCTGGGATATATGACGCTAGCGTCCCACTTCTACAACAGCCAGTGAAATTGCAGGGCGCCAAATTCAAAACAATAGAAATCTCATAATTAAAATTCCATAAACATACAAGTGTTATACACCATTTTAAAGCTTAACTTCTTGTTACTCCAGCCACAGTGTCTGATTTCAAAAAGGCCTTACAGTGAAAGCATACCATATGATTATGTTAGGTCAGCGCCTAGTCACAAAAAAACATACAGCAATTTTCCAGCCAAAGAGAGGAGTCACAAAAAGCAGAAATAGAGATAAAATGAATCACTAACCTTTGATGATCTTCATCAGATGGCACTCATAGTACTTCATGTTACACAATACATGTATGTTTTGTTCAATAAAGTTTATATTTATATCCAAAAATCTCAGTTTACATTTACGCGTTATGTTCAGTAATGTTTTGCCTCCAAAACATCCAGTGATTTTGCAGGGAGCCACATCAATTTACAGAAATACTCATCATACACGTTGATATAAGATACAAGTGTTTTACATAGAATTAAAGATGCACTTCTCCTTAATGCAACCGCTGTGTCAGATTTCAAAAAAGCTTTACAACAAAAGCACACCATGCGATAATCTGCCATGTTGTGGAGTCAACAAAAGTCAGAAATAGCAGAAATAGCATTTTAAATATTCACTTACCTTTGATGATCTTCATCGGAATGCACTCCCAGAAATCCCAGTTCCACAATAAATGTTTGTTTTGTTTCGATAAAGTCCATATTTATGTCCAAATACCTCCTTTTTGTTCGCATGTTCAGTTCCCTATTCCAAATGCAGAAGGCGCATGCACTAAGTCCAGACGAAAAGTCAAAAAAGTTGCATTACAGTTTGTAGAAACATGTCAAACGATGTATAGAATCAATCTTTAGGATGTTTTTATCATAAATCCTCAATAATATTCCTACCAGACAATTCCTTTGTCTTCAGAAATGAAAAGGAACTCAACTCACTCTCACGGTTGCGCGCGTGACTGAGCTCATGGCATTTTTCCAGACACCTGGTGTCACGTCCTGACCAGTAAGGAGGGTATTTGTTACTGTAGTTTGGTCAGGACGTGGCATGGGGTGTTTGTTTAATGTGTTTCGGGGTTTGTTGGGCATTGTTCTATGTTAGTCTATTTCTATGTATGTGTCTAGTTTATCTATTTCTATGCTTAGTTTATTGGTTTGACCTTCAATTGGAGGCAGCTGTTTCTCGTTGCCTCTAATTGAAGGTCCTATTTAGTAGGGGTGATTTTTCATGGGTTTTTGTGGGTAGTTGTACCGTAAGTGTAGCTGTATGTCTCACAGGACTGTTTTCTCGTCGTTGTTTTGTTTAAGTGTTTGTTTTGGTTTTTTTCATCTTAAGAAAGAAGATGAGTATTCACATTCCCACTGCGCCTTGGTCCCATCTTTACGATGAACGTGACACCTGGTTCAAATAGCTCTTATTCTCTCCCCATTCACAGTAGAAGCCTGAAACAACGTTCTAAAGACTGTTGACATCTAGTGGAAGCCTTAGGAAGTGCAATATGACCCCACAGACACTGAATATTGGATAGGCAATCACTTGAAAAACTACAACCTCAGATTTCCCACTTCCTGGTTGGATTTTTCTCAGGTTTTTGCCTGCCATATGAGTTCTGTTATACTCACAGACATCATTCAAACAGTTTTAGAAACTTCAGAGTGTTTTCTATCCAAATCTACTAATAATATGCATATCCTAGCTTCTGGGTCTGAGTAGCAGGCAGTTTACTCTGGGCACCTTATTAATCCAAGCTACTCAATACTGCCCCCAGATCCCAAAGAAGTTTTAAAGGAGCATCTGAAAGGTGATTGATTTTTGTGTGGGTACAGGGGCCAGACAGACACACAGCAGCATATGTTCTTGCAGAGGTAGAGTCTTTTCTCAGCAAGTCATTGCCTGCTCTGCATTGACAGATACATGTGTTTGTTTCATGACTGTTGCAGGTTTAGGTCTCTGGATAATACTGGTGTTGTTGTTGTTACGCAGGGTAATTACATGGCACTGTGATCAGTCGCACATCTGTGTGTTTTGTATTGTGGAGCCGTGATGGTTTGGCATATATTTTCCAGAGCAATCACAAACACAGGAAGTGAGATGAGCAATCTGTGTGTTTAAACTGTTCTAAAAAACTCTTCACCACTACAGTATCTATAGTATGGTTTACTTATGTATCTATATAAATCACACATATCCCAGACAGACTAATAAGGATGAAGAGGATGAATAGGCACCTTTGGAAGAACAGAAAGTTGAGAGAGTTTTTATGGGACCGAATGACTTACGTTTATACCATAATAACATATTAATTCCATTAAATAGTGTTGACCAGATCAACTGAGGGTATTACGGATAAGCAACCTAAACTGTTGTCTTACTCTATATGAAATGGGCTAATGTAATGGACTTATATTACAGGGCTAATTACATTTTAGTCATGTAGCAGACAGTCTTATCCAGAGCAACTAGGGTTAAGTGCCTTGCTGAAGGGCACATTGACAGAACCAGCAACCTTTTGGATACTGACCCAACACTCCTAACTGCTGGGCTACCTGCCGCCCACCTACCAAACCAACTGGTCCTAGACAAGATCAATCAGAATACAGGGCCCAAGTCACAGGACAATATGGCTGCGTTTATACAGGCAGCCCAACTCCGATCCTTTACAGTAACTAATGATGGCAAGTGAAATCATTGAGCCACAGAGCATAAAAATACGGTTTCCGATCAATTGTTGTATTATATGTTCAAGCAATAGGCAGAATAAATCATTGGACAAATAACAATTAGATTGTCAGAGCATGTACATTTATAACATACGCACAGACCTAGCAAGCAACAAAGACCAAATAAATGAAAATAGAAAAATAGCCATATATGAAACATATCCCATCCCACCCTCCCACCCTTTGGATTTATAAAGGAAAGAAAAATTGAAAGACAGAAGAGAAAGTAGTAGATAGGAGTGGGAATTAGTTGTTCAGGTAATATCACTAGTCATATTAGAGGGAATAGTTTGTTATCTATAGAGGCAGTCTAGGTCAACATCATGAAACAGTATGGGAGTCAAATCATGATGGAGAAAGCTAAATGTATTATAAGTGGTTGTTAAGTGGCAAACCATATTTGGAACAAAGATCTTTAAAACTGCAGAGGTCTTTGAAGCTTATCAAGCCTTTATTTTTCCAGATAGAAAACACAGAATCCAAAGTAGTCTGACCTCCATGATAATCTGAGTCTATTTATGTTTCTGGGCTGGAAAATAGGATTTTATTAAACAGTATTTTTGCTTTATTCACTTTAACGTTCAGTGAACTCTCCATGATGGTGTTATTAAAACTTAATCAGGACTGAGCCAGCACGCTTTGTGATGAATCAAAAAAGGTTGCTGGCCAAACTTAAACTGGGTATTTCCTTGGTGTAACGGTCGTCGTACGTAGTGGACCAAGGCGCAGCGGGTTGAGTGCTCATAGTGACTTTATTGAACACATAACAAACAAAACAAACAGGATTGCAGACTAAACACACAGCTATGCAACCACAACTTCCCACAAAGGGACAGGTGAAAACAGGCTACCTAAGTATGACTCTCAATCAGCAACAACGATGTACAGCTGTTCCTGATTGCGAGCCATAGCAGGCCAACAAAGAAATACACAACATAGACAGAGCATAGAAATACGAAATATAGAACATAACCCAAAAACCCCGGAATACTCTAACCAAACACCCCTCTACATAAACACATATACTAACAAACCCCGAACCACATAAAACAAATACCCCCCCGTCACGTCCTGACCAAACTACAATATCAAATAACCCCTTTACTGGTCAGAACGTGACACTTGGCCTGTTCTGTGTTGAGACCAGCTTTCATGTCTCATTATCTGTTGTTATAGTTACCTCTACTGACCATGTGATATATTGTAGTTTCTTATATGTTTCTCTTTTTGTAGGACTGTAAATCTTTTTTTTTGAAAACACCATCACCAACAATAGCAATAAAATACTGTACCTTAATTACATAAAAAAAATAAGCAAACACTTGAGACGATTTATTCTCAGAGTTAAGAAGTCGTGTTGAAGCTCATATTCAATTGGTCAATTCTAATTATTTATTTTTAGATGCACCTGTGGAGACGTGAGTTTGGCATGTTCTCAAAGTGGAGCTGAAAACATTGTTTTAGTTGATCTGGCTTCATCCCCATGCAGGCCAGACTGGTCAAAATCCGCCTTCTGCAAGAACAGAGTTGATATTCATCAACAATCAATACACATAGGTACTTTCAATTTTTTATCATAAAATGTTCTGGTATCCACTGCCTCTGAATATCACTGGTGAATTGACAAAACAAGTATTCTGCAGATAATTCTGATATAATTTCATTTAAAGGTGCACTATGCAGAAATTGCTCTGCCATTTCCCATCTTTTACTTTCGGTTTTGTATATCAGCTTCAAACAACAGAAAACACAATATTTTGAGATATTTCACAGAGGTTTAAATGGTACAATGATTCTCTATGTTATACATTTCTTGTTTTCATCACATAAATGGAAATTAGGCAGATTATTAGATTTCTTGCAACCAGGAAATGGTGGAGCAATTTCTGCATTTCTGCTGTACAGTATAGGCTGCATAGTGTACTGGCTACGCAAACTAGTTTAATATTGCAGTAAACAGTGAAGTGACTCGCAACATTTGAGAAGGCATTTGGCGATCACAAACACAGCTGCACCTACAGAAAACCCTGCTCCAAGTCCAAAGACACCAAGGAATGAAAGGCTTAAAGTTACTCCTGCCACAACAAGAGAGTAACCGTTCGGTCCCATGATACGAGCTTCGTCACATTTCCTGGGGAAAAAGAATACAGATGTAACTGTTGATTCAGTTGAGCACTTTCCCTTAGTAAGCTATCAGACAGCTATCATGTTCAGATATGTAGATGGACAGACAGACAGTTAGGCAGATTGTTTGTTTGATTGATCAATAGATAACCAGGAGAGATCAGCTAAGAGTAGATAAAGCAAAAGTAGAAATCTATGGAAATAGAAAAGACAGACCAAGAGATAAAAATGCTAAGTTTATCCGTTTTTAAAATGTTGTTTTCAGCCAGTTGAATTATTACAGGTCTAGTTGTCAATTTGGAATTTAAGTAAATTATTGATAAAAAAATGTATCTGTACAAATTAAGGATTATATCTGATGTAATGGTCTGATAACAGGTGTCCAACATGCATACGAAGAAGGGCATTCTGCGAGTACGGCCGTAGCACAAATGACAGATGATTGGTTAAAGAGTATGGATGACAGGAAGTTAGATTGTGCAGAATGGTGTCTGAGTGGGTTGATATGAACAAATTGGTGTTGAACATTTCTAAAACTAAATGTATTGTATTTGGTTGAAGATATATGCTTGCTGATGATCCCCAGTTGAATGTGTTGATGAATAGAACACATGTAGAGCAAGTGAAAAAAAAAAACGACAAGGTGTCATGTTGGATGCAGCTTTATCATGGTCAGAACACATAGATAATATTGTTATTAAGATGGGTAAGGGAATTACTGTTACAAGAAAATGTTCAGAGTATGTGACATCTAGCACACTGAATCAGGTGATTCAATCTCTGGTCCTATCACACTAAGAGTACTGTCCGGTTTTATGGTCATCTGCAGCAAAGAAAGATATAAAAAGCTCCACATTGCTCAAAACAGGGTTGCCAGATTATCTCTTCATTGCTCTATCCATATGAATATTATCCAAATGCATCAGAATCTCTCATGGCTTCACGTTAAAAACAAATTACTATCTAGTCTTCTGATTTTCTTTAGGAATGTTAGATTTAAAAAAAAAACACAGTATTTTTCAGTCCAGTTAACACATACTAGCAACATGCATAACCACCAAACCAGACAGGCAACATCGGGGCAGCGAAGACAACGCAAGCCAAGGACAAATCACCTTAAGTCTACAGTTTTATATAGAGCTATAGCTGAATGGAATTCTTTACCAATCCATATTTCTCAGGCAAAAAGTAAATCCACCATAAAAATTTTTTTTTAAATAAACATCTAATGCGATAGACCATGTGACTGGACAGCAAATAGAAAGCTTCAACTGAATGTTAAATGTATTTCCTGTCAGGTATTTTAATTATCTGTATTGACTACCGTTGAATGTTTGTGAAGTCTTAATTGTGGTTGTTTGTCATGTCTGGTTAATTGGTGTTGGACCCCAGGAAGATTAGCTAGTGTTACGGCGTTAGCTAATGGGGATCCTAATTAAAATGACAAATGACAAATGACCTCAGGAAGCTGGTTGAGATAATGCCAAGAGTGTGGAAACCTGTCATCAAGGCAAACGGTGGCTACTTTAAGAATCTCAAATATAAAATATACTTTCATTTGTTGAATTTTTTTTTGTTATTACATGATTCCCTATCTGTTATTTCATAGTTTGTATGTCTTCACAATTTTTTCTACAATGTAGAAAATAGTAAAAATAAAGAAAAACCCTTGAATGAGTAGGTGTGTACAAACGTTTGACTGGTACTGAATATATATATATATATATATATATATATATATATATATATATATATATATATATATATATTGCCCGTTTTGTATGTTATTTTGGCATTAATACATGTCACATATCAGTTTGGAAACAACGTAAAAAAAAGTATAATCTTTGAGTTCATAAAGCTGTATACAATCACGGTAATTTTTTTATTTCTTGAGTAAGGCAGCTCTAAAATGTTTCAGCCTGGCTCAGTGCTTTCTGTGGTGGTGGGGCAGCCAGAAGAAAATATGGAGCGTAGGGGTTGGTAATCTTTTCTAGTTGCACTGTAATTGGCTCATGACCTGCATGACCTGCTGTCAACACAGCATGACCTTTTCCGTGTTCAAAACAACTGGAAACTCACAACAGGGAAATCTCAGACTTCAGTGAGTTCAAGACAAAGGTCATCCAACTTGGAATTCCTTGTCGGGAACTGGGGCCTATTTCTAGAGCTCCGACCTGAAGATTACTGAGGCCATGATTCGACCTTGTTTTGAAAGCACCATAAATGCAGAGAATGCCAGACTTTGATTACAAAGTTTGATGACAAAATTTGTCCACGAAGGAATGCTGCACCACCTTCCTGTTCAAGTGAGCACAGCACAACAAGGTGAGTCCAAAAATGTATTGTATGCAGCTGCCTAAATTATGTATTATGCCAGGGAGATATGTATACTGTACTTAAGAAAGTAATATTAAGTGTATGTTGTGTAGTAAACTGCTAGTAGCCCATGTGCCTCACCCTAATCATTTTGTCCCTTGTTCGCTTATAATTTATAGCCTATAGCCTGTTTTAGAGAAATGTCATCATCGAATATTGTAAGAGCGTTCATTGTCTGCTTATATGCCCCCTATATTTATCATATGGTTCTGAATTGGTGTACAGGGAGAATACTGTAAGAAAGGCCCATGTTCTGAATTCTGTCGCTGTACATTTCAAAAGTGCTGAACAAATAATTATATTGACTACGTCTGTCCTAGCTCGAAATTACGGATTGCCTCTGATCCGCTCATCGTCCCCTTATGCCATAGTTTGTACATCTCAATTGTCAGTAGACACCACATTTGTTTAAGCAAGTCAGCCATATCAGCTATGCTTTTTTGAAAGGCAGTAAATGAGGCTGAAGGAACTGTTTGCATGGGTATGCATGGGTGTTGGAGCTGTGTGTTAGTAGTTCAAAAAGACAGCTTGGTGCATTCAACATGTCAATACCTCTTACAAAAACAAGTAGTGACAATGTCAATCTGTCCTCTACTTTGCGCCATGAGAGATTGAGAGATTGACATGCATATTATTAATGTTAGCTCTACGTGTACAATTAAGGGCCGGCTGTGCTGCCCTGTTCTGGGACAGTTGTAATTTTCCCAAGTCCCTCTTTGTGGCACCTGACCACACAACTGGGCAGTAGTCCAGTTGCGATTAAACTAAGGCCTGTAGGACCTGCCTTGTTGATATTGATGTTAAGAAGGCAGAGTAGCGCTTTATTATGGACAGACCTCTCCCCATCTTAGCTACTGTTGCATCAATATGTTTTGACCATAAGAGTTTACAATCCAGGGTTACTCCAAGCAGTTTAGTCTCCTCAACTACATTTCCACATTATTTATTACAAGATTTAGTTTAGGGTTCAGTGAATGACTTGTCCCAAATACAATGCTTTTAGTTTTTGAAATATTTAGGACTAACTCATTTATTGCCACCCATTCTAAAATTGACTGCAGCTCTTTGTTAAGAGTTGCAGTGATTTCACTCGCTGTATAGTTTTGAGTCATCTGCATACATAGACACACAGGCTTTACTCAGAGCCAGTGGCAGGTCATTAGTAAAGATTGAAAAAATAAGGGGCCTAGACAGCTGCCCTGGGGAATGTCTTGTGTAAAGCCATAACATATACGTTTTTCCAGGAGCATACTGTGTGTAGACCTGGAGATGTTTGTCATCATGTTTACCATTGTGTTCAGCACTGTTTGCTCTGTGAGCCCACACCACCCTGTACAGTGCTGCTCAGACATCTTCCTCTCATCTGTGTCGGCTGTGATGTGCTCAGCAGGGTGGTGTTTGCTCTGCACTGTGTGGCTGCTCCTCTCAGGCTGCACACGCCGCCTGGAATGAGGGCGTCCGCTGAACAAAAGAGGCCTTAAACAATAATGCCAATGATTGTTATGGGACGCAGAGAGAGAGGACGAGATAGATAACCTAGTTGAAACAGGCAGGGAGCGGTTTCCAGGGTTAGAGAGCTGTAGAGGGAGAGGCAGGATCCCCCAGTCTGGTAGTAATTTACAGGATAGCAGGAAGACAGACAATCAACCTCATTTCCTGATGATGTCCCTTCCTGATCATGTCAGAGCCTGCCCTCCGGAGTCATAAGTAGGAAGAGTAGGAAATTATCAACATAAAAAACACTCACAGGAGGAGAGAATGGACTCCTCTGTGCTTTTATGTTGCTGTTTTTCTTTTTCCCAACTCTGCAGTGTGTCGTTAATGTTTAATGCCCACTCTGTTAGCAGACAGACTGCAGAGCTGTGGTCTCCGAGAGAGACAGAGAGAGAGAGAGAGAGAGACAGACAGAGAGGAGATGACAGAACTCTCCTGAGTGGTGCCAGAACCATGAAGTCAGTAACTTCAGAGGGTTTCCATCCAACGGTGCAGAGAGCGGAAATCTCACGCATTCTCACGCCACCATGCCTGCTCCCATTTAATCTCCGTCCTGACCAGGACACGGGAACCATAACACAGCGGTATAAAAGTAGACGGTGCAACTGTTTTCTCAATCACTGCCGGCTCTGGAGGAGGCCATAAGGATACAGCTTTGCTTTCATTGAGCAGCTCCACTCTGTCTCTCCCTCTGTGAGATCATCATCATGACTTCCACACAGAGACAGTGTCACATACGACAGCACTCCTTAATCATAGAAACAGATTCAGAGGGTAGAGGGATGGAGTGGTAGAGGGGATGATTTGGGAGGTCCCCCTCCTCCTCCTCCTCCCCCCTCATTCTTATGACTAGCTAGCAGTGGATTCGTCTAAATACTCTCTAAACATTTCCGGATGTTTCTTTGTGATTCAACATGGCTGGATTAGATCTCTTAATCTGCTGGGATCCAGTTTCACCCAGAGGACCACTGGACTCTGACATGTGCTCCAGAAATGGAGAGAAGAAAAGTGGCTTTAAGACTCAGATTGCTGTCTGCCTTCAGGGGTTTGTGTGTTTGTGTAACACTGAAACCAGTTAGAGGAAAGAAGAAGAACAATGATCCTCTTCTAGGGAGTAAAAGGGAAAGTTACTGTACTGCTTTCAGGGAACTCAGATCCATTCTTTCTTGCAGCAGGACTGGCCTCCAGCTCCAGTAGCAGGAAATGATGTGTTTAGTCTTGGCCAGAACATTGTTGTTTTCTCTGCCTCAGTAAACAGACAGCTGGATAATGTGGATGATGTATAACATGTTTACTGTGTAATATTGGCTTTGTCTGTTATCGGTTAGGGCACCTACAGAGCAAATAAATAATGTAGTTTAATAATGTTCCCATGTAATAATGTAGGCTAGTCCTGTAATATGTGATTGTGATTGTAAACACCTCCGGGTGTCCCTCTCTCTCTCTCTTTCTCTCTCCATCCCTCCCTCCCTCCCTCACTCCCTCTCAAAATCAATATGTTTCTCTGCCTCTCTCCCATGAATGTAAACATTGTTAGGGCTACTGATTTCTAGTGTCAAGGAGAGAGAAGAGAGTTGTTACACTAATATTGTCCTGTCAGACAGTAAAACGCTCTCAGCAGCTGCTACAGTCATAGCAACATTCTCAGAACCAGAGAATACTCTTTGAGTTTTGACCGTTTGGCCCAGTAGATGCGTGTGCATCCAGGCACTCTTTAAATTAGTCTGACTTCCCTGATGATCTCAGTCTATTTATTTAACAGATGTTTTGTTTTTGCAACTTTAATACACATGTATTTGTCCCAATGCTTTTGGTCCCCTAAAATGGGGGGACTGTCTACAAAAAGTGCTGTAATTTCCAAACGGTTCAACCCACGCTGCCCAAATTGTGGGCTTCCCAAATAGGCAAAGGCCTTCACACTTGTGATTTGAAACAATCCACAGGAACACAAAAAAGCTAACGATCCTCTCTGGCTCATGCTCTCTGGTGAAGTACATATTTTTTGTTTTTATTTAGACAGGAGCATTTATATAATTTGGGCAAAACTTACATTTACTTTATGGGAAGCCAGCATGATAACAGTGCATTGCAAACCCCACCAATTCGCAAGAGGCTGAAACCAGATATTTGTATATAATGATGAGATGCTCATGTCTCAACCCTAACAATAGCGTGTCCCAAAGGCTGGGAGGCAGGCGACAAGTTTAGGGCTGGATATTATGCCCATGGTAATGCATTGGGCTTATTCTGGACAGGTTTTGGCGAGTGAGCCCTCTCAATAAGCCTCGTCCTCTGCTGAAACGCTCTCACCGGAGAAAGTCCCAAGTTCCACAGCTCAGGTCGAGTCAAGTCACAAGTCCCTAATTATGGGTTTCCAATCCTCAAGTCAAAGGTTAAGTGTTTTGCAATTGCAATGCATCAGTGATTTTGGACCCACGTGTTTTACAAACTGCATCCCTTTCCCCCACTACCACATAGTCTTTGACACCGAATGCAACAATTTTTGGGACTGATGATGCCCATATGCGGAGGTGACACTACAGGCCCTAGAGTGGTGGGGCAAATTGTTCCCCCTGGGGCCCGGAGCTTTTCCTATTCTAGTAACCTAACCAGGTATAAATCATAACCCTATAGGGTCTGAAAGTGATGAAGTAGTTGTATGGGCAATGCAACCAAATTTACATTATAGTCATTTAACCAGACTCTCCTATCCAGAGCAATTTTCACCTAGTCAGCTCAGGGATTTGAACCCATGACCTTTCACTTACTGCCGCCTCGTTATACAGATATTTTCTAAACAGGTCACAGGGTTTTAGGGAGGACGAAAACCCTGTCAAACTCCAGCAACCTTGTACTTGTTATTATGAATTATATTTTAAAATTAGACTTTACACAGACACTGCAATTGGACAAAAGAACTCACAGGGCTGAGCTTTCAGTATATAGGCCTATGCAACTGCACGATAACTCACACAGTGGGTTAATTACCTTGCTCAGGGGCAGAACTACAGATTTTCACCTCATCAGCTCAGGGATTTGATTCAGCAACCTTTCGATTACTGGCCCAATGCTCTAACCACTAGGCTACCTGCCGCCACAATCAGTATTGTGTTGTTTCATTCATGTCAGTTAAGAATTATGGATTGAAAAGGTCAAGGTAGCCTAGCTAGCCAACTCACATCTGAATATAGCCAAAATCAAATTTGATCACATTCACATTTTTTTCCTAACACAAATAATTTGGCTAGAAATAGGCTACATAATACTGGCAAGAGGGCAAGAGGGGACAGGGTGCATTGTCTGTAGGATTTTCAGCTGCTGGCTGTAGTTGTTATCAGTAGTCTAGTTGATCAGAAATAAATCCTTTTGTTTTCTTCACATACAGTTTAGGTGTAGGCTGCTGCAAAATTTCTGTGAAGAGTTCTTGCTTGTGTATGTCGTGAATTATGTGTTATCACGTTTGCTAAATAAATACCGGAGGACAGTGGAGCGGTGCGCACTTTGCTAGATAATGTGCTTTGTCCCTGACCTGCTCAACCAGTGATTTCCGTGAATCTGGTTGGTCAAGACACAGAACAGAACACACAGAACCTGCAGCACTCCGATATAAAGGACAGATAGGCTTACATAGTGCACAAGATTACAAATACAATCTCTCGACTCATACAGCTCAAGTCCAAGTTAAGTCACGAGTCATAGATGCTCAACTCGAAGTCTAGAGGCAAGTGTTTTTTCTCAAGTCGCAAAAGACGTTGCCTATGTGTAGAGTAAGATGATGAAAAGGTTTTGCAAATCAGCCTCAATCAACTGACGACTTATATTCTTTCGATTTATCTTGAACGTGGAGTAATTTGTGGGAATCAAATGTCACATGAACATGTTCAAACCCCCGGTATTTGTAAGAGATGGCCAACCCCCTTTGAGAGCAACACTACAAAAGTATGTGGACACCCCTTGAAATTAGTGTATTTGGCCAATTCAGCCATACCCGTTGCTGACAAGTGTATAAAATCGAGCACACAGCCATGAAATCTCCATAGACAAACATTGGCAGTAGAATGGTCCGTATTGAAGAGCTCAGTGACTTAATCGTGACACCATCATAGGATGCCACTTTTCCCAAAAGTCAGTTCTTTAAATTTCTGCCCTGCTAGTGCTGCCCCGATCAACTGTAAGTGATGTTATTGTGAAGTGGAAATGTCTAGGAGCAACAACGTCTCAGCCCAGAAGCGGTAGGCTACACAAGCTCACAGAACGGGACTGCAGAGTACTGAAGCGCATAAAAATCTTCTGTTGCAACACTCACTACCAAGTTCCAAACTGCCTTTGGAAGCAACGTCAGCACAATAAATGTTCGTTATGAGCATCATGAAATGGGTTTCCATGGCCGAGCAGCCACACACAAGCCTAAGATCACCATGCGCAATGCCAAGCGTCGGATGGAGTGGTGTAATGCGCGCCACTATTGGACTCTGGATCAGTGGAAACACGTTCTCTGAAGTGATGAATCACGCTTCACCAACTGGCAGTCCAATGGACGAATCTGGGTTTGGCGGATGCCAGGACAACGCTATCTGTCCGAATGCATAGTGCCAACTATAAAGTTTGGTGGAGGAGGAATAATGGTCTGGGGCTGTTTTTCATGGTTCAGGCCCCTTAGTTCCAGTGAAGGGAAATCATAATGCTACAGCATACAATGACATTCTAGACGATTCTGTGCTTCAAACCTTGTGGCAACAGTTTTGGGAAGGCCCTTTCCTGTTTCAGCATGACAATGCCCCTGTGCACAAAGCCGACTGCGAGCCAGGCCTAGTCGCCCGACATCAGTGCCCGACATCCATCATGCTCTTGTGGCTGAATGGAAGGAAGTCCCCTCAGCAATGTTCCAACATCTAGTGGAAAGCCTTCCCAGAAGAGTGGAGACAGTTATAGCAACAAAGGGGAACCAACTCTATATTAATGCCCATGATTTCGGAAAAACACAGCAGCCTTTCTTTCTCTCTCTCTCTCTCTCTCTCTCTCTCTCTCTCTCTCTCTCTCCCTTTCTCCATTTCTTGCTCCCTACTCTCTTTCCTTAAGTTGACAGATTTCTATGGGAATCTTTTTATTATGCTAATTCAATTTTCGTGGGGGCGAGGACATCGACTCTAGGGGGTTTTAAGGATAGTGTATCGTTTTATTGTGGACACATTCGTGTTGTTATGGTATCTGCTGACAGTCAGTCAGACAGCAACATAATATCTCTGTTATATACATTTGATGCTGCTAATCTAGCAGCATCAAAGGGAGCTGAAATCACTCTGAGCCAGCCAGGCAGGCAGAAGCTCCTAAATATATAATACCGTTAAATCTAATTAGAGTTCAGTGTTGCCGGAACAAAAACCCGACGTGTGTCTCTGCATCGAGATAATTCAATAGGAGTAAAGAGTAAACAGAGATTAATTTGGGTTAAAATGATCCATTCTAGATTGTTTCGACAAACATTTCCATAATTTTATTTAATTATATTCCAGTTTATACCAAGGCTGGGTGGACTATGACATCTCGGCTGTGTTGAGGTGTTGTCGAGGATATCATGCCTGTTTTATCTGGGTAAACACATTTCTCTCATTTGTGTTGGCAGATAAATGGTTGTACATGATGCCAGCCCCTGTGTCTGGCAGGGTGGCCTACTGTAAGGTCTGCTCAGTTTCAGGAGGCACGGCTGGCTCACCTTATCTCTCTCCATCTCTCTCTCCATCTCTCGCTCTGTCTCTCTCTCCTAGCTCAGATATCTGTGTCTGTTTCTGGTTTGGGTAGCTCTGTATTCGTTTAAAATACACAAACAAAGATTTAAACAGACATCATGTAGGTATAGAGCATCATGTCGGCAGATGAACACTATATAATCACATGTGTGCGAACCTTCAAAATGTCATCAGTGAATAGCATTGACCAGGATGAATGCATGGCTTTAACAATTCTGCTCTTAGGACCACAGGACTCTCCATGGGCAAGGCTGTGTTGGGACTGGAGCTCGGACCGGGCTGGGTGGGCTTGGGCTAGGATTAGGAATAGAACTAAGACTGGGTTGGGGCTGGGGCCGGTAATAGACCCCTCCTGCTCTGTGGAAAACACAACTGACACTGAAGCAAAATACTTACCCCACAAGGCCATGCTCCAGTTAGATGTTGGATGTGCTGCCATTTGTCCCACACACCCAGGCCTCTCAGCCCACAAACCTCCAGCCTACCGGCCACCCAGCCCACCAGCACTGGTACCCAGCCCACCCCAGCCTGAGCCCATCCAGGCCTGCTGCCTGCTTTCTGTGGCTTCCCCTCCTTCTGGGTGGTCAACAACTCAAGATGTGACTCGGGATGACTCATGTGTGCTCCACATTCAATCTTCAGAGTGAGGGAACAATAGAAAGAGAAAAAGACAGGAAGACGGAGCGGTAGAAGGAGGGGAGAGAGACTTGAAACAGTATAGAACTGTCAGACATAATGGCATTAGAGAGGAACATGACCTTGTAGTGACCTGTAGTACTCACTTCCTAATCTAGATTTCTTTGTTTCCTGCAGAAGCACATGGAGGGACATAATGTTTTTTCTAGCTGTCAGTTTTGCAGGCAACTTAGACATGGTTCAGTATTGTACAGACTTGTATCATACTGTATCATCAGACCCGCAGCCTGCGGACCACATAGCACATCAGGAGTGGCTGATCAAGATAAAAGCTGTGTAAAAAAATGAGAAGAGCAGAGTTGCCTTCCAACTGCTCAGGGTAGTGAAGAGGCAGTACGATGCATTCAAACCAGGCACTTCTTACAGACCACACACGCATATGCACACAAACACACACACACACACACACACACACACACACACACACACACACACACACACACACACACACACACACACACACACACACACACACACACACACACGCGGTATGGTTATGTCAGTGTGTTAAGACTGATTAGCAGCAGACTAGTGCAGACTGATTAGTAATAGGGTCTGAACAGCCTGGGGTTAATGATGATTAATTAATGTTGATACATATTAATTATCTGTGAAAACACTTTGATATTTGAAATCACCTTCAGATGGATAAAGGAGTAATATATATAGTAGTAAATGACCCACATATGCCTAAAGGAGTATATAAATAGTAATTCATTACCTACATATGCCCAAAGGAGTATATATAGAGTACTAAATTACCTACATATGCCTAAAGGAGTATATTTATTTAGTAGTCGAAGATTGTTCTGCACATCTGTAGAATGGATAAAACACTGGTTTAAAGTTTAAAAAAGTAGGCTTTCTAGGGTATGATGTTGTTCCAATACCAAATTACACCTTTAGTTTTGCTCTTGTGCAAACCCCAAATGTGAATATCATTGGAATATCATTGAAATTCAACAATTTTCCTGTAATGATTTCAATAAAAACATTTACATAGAAAACATATTTATTCCATTTATAGAGAGACTAACACATACACCTTCAAAGGAAAGGCTGGAGTGTTCCTCTCTAGGAGAGAAGGGAGAAGTGTTCCTCTCTAGGAGAGAATGGGGAGTGTTCCTCTCTAGGAGAGAATGGGAAGTGTTCCTCTCTTGGAGAGAAGGGGAAGTGTTCCTCTCTAGAAGAGAAGGGGGAGTGTTCCTCTCTAGGAGAGAAGGGGGTGTGTTCCTCTCTAGAAGAGAAGGGGGAGTGTTCCTCTCTAGGAGAGAAGGGGATGTGTTCCTCTCTAGGAGAGAAGGGGATGTGTTCCTCTCTAGAAGAGAAGGGGGAGTGTTCCTCTCTAGAAGAGAAGGGGGAGTGTTCCTCTCTAGGAGAGAAGGGGAAGTGTTCCTCTCTAGAAGAGAAGGGGGAGTGTTCCTCTCTAGGAGAGAAGGGGGAGTGTTCCTCTCTAGGAGAGAAGGGGGAGTGTTCCTCTCTAGGAGAGAAGGGGAAGTGTTCCTCTCTAGGAGAGAAGGGGGAGTGTTCCTCTCTAGGAGAGAAGGGGATGTGTTCCTCTCTAGAAGAGAAGGGGGAGTGTTCCTCTCTAGCAGAGAAGGGGGAGTGTTCCTCTCTAGGAGAGAAGGGGAAGTGTTCCTCTCTAGAAGAGAAGGGGGAGTGTTCCTCTCTAGGAGAGAAGGGGGAGTGTTCCTCTCTAGGAGAGAAGGGGAAGTGTTCCTCTCTAGAAGAGAAGGGGGAGTGTTCCTCTCTAGGAGAGAAGGGGGAGTGTTCCTCTCTAGGAGAGAAGGGGAAGTGTTCCTCTCTAGAAGAGAAGGGGGAGTGTTCCTCTCTAGGAGAGAAGGGGAAGTGTTCCTCTCTAGGAGAGAAGGGGGAGTGTTCCTCTCTAGGAAAGAAGGGGAAGAGTTCCTCTCTAGGAAAGAATTTGGAAGTGTTCCTCTCTAGGAGAGAAGGGGAGTGTTCCTCTCTAGGAGAGAAGGGGGAGTTTTCACCACTAGGAGAGAAAGGGGGAGTGTTCCTCTCTAGGAGAAAAAGGGGGCGTGTTCCTCTCTAGAAGGGAAGGGGAGTGTTCCTCTCTAGGAAAGAAGGGGAGTGTTCCTCTCTAGGAGAGAAGGGGAGTGTCCCTCTCTTGGAGAGAAGGGGAAGTGTTCCTCTCTAGGAGAGAAGGGGGAGTGTTCCTCTCTAGGAGAGAAAGTGGGAGTGTTCCTCTCTAGGAAAGAAGGGGATTGTTCCTCTCTAGGAGAGAAGGGGGAGTGTTCCTCTCTAGGAGAGAAGGGGAAGTATTCCTCTCTAGGAGAGAATGGGAAGTGTTCCTCTCTCGAAGAGAGGGGGAAGTGTTCCTCTCTAGGAGAGAAGGGGAAGTGTTCCTCTCTAGGAGAGAAGGGGAAGTGTTCCTCTCTAGGAGAGAAGGGGAAGTGTTCCTCTCTAGGAGAGACGGGGGAGTGTTCCTCTCTCGAAGAGAAGGGGGAGTGTTCCTCTCTAGGAGAGAAGGGGAAGTGTTCCTCTCTAGGAGAGAATGGGAAGTGTTCCTCTCTAGGAGAGACGGGGGAGTGTTCCTCTCTAGGAGAGAAGGGGAGTGTTCCCCTCTAGGAGAGAAGGGGGAGTGTTCCTCTCTAGGAGAGAAAGAGGGAGTGTTCCTCTCTCGAAGAGAAGGGGAAGTGTTCCTCTCTAGGAGAGAAGGGGGGGTGTTCCTCTCTAGGAGAGAATGGGGAGTGTTCCTCTCTAGGAGAGAAGGGGAAGTGTTCCTCTCTAGGAGAGAAGGGGGAGTGTTCCTCTCTAGGAGAGAAGGGGGTGTTCCTTTCTAGAAGAGAAGGGGGAGTGTTCCTCCATAGGAAAGAAGGGAGAGTGTTCCTCTAGGTTTGAGGCCCCTCAGTATTTATGTCTATGTGTTGTTGGCCAAGCCTCCTACCAGCCCAGAGAAGATGCTTAGAAATTATAAAAAAATTATTATTACAACCAGACCATGTGTGAATTAAACGGGGGTGACCTTGACCCCCGCTTTGTCAGGAATAGAGAAGAAGCAGAAAGTTGAGGGGAAATATGTTAAGTAGCGTCTCTGTCTCCATGGTGATGATGTTAGTTAGGCAGAGAGGGCCTTGAGAGACGTGACAATACAAGGACTAAGCTGTGTGTGTGTGTGTATGTGTGTGTGTGCTTTATATAGCAAGCCATGGCCTCGTGACTCACTCACTGTCTGTAAGAGTGATCCATTTTCATGAACAAGGTGGTGAGTGTATCTTACAGGGCTAATTGAAGTGTAGTGTAGGAATGCTTTTCTTCCTACAGTAACTAACAATGACAAGTGAAGTCCTTAAGCCACAGTGCATAACATTTCATGTGTACAACATCTATTTTATTTTATTTAACCAGGTAGGCCAGTTGAGAGCAAGTTCTCATTTACAACTGCGACCTGGCCAAGATAAAGCAAAGCAGTGTGACAAAAACAACAACACAGAGTTACACATAAACAAATGTACAGCCAATAACACAATAGAAAAGTCTATGTACAGTGTGTGCAAATGTAGAAGATATGGGAGGTAAGGCAATAAATATGCCATAGACACGAAATAACTACAATTTAGCTATCAAGGCACAAGGCGAGACACAAATGCAGACACAGGAGGCAGATGGTTGGAGTCTTACAATGTTTATTAATCCAAAGGGGGTAGGCAAGAGAATGGTTGTGGACAGGCAAAAGGTCAAAACCAGATCAGACTCCAGGAGGTACAGAGTGGCAGACAGGCTCGTGGTCAAGGCAGGCAGAATGGTCAGGCAGGCGGGTACAAAGTCCAAAAACAGGCAAGGGTCAAAACCGGGAGGACTAGAAAAAGGAGAATGCAAAAAGCAGGCGAACAGGAAAAATGCTGGTTGAGTTGGAAACATACAAGATGAACTGGCACTGAGAGACAGGAAACACAGGGATAAATACACTGGCGAAAATAAGCAACACCTGGAGGGGCTGGAGACAATCACTAGGACAGGTGAAACAGATCAGGGCGTGACATTAGCATTTCCACTGGAGTGATAGATGTGCAAGTAGAGATACTGGGGTGCAAAAGAGCAAGAAGATAAATAACAATATGTGGATGAGGTAGTTGGGTGTGCTATTTACAGATTGGTTGAGTACAGGTACAGTGATCGGTAAGCTGCTCTGACAGCTGATGATTAAAGTTAGAGAGGGAGATATAAGTCTCCAACTTCAGTGATTTTTGCAGTTCGTTCCAGTCATTGGCAGCAGAGAACTGGAAGGAAAGGCGGTCAAAGGAAGTGTTGGCTTTGGGGGTGACCAGTGAAATATACCTGCTGGAGCATGTGCTACGGGTGGGTGTTGCTATGATGACCAGTGAGCTGAGATAAGGCGGAGCTTTACCTAGCAAAGACTAGATGACCTGAAGCCAGTGGGTTTGGCGACGAATATGTAGCGAGGGCCAGCCAACGAGAGCACAAAGGTTGCAGTGGTGGGTAGTATATGGGACGTTGGTGACAAAACGGATGGCACTGTGATAGACTGCATCCAATTTGCTGAGTAGAGTGTTGGAGGCTATTTTGTAAATGACATTGCCAAAGTCAAGGATCGGTAGGATAGTCAGTTTTACGAGGGTATGTTTGGCAGCATGAGTGAAGGAGGCTTTTTTGCAAAATAGGAAGCCGATTCTAGATTTAATTTTGGATTGGAGATGCTTAATGTGAATCTGGAAGGAGAGCTTAATGTGAATCTGGAAGGAGAGTTTACAGTCTAACCAGACACCTAGGTATGTGTAGTTGTCCACATATTCTAAGTTAGAACCGTCCATAGTAGTGATGCTAGTCGGGCGGGCAGGTGCAGGTAGCAATCGGTTGAAGAGCATGCATTTAGTTTTACTAGCATTTAAAAGCAGTTGGAGGCCACGGAAGGAGTGTTGTATGGCATTGAAGCTCGTTTGGAGGTTTGTTAACACAGTGTCCAAAGAAGGGCCAGATGTATACAGAATGGTGTCGTCTGCGTAGAGGTGGATCAGAGAATCACCAGCAGCAAGAGCGACATCATTGATATATACAGAGAAAAGAGTCAGCCCAAAAATTGAACCCTGTGGCACCCCCATAGAGACTGCCAGAGGTCCGAACAACAGATTTGACACACTGAACTATATCTGAGAAGTAGTTGGTGAACCAGGCGAGGCAGTCATTTGAGAAACTAAGGCTATTGAGTCTGGCAATAAGAATGTGGCGATTGACAGAGTTGAAAGCCTTGGCCAGGTCGATGAAGACTGCTGCACAGTACTGTCTTTTATCGATGGCGTTTATGATATCGTTAAGGACCTTGAGCGTGTCTGAGGTGCACCCATGACCAGCTCAGAAACCAGATTGCATAGTGGAGAAGATACAGTGGGATTCGAAATGGTCGGTGATCTGTTTGTTAACTTGGGAAAAAGTATTTGATCCCCTGCTGATTTTGTACGTTTGCCCACGGACAAAGAAATGATCAGTCTACAATTTTAATGGTAGGTTATTTGAACAGTGAGAGACAGAATAACAACAAAAAAATTCAGAAAAACCCATGTCAAAAATGTTATATATTGATTTGCATTTTAATGAGGGAAATAAGTATTTGACCCCCTCTCAATCAGAAAGATTTCTGGTTCCCAGGTGTCTTTTATACAGGTAACGAGCTGAGATTAGGAGCACACTCTAAAAGGGATTGCTCCTAATCTCAGTTTGTTACCTGTATAAAAGACACCTGACTACAGAAGCAATCAATCAATCATATTCTAAACTCTCCACCATGGCCAAGACCAAAGAGCTCTCCAAGAATGTCAGGGATAAGATTGTAGACCTACACAATGCTGGATGGGGCTACAAGACCATCGCCAAGCAGCTTGGTGAGAAGGTGACAACAGTTGGTGCGATATTCGCAAATGGAAGAAACACAAAATAATTGTCAATCTCCCTCGGCCTGGGGCTCCATGCAAGATCTCACCTCGTGGAGTTGCAATGATCATGAGAACGGTGAGGAATCAGCCCAGAACTACACGGGAGAATCTTGGCAATGATCTCAAGGCAGCTGGGACCATAGTCACCAAGAAAACAATTGGTAACACACTACGCCGTGAAGGACTGAAATCCTGCAGCGCCCGCAAGGTCCCCCTGCTCAAGAAAGCACATATACATGCCCGTCTGAAGTTTACCAATGAACATCTGAATGATTCAGAGGACAACTGAGTGAAAGTGTTATAGTCAGATCAGACCAAAATGGAGCTCTTTGGCATCAACTCAACTCACCGTGTTTGGAGGAGGAGGAATGTTGCCTATGACCCCAAGAACATCATCCCCACCGTCAAACATGGAGGTGGAAACATTATGCTTTGGGGGTGTTTTTCTGCTAAGGGGACAGGACAACTTCACCGCATCAAAGGGACGATGGACGGGGCCATGTACCGTCATATCTTGGGTGAGAACCTCCTTCCCTCAGCCAGGGCATTGAAAATGGGTCGTGGATGGGTATTCCAGCATGACAATGACCCAAAACACACGGCCAAGGCAACAAAGGAGTGGCTCAAGAAGAAGCACATTAAGGTCCTGGAGTGGCCTAGCCAGTCTCCAGACCTTAATCCCATAGAAAATCGGTGGAGGGAGCTGAAGGTTCGAGTAGCCAAACGTCAGCCTCGAAACCTTAATGACTTGGAGAAGATCTGCAAAGAGGAGTGGGACAAAATCCCTCCTGAGATGTGTGCAAACCTGGTGGCCAACTACAAGAAGCGTCTGACCTCTGTGATTGCCAACAAGGGTTTTGCCACCAAGTACTAGGTCATGTTTGGCAGAGGGGTCAAATACTTATTTCCCTCATTAAAATGCAAATCAATTTATAACATTTTTGACATGCGTTTTTCTGGATTTTTTTGTTGTTATTCTGTCTCTCACTGTTCAAATAAACCTACCATTAAAATTATAGACTGATCCTTTCTTTGTAAGTGGGCAAACATACAAAATCAGCAGGGGATCAAATACTTTTTTCCCTCACTGTATAAAAGTTTGGGTATAGAGTGTCTCCCCCTTTGAAGAGGGGGATGACCGCGGCAGCTTTCCAATCTTTCAGGATCTCAGATGATACGAAAGAGAGGTTGAACAGGCTAGTAATAGGGGTTGCAACAATTTCGACTGATAATTTTAGAAAGAGAGGGTCCAGATTGTCTAGCCCAGCTGATTTGTAGGGATCCAGATTTATTGGATCCAGATTTATTGAAATCACAGATTATCGTTGATTTATCTGTGGTGACTGTGTTTCCTAAACTCAGTGCAGTGGGTAGCTTGGAGGAGGTGCTCTTATTATCCATGGACTTTACGGTGTCCCAAAACTTTTTGGAATTAGTGCTACAGGATGCACATTTCTATTTGGAAAAGCTAGCCTTTGCTTTCCTAACTGACTGTGTATATTGATTCCTGACTTCCCTGAAAAGTTGCATATCGCGGGGGCTATTCGATGCTAATGCAGAATGCCACAGGATGTTTTTGTGCTGGTCAAGGGCAGTCAAGTCTGGGTTGAACCAAGGGCTATGTCTGTTCTTAGTTCTACATTTTTTTGAAGGGGCATGCTTATTTAAGATGGTGAGGAAAGCACTTTTAAAGAGCAAACAAGCATCCTACTGATGGGATGAGGTCAATATCCTTCCAGGATACCCGGGCCAGGTCGATTAGAAAGGCCTGCTCGCTGAAGTGTTTTAGGGAGCGTTTGACATTGATGAGGGGTGGTCATTTGACTGCGGACACATTACGGACGCAGGCAATGAGGCAGTGATCGCTAAGATCCTGGTTGAAGACAGCAGAGGTGTATTTAGAGGGCAAGTTGGTCAGGATGATATCTAAGATGGTGCCCATTGTTACGGATTTAGGGTTGTGTGAGATTGAGGGCATCAAGCTTAGAGTGTAGGACAGCCGGGGTGTTAAGCATATCCCAGTTTAGGTCACCTAACAGTACGAACTCTGAAGATAGATGGGAGGCAATCAATTCACATATGGTGTCCAGGGCACAGCTGGGGGCAGAGGGGGGTCTACAGCAAGCAGCAACGGTGAGAGACTTGTTTCTGGAAAGGTTGATTTTTAAAAGTAGAAACTCAAATTCTTTGGGCACAGACCTGGATAGTATGACAGAACTCTGCCGGCTATATTTGCAGTAGATTGCAACTCCGCCCCCTTTGGCAGTTCTATCTATTACTAAGCCAGGATTCAGACATGGCTCGGACATCAGGGTTGGTGGAATGTGCTGAAGCAGTGAATAAAACAAACTTAGGGAGGAGGCTTCTGATGTTAACATGCATGAAACCAAGGCTTTTACGGTTACAGAAGTCAAGAAATGAGAGCGCCTGGGGAATGGTAGTGGTGCTGGGGGCTGCAGGGCCTGGGTTAACCTCTACATCACCAGAGGAACAGAGGAGGAGAAGGATAAGGGTACGGTTAAAGGCTATAAGAACTGGTCGTCTAGTGCGTTCAGAACAGAGAGTAAAAGTAAAGGGAGCAGAGGCCTGCATCCCTATACTGAGAGCTTCTCCGTTTCTAAAAGGAAGTATTTGGGTGTTTTTGGACATTTTTTCATGTTTTCTCAGAGCCCCCATACTGCACAACGAGGATGAGGAAGTGAAATCGCTGGTTGGGGTATGTTTCTCAAAAACAAGTGAAAATGACTGAATCATTTCTGGACACTTCTATAACAAATAGTTGTAAAACAACAAAATTATAATTTAAGGCAAGCATTTTTTTTGCAGCAGTTAGGCCTGCTAGCCACACCTTTTTTTCTTGATACGACAAAAGCATTAAACTCACAAAAATAACTTTCTGTGTGCCTTGTGTGTGTGCCTGCGCGTGTATGTGCACCGTGCGTGTGTATGTATGACCATACAAGGTTGTAGAGGTTGAGCTGAGGAAGATGAATTAATGAGATATTTCACAGTTATTATCCCCGGCCTAGTGCAGTGAGCGCACACACGTAGGAGGGTACAGAGTTGTGTTGGTAGGGGGGAGCAGGGAGGGAAGGAAGGGTGAGGAAGGACGGGGAGGGAATTAACAATACAGTTAAATCACATCCACAACAACAGCTCCACCTGGAGGCTTAGAACTAAGGGTCTTCATCTGTCTGGATCTTCGCTTATTTGTTTACTTATGGTGTGTGTGTGTGTGTGTGTGTGTGTGTGTGTGTGTGTGTGTGTGTGTGTGTGTGTGTGTGTGCGTGCGTGCGTGCGTGCGCTCAGGCCTGGAATTGAACAGCCCTGCTCTAAAAAGTGCTGACATAACAGTTCCCTCCATAGGGTGTATATCAGTAATCAGGTGGTCAGGGGAGACTCTCTCTATCATCACGTCCCTGTTTGATGATGTAACATAACTACGGGAAACCTGTCACAACCAATCAATATCATCACGTCCCTGTTTGATGATGTAACATAACTCCCGGAAACCTGTCACAACCAATCAATATCATCACGTCCCTGTTTGATGATGTAACATAACTACGGGAAACCTGTCACAACCAATCAGTTGCCAGCAGTAACAGACACACTATACTGTGATGAACGATCTTCTTTCATGTCAGACTTTTGAACAAAGGTATCAACTCTAAGAGTTTTTATTTCTTCTGAAGAAAGAGCCAAGCAAATATTGATCTCCCATTTTGGTCTCACTATAAATGCTGTATAGGGCTAAAGCAACACATTAAACAATCTCCTCCTCCTCCTGCTGCTCCTCCTCCTGCTGCTGCTCCTATTCCTCCACCTCTTCCTCTTCCCCCACCTCCTCCTCTTCCCCCACCTTCTCCCCCACCTTCCTCCACTCACCACTTGGGTCTGGAGTGAAGGGAACAGATGGACCCACAGGGAGAGAAAATTGTCTCACAATCCCGTTGTTCTCCCCCTCTCTCCTCTCCTCCCTCCCTCAGCCCAGACAGGGCAACACAGCGTGTCTCAGACACAGAACAGACATGTTAGACTCACTGAGGTGAAATAGAGGTGAACCCTGACTCAACTGTACAGAGACAGAGAAGCAGAGAGAAACCTAAAACCCAACACTGTTGAAACAACAGGTCAAACCAGAGGAGAATGAGAGGAGGGGCTGTGGTTCTGTTTCTGCTTCTTACGCTGTAAATTCTACAGACTAGAATAGAGCAAATGAGGTGGTTACACTGTCAACTGAGATTGATCATGTTTGTTTTCACTTATCAGGAGCTGAGTGGAGTCAGAGAAAGCAGTCCGGTAGGGATACAGTATGGCTCTTAGTGGAGGAGGTTAAGAGAAGCACCATCACACCCCGATCACTGATAAAGACTGATGCAACCCAGCACTTAGAGGGCAGAGGGATCTGGCTCCAGCACAATGAATCACAGCTCCAACAGAACTGCCCTGGATCCTTTGTGCTCTTTGAAACAGACAGACTGTGACTCTGAATTCAGTTGTCAATCATTATGCCTGTGTGCTTGTCCACGTCCCATGATGCATTGTGAGATTCCTTCAACAGATAACCCTCCTTTCTTTCATTCTTTCTTTCTATCTTGTTTTCTATCTCATCACAGGTCAGAGGAGGAATGTAGAAGGGTTATGGTAACAGTGTGAGTTGTGTAAATCCATTTACGTTTCCTATCAGTTATGATCAGTAGCGAAGTGATCTGTGGAGTGATCTCTTGCCGATAACAATAATTGAATAATTGCATTGAGAGTGCCGTCAAGGAGTATTATATTGTCATACAGATTAGTGGTGTGTGTCTGCTGTGTCGGCTGCCTGGTACATGGAATGATGTATCCTGTTGGTTTGTCTCTGGCAGGCAGGAAACAGCTCTGATGGGTTGTTCCAGCAGCAGTGGCAGCATTGATTAAGCCTATTGACGAGATGATTGAATCACTTTATCAAGGGAAACACATTGGAACCGTTTCGAATTTTTATCACAACATCGTTAACATGCAAATATTGTCTTTAGATAATCTTAGGAACTCATGGCAGGGTGAATGACAGGTGCAGATATCAGAGGAGAGCTGGGGGAACATATGGAAAACACTATATAAAGCCACTACATGTAATCGAACAAGGGAGTTTCAATTCAAAGTAGCACATGTTTTTTTTTATGAGCCCTGACAAACTTAATAATGTGTTGGAGGCAATGTGGACAAATAGGTACTTTTTTGCATTTATTTTGGCAATGACTGAAAATCCTGACCGAACATCCAGCTTTTTTGGTTTGAAATTCTCCATGTTATTCAGGACATCACAGGTATTATCATTCAACCAGACTCATGTCATCTCCTTCTAGGTATTGTTCCTGTGGATACATTCCAATTCTCTCCACTTAAATTGACAGATCATCATTCAGCAGCAGCAGCAAGGAAATGTGTAACAAAATGCTGGAAAAATGAACATGCCCCCTCAAAAGATATGTGGTTAGGTCTATGAGGGGAGCTTGCTGACATAGAAAGAATGACATCAATCTTGCAACATAGACAGCAGAGGTATGAATGTGTCTGGTCAGAGTTCCTGACATGTCGTACGGGTCTTATTCTGTCATTTATGGCCTTTTTGTTTGTTCCTGGTGTTTTTGTGTGGCTTAATCCAAATGGTATACTTATTAAAAAACAAAAACAGAAATACCTTATTTACATACAGTTGTTGTCGGAAGTTTACATACACTTAGGTTGGAGTCATTAAAACTCGTTTTCAACCACTCAACACATTTCTTGTAACCAAACTATAGTTTTGGCAAGTCGGTTAGGACATCTACTTTGTGCATGACACAAGTAATTTTTCCAACAATTGTTTACAGACAGATTATTTCACTTATAACTCAATGTATCACAATTCCAGTGGGTCAGAAGTTTATATACACTAAGTTGACTGTACCTTTAAACAGCTTGGAAAATTCCAGAAAATGATGTCATGGCTTTCATGGCTTCTGATAGGCTAATTGACATAATTTGAGTTACTTGGAGGTGTACCTGTGGATGTATTTCAAGGCCTACCTTCAAACTCTGTGCATCTTTGCTTGACATCATGGGAAAATCAAAAGAAATCAGCAAGACCTCAGAAAAAAATTGTTGACCTCCAGAAGTCTGGTTCATCCTTGGGAGCAATTTCAAAACGCCTGAAGGTACCACGTTCATCTGTACAAACAATAGTACTGTCATAGGCATCGCTGAACGGTGACCAAAATGCAGCGGGTATAGTGCTCATCTTTCCTCTTTATTTGAAAGAACACTCAAAACAAAATAAACAGACGACGAAACAGTTCCATAAGGCACACAGGCTATACAGAAAATAACCACCCATAAAAACACAGGGAAAAACAGGCTGCCTAAGTATGGCACCTGCCTCTGATTGGAAGCCATACCTGGCCACACATAGAAAAAGAAATATAGAAATAGAAAACTAGAACCAAAATCCTCTAGAACCAAAAAAAAACAAAACACACAAAACAAACACCCCCTGCCACGCCCTGACCATACTACAATTACAAATGACCCCTTTACTGGTCAGGACGTGACAAGTACGCAAGTATAAACACCATGGGACCACGCAGCCATCATACTGCTCAGGAAGGAGACGCGTTCTGTCTCTCAGAGATGAACGCACTTTGGTGCGAAAAGTGCAAATCAATCCCAGAACAACAGCAAAGGACCTTGTGAAGATGCTGGAGGAAACAGGTACAACAGTATCTATATCCACAGCAAAACGAGTCCTATATCGACATCACCTTAGGCTGCTCAGCAAGGAAGAAGCCACTGCTCCAAAACTACCATAAAAAAGCCAGACTACGGTTTGCAACTGCACATGAGGACAAAGATTGTACTTTTTGGAGAAATGTCCTCTGAAACAGAAATAGAACTGTTTGGCCATAATGACTATCGTTATGTTTGGAGGGGGAGGCTTGCAAGCCGAAGAACACCATCCCAACCGTGAAGCACGGGGATGGCAGCATCATGTTGTGGGGGTGCTTTGCTGCAGGAGGGGCTGGTGCACCTCACAAAATAGATGGCATCATGACGGAGGAAAATTATGTGGATATATTTAAGCAACATCTCAAGACATCAGTCAGGAAGTTAAAGCTTGGTCACAAATGGGTCTTCCAATTGGACAATGACCCCAAGCATACTTCCAACGTTGTGGCAAAATTGCTTAAGGACAACAAAGTCAAGGTATTGGAGTGGCCATCTCAAAGCCCTAACCTCAATCCCAAAGAAAATTTGTTGGCAGAATTGTAAAAGTGTGTGCGAGCAAGGAGGCCTACAAACCTGACTCAGTTACACCAGCTCTGTCAGGAGGAATGGGCCAAAATTCACCCAACTTGGGAAGCTTGTGGAAGGCTACCCGAAATGTTTGACCCAAGTTAAACAATTTAAAGGCAATGTTACCAAATACTAATTGAGTGTATGTAAACTTCTGACCCACTGGGAATGTGATGAAAGAAATAAAAGCTGAAATAAATCAATCATTCTCCCTACTGTTATTCTGACATTTCAAATTCTTAAAATAAAGTGGTGATCCTAACAGACCTAAGACAGGTCTGAGTTTAAATGTATTTGGTTAAGGTGTATGTAAACTTCTGACTTCAACTGTAAGTATTCAGAGCCTTTGCTATGAGACGCAAAAATTGAGCTCAGGTGCATCCTGTTTCCATTGATCATCCTTGAGATGTTTCTCCAACTTGATTGGAGTCTACCTGTCATAAATTCAAGTGATTGGACATGATATGGAAAGGCACACACCTGTCTATATAAGGTCCCACAGTTGGCGGTGCATGTCAGAACAAAAAAGGAATTGTCCGTAGAGCTCCGAGAGAGGTTTCTGGACGAGGCACTGTTGCCGGACACTCTGGACGAGGCACTGTTGCCGGACACTCTGGACGAGGCACTGTTGCCGGAAGCTCGGGACTGGGCTGATGCACTGGAAGCCTGATGCGTGGGGCTGGTCGTGGAGGTACCAGACTGGGGACAAGCACCTAAGGGCTAATGCGGGGAGCAGGAACAGGACATACTGGACTGGGCTGATGCACTGGAAGCCTAGTGCGTGGAGCTGGTACCCGAGGTATCAGACTAGGGACACGCACCCCAAGACTAGTGCGAGGTGCGGGAACAGGACGTACTGGACTGGGCTGACGCACTGGAAGCCTAGGGCGTGGTGCTGGTAGTGGAGGTACCAGACTGGGGGCACGCACCTCAGGGCTAGTGCGGGGAGCAGGAACAGGACGTACTGGACTGGGCTGACGCACTGGAAGCCTAGGGCGTGGTGCTGGTAGTGGAGGTACCAGACTGGGGGCACGCACCTCAGGGCTAGTGCGAGGAGCGGGAACAGGATACACTGTACCGTGAAGGCGCACTGGCGGACTCAAGCGCAGTACTGGCTCCACCCTTAATGGCTGGATGCCCACTTCCCCCTGGCAAATGCGGGGCGCTGGCACTGCGCACACCGGCCTGAAAATACTTATCCTCGCCACAGTACGCATTACCCGAAGCACGGGACCTGTCCAGTCATAGGTTGCCTCAAAAGAGCACGGGGATTCGGCTTGGGGCTTAATCCTCGCCCAGCCAAACTACCCGTGTTCCCCCCCAAAAAAATATATTGGGGCTGCCTCTCAGGTTTGAACGCCAACCGTGTACCCCTGTAACATTCCCGGTCCTCTTTCACCTTCCTCCATGGGCCCACTCCGGCTTTAATCTCCTCCCAGGTCCACGACTCCCGATAGTCCACCTGTTGCTCCTTCCTCCGCTGCTTGGTCCGTGGTTGGTTGGAGATTCTGTCAACTTAAAAAACACTCACAGGAGGAGAGAATGGACTTCCTCTGTACTTTTATGTTGCTGTTTTTCTTCTCCCAACTCTGCAGTGTGTCGTTAATGTTTAATGCTCACTCTGTTAGCAGACAGACTGCAGAGCTGTGGTCTCCGAGAGAGACAGAGAGAGAGAGAGAGACAGACAGAGAGGAGATGACAGAGCTCTCCTGAGTGGTGCCAGAACCATGAAGTCAGTAACTTCAGAGGGTTTCCATCCAGCAGCGCAGAGAGAGGACATCTCACACCATCATGAGTATCACGCCACCATGCCTGCTCCCATTTCATCTCCATCCCGACCAGGACAGTGGAACCATAACACAGCAGTATAAAAGGTGACGGTGCAGCAATAGAAATGTGTTGTCAATCACCGCCGGCTCTGGAGGAGGCCGTAAAAATACAGCTTTGCTTACATTGAGCAGCTCCACTCTGTCTCTCCCTCTATGAGATCATCATCATGACTACCACACAGAGACAGTGTCACATACGACAGCACTCCTTAATCATAGAAACAGATTCAGAGGGTAGAGGGATGGAGTGGTAGAGGGGATGATTTGGGAGGTCCCCCTCCTCCTCCTCCTCCCCCCTCATTCTTATGACTAGCTAGCAGTGGATTCGTCTAAATACTCTCTAAACATTTCCGGATGTTTCTTTGTGATTCAACATGGCTGGATTAGATCTCTTAATCTGCTGGGATCCAGTTTCACCCAGAGGACCACTGGACTCTGACATGTGGTCCAGAAATGGAGAGAAGAAAAGTGGCTTTAAGACTCAGATTGCTGTCTGCTTTCAGGGGTTTGTGTGTTTGTGTAACACTGAAACCAGTTAGAGGAAAGAAGAAGAACAATGATCCTCTTCTAGGGAGTAAAAGGGAAAGTTACTGTACTGCTTTCAGGGAACTCAGATCCATTCTTTCCTGCAGCAGGACTGGCCTCCAGCTCCAGTAGCAGGAAATGATGTGTTTAGTCTTGGCCAGAACATTGTTGTTTTCTCTGCCTCAGTAAACAGACAGCTGGATAATGTGGATGATGTATGACATGTTTACTGTGTAATATTGGGTTTATCTGTTATTGGTTAGGGCACCTACAGAGCAAATAAATAATGTAGTTTAATAATGTTCTCATGTAATAATGTAGGCTAGTCCTGTAATATGTGAATGGGATTGTAAACACCTCGGGACACCTCTCTCTCGCTCTCTCGCTCTCTCCATCCCTCCCTCAGTCTCTCTCAACATCACTGTGTTTCTCTGCCTCTCTCCCATGAATGTAAACATTGTTAGGGCTACTGATTTCGAGTGTCAAGGAGAGAGAAGAGAGTTGTTACACTAATATTGTCCTGTCAGACAGTAAAACGCTCTCAGCAGCTGCTACAGTCATAGCAACATTCTCAGAACCAGAGAATACTCTTTGAGTTTTGACCGTTTGGCCCAGCAGATCCATGCGCATCCAGACACTCATGAAATTAGTCTGACTTCCCTGATGATCTCAGTGTATTTATGTTTCTTGGCTGGGAAATATAATTTTATAAAAACAGATGTTTTGTTTTGTTTTACTCCCTTTAACCTTCAGTGAACTCTCTATGATGGTGTAATTGGAGTCTAATTACAATAAAAGTGACACAATACATTTTTTACCATTAATTTCTATTGGTCACAAAATAATCTGAAACACAACCAAAACAAACAACAAAAGCATCCAACAAGTCACAACCTTGATGTAGTCATTGTATGCTATTAATGTGGGACCAAATACTTCACTTTCTACTACTTTAATACAAATGTATTTGTCCCAATACTTTTGGTCCCCTAAAATGGGGGGACTATGTACAAAAAGTGCTGTAATTTCTAAATGGTTCACCCATGTAAAAAATACACATATGCATAAAGGGATTTTGTTTTTATAAAACAGACTGTAATAGTATTTTTTATATAAGGAAAACAAGAAAAAAATATATGGGAAATAAAAGGAAAAGGAAATAAAAATTGAAATAGAGAAGATAAAGTAGTAGATAGGAGTGGGAATTAGTTGTTCAGGTAATCTTACTAGTCATATTAGAGGGAATTGTTTGTTATCTATTTCTATAGAGGCAGTCTTGGTCAACATCATGAAACAGTATGGGAATCAAATCATAAAGGAGCTAGATAAATGTAATTGCCTATAGTCTACTAATTTAAGTGTGGTCATTTTTCAATCAGTAGGAAGAGAAGAGAGATCCTCAAAGTATGAGATAAAGGGTTGCCAAAGGTGAATTTGATATTTTCTAACTTAAGAAAAAATATAATGCATTTGAACCACACAGCTAGGAAGGGAGGGACTGAGGATTTCCAACTCAGCAGAATTCTGTGAAAAGAAAGAAGAGTTGTGAAAATCAATAATATCTGTGTTTGGATGATATGCGAGTGGGGTCCTCTACAATTCCAAAAATAGCAACATGGAGTGATGGTTGAAGTTGAATAGCTCTGACACGTGACAACATTTCAAAGACGGAATTCCAGAAGCTTATCAGTTGTGTGATAACCAGAATGTGTGTGAGGTTAGCAGGAGAATGTGCGCAACGTTCACACTTGTTGTCTAAATCAGGGTATATGTCTGCTAGTCTGGGTTTGCTCATGTGAACTGATGGAGCACCTTAAACTGGATTATTCCAAGTCAAGCACAGGAAGAAGATGAGTTTACTCTTTTTTATAGCACTTTCCCACCAGTCCTCTGCAAATAAAGGTGAAAAAAAATAGTTATACGTTAAACTCAGCTTCCCACCTCTCCCTAGTTCTGTTAAAGGAGTGTTATCGAAACCCATAAAACATGAGTATGAGATTAACCCCTTCTGGCCAGGTACATTATTGAGCTGTTTGTCCCATGACAATGGCACTGGCAGGTTGGTAAAGGAAGGATATAGAGTACGAATGTGGTGCCTGACTTGGAAGTAGCAACTGTGGTTATAGTGATCTCTGCTGGCCATGTGATGTATTGTAGTTATGTTCCTCTTTTTGTAATACCTTGAATACTTTTCATTTTGAAAAAGAACAACAACAACACCAACAATAGAAACAAGCTGCTGTACCAAATTACATAAAAAAAACGAAATCTTACACTTAAGACAATTCAGTCTCAGAGTTAAGAAGTAGTCTTGAATATCATATTCAATTTGTCAATTTTCTTTATTTTTAGATACATCTAGGTCAATGTCTGGAGGCGTGAGTTTGGCATGTTCTCAAAGTGGAGCTGAAGCCACTGTTTTAGTTGATCTGGCTTCAGCCCCATGCAGGCCAGATTGGTCAAAATCCCCCTTCTGCAAGAACAGTTGATTTTTTTCATCAACAGTCAATGCACATAAGTACTTTAAAATTTTGCTCATAAAATGGTCTGGTATCCACTGCTTCTGAATATCACTGGTTAATTGGCAAAAAATGTCAAAATAAATTAAAGGTGCACTATGCAGAAATCACTCTGCTATTTCCTGTCTTTTACTTTGTACTTTGGTTTTGTACAAACAGCAGAAAATACATTGTTTTGGGGTGTTGAAAAATACATTTCACAGCGGTTTAAATGGTAGAATGAATCTCTACACTATACATTTCTTGTTAACATCACATAAATGGAAATTAGGCAAACTATTAGAATTTTTGCAACCAGGAAAGCGATTTCTGAATTTTTGCTATATAGTATAGGCTGCATAGTGTACTGGCTATGCAAACTAATTTAATACTGCAGTAAACAGTGGAGTGACTGACATAAATTGATAAGGCATTTGTAGATCACACACACAGTTCACTTGCAGAAAGCCCAGCTCCAAGTCCAAAGAGTCCAGGGACTGTAATGGTGAAAGCTACTTCTGCCACATCAAGAGAATAACCTTTGGATCCATTGATGCAAGCTTTTTGTTGTTGTTGTAATTTTACCCCCTTTTTAGTGATATCCAATTGATAGTTACGATCTTGTCTCATCGCTGCAACTCCGCAACGGCCTTGGGAGAGGCGAAGGTCGAGTCATGTGTCCTCCAAAACATAAATGGAAAAAGACGCGCTGCTTCTTAATGCCCGCTCGCTTCACCCAGAAACACTGGTCAACTGAGGATTGAGGTCAGCTTGCAGGCGCCCAACCCGCCACAAGGACTCACTAGAGCGCGATGAGCCAAGGAAAGCCCTTCGACCAAACCCTCCCCAAATCCATACAATGCTGGGCCAATTGTGCGCCGCCCTATGGGACTCTCAGTCATGGCCAGGTTGAACCCCAGGCTGTAGTGACGACTCAGCACTGCGATGCAGTGCCTAAGTCCTCTGCGCCACTCGGGAGGCCCATTGATGCAAACTTTGTCAATGTTTCTGGGGAGGAAGAATATAGATTTAACTTTTGATTCAGTTGAGCACTTTCTCTTACTAAGCTTTCTGTCAGCTATTGTGTTCAGATATATAGATGGGCATACAGAGAAGCATTTTGTCATTTTTGTATTTATCTTTTTATTAGCAAGGGAGTGCTGGTCCTGAGAGGCAAGGTTATATCATTGCACTCACTGTTAAATAATATGTTCACAGACAAATTAATCAATTGTAGCAAAAATAATGGAACAAAATACTCACCCTTCCTTTAGTTTAGTTTGAGTTTAGTTTAGCCTTGTGGCTAGATAAGCATTCTGGGTGATATGTCCTAACAAAGAAAAAGTGTTGAGCTCTGTTTCACTTTCCTTTAGAATTTCTTTTAGAGCGAAATAGTAATGGCGTCTGTTTGTACGCATTAACTCTGCCATGGTTCGTTGGACAAAGCCTATGTGGAAAGTGAATGGTGTATTTGGAAGGTTTTTAGATAAGCGCCAAAAATGATGTTTGTGGTAAACACAGGCTTAGGAGATTTTATATGTTTTGTTCTATGAGATAATCGTCATCAGCGAATGTCACTTTTGTGAATTTGTAAGAATATCTGAAAAACCCCCACAAATGCTTCATAATTCATAAAGGTCATGCTAACTGACTGCTATTATCTCATATAATAAAACATATAAGATCTCCTAAGATTGTGTTAACCTCAGACTGTCACGCCCTGATCTGTTTCACCTGTCCCTGTGATTGTCTCCACCACCTCCAAGTGTTGCTTGTTCTCCCCAGTGTATTTATCCCTGTGTTTCCTGTCTCTCTGTGCCAGTTCATCTTGTATGTTAGTCAAGTCAACTAGCGTGTTTTTCCCATACTCCTTTTGCTATTCTCTTTATGATAGTCTTCCCAGTTTTTACCCCTGCCTGACTCTGGACTTCTTTCCCACCTGCCTGATCATCCTGCCTGCCCTGACCTTGATTCTGCCTGCACTTCGGTACCTTTTGGACTCTGAACTGATTTTGACCCTTTTGCCTGTCCACGGCCATCCTCTTGCCTTACCCTATTGGATTAATAAATATTGTAAGACTCCAACCATCTGCCTCCTGTGTCTGCATCTGGGTCTCGCCTTGTGTCATGATACAGACCTTATTTTCTGTGTTTATTCCAAAATCCTATTCTTCCCTCATTCATTTTTCCCATAGGGATGGTTGAACAAACCAGAGGTAACTAATTTCCAGGTTTTAGGACTACAAACTGGCGCTCTATAAAGGTTTTGCACATGTAGTCAACGGGGGAAAGAAATGGACAGTTATTAATCATCCTTGGACCCAAGGGTGGGAATAGTACTGAAATATCCTACTCAAGTAGAATAATTCTTATTTTCATTCAATTTTACGCAAGTACAAGTAAAACTACTGGTCGATGAGAGTCCCACTAAGCCCAAACCAGATAGGATGCAGAACGCTGCAGAATGCTGCTGTTGCCATCAGACGGGGGAAGACCCGTGACAAAGTCCAGGGAGATGTGAGACCCAGGATGGTGGGGGACAGAAAGAGGTTGGAGAAGACCAGCCAGAGATTGCAAATGAGTTTTGTTCTGTGCACAAACTGTGCAAGCGGCAACAAATGCAGACACGTCCGGGACCCGTTGTAGGCCACCAAAAGCGCTGTCGCACAAAGGCCAAGGTCCGACGGGCACCCAGGTGGCAGGCCAGCCTGGAGGAGTGGGCCCACTCCAGGACCGCTGAGCGGACAGTGTTGGGAACAAACATCCGGTTATCAGGTAGGAAGGATGGTCTTGGGTTCTGGGGTAGTAGTCATGGGGCAATAGTGGCAGGACAGTGCATCCGGCTTGACATTCTTGGATCCTGGCCGGTACGAGAGGGAGAAGTTGAACCGTGTGAACAGTAGGGCTCATCTGGCTTGCCTGGAGTTGAGGCACTTGGCGGTGCGGAGATACTCCAGGTTCTTGTGGTCAATCCACACGATGAACGGATGTTCCGCCCCCTCCAGCCAGTGCCTTCATTCCTCCAACACCAGCTCCCGATTCCCCACATCGTAGTTCATTTCCATGGTGTTGAGGCGATGGGAGAAGAAGGCGAAGGGATGTAGCTTGAGGTCAAGGGCAGAATGCTGGGACAGGACAGCCCCCACTCTGACGTCCGAAGCATTGGCCTCCACCACGAACTGACGAGATGGATCCGGATGAACCAGTATGGGAGCAGTTGTGAAGCGATGTTTGAGGTCCCGGAATTCAGCAGCTGGGGACCACGTGAACGGAACCTTGGGCGAGGTGAGTGCTGACAGGGGGAAGCCAGGGTGATGTAACCCTGGATAAAGCGGCAATAGAAATTGGCAAACCCCAGGAAACATTGCAGCTGCACCCCGGACATAGGCTGAGGCCAATCCATCACAGCTCTCACCTTCCCGGGATCCATCTGGACACTCCCAGCAGAGATGATGTAACCCAGAAAGGGGATAATGGAACTTGCATTTCTCCTCTTTCACAAACTGATTCTCCAGAAGGCGATGAAGGACCTGCCGGATGTGGAGCACGTGTTGTTGAGGAGAGCGGGAGAAGACCAGGATGTCATCAATGCAGACAAAGACGAACAGGTTCAACATGTTGCGGAGAACATCATTCACCAGAGCCTGGAACACAGCAGGGGTGTTGGTGAGGCCAAAGGACATGACCAGATACTCGTAGTGGCCACTGGCCATGTTGAAGGCGGTCTTCCACTCATCCTCCACTCGTATCTGCACCAGGTGGTAGGCATTCCGTAGATCCAGCTTGGAAAACAGTGGCCCCCTGGAGCGGCTCGAAGGCCAAGGAGTTGAGTGGTAGTGGGTAACGGTTCTTAACCGTAATGTCATTGAGTCTCAGGTAGTCAATGCACGGGGCGCAGGGTCTTGTCCTTTTTCTCCATGTAGAAGAAGCCTGCGCCGGCGGGAGAGGAAGAGGGACGGATAAATCCAGCAGCTAGGGAGTCCCCAATGTAGGTATCCATAGTCTTGGTCTCCGGTTCCGATAGAGAGTACAGACGTCCCCGGGACGGCGTGCTGCTAGGAAGAAGGTCAATCCCGCAGTCATAGGGTCAGTGAGTCGGAAGCGATGTGGCCCGGGCCTTGCTGATCACCTCCCGGAGGTCCTGGTACTCCGGGGGAATGGCGGAGAGGTCTAGGGCACCTTCCGAGCTCCCAGGAAGACGTCCCGGGGTAGGTTGTGCTGACTTCCGGCAATGGGCGTGGCAGAATGTTCTCCAGCCCATGATGGCACCAGTAGACCAGTTAATGAGGGCATTGTGTTGTAGGAGACAGGAGAATCCCAATACCAAGGGAATCAGAGGGGACTTGATGGGCAGGAACTGGATCGCTGTGGTTCCCTGACACCCGTAGGTGGCTGGGAGTGGTGTTGTGGGTGAATCGGCCTATAGAGTGCCCGTCCGGCACTCTAACGTCCATGGGAATGGAGAGGGGCTGAGTGGGGATGTTCAGCTCGGATGCCAGTGTAGCATCCAAAAAACTGTAGTCTGCCCCAGAGTCAATGAGAACCCAGAGAAATTTGGACTGGTCTCCCCACAGCAGAATGGCATGAAAAGGTGTGCAAGCAGGGGGAGCAGGAACGTTCTCCATATGGCCCACCAGAGTCCTTGCTCCTACCGGTGAGCCGGTTCTCTTAAGAGGACAAGAGGACACGAAATGACCAAGAGTCCTTCTCTTCGCTGTTCCTCTGACGACAGCCCAGCTCTGCCTCGTGGCATAGGCTCAGGAAGTGGTGACTCAGCTGTCTTCGGCAGCTGAGGCCGGGAAGCCTCGGGTCCTCTCGGCAACGAGACTGTCGGGAGCTTCCGGGTTGACTCGGAGGCAAGGTGGGATCCCTGGGCGTGCGAGCGAAATCGAATTCTCTCCCTCTGTCGTTCCCGTAGTCCCGCATCGATTCGGATGGTCATAGCGATGAGGGAAATGAGATCCGTAGGTAACTCCCGAGCAGCAAGCTCATCCTTGACCTCCTCCTAGATGCTGTGCAGGAACATATCGAGCAGTGCTTTGTGGTTCCAAGCACTCTCCGCTGCCAACGGGCAGAAATCAACTGCATAGTCAGCCACAATGCAGGATCCCTGCTAAAGCTGGATTGGCCTCCGGGCAGCTTCTCTCCTGGAGAATGGGGCGTAAAAAACCTTCCTCACCTCTGCCACAAATCCCTCCAGACTAACGCATATGGCCGGCTGCTGTTCCCATACAGCAGTAGCCCAGGTGAGAGCCCTCCCGGACATCAGCGTGATGAGATAGGCTATCTTGGAGCGATCCGAGGGGAAGGAGGAGGGCTGAAGCTCGAAAATGAGGGAGCACTGAGCTAGCAATGCCCGATAGGTGCTCGACTCTCCATTGATGCGTTCCGGGGGGTAAACGGGGCTCCCGATAAGGTGGAGTGACCGATAAGACAGCGCTGCTAGCAGCTGGGTTACTGAGGGGCTGTGGGGTTACCGCCGTGGTAGACTGCCTCCCAGACAACCCACAGAGTTGCTCCAGCAAACCGTCCAATGCCCGGTCATGGCGTTCAGCCAACGTTTGGACCCCCTCCATTAGGCCACAAAGCAGTTTCTCGTGCCTCCCGATGGTGGCTCCTTGGGAGGAGATGGCGTCGCGCAGCTGGCCCGCATCTGCTGGGTCAGTCATGGCCAGTTCATGGCCAGGGGTGGAACCAATGACATTTATGGTAGAAAATCTCACTCCAAACTATCTTTGGAAGTTGGCAGCACTGTGCTAGCTAATTGTTTCAATGCACCTTTCAAATGTGAAATCAAAAAGGACACTTACTCAAGCTGTTCCTCTTTGCCCTCTTGGTTTTAAAGGTAAGGTATCTAGCAATGTAAGCAATGTAAGTAAACTAATGACAACACCATCTATATTTCTCAATGACACTAATATCGCCCAATGCCTCAAACTGAGGAGAAAATAAAAGTTGATCAACTCAAGCAAACCGGGCATAATGCCAACCTGTGCACGAGAGGATGCCAAGATTGCAGAGTAGCCTATGCTAACATTTCAGCATAATAAAGGCTAGTTTTCATAATAACATGCAACTGGATTACTTCGTAACAACGACATCTTTCTCGCTGTAACGTGATATTTCTTGTAATAATCTTTCTCGTTATAGCGGTATCTTTCTCGTTATAACGAGTTATTGAATAATTTCTTAACAACACGATCCTTCCTAAAAATAGTGTCTAGATCTGTTTAACTTTTCTTAGTATACATTGTCTAAGATGTGGCACATGGCCCTGATGTGGACCCGAGGTCACATCAGTGCTACTTGACTCGGTCCTATAGTTTGTTGAGAAGAATCAGCTTGGGACTACATTTCCTGTGCAGCAGTGACAGGCTGAAAGAGGAAGCGCTTTGCAGTCACATTTACACACACACACGTAGCAGCCTGCGTTCACACACACACACACACACACACACACACACACACACACACACACATACATACACATACACATACACATACACATACACATACACATACACATACACATACACATACACACACACACACACACACAGTTACACGGACCGTGACTCCAGAGGTGAGAGAAGGATGAGAAGTGAAATGGTACTGAGACTTGATTGAGTCAGAATAAATGTGAAATTGTGATTGAGATGATGTGGTTAAAGTTGCAGCTCGGGATTTGAAGCACGACAAATTCGTAACATATTGTACAAATTGGATTTGTAATCATACGAATTGCTAAACAAATATAAATACTACAGAACTATTTTCTTTTTGCAGGATGTAACATACAGTATCATACGAAATGGATGATGTAGTATGCAAGATTGACTTGTTATTTCAATAGGCATAGGTCACAGGCTAAAATCGAATAAAATGTTACCATAGTTTGCTTGGATAAAGACAGGTAGCCTACAGCCCCTGATAGTCTACAGCAGCCTAGACAAGATGTAGGCAAGATGTAAAATTAACGATTTAGCAGCTTGCTTAGTTCAAATTAACAGATTAATTTATTCAACATGAATAGCGAGGCGATTTCACAATAAGAAGTGCTTGTTTCCCTACTGGAATAGGCTACTGAGGGTCATACTTTAAATCACAGAATTAAAAAAAAATCAAATCAAATCAAATTGTATTAGTCACATGCGTCGAACGCAACAGGTGAAATGCTTACCTTAGAGTGAAATGCTTACTTACAAGCCCCTAACCAATAATGCAGTTTAAAAAATACGAATAAGAATAAGAAATAAAAGTAACAAGTACAGTTGAAGTGGGAAGTTTACATACACCTTAGCCAAATACATTTAAACTCAGTTTTTCATAATTCCTGACATTTAATCCTAGTAAAAATTCCCTGTCTTAGGTCAGTTAGGATCACAACTTTATTTTAAGAATGTGAAATGTCAGAATAATAGTAGAAATAATTAATTATTTCAGCTTTTATTACTTTCATCACATTCCCAGTGGGTCAGAAGTTTACATACACTCAATTAGTATTTGGTAGCATTGCCTTTAAATTGTTTAAAGGCAATGGTCTTCCTGTCTGGGTTGGCGCCCCCCCTTGGGTTGTGCCGTGGCGGAGATCTTTGTGGGCTATACTCGGCCTTGTCCCGGGATGGTATGTTGGTGGTTGGAGATATCCCTCCAGTGGTGTGGAGGCTGTGCTTTGGCAAAGTGGGTGGGGTTATATCCTACCTGTTTGGCCCTGTCCGGGGGTTTCATCGGATGGGGCCACAGTGTCTCCTGACCCCTCCTGTCTCAGCCTTCAGTATTTATGCTGCAGTAGTTTATGTGTCGGGGGGCTTGGGTCAGTCTGTCACATCTGGAGTATTTCTCTTGTCTTTTCCGGTGTCCTGTGTGAATTTAAATATGCTCTCTCTAATTCTCTCTTTCTCTCTTTCTTTCTTTCTCTCTCTCGGAGGACCTGAGCCCTAGGACCATGCCTCAGGACTACCTGGCTTGATGACTCCTTGATGATTCCCCAGGTCACCTGGCCATGCTGCTGCTCCAGTTCCAACTGTTCTGCCTGCAGCTATGGAACCCTTACCTGTTTACCGGATGTGCTACCTGTCCCAGACCTGCTGTCCCAGACCTGCTGGAACCCTGACCTGTTCACCGGACGTGCTACCTGTCCCAGATCTGCTGTTTTCAACTCTCTAGAGACAGCAGTAGCGGTAGAGATACTCTCAAAGATCGGCAATGAAAAAGCCAACTGACACTTACTCTGTGTTACTGACTTGTTGCACCCTCGACAACTACTATGATTATTATTATTTGACCATGCTGGTCATTTATGAACATTTGAACATCTAGGCCATGTGCTGTTATAATCTCCACCCGGCACAGCCAGAAGAGGACTGGCCACCCCTCATAGCCTGGTTCCTCTCTAGGTTTCTTCCTAGGTTTTGGCCTTTCTAGAGAGTTTTTCCTAGCCACCGTGCTTCTACACCTGCATTGCTTGCTGTTTGGGGTTTTAGGCTGGGTTTCTGTACAGCACATTGAGATATCAGCTGATGTAAGAAGGGCTATATAAATACATTTGATTTGATTTGATTTTGATTTACCGGGTCAAACATTTTGGGTCCCCTTCCACAAGCTTCCCACAAGCCACCGTGCTTCTACACCTGCATTGCTTGCTGTTTGGGGTTTTAGGCTGGGTTTCTGTACAGCACTTTGAGATATTAGCTGATGTAAGAAGGGCTATATAAATACATTTGATTTGATTTGATTTTGATTTAATGGGTCAAACGTTTTGGGTCCCCTTCCACAAGCTTCCCACAATAAGTTGGGTGAATTTTGGCCCATTCCTCCTGACAGAGCTAGTGTAACTGAGTCAGGTTTGTAGGCCTCCTTGCTCGCACACGCTTTTTCAGTTCTGCCCACAAATGTTCTATAGGATGAGGACAGGGCTTTGTGATGGCCACTCCAGTACCTTGACTTTGTTGTCCTTAAGCCATTTTTCATAACTTTGGAAGTATCCTTGGGGTCATTGTCCATTTGGAAGACCCATTTGTGACCAAGCTTTAACTTCCTAACTGATGTCTTGAGATGTTGCTTCAATATATCCACATAATTTTCTTTCCTCATGATGCCATCTATTTTGTGAAGTGCACCAGTCCCTCCTGCAGCAAAGCACCCCCACAACATGATGCTGCCAACCCGTGCTTCACAGTTGGGATGGTGTTCATCGGCTTGCAAGCCTCCCCCTTTTCCTCCAAACATAACAATGGTTATCATGGCCAAACAGTTCTATTTTTGTTACATCAGACCAAAGGACATTTCTCAAAAAAGTACAATCTTTGTCCCCATGTGCAGTTGCAAACCGTAGTCTGGCTTTTCTTATGGTGGTTTTGGAGCAGTGGCTTCTTCCTTGCTGAGCGGCCTTTCAGGTGATGTCGATATAGGACTCTTTTTACTGTGGATATAGATACTCTTGTACCTGTTTCCTCCAGCATCTTCACAAGGTCCTTTGCTCTTGTTCTGGGATTGATTTGCACATTTCGCACCAAAGTATGTTAATCTCTAGGAGACAGAATGCGTCTCCTTTCTGAGTGGTATGACGGCTGCGTGGTCCCATGGTGTTTATCCTTGCATACTATTGTTTCTACAGATGAACGTGGTACCTTCAGGCGTTTGGAAATTGTTCCCAAGGATGAACCAGACTTGTGGAGATCTTGACTGATTTCTTTTGATTTTCCCATGATGTCAAGCAAAGAGGCACTGAGTTTGAAGGTAGGCCTTGAAATACATCCACAGGTACACCTCCAATTGACTCAAATTATGTCAATTAGCCTATCAGAAGCTTCTAAAGCCATGACATTGTTTTCTGGAATTTTCCAAGCTGTTTAAAGGCCCGGTCAACTTACTGAATGTGAACTTCTGACCCACTGGAATTGTGATACAGTGAATTATAAGTGAAATAATCTGTCTGTAAACAATTGTTGGAAAAATTACTTGTGTCATGCACAAAGTAGATGTCCTAACCGACTTGCCAAAACTATAGTTTGTTAACAAGAATTGTGTGGAGTGGTTGAAAATGAGTTGTAATGACTAACCTAAGTGTATGTAAACTTCCGACTTCAACTGTGTATAAACTGAATATGCTTGTCAACAGCAGCCATTTACTGGTTGCAAAAGTTCTAATAGTTTGCCTAATTTCTGTTTATGTGATAAAAACCATTGAAACCGCTGTGAAATATCTCAAAACATTTGGTTTTCTGCTCTTTGAAGCTTATGTACAGAACCGAAAATCAAAGACGGGAAATGGAGGAGCAATTTCTGCATAGTGCACCTTTAAATAAAATGATATCAGAATGTTCTGCAGGATACTTTCTTTGTCAATTCACCAGTGATATTTAGGTACAGTAGTTTGTTGCTATTGTTGTTGTTGTTGTTGTTTCTTTTCAAAATAGAAACATAACTACAATATATCACATGTCCAGCAGAGATCACTATAACCACAGATAATTCGGCATGAAAGCTGGTCTCAACACAGAACAGGCCAAGGAAATACCCAGTTACAGTTTTGTCCAGCAACCTTTTTTGATTCATCACAAAGCGTGCTGGCTCAGTCCTGATTAACTTCTAAAAATACCATCATGGAGAGTTCACTGAACGTTAACCCCTTCTGGCCAGGTACATTTTAAGCTGTTTGTTCCATGGCAATGCCACCGGCAGGTTGGGAAAAGAAGGATATTTTTTTTTTATTTAACCTTTATTTAACTAGGCAACTCAGTTAAGAACAAATTCTTATTTACAATGACAGCCTACCCTGGCCAAACCCGGATGACGCTGGGCCAATTGTGCGCTGCACTATGGGATTCCCAATCACAGCTAGTTGTGATACAGTCTGGAATCTAACCAGGGTCTGTAGTGATGCCTCTAGCACTGAAATGCAGTGCCTTAGACTGCTGCACCACTTGTGAGCCTAAAAATGAGAATGAATGCAGTGCCTGACTTGAAAGTAGCAAAAGAGGTTGTTAAGTGACAAACCATGTTTGGAACAAAGATCTTTAAAACTGCAGAGGTCTTTGAAGCTTATCAAGCCTTTATTTTTCCAGGTAGAAAAGGCAGAATCCAAAGTAGTCTGACCTCCATGATAATCTGAGTCTATTTATGTTTCTGGGCTGGAAAATAGGATTTTATTCAACAGTGGTTTTGCTTTACTCACTTTAATCTCATACTCATGTTTTATGGGTTTCGATAACACTCCTTTAACAGAACTAGGGAGAGGTGGGAAGCTGAGTTTAACGTATAACTATTTTTTTTCACCTTTATTTGCAGAGGACTGGTGGGAAAGTGCTATAAAAAAGAGTAAACTCATCTTCTTCCTGTGCTTGACTTGGAATAATCCAGTTTAAGGTGCTCCATCAGTTCACATGAGCAAACCCAGACTAGCAGACATATACCCTGATTTAGACAACAAGTGTGAACGTTGCGCACATTCTCCTGCTAACCTCACACACATTCTGGTTATCACACAACTGATAAGCTTCTGGAATTCCGTCTTTGAAATGTTGTCACGTGTCAGAGCTATTCAACTTCAACCATCACTCCATGTTGCTATTTTTGGAATTGTAGAGGACCCCACTCGCATATCATCCAAACACAGATATTATTGATTTTCACAACTCTTCTTTCTTTTCACAGAATTCTGCTGAGTTGGAAATCCTCAGTCCCTCCCTTCCTAGCTGTGTGGTTCAAATGCATTATATTTCTTCTTAAGTTAGAAAATATCAAATTCACCTTGAGAGGTTCAACAGACAGGTTCAACAGACAGGTTCAACAGACAGGTTCAACAGACAGGTTCAACAGACAGGTTCTACTCCCTTTGGCAACCCTTAATCTCATACTTTGAGGATCTCTCCTCTTCCTACTGAATGAAAAACAGCCACACTTAAATTAGTGACTATAGGCAATTACATTTATCTAGCTCCTTTATGATTTCATTCCCATACTGTTTCATGATGTTGACCAAGACTGCCTCTATGGAAATAGATAACAAACGATTCCCTCTAATATGACTAGTAAGATTACCTGAACAACTAATTCCCACTCCTATCTACTACTTTATCTTCTCTATTTCGATTTTTCTTTCCTTTAAAAAAAGTAAAAATGTATATGTTGTGTGTGTGCGTTTTTTGTTTTCCTTATATAAAAATATTCTTACAGTCTGTTTTTTTAACAATTTTACCCTTTAAACAATTTTACCCTTTATCTTTTACATGGGTGAACTGTTTAGAAATCACAGCACTTTGTACATAGTCCCCCCCATTTTAGGGGACCAAAAGTATTGGGACAAATTCACTTAGATAAAGTATTCAAGTAGTAAAAAGTGAAGTATTTGGTCCCATATTCATAGCTCACAATGACTACATCAATGTTATGACTTTACAAACATTTTGGTGCATTTGCTTTGGTTGTTTCCGATGATTTTTTAGCCCAATAGAAATGAATGGTAAATAATGTATTGTGTCATTTTGGAGTCACTTTATTTGTAAATAAGAATAGAATATGTTTCTAAATGTGGACAAATGCACAAATATCATACCCCCCCCCCCCAAAAAAAAATGCTAACCTCCCCTACTATTGGTAATGGTGAGAGGTTAGCATGCCTTGGGGGTTTAATCTTTTTGCCTCTGTAACGTTCTCACTTATCATTATTCACAATTCATTCATGATTATCCAGAATCATGGTAGAATCCACATTATTGTAAAAGTGACTCCAAAATGACACAATACATTATTGACCATTTATTTCTATTGGCACAATATAATCTAAAACACAACGAAAACTAATTACAAATGCATCCAGTCAGGTTTTCAGAGTCACAAGCTTGATATACAGTAGTCATTGCGTGCTAGGAAACGGGACCAAATACTATACCTTTGACTACTTGAATACGCAAACAAGTGAATTGGTCCAAATACTTATAACACCTTCATATGGGGGACTAGATACATCAAGGGCTTTCATTTCAAAACGGTAAAACAGATATGTATGAAAATACACTCAAATAATAGGTGACACTGTACTGTTGCCTCATATAAAACATTTGACCTCAAATCCAAAATGCTGGAGTATAGAGCCAGATGAAAAGTTTCAGCTTCGCTGTCTAAGTAAATACGTAGGGGAGTGCGTCTTCTGAGGTCATTGCACATGTGCACCACCGTTTTAATAAGTTGGCATAGGAAGCCCCAGCCCAGACATTGATACAGAATGCAGTACAGATGGTCTCATTTTATAATTTGGGTAAAGATGGTATTTATGTTTTAGGAAACCTCACCCAGTATCAGTACGGCCATGCAGTCTAAAAATAGTGCCTGGTAGATGATTACTAAATACTAGAGCTTGGTGGCAGTGGAAAACAAACGCCCAGGTATGGCATCAGGAAGGTTTGAAGTATTGCAAAACAACTAGTGTGGCACACCTTAGCTAGAGGTATCTGAACGAATGTGATATTCTAATCATAAGTAAATCTACGCCTACTCACCCAGAGCATGTATCTAGACACCAGTGGTGGAAAAAGGAGCCAGTTGTCATACTTGAGTTAAAGTAAAGATACCTTAGTAGAAAATGATTTAGGTAAAAGGGAAAGTCACCAGGTAACATATTACTTGAGTAAAAGTCTAAAAGTATTTGGTTTTAAATATATTTATGTATCAACAGTAAATGTAATTGCTAAAATATACTTAAGTATTAAAAGTAAAAGTATAATTAGTTTATATTAAGCAAACCAGACAGCACCATTATAATAATAATTTTTTACATTTACGGATTCAACACTCAGACATCATTTACAAATGAAGCATGTGTGTTTAATGAGCCCACCAGATCAGAGGCAGAGGGATGACCAGGGATGTTCTCTGTTTAGTGAGTCCATCAGATCAGAGGCAGTAGGGATGACCAGGGATGTTCTCTGTTTAGTGAGTCCTCCAGATCAGAGGCAGTAGGGATGACCAGGGATGTTCTCTGTTTAGTGAGTCCACCAGATCAGAGGCAGGGGATGACCAGGGATGTTCTCTGTTTAGTGAGTCCACCCGATCAGAGGCAGAGGGATGACCAGGGATGTTCTCTGTTTAGTGAGTCCTCCAGATCAGAGCCAGTAGGGATGACCAGGGATGTTCTCTGTTTAGTGAGTCCCCCAGATCAGAGGCAGTAGGGATGACCAGGGATGTTCTCTGTTTAGTGAGTCCTCCAGATCAGAGGCAGTAGATGACCAGGGATGTTCTCTGTTTAGTGAGTCCACCCGATCAGAGGCAGAGGGATGACCAGGATGTTCTCTGTTTAGTGAGTCCTCCAGATCAGAGGCAGTAGGGATGACCAGGGATGTTCTCTGTTTAGTGAGTCCTCCAGATCAGAGGCAGTAGGGATGACCAGGGATGTTCTCTGTTTAGTGAGTCCTCCAGATCAGAGGCAGTAGATGACCAGGGATGTTCTCTGTTTAGTGAGTCCTCCAGATCAGAGGCAGTAGGGATGACCAGGGATGTTCTCTGTTTAGTGAGTCCTCCAGATCAGAGGCAGTAGATGACCAGGGATGTTCTCTGTTTAGTGAGTCCTCCAGATCAGAGGCAGTAGGGATGACCAGGATGTTCTCTGTTTAGTGAGTCCACCAGATCAGAGGCAGTAGGGATGACCAGGGATGTTCTGTTTATAAGCATTCAAAATGTAACGAGTACTTTTGGGTGTCAGGGAAAATGTATGGAGTAAAAAGTACATTATTTTCTTTAGGAATGTAGTGAAGTAAAAGTAAAAAATGTCAAAAATATAAATAGTAAAGTACAGATACTTTCAAGTATTTTTACTTAAGTGTTTTACACAACTGCTAGATACAAAACTAAACAGTAAAGGTGAGTATTTAATTCCACTATTTCTTCTGCATTAAGCCCGCTCTGTCTGTGCACTCTCTTGGTCGGTCTTACAGCGCCACACACGTCTGCCCTGTTGCATAAAAAAATACAGGAAATCAATTGACTAAAACTAGGTATTGCGGTTTGTTGTAGTAGTTTTTGCTGCACCTTTCAAAATGAAACATAACTACAATATATCACATGGCCAGCAGAGACCACTACAACTATATAAGACATGAAGGCTGTTCTGCATACAGAACAGACCATGGAAATACCCACTTTCAGTTTATTAATTAATCACAAAGCATGCTGGCCCAGTCCTGATTAGGCTCCAATACCATCATAGAGAGTTCACTGAAGGTTAATCAAAACAAAACATCTGTTTTTATAAAATTATATTTCCCAGCCAAGAAACATAAATAGACTGAGATCGTCAGGGAAGTCAGACTAATTTAAAGAGTGCCTGGATGCACATGCATCTGCTTGGCCAAACCGTCAAAACTCAAAGACTATTCTCTGGTTCTGAGAATGTTGCTATGACTGTAGCAGCTGCTGAGAGCGTTTTACTGTCTGACAGGACAATATTAGTGTAACAACTCTCTTCTCTCTCCTTGACACTCGAAATCAGTAGCCCTAACAATGTTTACATTCATGGGAGAGAGGCAGAGAAACACAGTGATGTTGAGAGAGACTGAGGGAGGGATGGAGAGAGCGAGAGAGCGAGAGAGAGGTGTCCCGAGGTGTTTACAATCCCAATCACATATTACAGGACTAGCCTACATTATTACATGAGAACATTATTAAACTACATTATTTATTTGCTCTGTAGGTGCCCTAACCGATAACAGACAAAGCCAATATTACACAGTAAACATGTCATACATCATCCACATTATCCAGCTGTCTGTTTACTGAGGCAGAGAAAACAACAATGTTCTGGCCAAGACTAAACACATAATTTCCTGCTACTGGAGCTGGAGGCCAGTCCTGCTGCAGGAAAGAATGGATCTGAGTTCCCTGAAAGCAGTACAGTAACTTTCCCTTTTACTCCCTAGAAGAGGATCATTGTTCTTCTTCTTCTTTCCTCTAACTGGTTTCAGTGTTACACAAACACACAAACCCCTGAAAGCAGACAGCAATCTGAGTCTTAAAGCCACTTTTCTTCTCTCCATTTCTGGAGCACATGTCAGAGTCCAGTGGTCCTCTGGGTGAAACTGGATCCCAGCAGATTAAGAGATCTAATCCAGCCATGTTGAATCACAAAGAAACATCCGGAAATGTTTAGAGAGTATTTAGACGAATCCACTGCTAGCTAGTCATAAGAATGAGGGGGGAGGAGGAGGAGGAGGGGGACCTCCCAAATCATCCCCTCTACCACTCCATCCCTCTACCCTCTGAATCTGTTTCTATGATTAAGGAGTGCTGTCGTATGTGACACTGTCTCTGTGTGGAAGTCATGATGATGATCTCATAGAGGGAGAGACAGAGTGGAGCTGCTCAATGTAAGCAAAGCTGTACTTTTACAGCCTCCTCCAGAGCCGGCGGTGATTGACAACACATTTCTATTTCTGCAACGTCAACTTTTATACTGCTGTGTTATGGTTCCACTGTCCTGGTCGGGAGCAGGCATGGTGGCGTGAGACGTCCTTTCTCTGCACCGCTAGATGGAAACCCTCTGAAGTTACTGACTCCATGGTTCTGTCTGTCTGTCTGTCTGTCTGTCTGTCTGTCTGTCTGTCTGTCTGTCTGTCTGTCTGTCTGTCTGTCTGTCTGTCTGTCTGTCTGTCTGTCTGTCTGTCTGTCTGTCTGTCTCTGTCTCTGTCTCTGTCTCTGTCTATCTCTTGGAGACCACAGCTCTGCAGTCTGTCTGCTAACAGAGTGGGCATTAAACATTAACAACACACTGCAGAGAAGAAAAACTGCAGTAGAAAAGCACAGAGGAAGTCCATTCTCTCCCCCTTGGTGTTTTTTTAAAGTTGATCATTTCATACTCTTCCTACTCAGGAAGTGACATCATCAGGAAGTGAGGTTAATTGTTTGCTTCCTGCTCTCCTGTAAATTACGACCAGACTGGGAGATCCTGCCTCTCCCTCTAGAGCTCTCTAACCCCAGAACCCGCTCCCTGCCTGCTTCAACTATGTTATCTATCTCGTCCTCTCTCTCTGCGTCCCATAATAATCATCGTCATTATTGTTATGGCCTCATTTGTTCAGCGGACGCCCTCATTCAAGGCGGCGAGCGCAGCCTGAGAGGAGCAGACACACAGTGCAGAGCAAACACCACCCTGCTGAGCACATCACAGCAGACACAGATGAGAGGAAGATGTCTGAGCAGCACTGTACAGGGTGGTGTGGGCTCACAGAGCAAACAGTGCTGAGCACAATGGTAAACATGATGACAAACATCTCCAGGGCTACAAACAGATCCCCTTATCTACTCAGTGTACTGCAAAAACAGATACCCTCTGTCTTCATAAACACACACACACACACGCATGCACGCACACACCAAACCTGTAACAGACTGCTCCCCTAAGTGGAGAGGCTACAAAGAACTCAGTCATCTGTACAGGGACTGACAGCAGTTTGGTTAGTTTGGTTGGAGGTGGAAGATTTGAAGGTTAGGGGTTGATTTGACCCCTGCCTCACAGCAGGCCTACTGCACCAAGGACAGAGCCGATAGGCAGTACTCACAGAGGGTTGGAGGGTTTGGCTTAGACAGAGATCTGTGCCCCAGCACATTGACTCTGTACCGGTACCCCCTGTATATAGCCTCTCTAGTGTTATTTTATTGTTGCTCTTGAAAAAAAATAGTAGCATTTTATTTACTTCATTTTATTTTAGTAAATATTTACTTAATACATATTTTTCTTAAAACTGCATTGTTGGTTAAGGGCTTGTAAGTAAGCATTTGACTGTAAGGTCTACTACACCTGTTATATTCGGCACATGCGACAAATACAATTTGATTTGGTTATAGCACGAAAGTCAGCTGGAGAGGGAGTGAAAGTAAGAGAGAGAGTGAAAGCGAGTGAAAGCGAGAGAGAGAGAGGCAGAGAGAGAGAGGCAGAGAGAGAGGTGCTGGGTGTAGGCTGCAGCAGGATCCCAGCAGAGTGTTTATTTGCAAGCTGGAGCTCTCGGACTCCCTGACTGAACCAAAACAACATCAATCTGTGATCAGCAGCCCAGTGTGTGTGTGTGTGTGTGTGTGTGTGTGTGTGTGTGTGTGTGTGTGTGTGTGTGTGTGTGTGTAGATGTCAAGGTCAGAGGCTCAGAGAAACAATGCTGCTTTTATTCCAAACCAGAGGAAAGAGAAAGAACCACAGAGGCTGAATGCAGGACTTAGTAATGTACAGGTTTTCCTTCTTCTCCTTCTCTCCCTCTCTCTCTTGCTTTTTTTTGTTACCCCTCCCCTCACCCCCTCTTTGTTGGCAGGGGATTTTGGGGGTGTGTGTGCGTGCGTGTGTAATGGGGGTGTAGGGGAGGATAGGGGTAGAAGGGGGTGAAAGGGGGAGGCTGGTGGGGGTAGAAGGGTGGGGGGGGGGGGGTTTCTCTGACTGGGGCATGACTTGGCTTCTCTTAATGTGTTTTCACAGCAAACCCTGCTGAACACTACAGGCCTGGGGAGAGGAGCTGAAAGAGCAGTGGAGGAGTGGAGGAGTAGAGGGGTGTCCCCCCTGAAAGTCCCCTCACCCCTCCTCACCCACCTCCCATCCCCCCTCACCCCCACCAAGTAAGGACACGGAGCAGTGGCCTCTGGAGAACAGAGGTAAACATGTCCCCATTTCTTCTGCTGCTTTTCCCCCTCCTCCTCCTCCCTCTCTTTCTCTTTCCCCCCTACTCTCTCTCCCTCTCTCCCCTTTCTTTCTCTCGCCGTGCAGCGGCTGCCTTCATTTAAAAAGGCTGCTGGCTGATTGCCTTTTATTATGCAGGCCCAAACACACTCCATCACACGCTTGCACACACGCACTCACTCACGCACGCACACACACACTCCATCAAAGCTGAGCTGAGCTGGTGGCAGGGGGCCGCAGGGGACAGGCCTCTCCACCACAACATAATCCCTTTTTATTCCCGAATTAACACTTCAGGACCTCATTGAAAATGTTACCCAACTTTGCTATGAATATAAGTGCTCCCCAACATAGAATATTGTCATAAAGTATTCAAGTAGATAGATTATACATTATATTCAAACCATTTGCAGTATATCTGCATGGAGGTGAAGTATGAGGCCTGGCTATGCATCTCTGTCAGGCTGTACAGCAGTCTGCTGGGCCCACTGGAGTAACAGTCCATATGGCACAGGGTTTTAGACCAGCAACGGAAGGGGAGAGTCTGCCGACTCATCAACAAAAAAAAAACACATCTCTCCTTCGTCCCACTTTCCCTCTGTCTCCTGCAGGAACATATGGACTCGCCCCTCACCCCCTCACCCCTCCCTCCTCAGCACCTCCACTTCTTTACACATCCCCCCCTCCTGAAACCGTCCAGTGTTACGAGGTGTCAGAGGTTGAAGACGGACGAGGAAGGTCTGGTTCACATTAGCAGCAGCAGCATAAAGTAAGTCACCCCGGACTCCCAGAGCCCCACTCCTCCCAGCCCCAACCTCAACCTCAACCTCAGCCTTCAGCCTCAGCCTTAGACCCAGCAACCAGTCCCAGCCCCCAGCCCCACACCTCCAGCTTTTCATCCCAGGCCCTATCCTGCTCCTGGATTGTCTTATAACTGTATGGATCCTGGACATGTGTTATTCTGGACTCCTGCAGTTGTATATTTCACCATCTGCTGGTCTGGATCATTCACCACAGGCAGGACAAGGTGCTGTGGAAATACTGTACATGTGCTATTAGCTATCCAGGCAGTATTGAGTGCTGTGACTGAGTCCAGGGTAGGTTCCAGTGGAGACAGTGGTTGTTAGTAAGGTGTTATCCTGCTGTTACCCTGACTTAAGTCATGACAAAATGGCTTCATCACACCCAGGGACGTCCGAAGGTGGACCAGCGCCAGCCTAGATTAGTATGGAGCTCCTGTACAGTAAAGAGAGATGGCTATATGCACAGGTGATAGAGAACGCTGCTCTATAGGAAGGCTATACTGTAGGTTTAGTTTGCTGGTTTCAGTCCTTTACTGTAGAGAGGTGAAGTCTATAGGTTTAGTTTTCTGGTTTCAGTCCTTTACTGTAGAGAGGTGAAGTATATAGGTTTAGTTTACTGGTTTCAGTTCTTTACTGTAGACAGGTGAAGTATATAGGTTTAGTTTTCTGGTTTCAGTCCTTTACTGTAGAGAGGTGAAGTATATAGGTTTAGTTTACTGGTTTCAGTTCTTTACTGTAGACAGGTGAAGTATATAGGTTTAGTTTGCTGGATTCAGTTCTTTACTGTAGAGAGGTGCAGTCTATAGGTTTAGTTTGCTGGTTTCAGTCCTTTACTATAGAGAGCTGAAGTCTATAGGTTTAGTTTGCTGGTTTCAGTTCTTTACTGTAGAGAGGTGCAGTCTATAGGTTTAGTTTGCTGGTTTCAGTCCTTTACTGTAGAGAGCTGAAGTCTATAGGTATAGTTTGCTGGTTTCAGTTCTTTACTGTAGAGAGCTGAAGTATATAGGTTTAGATTGCTGGTTTCAGTCCTTTACTGTAGAGAGGTGAAGTCTATAGGTTTAGTTTGCTGGTTTCAGTCCTTTACTGTAGAGAGCTGAAGTCTATAGGTTTAGTTTGCTGGTTTCAGTTCTTTACTGTGGAGAGCTGAAGTCTATAGGTTTAGTTTGCTGGTTTCAGTTCTTTACTGTACAGAGGTGAAGTCTATAGGTTTAGTTTGCTGGTTTCAGTCCTTTACTGTAGAGAGGTGAAGTCTATAGGTTTAGTTTGCTGGTTTCAGTCCTTTACTGTAGAGAGGTGAAGTCTATAGGTTTAGTTTGCTGGTTTCAGTCCTTTACTGTAGAGAGGTGAAGTATATAGGTTTAGTTTACTGGTTTCAGTTCTTTACTGTAGACAGGTGAAGTATATAGGTTTAGTTTGCTGGATTCAGTCCTTTACTGTAGAGAGCTGAAGTCTATAGGTTTAGTTTGCTGGTTTCAGTCCTTTACTATAGAGAGCTGAAGTCTATAGGTTTAGTTTGCTGGTTTCAGTCCTTTACTGTAGAGAGGTGAAGTATATAGGTTTAGTTTACTGGTTTCAGTTCTTTACTGTAGACAGGTGAAGTATATAGGTTTAGTTTGCTGTATTCAGTCCTTTACTGTAGAGAGCTGAAGTCTATAGGTTTAGTTTGCTGGTTTCAGTCCTTTACTATGGAGAGCTGAAGTATATAGGTTTAGTTTGCTGGTTTCAGTTCTTTACTGTAGAGAGGTGCAGTCTATAGGTTTAGTTTGCTGGTTTCAGTCCTTTACTGTAGAGAGCTGAAGTCTATAGGTATAGTTTGCTGGTTTCAGTTCTTTACTGTACAGAGGTGAAGTATATAGGTTTAGATTGCTGGTTTCAGTCCTTTACTGTAGAGAGGTGAAGTCTATAAGTTTAGTTTGCTGGTTTCAGTCCTTTACTGTAGAGAGGTGAAGTCTATAGGTTTAGTTTGCTGGTTTCAGTCCTTTACTGTAGAGAGGTGAAGTATATAGGTTTAGTTTACTGGTTTCAGTTCTTTACTGTAGACAGGTGAAGTATATAGGTTTAGTTTGCTGGATTCAGTCCTTTACTGTAGAGAGCTGAAGTCTATAGGTTTAGTTTGCTGGTTTCAGTCCTTTACTATAGAGAGCTGAAGTCTATAGGTTTAGTTTGCTGGTTTCAGTCCTTTACTGTAGAGAGGTGAAGTATATAGGTTTAGTTTACTGGTTTCAGTTCTTTACTGTAGACAGGTGAAGTATATAGGTTTAGTTTGCTGTATTCAGTCCTTTACTGTAGAGAGCTGAAGTCTATAGGTTTAGTTTGCTGGTTTCAGTCCTTTACTATGGAGAGCTGAAGTATATAGGTTTAGTTTGCTGGTTTCAGTTCTTTACTGTAGAGAGGTGCAGTCTATAGGTTTAGTTTGCTGGTTTCAGTCCTTTACTGTAGAGAGCTGAAGTCTATAGGTATAGTTTGCTGGTTTCAGTTCTTTACTGTAGAGAGCTGAAGTATATAGGTTTAGATTGCTGGTTTCAGTCCTTTACTGTAGAGAGGTGAAGTCTATAAGTTTAGTTTGCTGGTTTCAGTCCTTTACTGTAGAGAGCTGAAGTCTATAGGTTTAGTTTGCTGGTTTCAGTTCTTTACTGTAGAGAGCTGAAGTCTATAGGTTTAGTTTGCTGGTTTCAGTTCTTTACTGTACAGAGGTGAAGTCTATAGGTTTAGTTTGCTGGTTTCAGTCCTTTACTGTAGAGAGGTGAAGTCTATAGGTTTAGTTTGCTGGTTTCAGTCCTTTACTGTAGAGAGGTGAAGTCTATAGGTTTAGTTTGCTGGTTTCAGTCCTTTACTGTAGAGAGGTGAAGTCTATAGGTTTAGTTTGATGGTTTCAGTTCTTTACTGTAGAGAGCTGAAGTCTATAGGTTTAGTTTGCTGGTTTCAGTTCTTTACTGTAGAGAGCTGAAGTCTATAGGTTTAGTTTGCTGGTTTCAGTTCTTTACTGTAGAGAGGTGAAGTCTATAGCTTTAGTTTGCTGGTTTCAGTTCTTTACTGTAGAGAGGTGAAGTCTATAGGTTTAGTTTGCTGGTTTCAGTTCTTTACTGTAGAGAGCTGAGGTCTATAGGTTTAGTTTGCTGGTTTCAGTTCTTTACTGTAGAGAGCTGAAGTCTATAGGTTTAGTTTGCTGGTTTAAGTTCTTTACTGTAGAGAGGTGAAGTCTATAGGTTTAGTTTGCTGGTTTCAGTTCTTTACTGTAGAGAGGTGAAGTCTATAGGTTTAGTTTGCTGGTTTCAGTTTTTTACTGTAGAGAGCTGAAGTCTATAGGTTTAGTTTGCTGGTTTCAGTCCTTTACTGTGGAGAACTGAAGTCTATAGGTTTAGTTTGCTGGTTTCAGTTCTTTACTGTAGAGAGTTGAAGTCTATAGGTTTAGTTTGCTGGTTTCAGTTCTTTACTGTAGAGAGGTGAAGTCTATAGGTTTAGTTTGCTGGTTTCAGTTCTTTACTGTGGAGAGCTGAAGTCTATAGGTTTAGTTTGCTGGTTTCAGTTCTTTACTGTACAGAGGTGAAGTCTATAGGTTTAGTTTGCTGGTTTCAGTCCTTTACTGTAGAGAGGTGAAGTCTATAGGTTTAGTTTGCTGGTTTCAGTCCTTTACTGTAGAGAGGTGAAGTCTATAGGTTTAGTTTGCTGGTTTCAGTCCTTTACTGTAGAGAGGTGAAGTATATAGGTTTAGTTTACTGGTTTCAGTTCTTTACTGTAGACAGGTGAAGTATATAGGTTTAGTTTGCTGTATTCAGTCCTTTACTGTAGAGAGCTGAAGTCTATAGGTTTAGTTTGCTGGTTTCAGTCCTTTACTATGGAGAGCTGAAGTATATAGGTTTAGTTTGCTGGTTTCAGTTCTTTACTGTAGAGAGGTGCAGTCTATAGGTTTAGTTTGCTGGTTTCAGTCCTTTACTGTAGAGAGCTGAAGTCTATAGGTATAGTTTGCTGGTTTCAGTTCTTTACTGTAGAGAGCTGAAGTATATAGGTTTAGATTGCTGGTTTCAGTCCTTTACTGTAGAGAGGTGAAGTCTATAGGTTTAGTTTGCTGGTTTCAGTCCTTTACTGTAGAGAGCTGAAGTCTATAGGTTTAGTTTGCTGGTTTCAGTTCTTTACTGTAGAGAGCTGAAGTCTATAGGTTTAGTTTGCTGGTTTCAGTTCTTTACTGTACAGAGGTGAAGTCTATAGGTTTAGTTTGCTGGTTTCAGTCCTTTACTGTAGAGAGGTGAAGTCTATAGGTTTAATTTGCTGGTTTCAGTCCTTTACTGTAGAGAGGTGAAGTCTATAGGTTTAGTTTGCTGGTTTCAGTCCTTTACTGTAGAGAGGTGAAGTCTATAGGTTTAGTTTGCTGGTTTCAGTTCTTTACTGTAGAGAGCTGAAGTCTATAGGTTTAGTTTGCTGGTTTCAGTTCTTTACTGTAGAGAGGTGAAGTCTATAGCTTTAGTTTGCTGGTTTCAGTTCTTTACTGTAGAGAGGTGAAGTCTATAGGTTTAGTTTGCTGGTTTCAGTTCTTTACTGTAGAGAGCTGAGGTCTATAGGTTTAGTTTGCTGGTTTCAGTTCTTTACTGTAGAGAGGTGAAGTCTATAGGTTTAGTTTGCTGGTTTCAGTTCTTTACTGTAGAGAGGTGAAGTCTATAGGTTTAGTTTGCTGGTTTCAGTTTTTTACTGTAGAGAGCTGAAGTCTATAGGTTTAGTTTGCTGGTTTCAGTCCTTTACTGTGGAGAACTGAAGTCTATAGGTTTAGTTTGCTGGTTTCAGTTCTTTACTGTAGAGAGTTGAAGTCTATAGGTTTAGTTTGCTGGTTTCAGTTCTTTACTGTAGAGAGGTGAAGTCTATAGGTTTAGTTTGCTGGTTTCAGTCCTTTACTGTACAGAGGTGAAGTCTATAGGTTTAGTTTGCTGGTTTCAGTCCTTTACTGTAGAGAGCTGAAGTCTATAGGTTTAGTTTGCTGGTTTCAGTCCTTTACTGTAGAGAGGTGAAGTCTATAGGTTTAGTTTGCTGGTTTCAGTTCTTTACTGTAGAGAGCTGAAGTCTATAGGTTTAGTTTGCTGGTTTCAGTTCTTTACTGTAGAGAGCTGAAGTCTATAGGTTTAGTTTGCTGGTTTAAGTTCTTTACTGTAGAGAGGTGAAGTCTATAGGTTTAGTTTGCTGGTTTCAGTTTTTTACTGTAGAGAGCTGAAGTCTATAGGTTTAGTTTGCTGGTTTCAGTCCTTTACTGTAGAGAGGTGAAGTCTATAGGTTTAGTTTGCTGGTTTCAGTTCTTTACTGTAGAGAGTTGAAGTCTATAGGTTTAGTTTGCTGGTTTCAGTTCTTTACTGTATAGGTGAAGTCTATAGGTTTAGTTTGCTGGTTTCAGTTCTTTACTGTAGAGAGCTGAAGTCTATAGGTTTAGTTTGCTGGTTTCAGTTCTTTACTGTAGAGAGCTGAAGTCTATAGGTTTAGTTTGCTGGTTTCAGTTCTTTACTGTAGAGAGCTGAGGTCTATAGGTTTAGTTTGCTGGTTTCAGTTCTTTACTGTAGAGAGCTGAAGTCTATAGGTTTAGTTTGCTGGTTTCAGTCCTTTACTGTAGAGAGGTTTGTTAGTGTCAACAGGATGTTGTCTGGTTGGGATGTTATTTGTGAGGTCCAGCCTTCTCACTGGCTCTGCTCTGTTTATCTGCCTCCTCTCTGGTTGTCTCTGTCTGCAGCCCTTTGCTGGTCCACAAACAACCTTTGAAGCTTACAGCCACTCTGTCTCTGTGAGGCTCAGTTTTCACACGCAGACACACACACACACACACACACACACACACACACACACACACACACACACACACACACACCACAGTGTCTTCCTACGCCTGACATTCACACAGCCTCTGTAGACCAGCCCACCTCCCACCCAGCTTCAGGATGTGGGTGCTTCTGAGGCTTTACGTTTTCACGTGTGTGTGTGTGTGTACGTGTGTGTGTTTCTGCGTGTATGTGTTTAAGACGCTGTTGAGAGAGGCCCACTACAATGTAAAAGATAGATGCAGACAGACAGTGGGTGAGGTTTCCCTCGGCTCTCTACCTCTCTCTGCTACACCGATACTGCTTTGTCTAGAACACACACACACACACACACACACACACACACACACACACACACACACACACACACACACACACACACACACACACACACACACACACACACACACACACACACACGCGCGCGCACACACACACACACACACACACACAGACACACACAGACACACGCGCACACACACACACACACACACACACACACACACACACACACACACACACCTTAAAGGCACACAGAAAGTTGTTTTAGTCAATTTAATGCTTCTGTCGTTACAGCAAAGAAAGGTGTGTTTAGCAGGCTGATGAGTGTATGTCCATTACATTAGCCCATTTCATACAGAGTAAGACAACAGTTTAGGTTGCTTATCCGTAATACCCTCAGTTGATCTGGTAGACACTATTTAATGGAATTAATATGTTATTATGGTATAAACGTAAGTCATTCGGTCCCATAAAAACTCTCTCAACTTTCTGTTCTTCCAAAGGTGCCTATTCATCCTCTTCATCCTTCTTAGTCTGTCTGGGATGTGTGTGATTTATATAGATACATAAGTAAACCATACTATAGATACTGTAGTGGTGAAGAGTTTTTTAGAACAGTTTAAACACACAGACTGCTCATCTCACTTCCTGTGTTTGTGATTGCTCTGGAAAATATATGCCAAACCATCACGGCTCCACAATACAAAACACACAGATGTGCGACTGATCACAGTGCCATGTAATTACCCTGCGTAACAACAACAACACCAGTATTATCCAGAGACCTAAACCTGCAACAGTCATGAAACAAACACATGTATCTGTCAATGCAGAGCAGGCAATGACTTGCTGAGAAAAGACTCTACCTCTGCAAAAACACATGCTTTTGTTCCCAGATACACTGTCTGGATTAAAAACTTCCATCACAATTCCCAGGCACACCAAACACTTAGAAGGACAACGGTCAATGTTATTTCAAATCTTTAAACCTGTTAATGTTTTTTAGATATATTTTTATCTTCATGGAAAAAAAATATTGCATAGAAACAGGGGGCCATTTTGTGGGTTCTGGGTGAGCTTTGCCCTTTCTCAACGCTCTTTCTTTCTGTCTGTTTCTAGTTTTCCCTCCAGCTCCATTCATCTGTATTAGAGTAGAGTTCATTTGGTTCAGGATGGAGACAAAGATGTTAATACCTACAGCCTGGCTGGCTGGGAGGCAAACATTGATCATTGGTTCCTTCTGCTGTGTGATATGTCTGGCCCCTGTAAAATCTATCACCTTTCAGATGCACCGTTTAGAGCTGCACCGCAAATGGACTGATTATTCCTCCACCTCCTATAATTATTATACAGTTACAACACATTTACTCTTTTTCTTTCCCGCCTAAGTGCGACATCTATTGAAATGTGCATAAATTAGCAACACCGTTTCCTATTTCCCAGATATTAATTTGTACATTTAACCCCTATTAGAATATTCAACACATTTATCACATGATTTCTGCGTGTTGGTTGCTGGGCAGGACGGGTGCAGAGTGTGGTTAGCATCTTACCAGGGTCTCTGTCTAAAGGAATGTACACTAGGTATGTTGGTGTCTGATGGGTGGATGACATCACATGCATCAGGGCTCTCCAACCCTGTTCCTGGAGAGATACCCTCCTGTAAGTTATCACTCCAACCCTGTTCCTGGAGAGATACCCTCCTGTAAGTTTTCACTCCAACCCTGTTCCTGGAGAGATACCCTCCAGTAAGTTATCACTCCAACCCTGTTCCTGGAGAGATACCCTCCTGTAAGTTTTCACTCCAACCCTGTTCCTGGAGAGATACCCTCCTGTAAGTTTTCACTCCAACCCTGTTCCTGGAGAGATACCCTCCTGTAAGTTATCACTCCAACCCTGTTCCTGGAGAGATACCCTCCAGTAAGTTATCACTCCAACCCTGTTCCTGGAGAGATACCCTCCTGTAAGTTTTCACTCCAACCCTGTTCCTGGAGCGATACCCTCCTGTAAGTTATCACTCCAACCCTGTTCCTGGAGCGATACCCTCCTGTAAGTTTTCACTCCAACCCTGTTCCTGGAGAGATACCCTCCTGTAAGTTATCACTCCAACCCTGTTCCTGGAGAGATACCCTCCTGTAAGTTTTCACTCCAACCCTGTTCCTGGAGAGATACCCTCCTGTAAGTTTTCACTCCAACCCCAGTTGTAATGAACCTGATCCAGCTTATCAACCAGCTAATTCTTAGACTCAGGTGGCTAGATTGGGGTTGGAGCGAACAGCTACAGGACGGTAGCTCTCCAGGAACAGGGTTGGAGTGATAACTTACAGGACGGGAGCTCTCCAGAAACAGGGTTGGAGTGATAACTTACAGGACGGGAGCTCTCCAGAAACAGGGTTGGAGTGATAACTTACAGGACGGGAGCTCTACAGAAACAGGGTTGGAGTGATAACTTACAGGACGGGAGCTCTCCAGAAACAGGGTTGGAGTGATAACTTACAGGACGGGAGCTCTCCAGAAACAGGGTTGGAGAGCCCTGGTGTAGGTAGACACCTGAGAGAGGAAGCAGACTGGCTGTCAACCTGAGTTTTATTTCACTCATCACTGCAGAGATATAACTAATGCAGCATCTTCCCCTCCTGGCTGTGAATACCTTGGAGATGTTATCAGGGTTATTAGCTAAACCATTCAGTTCCATTCCACACACACCCACCCCAAACTCACACCCACAGCTAAACCGTTCAGTTCCATTCCTTCCTTCTGAACAACAAGATAAGAACAGCCTTGTAGACAGACTGGTACGACGGCGGCTCCGTTTGGAGACAGAAGATGTGTGTCTGTGTGTTGTTCCTCTCGTCCTGCGGTAAGGTCATTAGGGTTTTTAAAAAACTGGGTTAGAGGTTACTGGCATCAGCCCTGACAGAGCACACTTTTATCACTAAAAAGTGATTATGAATGTCTCTTCACAGTCTTTAAACCACCCCTGCTTCATCCCCATCCATTTATTACCAAACCTTCAAGTCCCGGAGGTATTTTCTTCCCCAGATTTTAAGCTTCGGCAGAACTATCAACACAAACTGTAGCCTCAGCAACTGAAAGTTCAGAATGATGAATCTCATTTTGCATTACTGCCGCTGCTCTTGTCAAATCTGATCTTCCTCGGCAGTAATGTAGCAGTGCTGCAGTCCGCGGACTAGAGGCTGAGGAACTGATGAAAATTTAATACTTTCTGATGGATGGAGGAGCGGAGACACTCAGAGCAACATGATGCTGCTGCCACTGCTGCTGGAACAACCCATCAGAGCTGTTTCCTGCCTGCCAGAGACAAACCAACAGGATGCATCATTCCATGTACCAGACAGCCGACACAGCAGACACACACCACTAATCTGTATGACAATATAATACTCCTTGACGGCACTCTCAATGCAATTATTCAATTATTGTTATCAGCAAGAGATCACTCCACAGATCACTTCGCTACTGATCATACCGGATAGGAAACGTAAATGGATTTACACAACTCACACTGTTACCATAACCCTTCTACATTCCTCCTCTGACCTGGGATGAGATAGAAAACAAGATAGAAAGAAAGAATGAAAGAAAGGAGGGTTATCTGTTGAAGGAATCTCACAATGCATCATGGGACGTGGACAAGCACACAGGCATAATGATTGACAACTGAATTCAGATTCCCAGTCTGTCTGTTTCAAAGAGCACAAAGGATCCAGGGCAGTTCTGTTGGAGCTGTGATTCATTGTGCTGGAGCCAGATCCCTCTGCCCTCTAAGTGCTGGGTTGCATCAGTCTTTATCAGTGATCGGGGTGTGATGGTGCTTCTCTTAACCTCCTCCACTAAGAGCCATACTGTATCCCTACCGGACTGCTTTCTCTGACTCCACTCAGCTCCTGATAAGTCAAAACAAACATGATCAATCTCAGTTGACAGTGTGACCACCTCATTTGCTCTATTCTAGTCTGTAGAATTTACAGCGTAAGAAACAGAAACAGAACCACAGCCCCTCCTCTCATTCTCCTCTGATTTGACCTGTTGTTTCAACAGTGTTGGGTTTTAGGTTTCTCTCTGCTTCTCTGTCTCTGTACAGTTGAGTCAGGGTTCACCTCTATTTCACCTCAGTGAGTCTAACATGTCTGTTCTGTGTCTGAGACACGCTGTGTTGCCCTGTCTGGGCTGAGGGAGGGAGGAGAGGAGAGAGGGGGAGCACAACGGGATTGTGAGACAATTTTCTCTCCCTGTGGGTCCATCTGTTCCCCTAACTCCAGACCCAAGTGGTGAGTGGAGGAAGAAGGTGGGGGAAGAGGAAGAGGTGGAGGAAAAGGATCAGAAGGAGGAGGAACAGCAGGAGGAGAAAGGGATTATTACATGTGTTGCTTTAGCCCTATACAGCATTTATAGTTAGACTGAAATCGGATTTCAATATTTGCTTGGCTCTTTCTTCAGAGGAAAAATGTGTAATTACTTTTCTTCGAGTGGATAGCTTTGTTCTATAGCTTTGGCTGACATGAAAGAATATAGTTCATCACAGTACAGTGTGTCTGTTACTGCTGGCAACTGATTGGCTGTGACTATTCCCGGAAATGTGTTATATCATCAAACAGGGACACGATGATAAAGTCCCCCCCCGACCACCTGACGACCACTCAATACTGTACACCCAATGGAGGGAGCTGTTATGTCACACTTTATTGATGGATAAGATTTGTACATGACACAGGGCTGGAAGGCCGAAACCCTTCTGGTTTCTGGTTTTAACTAGTAGTTAATTGCACTCACCTGGTGTCCCAGGTCTGAATTAATCCCTTATTAGAAGGAGAGGATGAAAACCAGAAGTGTTTCACCCCTCCAGGACCGACAATGAACAGCCCTATTATAGAGTATGACATCAGCTTATAAATGACAACCTAGCGCTTAGGAAGATTTTATGTATGCTTTATCAAGCCTTTCTAAGTTGGAGTTCGTTTAAAGTGGGATCCATGTTTCAGATCAAGTTTTAGATCAAGGACCTGAACACACAGCAGCTCTGTGGGAATATTCTCCCTGGGAACAATGTTGCCATGGTGACAGGGGTCGTCCCCTTTGCCCTCTCTAGCCTCCAAGGATCATGTGATGTCAGAGAGGCCTAAAGGACCCCAATCCCCCGTTTCACGAGGAATGTACTGATGAAAATGGATGGAGCTGGGAGGAGGTGGGAGGGTATAGTCAGGGTTTGGGGGGGGGGGGCATCATCTGTCTGTGTCTTTGTTTATTTGTTTGTTTATGAAGTGTGTGTGTGTGTGTGTGTGTGTGTGTGTGTGTGTGTGTGTGTGTGTGTGTGTGTGTGTGTGTGTGTGTGTGTGTGTGTGTGTGTGTGTGTGTGTGTGTGTGTGTGTGTGTGTGTGTGTGGGTGTGGGTGTGTCTGTGCGTGTCAAGGATGGAGAGGGTGAGGAGGATGAATTAATGAGATGTTTCACAGTTATTATCCCTGGCCCAGTGCGGTGAACACACACACACACACACACACACACACACACACACCCACACACACACACACACACCATAAGCAAACAAATAAGCGAAGATCCAGACAGATGAAGACCCTTAGTTCTAAGCCTCCAGTTAGAGCTGTTGTTGTGGATGTGATTTAACTGTATTGTTCATTCCCTCCCCGTCACTACTCCCCGTCCTTCCTCCCCCTTCCTTCCCTCCCTGCTCCCCCCTACCAACACAACTCTGTACCCTCCTACGTGTGTGCGCTCACTGCACTAGGCCGGGGATAATAACTGTGAAATATCTCATTAATTCATCCTCCTCAGCTGAGCTTTTACGTCCTTGTATTGTCACACACACACACACGCACGCTGCACGCATGCTCGCATGCACACACACACAAACACAGCTCAGTCCTTGTATTGTCATGTCTCTCAAGGCCCTCTCTGCCGAACTAGCATCATCACCATGGAGACAGAGCCGCTTTGCAACACACATCCCCTCAACTTTCTGCTTCTTCTCTATTCCTGACAAAGCTTGACAAACCGCACGTGACTTAAAGGGCTTAGCACAGGAGGGCAGGGTCACCCCCGTCTAATTCACACATGGTATGAAAAAGCAGAGAGCAGCCATGTTGATTTGTAATAATCTGACCCAGCATCTTCTCTGGGCCGGCAGGAGGCTTGGCCAAGAAGAAATACTGAGGCCCTCAAACCTAGAGGAACACTCCCCCTTCTCTCCTAGAGAGGAACACTCCCCCTTCTTTCCTAGAAAGGAACACTCCCCCTTCTCTCCTAGAGAGGAACACTCCCCCTTCTCTCCTAGAGAGGAACACTCCCCTTCTCTCCTAGAGAGGAACACTCCCCCTTCTCTCCTAGAGAGGAACACTCCGCAGTCTCTCCTAGGGAGGAACACTCCCCCTTCTCTCCTAGAGAGGAACACTCCCCCTTTTCTCCTAGAGAGGAACACTCCCCCTTCTCTCCTAGAGAGGAACACCCCGCAGTCTCTCCTAGGGAGGAACACTCCCCCTTCTCTCCTAGAGAGGAACACTCCCCCTTCTCTCCTAGAGAGGAACACTCCCCCTTCTCTCCTAGAGAGGAACACTCCCCCTTCTCTCCTAGAGAGGAACACTCCCCTTCTCTCCTAGAGAGGAACACATCCCCTTCTCTCCTAGAGAGGAACACTCCCCTTCTCTCCTAGAGAGGAACACTCCCCTTCTCTCCTAGAGAGGAACACATCCCCTTCTCTGCTAGAGAGGAACACTTCCCCTTCTCTCCTAGAGAGGAACACATCCCCTTCTCTCCTAGAGAGGAACACATCCCCTTCTCTCCTAGAGAGGAACACATCCCCTTCTCTCCTAGAGAGGAACACATCCCCTTCTCTCCTAGAAAGGAACACATCCCCTTCTCTCCTAGAGAGGAACACTCCCCTTCTCTCCTAGAGAGGAACACATCCCCTTCTCTCCTAGAGAGGAACACTTCCCCTTCTCTCCTAGAGAGGAACACATCCCCTTCTCTCCTAGAGAGGAACACTCCCCTTCTCTCCTAGAGAGGAACACTCCCCCTTCTCCCCTAGAGAGGAACACTCCCCCTTCTCTCCTAGAGAGGAACACTCCCCTTCTCTCCTAGAGAGGAACAATCCCCCTTCTCTCCTAGAGAGGAACAATCCCCTTCTCTCCTAGAGAGGAACACTCCCCCTTCTCTCCTAGAGAGGAACACTCCCCCTTCTCTCCTAGAGAGGAACACATCCCCTTCTCTCCTAGAGAGGAACACTCCCCCTTCTCCCCTAGAGAGGAACATTCCCCCTTCTCTCCTAGAGAGGAACACTCCCCCTTCTCTCCTAGAGAGGAACACTCCCCTTCTCTACTAGAGAGGAACACTCCCCTTCTCTCCTAGAGAGGAACAATCCCCCTTCTATCCTAGAGAGGAACACTCCCCCTTCTCTCCTAGAGAGGAACACATCCCCTTCACTCCTAGAGAGGAACACTCCCCTTCCCTTCTAGAGAGGAACACTCCCCCTTCTCTCCTAGAGAGGAAAACTCCCCTTCTCTCCTAGAGAGGAACAATCCCCCTTCTATCCTAGAGAGGAACACTCCCCCTTCTCTCCTAGAAAGGAACACTCCCCCTTCTCTCCTAGAGAGGAACACTCCCCCTTCTCTCCTAGAGAGGAACACTCCCCCTTCTCTCCTAGAGAGGAACACTTCCCCTTCTCTCCTAGAGAGGAACACATCCCCTTCTCTCCTAGAGAGGTACACTCCCCTTCCCTTCTAGAGAGGAACACTCCCCCTTCTCTCCTAGAGAGGAACACTCCCCCTTCTCTCCTAGAGAGGAACACTTCCCCTTCTCTCCTAGAGAGGAACACATCCCCTTCTCTCCTAGAGAGGAACACTCCTCCTTCTCTCCTAGAGAGGCACACTTCCCCTTCTCTCTTAGAGAGGAACACATCCCCTTCTCTCCTAGAGAGGAACACTCCCCCTTCTCTCCTAGGGAGGAACACTCCCCCTTCTCTCCTAGAGAGGAACACATCCCCTTCACTCCTAGAGAGGAACACTCCCCCTTCTCTCCTAGAGAGGAACACTTCCCCTTCTCTCCTAGAGAGGTACACATCCCCTTCACTCCTAGAGAGGAACACTCTCCCTTCTCTCCTAGAGAGGAACACTTCCACTTTCTCTCCTAGAGAGGAACACTCCCCCTTCTCTCCTAGAGAGGAACCCTCCCCCTTCTCTCCTAGAGAGGAACACTCCCCCTTCTCTCCTAGAGAGGAACACTTCCCCTTCTCTCCTAGAGAGGAACAAATCCCCTTCTCTCCTAGAGAGGAACACTCCCCCTTCTCTCCTAGAGAGGAACACTTCCCCTTCTCTCCTAGAGAGGAACACATCCCCTTCACTCCTAGAGAGGAACACTCCCCCTTCTCTCCTAGAGAGGAACACTCCCCCTTCTCTCCTAGAGAGGAACACTTCCCCTTCTCTCCTAGAGAGGAACACTTCCCCTTCTCTCCTAGAGAGGAACACTTCCCATTCTCTCCTAGAGAGGAACACTCCCCTTCTCTCCTAGAGAGGAACACTCCCCTTCTCTCCTAGAGAAGAACACTCCCCTTCTCTCCTAGAGAGGAATACTTCCCTTTCTCTCCTAGAAAGGAACACACCCCCTTCTCTCCTAGAGAGGAACACTCCCCTTCTCTCCTAGAGAAGATCTCCCCCACCTTTCCCTTGAAAGTGTATGTGTCAGTGTCTTATCATGAGTTCTATAAAATGGAAATGTTGTTATAGAATTCATTACAGGAACCTTTTAGAATGTACATTTTCAATACTTCCAATGATTTTCACATTTGAGGTTTGCACAAGAGCAAAACTATAGGGGTAATTTGGAATTGGAACAACGGACTACGCTGGAATGCCTGTATTGTTTTAAAGCTTACCCTTTCTCATGTTATCTCTTGAAACCAGAGACCAACAAGGTTTAATAGTTGGCTAACCTGCAGTAGGAGGCAGAGTTCCATCCGTTCTACATATACTACCTGACCAAAAGTGTGTGGACACCTGCTCATCGAACATCTCATTCCAAATTCGTGGGCATTCATGTGGAGTTGGTCCCCTCCTTTGCTGCTATAACAGCCTCCCCTCTTCTGGGAAGGTTTTCCACTAGATTTTGGAATATTGCTGCGGGGACTTCCTTCCATTCAACCACAAAAGCATTAGTGAGGTCGTGCACTGATGTTGGGCGACTAGGCCTGGTTGACAGTTGCCGTTTCAATTCATCCCAAAGGTGTTGAAGTCTTTCCACACCAATCTCAACAAACCTTTTCTGTATGAACCTCACTTTGTGCACAGGGGCATTGTCATGCTGAATCCGGAAAGGGCCTTCCCCAAATTTTTGCCACAAAGTTGGAAGCACAGAATCGTCTAGAATGTCATTGTATATTGTAGCATTAAGATTTCCCTTCACTGGAGCTAACGGGCCTAGCCCGAACCATAAAAAACAGCCCCAGACCTTTATTTCTCTTACACCAAACTTTACAGCTGGTGCTATGCCTTCAGGAAGGTAGCGTTCTCCTGACATCCGCCAAACACAGATTAGTCCGTTGGACTGCCAGATGGTGAAGTGCGATTTATCACTCAAGGGAACGCGTTTCCACTCCTCCAGAGTCCAAAGGTGGCGAGTTTTACACCACTCTAGCCGACACTTGGCATTGTGCATGGTGATCTTAGGCTTGTGTGTGGCTGCTCGGCCATGGAAACCCATATCATGAAGCTCCTGATGTACAGTTCCTATGCTGACGTTGCTTCCAGAGGCAGTTTGGAACTCGGTAGTGAGTGTTGCAACTAAGGAAAGGTGATTTTTACGTGCTATGCTCTTCAGCACTCGGCAGTCCTGTTCTGTGAGCTTGTGTGGCCTACCATTACGCGGCTGAGCCGTTGTTGCTCCTAGGCATTTCCACTTCACAATAACAGCACTTACAGTTGACTGGGGCAGCTCTAGCAGTGCAGAAATTTGACAAACTGACTTGTTGGAAAGGTTGCCTCCTGTGACGGTCCCACGTTGAAAGTCACTGAGCTCTTCAGTACAGGCCATTCTACTGCCAATGTTTGTCTATGGAGATCGCATGTCGGTGTGCTCGATTTTATACACCTGTCAGCAACAGGTTCTTGCTGAAATAGCCCGAATCCATTCATTTGAAAGGGTGTCCACCTACTTTTGGCCATGTAGTGAACGCATGTGCAAAACAATATTATCTGAGGGGGGATGGGTTGAGGGGGGTGCTGAGGAGCATTTCTGTCTGTAATAAAGCCTTTTTGGGGGGGAAAACTAATTCTGATTGGCTGAGCTTTGCTCCCCAGTGGGCGGACCTATGCCCTCCCAGGCCCACCCATGGCTGCACCCCTGCCCAGTTATGTGAAATCCATAGATTAAGGCCTAATTTATTTATTTCAATTGACTGATTTCATGATAATGAACTAACTTTTAAAAAATCTTTGAAATTGTTGTATGTTGGGTTTTTGTTCAGTATATGTACTCCTTTATCCATCTGGAGGTGATTTAGAAGATCAAAGTGTTTTCACAGATAATTAATATGTATCAACGTTAATTAATCATCATTAACCCCAGGCTGTTCAGACCCTATTACGAATCAGTCTGCACTTAACACACTGACATAACCATACCGTGTGTGTGTGTGTGTGTGTTTGTGTGTGTGTGTGTGTGTGTGTGTGTGCGCACCGCACTGGGCTAGGGACAATGTCTTGCCTGTGCCTAAATGCATCACTGTGAATCATTCAAATAAATTCACAACACTTCCTCTTTGAAATGCAAATAAACATTTACTATTAGAGAAAGAGAGACGTGGCGGGAGGGAGGGAGGGAGGGAGGGAGGGAGGGAGGGAGGGAGGGAGGGAGGGAGGGAAAGAGAAAATAATTAACCTTTTAGACATACAGTAGCTAATTATATCTGTCCATGGCTAAATGAAGTGTCAAACCTGCCGCTGTATCCGTGTGTGAGAACTAATGTAATATTTATGTTGCCCTACATTACTAAATGTAGAACAGCAGTCAGTGCTTTATGTAATGACACATGTAATCTTTATTAAACCTAATATACCCTACAGACCTACACCCTACAGGCCTCTCCCAGTCCTAACTAGAGCTTCCTGAACCTGAAAGCCTACAGCTCAACCCAGATCAACACAGTCTCTTTACCCAGGTGTGAGCCCATATAGCCCTAATCCTGTATCCTAGTCGTGTTTACTTGCTATTTAAAAGGTTTGCATTGGTATTAATGATGTAGGTATTCAGCCCTGGATCTGTCAAGTGTGATTTGACTGCTTATCTAAATCTAATCTTTAAAGCAATGTAAACCTTAATCCAAATGTAGTCAGCTCATGCACAGTGTTAGCTGTCCTAGTGGTTAAATGAGTAACATTAATTGGCACATAATTCAAGATCTAAATCAATAGAATAACCAGAACCATATAAAGTCCCCCTATACTCCTCCTCAACTTCCTCCCACCACTCCTCCTCCTCTCCTACCCTCCCCTCTGTTTCCTTCCCTCTGACTTCACCCCCCCTCCCCTTACCCAACCCCCTTCCATGTGTGGAACATTCCAGCGAGCGACATGGAATTTGGATGAGGCACTTCAAAGAGTGTGTCCGATAGCTCTGCTGGCTGTACGCTCAAATGAATTGTTTGAGCATTCCTGAGGTTTAGCGCTATGATTTCAGAAAAAAAACGCCCACTGATGTAATAAAATAGCAGCCGTGCTGTGAGTGGTGTGTGTGTGTGTGTGTGTATATATGTGAGCATATGTGTGTGTGGTCTGTAAGAAGTGCCTGGTTTGAATGCATTGTACTGCCTCTTCACTACCCTGAGCAGTTGGAAGGCAACTCTGCTCTTCTCATTTTTTTACACAGCTTTTATCTTGATCAGCCACTCCTGATGTGCTATGTGGTCCGCAGGCTGCGGGTCTGATGATACAGTATGATACAAGTCTGTACAATACTGAACCATGTCTAAGTTGCCTGCAAAACTGACAGCAAGAAAAAACATTATGTCCCTCCATGTGCTTCTGCAGGAAACAGAGAAATCTAGATTAGGAAGTGAGTACTACAGGTCACTACAAGGTCATGTTCCTCTCTAATGCCATTATGTCTGACAGTTCTATACTGTTTCAAGTCTCTCTCCCCTCCTTCTACCTCTCCGTCTTCCTGTCTTTTTCTCTTTCTATTGTTCCCTCACTCTGAAGATTGAATGTGGAGCACACATGAGTCATCCCGAGTCACATCTTGAGTTGTTGACCACCCAGAAGGAGGGGAAGCCACAGAAAGCAGGCAGCAGGCCTGGATGGGCTCAGGCTGGGGTGGGCTGGGTACCAGTGCTGGTGGGCTGGGTGGCCGGTAGGCTGGAGGTTTGTGGGCTGAGAGGCCTGGGTGTGTGGGACAAATGGCAGCACATCCAACATCTAACTGGAGCATGGCCTTGTGGGGCAAGTATTTTGCTTCAGTGTCAGTTGTGTTTTCCACATAGCAGGAGTGGTCTATTACCAGCCCAGAGCCCAGATACAGCCCCTAGTCCAGGCCTTAGAGACCTGACCATGTGGTGCAAGGACAACAACCTCTCCCTCAACGTGATCAAGGAGACGATTGTGGACTACAGGAAAAGGAGGACCGAGCGCGCCCCGATTCTCATCGACGGGGCTGTAGTGGAGCAGGTTGAGCGCTTCAAGTTCCTTGGCGTCCACATCAACAACAAACTAACATGATTCAAGCACACCAAGACAGTCGTGAAGAGGGCACAAAAAAATCTATTCCCCCTTAGGAGACTGAAAAGATTTAGCTTGGGTCCTCAGATCCTCAAAAGATGTTACAGCTGCACCATCAATCACATCTTGACGGGTTGCATCACTGTCTGGTATGGCAACTGCTCGGCCTCCAACCACAAGGCACCACAGAGGGTAGTGCGTATGGCCCAGTATATCACCAGGGCCAAGCTTCCTGCCATCCAGAACCTCTATACCAGGCGGCGTCAGAGGAAGGCCCTAGAAATTGTCAAAGACTCCAGCCACCCTAGTCATAGACTGTTCTCTCTGCTACCGCATGGAAAGCGGCACCGGAGCGCCAAGTCTAGGACCAAGAGGCTTCTAAACAGCCTCTACCCCCAAGCTATAAGACTCCTGAACAGCTAATCAAATGGCTACCCATACCCAATGGCTAAACAGATATGGCTTATTAATCTAAACGGTCCAAATAATGAATATCCAAGCTTCTTTGAAAATATATATAAGAATTGATCAACTCTACAACACTAGACTCTATTATTATGGTGGGAGATTTTAATACGGTCTTAAATACCTCTCTGGACCGGAAAGGAAATCACACTACAAACTATCACCCTCATGCACTTAAAGAAATCATGAATGTCTGGATATATTTCAATTAGTGGATATATGGAGACTTAAATACCCTGACCTAGTGAGATATACATGGCGGAGGCTAAATCAAGCTAGTCGTCTTGACTACTTTCTTATGCCATTCTCTCTGGCACCAAAAATGTAAAAAGTGTTGATAGGGGACAGAATGTAGTCGGATCGTCACATAATTGGCATATATATTACTCTTACAGAATTTCCACGTGGGCGAGGATATTGGAAATTTAATCAAAGCCTACTGGATGATAAATTGTTTAGAACTAGGACAGAAGAATTTATAACTGACTTTTTCAGACCTAACATAGGTACAGCAGATCCCCTTATTGTATGGGACACTTTTAAATGTGCCTTTAGAGGCCATGCAATTCAGTACTCATCTATAAAACAAAAGCAATTTAGATCAAAAGAGTCCATGTTAACAAAGGAAATTGAAGGACTAACAGTACAGTTAGATAGCAATAAAAACTGTAGAGGAACTTATTCAAGAAAGATCCAGTGTAATATATTATAAAAATAAAGCCAACTGGATGGAATATGGGGAAAAATGCACCAAATTATTTTTCAATCTTCAACATAGAAATGCTACCAAAAAAAAATATTGCCATCGAAATGTTAGCTGTTAAAATTAGATCAAATAATAATATTAAGGGATTAGATATCCGTGGCTTAACTAAGGTGTCATTGTACGCTGATGATTCATGTTTTCTTTTAAAACCACAATTAGAATCTCTCCGCGGCCTCATAGAGGATCTAGATACTTTTGCTGTCCTCTCTGGATTAAAACCAGAGTGTACTATATTATGTACTGGATCACAAAAAAATGCAAATGTTACATTACAGTGTAGTTTACCAATTAAGTGGACATACTCGGTATACAAATCCCAAAAGAAAGAAATGATCTCACTCCAATACATTTTTATAGAAAGTTAGCAAAAAGAGATAAGATCTTGCTACCATGGAAAGGAAAATACCTGTCTATTTGGAAAAATCACCCTGATTAACTCTTTAATACAATAAATATTGTGGTTAAACTCAAATATACAAATTGATTAAAAAAGACGTATTTTTCGAAGAAATGTTTAAAAAAGGTATAATTTTAGTGAATGATATCATAAATAGGACTGGTGGAGTTATGTCACACATGCAGCCCAGCCCCTAGTCCAGGTCCCAGCCCCAGGACCAGCCCAGACCCTAGTCCAGGTCCCAGCCCCAGGACCAGCCCAGACCCTAGTCCAGGCCCCAGGTCCAGCCCAGCCCCTACTTCAGGCCCCAGCCCCTAGTCCAGGCCCCAGATCCAGCCCAGCCCCTAGTCCAGGCCCCTGTCCCAACCCCAGGTCCAGCCCCTAGTCCAGGCCCCAGTCCCAGCCCCAGGCCCAGCCCCTTGTCCAGGTCCCAGGCCCAGCCCCTAGTCCATTCCCCAGCCCCAGGCCCAGCCCAGCCCCTAGTCCAGGCCCCAGCCCCAGGCCCAGCCCAGCCCCTAGTCCAGGCCCCAGTCCCAGCCCCAGGCCCAGCCCCTTGTCCAGGTCCCAGGCCCAGCCCCTAGTCCATTCCCCAGCCCCAGGCCCAGCCCAGCCCCTAGTCCAGGCCCCAGCCCCTACTTCAGGCACCAGTTCCAGCCCAGCTACTAGGCCAGGCCCCAGCCCTAGTCCATTCCCCAGCCCCAGGCCCAGCCCAGCCCAGCCCCTAATCCAGGCCCCAGCCCCTAGTTCAGGCCCCAGCTCCAGCCCAGCCACTAGGCCAGGCCCAGGCCCAGCCCCACCTCCATCCCCAGCCCAAGCAGCCTTGCTCATGGAGAGCTGTAACAGCCATGCATTCAGCCTAGTCATCCTAAAGGTTTGCACACATCACACCATATGTGGATCTAGCATTCATCTCCCGATCATTCAGCGTCCGCTGTAGATGTCTGACTGCCATGATTTTTCACTCGATTCTACATGCAAATTCGGTGTGAACTCAGTGCGCAAATGAAGTACTCTTGGCCAGCAAATGCTATTGGTGTGTCTGAGCCCAAACCCGAAGAGTCTGTAGGTGAATAATGTTGAGCTTGAACAGCATTATGGAGATGAGTTTAATATCAGCTTGTAGAAGGTTGTCCGCTGTTCATTAACTAAATGATGTGGGTGAAAAAGATCCACTCTGTCCAGAAACAACGACCTCCAGCCGCTCAGAGATCTGAGGAAGACAGGCTGGTAATTAATGGATCTATTGGCTATTTTATGTGTGTGTGTGTTGTGTGTATGCGTGTATGTGTGAGAACCCTGCAGTTGCAGTGTGTGTGTGTGGGTGTGTGTCAGAGGGGTGGGAGGGAGCACCTCTGTAAGGAGAGGGGAGAAGAGAAGGGGCCCGGTTCAGCAACAAAGAGCTGAGTTCAGCGGAGAGGCCCAGGGCCTTAAGAGCAGTCCCCCAGGGATGTGGGAGGGAGGCAGGGGGAGGAGGAAGAGGTAGGAGGAGGGGGGTTGGACATTGTTCTCCTTGAATACTGATGCTGAACGCAGGTCTAATTCCAGATTCACTCAGTTCCGTTCAGTTCAGTTCCACATGAAAAATATTTAGCTTCATGAAGACCAACAACATGTCCAGTTCTATGGTGGTATCATAATTAGCATTACGACCAATCGATTGGATTTTCATTTGTATATAAAAGTACCCATACATCCATTACAGCTCATCTTTATTATGATGCTGTGTACCTACATGACGTGTGTTTCAATCTTTGTGTATTTTAAATGAATGCGGAGCCACCTAGACCAGAAACAGACCCAGATATCTGGGAGAGAGAGACAGAGGGAGAGACGGAAAGAGAGATGGGGAGAGACGATGGGCGGCCTTGCCTCCTTTAGGCAGAGTGCCACCCTGCCAGACACAGGGGCTGTCATAATGTACAACCATTCATCTGCCAACACAAATGAGAGAAATGTGTTTACCCAGATAAAACAAGCATGATATCCTCGACACCTCAACACTAGCAAGATGTCATGTTCCACCCAGCCTTGGTATAAACTGGAATATAATTAAATAAAATTATGGAAATGTTTGTCGAAACAATCTAGAATGAATCATTTTAACCCAAATTAATCTCTGTTTACTCTTTACTCCTATTGAATTATCTCGATGCAGAGACACACGTTGGGTTTTGTTCCGGCAACACTGAAGTCTAATTAGATTTAACGGTATTATATATTTAGGAGCTTCTGCCTGCCTGGCTGGCTCAGAATGATTTCAGCTCCCTATCCGCTAGATTAGCGGCATCATATTTATATTACAGAGGTATTATTTTGCTGTCTGACTGACTGTTGGCAGAAACCATAACAACACGAATGTGTCCACAATAACAAATATACACTATCCTTAGGTCAATGTGTTAATTTTCATGTATTATGTTTTCAGTGCCGGTCCAATATTTATTCAGGTCAGACGTAACTGTGCTCTTTTTTTTCTGCTCAATTCATTTAAACTGTGGACTGAATGAGAATAGCTGTACTTCAGAGAACAGCAGCATGACTTTCTGTAGTGCTCCGATAAGTACACACGCACTCTCGCTCTCTCGCTCTCTCTGTTAAAGGAGATCATGGCAGTTCTGAGCTGTTAATTGTTTTGTTTGGCCTCTTATCTGAGACTGTCTGAGACCCTGAGGTTACATTTTATTTTCTGAAAACAAATATAAACAACATAAAGTGTTAGAGCCAGCCAACTTTCCAACAGAACAGCCTACAGGGTTCAATAAAGGACCAGATGTATTGTGCTTTATTGTCTATTTTATCGGGAAAAAGAGAGAGACAGAGAAGAGAGAGAGAGAGAATGAGAGAGAAAGAGAAAGAACGAGAGGGAAGGAAAGAGAGTTTTAGGGAGCAAGGAATGGAGAAAGGGAGATAAAGAGAGAGATATTAAGGGAGAAAGAGAGGCCCTAATCCTGCAGATTAACAGAGGTGTTTCAGGACTCCGACCCCAGAGGGGACTTCCACATTGCTGAGCAACATGGTTCAAAGGTCATCATCTGGATATTTTTAACTATTAGAAAAGGTCCCATTTAGCGCTGATTGGGGTTACAGAGACCTGTGACCCTTAATCTTACTGGAGTCATGTGGCCTTGGGAGAGTTTCTGCTCTCCACCTCTCTACTCCTCTCTCTGCTGTGAGTGCCAGTCAGCCAGCTCTGACCAAGCGGTGGTGAGGTGACACTTTATCTACAAGGTTGTGTGTTCATACAGTGTTGTTAATATAATAACACAGTGTTAATAACAGGGTTTATGGAATGTGTACTCTAATTAAATAACGTATGGTAGGGATGACATTGAGGGGACGCTGTTTTTCACCATGCAACTGACACTGAAGCAAGTCCTGTAGACTTGAACAGTCTTCTAGATGGACAAGGTCTAATGGTCTACAGATGCCGCTCAGCGGTCGGCTCGGCCTGCAGACGAGGAGCAGCGGGAGGCCAACTGAAAGCTGCTCCACATTTTACTGACTGAGTCCCATGTTACTGAGCCCCACATCTACATCACGGAGACCGGGGCAGGAACTAACTGGAGCCTCACATGGCTGACTGGGGGACCTGACCTGCCACATATCTGATCCCAGCCTCCACCAGACCTACGCCAGACCCTCGACCCACCTGGGTTCAAACAGTGTTTGACATCTTTCAAATCTAAGAGCGTTTGTTTGAACCTACCTTGTCAGCTGGGTGGGGGTTTTACACTTAGGGGACTATGCCATTGGTTCCATAGCGCCACACAGATCAATTAAACACAAATTAAATATTGGTTTCAGATACTATTTGAACCCAGGTCTGGCTTGCCCCACCTCCGGCCGAGAGCAGACCAGACCATTAAAGTATACGGCCATAGAGCCGGGTGCAGCAGGGAGGCAATAAACACAAAGTACTGGACATTAAAACAGCCAATTTGTTCAGTGTCCTGGCTTCCTCTACAATTAAGTCTGTACAGCTAAAAGGCTCTACAGTCTAGTTCTACGTACTTTTGTGCAGCTGAATTTTTGGAACCCGAATCAAATGGAGCTACGTAGATCCGTTTGCGTAGACTTTGAAATCACTGTGAAATCATTGTGGAAAGTCGTTTCCTCCACTGCTAACGTGAGCAAGTGTTTATTCCAAATGTTCTGCCATTGTAACATGGATAATGATTCTATACTCATTATATATAATATTTTACATGGATAATGAGTATAACAAATCATTATTTAAAAGATTCAGATTATATTGTGGGTAGTGGTCACTCACTGCTCTGGTGTAGTTTGGGAACATTTAGAAACAGGTTAATTGGATTAACCTCCAGAGTTTAGGGGAAGGCAGTGCTCAGATTGGCAGAATGGACTGTTCATTAATCAGACCCCCTCTCTGCCTCGGGGCTGATGGGACATGATATTTCTAAAACCAGGGGTCACTGGGGTTACTGCGCTCTGACTCCTGACCTCTAACCTCTCAACACACAGAGCTACTGGATCAGAGCTGAGCCAAAGTTTCAACACCTCACTGCCTGGACAGCCCTCCACAACACACATCACCCCAAACCTAACTCTAAACACAATCACTGCCTGGACAGCCCTCCACAACACACATCACCCCAAACCTAACTCTAAACACAGTCACTGCCTGGACAGCCCTCCACAACACACATCACCCCAAACCTAACTCTAAACACAGTCACTGCCTGGACAGCCCTCCACAACACACATCACCCCAAACCTAACTCTAAACACAGTCACTGCCTGGACAGCCCTCCACAACACACATCACCCCAAACCTAACTCTAAACACAGTCACTGCCTGGACAGCCCTCCACAACACACATCACCCCAAACCTAACTCTAAACACAGTCACTGCCTGGACAGCCCTCCGCAACACACATCACCCCACACCTAACTCTAAACACAATCACTGCCTGGACAGCCCTCCACAACACACATCACCCCCCCAAACCTAACTCTAAACACAATCACTGCCTGGACAGCCCTCCACAACACACATCACCCCAAACCTAACTCTAAACACAATCACTAGTAATCATCAATAGCAGCTTTTGAAGATTTGAAGACTTCAGATGTTACAAGTTGATTCTTTGAGTTTTGTCATGATCAGTTCCTATCTTTTTGACAAGGAATCAGGGATGATTATCAGGTTTGTGGAGAAGACAGGAAACAGACTGGCGGACAGACAGACAGACAGACAGACAGACAGACAGACAGACAGACAGACAGAGACAGCCCCTTGATCCTGCATGGGGAATTACCCATTACCCTCTCTGCTAATAGTCTCAGTCAGACGCCGGTCTCTCTGATTACAGAGCAAGAGGGAAGAGGCAATAGGCAAAAGAGCCCTCGAACGAAACAAAGGCCCTCGGACAACACATCACAGATCCTCTACAACAACACTCGAGAAAGATATCTCCTCATGGGGCTGATTATTTTGTTGTTGTTTCACCGGGTGCTGAGTTGTAATCAGACACAGTATCATTAGAGAAAATAACAATCAAACATTTTCAGTAGAGCCAGAGCTACTTGAAGATGTACGTTAAATGGTTCCCTGGTTTTAGATTTGATACAGGTCCGATTTTTTTCTATATACATTTTAACGAGTTTGGGCGAAAGTGTAAATTCAAGCTGCTATTTAGAGGCATTTGAAGAACTTTCAATTACAGTTTAAATATTTACGGCAGACACGTGCGGCACAGCAGAACGGCATTAAAATTCATGGAAGAAAAGTCAACTCTGTAAATCGACAGTGAAAAGAGAACAGAGGATCCTCGAGAGCTGCCCTGCTTAGAGAAACGCGGCACGGAACACTTTTAAGACCAGGCGGACTTCCAGCAGTTAGTATCTAGTTAATGGAGCAGAATGGTTTTATCTCTCTCTCTCTCTTTCTCTCTCTCCCTCCGACTCTCATTGTCTGACTATGTTGATTCAATTCAATTCAATTTAAGGGCTTTATTGGCATGGGAAACATATGTTTACATTGCCAAAGCAAGTGAAATAGATAATAAACAAAAGTGAAATAAACAACACAAAAATTACAGTAAACATTACACTTACAAAAGTTCCAAAAGAATAAAGACATTTCAAATGTCATATTATGTCTATATACAGGGTTGTAATGATGTGCAAATAGTTAAGGACAAAAGGGAAAATAAATAAACATAAATATAGGTTGAATTTACAATTGTCTTTGTTCTTCACTTGTTGCCCTTTTCTTGTGGCAACAGGTCACAAATATTGCTGCTGTGATGGCACACTGCGGTATTTCACCCAATAGATATGGGAGTTTATCAAAATTGGATTTGTTTTCGAATTCTTTGTGGATCTGTGTAATCTGAGGGAAATATGTGTCTCTAATATGGTCATACATTTGGCAGGAGGTTAGGAAGTGCAGCTCAGTTTCCACCTCATTTTGTGGGCAGTGTACACATAGCCTGTCTTCTCTTGAGAGCCAGGTCTGCCTTCAGTGGCGTTTCTCAATAGCAAGGCTCTGCTCGCTGAGTTTGTACATAGTCAGAGATTTCCTTAATCCTGGGTCAGTCACGGTGGTCACGTATTCTGCCACTGTATACTCTCTGTTTAGGGCCAAATAGCATTCTAGTTTGCTCTGTTTTTTTGTAAATTCTCTCTTCAGCTGTCTCTGTCTCTCTCTTCAGCTGTCCTTGGATTGAAGTGTTTTTAACAGAAAGAAGAGGAGACTGTTTGGTTGAGGATCCTGAATGAATTTGTGACACTCTATGAAACAGGTCTACAACAGAGACTAGCGGGCAGATGCAGCTCTTCATTAGCCCCAAAACACACAGCTGTCAGTCCATGGCCCCTCCCCCCTCCCCCCTCCTCCCTCCCCAACACCCCTCTGTTCTATTCTGTTGGACTCTCCCCTGGTTTCATGCCTGACTTCATGACTTCAGGCTGCTGCTGTTGAGAGGAGGAAGATCTCATTGTGGGGGGACTGGGGGAAGAATTGGGGGTTCAGGCTATTGGTGGGGTGGGGTGAGATGAGATGAGAGGAGGTTGGGTTGGGGTGAGTGGGTAGTTTTTGGGTTGGGGGGTCTCTTGGACTTCTTTTGTTTTCCTCTCCCTCAGATGTGCAATCAACACTTGAAGAACATCCCTTTTCATCTGAAGCCTGCCAGCTGTAAAGCCAGTCAATAAACCAATACCCCCTCTATCTCCCTCCCTGATCCTTACTCCCAACCCAACCCACACACTCCCTCGCCTGTGAGGGTTTCCCCCTTACTCCACCCTTTCATCCACAGCACTCTCATCCCACCCACACCCCACCTCTCCTTTGTCTTAGCATCTGGATCCGGACTATAAGTAAAACCAGCACCGTGTAGAATAGATACCCGTCTTGTATAAACGTAGAGTCCAGTCTAGACTGCAGTGGAGCACTGGAAGGGTCTCAGATCTGGGTTGAACCTAGTCTAGTCTCCTGCTGCTGGGGCTGGAAGGGGGCTCATACGGGCTGGCTCCACTGGCCTGGTTGATGTTTGGACTGACTGGGCCCTCCTGGTGGGAAAGACTATGGCCTGGGGGCTACATGGCTGGTGCTCCCAACAGGGAGATAGCATTGATCCCTCCCTCCGGGGGCATCCTGCCCCCACAAGCCTGATCTGATTCTGAACAATCTGACTCTGCGTCAGTGGGCCTCAGAGCTGAGTGGGCCTAGTAGAGCTTGGCTCCTCTTCTGTGACACTGCATCCCCTCACGTCCTCCAGGAACACAGTCAGATGTCCAGCATACAGCACACCGCAGCTCTCTGTGGGTAATCCGCTGTCCTCCCAGACAGCAGCTTGTTAAACCTCCAGGCCGGAAGGTGTTTATGTGTTTAGGTTTCTAATCTCTGGTTTTCCTGGAAAGCCATTCCGAACCTGGTGGCTTTCTACGAGGTTACCAGAGGAAGAGTGGAATAGTGTTCTCTCTACAATAACGCTTTCTGCCCTCCCTATTCCCAAGGCTGAGCTCTAGCAGTGATCAATGTGATGCAGTTCACTGCCCCCCCCCCGCATCTCCTATCTCCTCTTCCTCCTCCCTTCTCCTTTCTCACTCTCACCCTGTTCTTGAGTGGGAGAGACAGTTTCCTGCTCAGCAGAAAGAAGAAAAAAAGCTTTGTCAACTACAAAGGGCTGGCAAAGCCAGACAGAGGAAATAGAGGAGTGTTTGTTGGCCTTCTAGTATTAGAGACCATTTAAACAGAATGAGACTGTAAAAATGCCACAGCTTTAATGGGCAGCCACAGGATGTGCGACCATAAAACTAACTCCCCTAACCTCTACCCCCCCACTGCTCCACGCATAGCCCCCACCCTCCCACACAGACCAGCCTCCTCTCCAGCCCTTACTGAGATGAACACATTAGAGACAAACGATGGGAGTTAAAGCAGTGGTTAGACCAGACTAGCACAGTGATACTCCTCGATGTGAGACCATCCTTCATGCTTCCTTTAGAAGTATTATAAAACTCGAGCAGCAGAACCATGTGACTGTCCCCATTCACCCACGGCCCACTGCCACCCCAAGGCCCACATCTAATAAGGAATAATATATCCATTCATGAAAGTTGTGATGATATATCATTAGAATCACATTACACCATCTAGGAAAACTGCTAATATATCAACTGGAATGACCTCCCAGAACTAGTAAATAGAGAAAAGCCAACAGGCAGTGTTGTCGTGTCTGGGTATAATAGCTGAGTGTTTGAAGTCCAGAATTGGATGATCATCATGATGACTCAGCGCTGACTGACCCAGAACCCTCAGCGTTTCCCAGGGGGCCGCAGTGGGGATGTTGCTCCATTCCTCTCTGTAATTAGAAAACAACAGTCACATGGTATAGAGTGCCACGAGGAAACTGCCTGGTAACTCACTCTACTTCTCCTCACGCTTTCTCTCATCACCCACAGCCTCCTGGGTAGTTGTACAGTGGACACTTGTTTGGTTAGAACAGTATTACAGTCAACTCAGTAAACTCCAATTACAACATTAATGAATCTGTGGAGCTGGTTATATGGTAATTCTATGATGGTTTGTCACTGTCTCCTAGAGCACATGACACACGAGTGAGGGTGGTCCCTGGCATTTTAACACAGCCAATCAGCCAGCCGGCACACTTCCTTAATGGGCTCAGTGGGGACGAGGCTGAGTGACAACGATGGTCTTCCACACCCCAGACCCCTTGTCTTCCAGACCCCAAATTCAACCTCTAGCTGGTAGGGAATAAATATAGAATAAGGGACAGCAGACATGCTAGACAGACAGAAAGACATAGGGGAATCGAGCCTTAATACACAGACATGGAGGAATCCAGCCTTAATACACAGATATGGGAGCATCCAGCCTTAATACACAGACATGGAGGAATCCAGCCTTAATACACAGACATGGGAGAATCCAGCCTTAATACACAGACATGGAGGAATCCAGCCTTAATACACAGACACGGGAGAATCCAGCCTTAATACACAGACATGGAGGAATCCAGCCTTAATACACAGACATGGGAGAATCCAGCCTTAATACACAGACATGGGAGAATCCAGCCTTAATACACAGACATGGGGGAATCCAGCCTTAATACACAGACATGGGGGAATCCAGCCTTAATACACAGACATGGGAGAATCCAGCCTTAATACACAGACATGGGAGAATCCAGCCTTAATACACAGACATGGGAGAATCCAGCCTTAATACACAGACATGGGGGAATCCAGCCTTAATACACAGACATGGGGGAATCCAGCCTTAATACACAGACATGGGAGAATCCAGCCTTAATACACAGACATGGGAGAATCCAGCCTTAATACACAGACATGGGAGAATCCAGCCTTAATACACAGACATGGGGGAATCCAGCCTTAATACACAGACATGGAGGAATCCAGTCTTAAAATACACAGACATGGGAGAATCACAGAGCTGAAGATAACACTCACAAATAGATTTTCTGAGATGTTTAAATGGGTGTTTAAAAGGACCTGACAGTTTACAGTTTTTAATGTGGAAAAAAATCTATAAATGCAGTACAGATCATCTATCCTATCTGTAGTACCGTAAGTCTATTATCTGCAAGTTCATTAATTCAGTATTTGTCTGGCCACTGGGCGGGGGGAAATGGAAGTGTGTTGGTAGTCATGGCAACACAGTCATAATTTATCATAACCAAGTGGCTAATATGCCTATAAGCGCTGAGTGCCCTCTGACCCCAACACTCTGGCAGAAACACTTAAAATTCAGCCAGTCTATTCTCCGGCTCTTAAACACATGTAATTGCCTAATTCAACATGCATTAGAAACATTGTGTTTAAATGATCATCTTAGATACGATTCGGATAACGTTTAATTTATATTATAATAGTGTTCTCTCCTGTGCAGTGTACATAACAATTAAACCATCCGCTCATCTTGGCCGGGGAGAACAGCTGGGAGTGTAACATTATGCACAACTCATACATTATATCATACATTATGACAGCTAAGCATTTTATTAAGGCGGGAAAAAATCATATTCTAATTGTTTTGTGAAAATGACATTTTTCTATAGCTTACAAATGAAATCCATGAAATGCTGAATGTTACGGTATGAACAGACAAATCAAATGGATCTATTAATAGTTTACTACCAGACTCAAAATGACAAGTTGTCGGTCACAGTCAACAACAAAGCAACAGTCCAGTGCTCTCTGTTGTGCAGCTAGCTGCTGTCTGGTCTCTGTAAGACGCTGGCATGTTAGACTTCAGAAAACAGCAATCTAACACTCTCACTTTCAGCGGGAGCAGCCATTAGCTAAAGCTTATTTCCTGTGTGTGTGTGTGTGTGTGTGTGTGTGTGTGTGTGTGTGTGTGTCAGAGAAGGAGGAGACAAAGTGTTGTGGTTTCAAGGGGCTGCAGGGGCCTAACTAATCCTGTTGAGGACGTCTCGTGCCTCTCTTCCTCTTCTCTCTTCCTCTTCTCTCTTCCTCTCTCCTCCATGCCCTGCAGACATACAGGAACAGACCCAGGTCCACAGTCACAGAGACACACAGACACAGACACACACCACACACACACACACACACACACACACACACACACACCACACACACACACACACACACACACACAGCTATTTGTTTTCATTTCCCCACTGGTGATTTGGATTCTGTTCTGGTAGTTCTGATTACACTGCACACATGTAATGTGTCTGGTATCTGTAGCTTCCTTTGTAATCATAATGAATTGTATTTCATGAATTAACAAATAGAAAAACAACAATGTGTTTATTTTTAAAATGGATAAGAGCAAAATTGTTTGATGCTTTTTAATCATTGTGAATAAATGTATGAAACATGAATGTATCCTGACTAATTTGTTGTTTTCTGAGAACAATGCAGATATGGTAATGGTATTGATTTAATTAACATGCGGGAGAGAAGTTCTAGAGGATCACGGCTATTTTTGTACATAGAGAGTATAACTATATGTACATGTCTGGTTTAGTACTGTCCAGCATTTGTTTTTTGATCTTTTAGGATGTTTTGTGTATGGATTTATGTCAGTGGGATAGCAGCAGACCTAGGCTTTTCCCAGGGAAACAAAGTAACTACTTTTTTCAACTGAATGCAGATATGAGAAATCAACTACTTTCCGGAAACTATTGGATTTGCTGCTAACTGATGACAGAGCTGTATCTGGAACTGCATGCTGAATATATACATAGAATGAATAGAGCACACACAATCTCTTCCGCTTTTTCAATCTATCTGACAGTCATATTTGATACAATACATTTTATATCTGAACATTTTCTTAATGTCTGTTGCCCCAGGTGTACACAAGTGAAACCAATTAACCAATGGTATTTTATACAGATACGTATACATTCGTTGTGACGGTTAACTACTGTATGACTTTCAACATGCCACTGAAAAGGTTGAAAGCTGCAATTAGAAATACTGCAGAGTAATTCAAAGCCATTTGCTAACTTTGCAAACCGCAAGTTGCTTAGCTAAATACACTTCAAATCTCATTGTCCATCTGAGGGGAAGTGTTCTTGTTTGAAAGAAACGCTATTGCATCATTAAAGGGATAGTTCACTCAGAATATATTTTTTTGTTATTGCGTTTTAATTGCATAGCAATGACCTGAGAGTTTTTTTTAAACTTTTGTACACAAGAGGAATGGTGACGGTTCCTTATTCCACTTATGTAATAACTCCATTATTATGTAATTATAAAGCAATTTACAAAGCCATATGCTACAACAATGTTGCTATTGTAATAATCACAAAGTTACTACACATGTAGAAGGACTTGATGTCAAGTGTTACTGTATTACCTTGTCTCACTCATTATGAAATATATATTTGTTAGTCATATTGAACCTGCAAAAGTGGTCTACTCAAATGTTGAGATGATTCAACGTCCCTCCTATATGTAATTATAGGCTACAATAAGATTCACATCTAAGAGTCCTCCAAACCATGTGCTTATGATCATATATTTCAACTAATTCAACTAACTGTTGTAGTTTTTGGTTCATCATCAAATATTTGGCCGCAATCAAATACATGTTTTAAATTTTTTTTTTTTTTAAATAGCTTGCAGATATATCTTAAAATATCATTTGGTTTTCTGAGAGGTATTCAAAATACTTTCAAATATGATTTGTTTTTCTGAGACCTGTATTTGAATATAAAAATGTTTTCTGCCTTTTAGTTGAAACTATATAAACTATATTATTAAAGTTGGTATTTTCAAATAAACTAGGAAATACAAGTATTTTCTGCACAGGTCTGTACGCCAGTGGAGTACAGAATGAGATTACTGTCTATGTTGTTTTGTTCTTGGTCCTGCAAAAGCCACAAACTATGTTAAAATATTGGTTGACTATGATGCTGACTATTATCACTATAATGCTTGTCTATGAGTGTGACTTCTACTTAAAGTACATCGGCATGTGACCAGAGAAACAAACATGCAAAGAGCAGTTTCCAGGTTCTTATATTTAGCTCAGAGAAACCACAACGCCTCGTCTCTCAAACCGTCATCTCACACACAGGAGAGTGATGGTGACAGCTCTTCCTCCCAACACCCTTCATCTCTCCTTTCTCTGAATGTTGGCCAAGATACTCTGCACTCTCTCTCTCTCCCTCTTTCTCTTTTTCTCTCTTTCCGTTCTCTTTCTCGCTCAGATCTACAGACAGAGGCTGTGTAGCTGGGATTACCCCCCCCCCCCCCCACCAAATAGACACATAACCTTCATCTAGACGCTGTCCAAATTAAGCCGAGTGGGTCTGCCCCCCCCCCAGGCAGCAGCCTGTTGAAACTGACGACCAGCCTCCTGAGTATCACCCTCCAGAGTCATCCACAGAAACACACCTGTCTGAAGGAGCAGCAGAGGGGTTTGGGGTTCAGCATTAAAAAGCTTTTGTTTTTGATCCTGTTGTAAGATTCCCTCTGAGGCCCAAAGCCTAGCAGAAGGCTGGACTGGCTACCTCAGGGATACGCTGAAAGTCTGCGCTGACTGCTCAATGACACAGACGGAACATAATTGGACTTGGTCAGCCATATGAAAACTTAACAAGATCAGAAACACGAAACAGGAGGATCTCAGCTCCAGCTTCTATTCTTCAACCCAGATCCTTCTATGTGACTAATTATGACTGATCACCCTACCAGCAGAGGCCTCAGAAGACAGAAAGACGATAGAGCTGGTATTTATAAACTTGCTCTCTGTTTGAGTGTAGAGAAGACGGCTGTTAGTCTGGAGGCCATTCCTGGACAGGCATCACATTAGAGATGATTCTGGCGAATCGACACAGCAGATGAGTTCTAAACGAGGGCTGGTGATATCTGTAGAGGAATGCTCTTCCAGAGGTCTCATGACTACCCCAGAGTACAACTACTCTATGGCTCTTTTTAGACCAACACAATGAGGCCTCTATTAGTAGTCCACCCAGCCATGTGGAGCCATCTAACCATGGCCTGTTTCATTAAAGCCAGAAGGGGCCTTTATCCGATAAGGGGAACAAAACCGATGTTCTTTTCTCTTCTGTTGGGAGGAGCTTTCGTAAGGAAGTCTGAACAACGATCTCAACAACAATCAATATCTGACCCGATGTTGCTGTGAGCTGGTTATCAGTCTGGATATATCACAGCTTTCAGTCTTCAATTAAAGGTTGAAGAGTGTAAGAAAATACAATATCTGATCCACGCACTGAGCACTGACTGACTCTACCAGCTCTATGATGTTAAACACCAGACTGACCTGTCAAACCAAACACAACCCCTGTGTTTTTCTCCTCTTAAAGAGACAGCAGGGAAAGGCGTCACGAAGCAGGAAGAAAATATCTGAATGTTTCCTCTTTGTTTTCTTCCTCCGGAGCGAGTCGGTCTCTCTCTGTCACGGCTCTGAGACTGGCAGCAGAACCGGTCAGACTGATCTCTGTTTTGTGTCTCAGACAGAAAGACTAAAACACAGTGATAAGGGGAGATATGAGGGGGATAGTGGTCAGGCCTAGCTGGTGCTGCTGCTGTGCATCTGACTACTCCAGCTAAGGCATGACAGAATGGATCACACGTCATATCACAGAGCTCTGGGAGTCACTTTGAACAATGACATTGTACTAAGCACAGACTCAATGCGGAGTTTAAGTTAGGTCTAAGTGCACTAATCCCAGACTCAGGGAGAGGCTTAGGTCTAGATGTACAGTTCCTTATGTGTACTGGAGTGATTCGACACAGGCCTATCTTTATGACAGGGTCTTAGGGCGTCTATAATATGAGCAGCATCTGCTTGGTCCATCAGGCCCCATGGTGATTCCTCTCCCAGTGCACTCTGGGAAAGTCTCCTAAAGTCTCCTGATTCTCAGACCTCTCTCTCTCTAGGCTGCTGTAATACTGGGGTAATACTGCTGTCAGGGGCCTGATACTGACAGAAATAACAACAGGCTGGACTGACTGGGGAGGGGATGTAGCCCACTCCACTACGTTAGTTTATAGACCCTATAGACCACTGTGTTATACAGCCCAGTTGAAAGGATTACCAATGTATGTAACCCTATGTCCTCATGTTCTGATACTTACTATAACATGGGATCGGCAGGACTTGACTCTGTGCTTGTGTGTCATACAACTGTATGCACAACGTCTAACTCAACATTTCTTCTGTCTTCATGTATCCACAGGCTGACTCTTGGGACTCTTAAAAATAAAGACACTTTTCAACACGCTCGTTGGCCCCCTTTCCACCATACCATGGCCGTAACACATATGACACATGTTGAGACAGTCCACCTCCAAGAGGATGTCCTAGGGAGTGTTTACTGTCTACAAGGCTGACGTTATGGACATCATACTCACTAAATTTTTTATTTCACTTTTATTTAACTAGGCAAGTCAGTTTAGAACAAATTCTTACTTATAATGACGGCCTAAGAACAGTGGGTTAACTGTCTTGTTCATGGGCAGAACGACAGATTTTTACCTTGTCAACTCTGGGATTTAATCTAGCAACCTTTTAGTTACTGGCCCAACGCTCTAACCACTAGGCTACCTGGAAATTAGACTCACATTGTGGACATTAGTATCCCTGTTTGGACATTATACTCACTATGTGGACATTATACTCACTATGTGGACATTATACTCACTATGTGGACATTATACTCACTGTGTGGACATTAGACTCACTGTGTGGACATTATACTCACTGTGTGGACATTATACTCACTGTGTGGACATTATACTCACTGTGTGGACATTATACTCACTATGTGGACATTATACTCACTGTGTGGACATTAGACTCACAGTGTGGACATTATACTCACTGTGTGGACATTATACTCACTATGTGGACATTATACTCACTATGTGGACATTATACTCACTATGTGGACATTATACTCACTGTGTGGACATTAGACTCATTATGTGGACATTAAACTCACTATGCGGACATTAGACTCACTATGTGGACATTAGACTCACTATGTGGACATTAGACTCACTGTGTGGACATTAGACTCACTATGTGGACATTAGACTCACTGTGTGGACATTAGACTCATTATGTGGACATTAGACTCACTATGTGGACATTAGACTCACTGTGTGGACATTAGACTCACTATGTGGACATTAGACTCACTATGTGGACATTAGACTCACTATGTGGACATTAGACTCATTATGTGGACATTAGACTCACTATGTGGACATTAGACTCACTATGTGGACATTAGACTCACTGTGTGGACATTAGACTCACTGTGTGGACATTAGACTCACTATGTGGACATTAGACTCACTATGTGGACATTAGACTCACTATGTGGACATTAGACTCACTGTGTAGACATTAGACTCACTGTGTGGACATTAGACTCACTATGTGGACATTAGACTCACTATGTGGACATTAGACTCACTGTGTAGACATTAGACTCACTATGTGGACATTAGACTCACTATGTGGACATTAGACTCACTATGTGGACATTAGACTCACTATGTGGACATTAGACTCACTGTGTGGACATTAGACTCACTATGTGGACATTAGACTCACTGTGTGGACATTAGACTCATTATGTGGACATTAGACTCACTATGTGGACATTAGACTCACTATGTGGACATTAGACTCATTATGTGGACATTAGACTCACTATGTGGACATTAGACTCACTGTGTGGACATTAGACTCACTGTGTGGACATTAGACTCACTGTGTGGACATTAGACTCACTATGTGGACATTAGACTCACTATGTGGACATTAGACTCACTGTGTGGACATTAGACTCACTATGTGGACATTAGACTCACTATGTGGACATTAGACTCACTATGTGGACATTAGACTCACTGTGTAGACATTAGACTCACTGTGTGGACATTAGACTCACTATGTGGACATTAGAGTCACTATGTGGACATTAGACTCACTATGTGGACATTAGACTCACTATGTGGACATTAGACTCACTGTGTGGACATTAGACTCACTATGTGGACATTAGACTCACTATGTGGACATTAGACTCACTATGTGGACATTAGACTCACTATGTGGACATTAGACTCACTATGTTGACATTAGACTCACTGTGTGGATATTATACTCACTATGTGGACATTAGACTCACTATGTGGACATTAGACTCACTATGTGGACATTAGACTCACTGTGTGGACATTAGACTCACTATGTGGACATTAGACTCACTATGTGGACATTAGACTCATTATGTGGACATTAGACTCACTATGTGGACATTAGACTCACTATGTGGACATTAGACTCACTATGTGGACATTAGACTCACTATGTGGACATTAGACTCACTATAAGGACATTACTGTGCGAACTGGAAGATCACTCTCTGAGAAACAGCCTTATACCAGTCAGATGATTCCAGTCATCATATTACATTACTGATATTCTAAGAAAAGAGCTCCCTGTTCTTCCTGATATGGTTGAGTAGTTCTAGGGGGCCACTCCATCCTCTGGCCCTGGCTGGCCAGTGTGTGCTTCTATGAATGAAGCCATGGGGTGCTGTATTTGACAAGCTGCTCCATAGAGGAAGTTTTTGTGTGAAGTTGGGAGGTGATTTGCATTTGAAACAGTTCCCCTCCTGCCTCTCTGACTCTGTGGCCCGAGGCTAATGTTCCCTTTCTGTCCAGACCAGGCCCTGCACCTGTAGATCACACACAAACATGCACACACACACACACACCTGCAGCACACGTCAGAGTACAGCTGCAGGCTTTAGTTGACCGCTCTACTCTGCTCGCTGGCCAGACCCTATAGGCTTAATGATCCTTGACTGGACATCTGTGGACCACAGGCTGGAATGGGAACACCATGGAACTCTCCTCTTCACTGTTATACTATAATGAAGGATAGAAAAGGGCTGCCTGCTCAGTCTCCAGTAAATTGATGAGATTAACTGTATATGAAGAACTATGGAATTGCCAGAATGCTACAGTAGCTCATAGGGCTCCGTTAATACACAATGAATGTTAGAGCCACACTATAAAATCAAGAAAAAAATAACTTCATTAAGAAGGCGATCAATCAGCGGTGCTAAAAACGGACATCACGTTTAAGAGTCTTGTTTTTGGATCACGCTACAGCACCCATCTCTGAAAGAGACAAGACAAGACAAAAGCTTGGATGGATCGGTAACTAGTCTTATTTCTGAGACAGAGAGGAAATCATATGCAGAGAACAGACTTATCAGACCCTCCTGTTGGAGCGATAAATGAAAGTGTTTGAATGGAAGCACGTCTCGGTGTCGGGGTTTGTAATGTTCTCGCTGACAGTAATGTAATTCAGTAAGCACCTTGCTGTGCCAGTTGTCATGGTGCCAGGTACACTGGCACTCAGACTGGCACTCAGGGCGCTTAACCATTTAGGGCACTGGCATCATGGCATCAGGCCTGCTCTCTCCCCACCTCCATACGTCTCAAGAACTGCTGGTTTCAAACAGTATTTGTTTCCTTTCAAACACTTTAGCTGCTCGTGATTGAGCTTGCCTGGCACAACTGAACCAATGGAATTGTCCCAAAAGTGCAAAACCGGCCCATCTGTCATTGCAGGCAGGCTCAATCAAATGCTCAAAGAATAACATTTACAAAATGTTAAAAATATCCTATTTGAACCCAGGTGTGATCCATCTTTGCTGAGTAGCCAAAACATACCCTGCCTGCTAAGCTGGTGTTTATGCTCAAACCCTTTTAAGGAATCATTTTTCAAACCTCTCAACCTTTTGTGCCCTCAGAGCCGAGAGAAGAATGTCCTGTGACCACCAAAGTAAGAGAAAACCCTGTGAATGGGATTACCGTTCCTTCTCAATGAGTTTGAGCATTTATCTTGTGGACGAGCTGTTTTAAACAGTGTAAGCTATTTAAAAAAAATGTACTGTACAAGATGTACATATTTGTGTCCATTTGTAGATAAATGCCTTGCCCGATATTAAACAGCCTAAAGTCAATAGTGACTAAGGTAAGAAAGCAAGGTGGGTCCATTAGCTATCTGTACGGCCTAATCATTGACCTACTACCTCTTCAATTCGCTGGTATAAAAAAACGCATTGCTCACAGTGCAATACAACACACTCTAAGTCCAGAATAATGACTGCGTATATACATGACAAACAGCCAGGCTCGGGGCATGTTGGGGTCAAACACTACATCTTGCCCTGTCACTGGAGTCAGGAAAACTCGGCTTCAGCATTCTAAGCAGTCAATAACGAAGTGCTTTTTACATTCTATAGTGATGTAATAGGTTGATTGATTCATGGGGCCTACTGGGTCTGTGATAGATCGAGAGAGTATAGAAAACTGAGCTCAGAGTTGAACTCGCTACAGGACAAACCCTGAGGTGCTTAAACCTGTTCATCCTTTACATTAAACCCATATTAGCATATGCATTTATCCTCTTGGCGGAGAGCCTCTCACCCGCAACCACTTAAGCAGGGAGACATCACGCCTTGAAAGCAAACAGCATGGGAGGGAATGAACGTCCTGTCAACTAGAACAATGTAAGGAGTTAATAGTGTATATAACTGGAGCGTTACGGGGGTGGAGGAACACTGCACACCTTTAGGACACTGAACAGTGACGTAGTAGCTAGGGTCATGATGCTGAACCTGTAGTCACGGTGTATTGTTTAGATTGACATGGTGTATCTTAACCATGAGAGACTGCTTGGACAGGGCTCCCTGGTAAAACATATTTATTTCTATCAGGACTCGCCTGAACATACAAAAGATAAATACAAAGGTAAAAAATGCACATTGTATTTCGTCGAGCCAGACGCAGTCCCCTTTGTATGTGACGATTAACAAGACTAAGCTGGAATACGTGTTCTAAACGTTGAAAGGAGGCACGGCTCATTATTCTTACAAAATGTCCGATTTCTTTCCTCATAGTGGCCCAGGGCTATTAGTCCTAAAGTAACAGTGTAATGGTTATTTTCCTTAAACTGCCATCTCTCACCAAGCCTTAATCTGTTGAGTCCTGCTGTATGTCCCGCCAGGAGCATGCTATTAGCTTACACTGCTGTTGTCTTCATGGCATCAGAAACACCAACCGGTCGACTGGGAGTTCCAGAAATGCTTTAGAGCCACACATTTCAGCCACCAGCCTGTTGAACACATGCACGCACTCAGCCTGGACAAGCCCTATTCAACCTGATATTCCCCCTGTCTTCGGGAACTAGGCCTGAGGATTAAAGAGACCTGAATGATCCAGTCATCGTGGCTACAGCTTGCAGAGGTGTATAGTTGAGTTTAGTTCCTCGAGGCGTCATGGATGGGAGACCCAAAGAAATGGGGAGACCATTATTTCAGACCCAAATGAGGGGCTCAGATATCATCTTACACTTCCTGCTCCAGGCCTCTGGTCAGCCATCCCCTCCCCCATCAGCTCATATCAGCCCCTCTCTAAACCCCCCTCCACTAAGGTCAAAGATCAGTAATCCGTCTTTCTCCCCAACAAAAAAAAAGAAACAGTCTGCTAAACATTCGTATTTTCAACAGGAAGAAGATTGTTGTGCTGTGATTGTGATCTGAGAGCAAAAGGCTAACTGATAGAAATAAAACTGAGGTTGGAAACGTTGTCCAACCATAAGAGGCTTCCTGATAATATCTCCCCTGATGCATTTCAGTTGGAATAAGACGGCCTGTTTCATTTGCATTCCCTGCCGTTCCGTCTCCAACACACCAATGAAACTGAATGGGGGTGTGGCAGCTGGAATGGGGGGTGTGGCAGCAGGACAATACTCTCCAGACTTAATTTGCCAGGGTCACAACAGACACCTTAACACCAGGGTAACACTGACCATTAACTACTACGCACGGCATTTCACCTCTGAAAAGTGGGTACATTGATCAATATCACCATTCAACATTATCCAAGGCATCTGTAAAAACTATAAGGTAAATTATTAGTCTATTAGTATAAAAAAGCAGTAATTCAACATATTTCCTATGATTGGCAGGAGGACCAGGGTGCCTTAGCCCTCCGGATGATGTTACAGACAGATAAACCTGAAATTAAGAAATTAAGGAAAATGAATGGGTGTAAATGTCACAATTTAATGCTGAGGATGATTTCATATGTTCCATTGGAATAGGAAGACTAAGTGAATGAACAATAGGAGGGATTTCAACAGAGTGAGAGAAGAGGAAAAGAGAGAGAGAGAGAGACAGAGGGAGAGACAGAGAGACAGAGAGAGAGAGAGACACACAGAGAGAGAGAGAGAGAGAGGAGAGGGGGGAGAGAGGGTTTGTTTGTAGACTTACACCAGTCTTTTGTGTTAGAAGGTAACTGAGCGAGGACAGAAAAATCCTGTCAATTCAATATTCAATAAAGGGGGCTGTATCACAACTGGCCGTGATTGAGGGTCCCATAGGGTGGCACACAATTGTCATTGTAAATAAGAATTTGTTCTTAATGATTTGCCTAGCTAAATAAAGGTTAAATAAAATAAAAATATACATAAATCCATTGCAGATGTAAGAACAGAGATAAATGCTTTGAAATGATTTCCTTTACACCAAGTCCGCACACCATCAAACCAACAGCTACAAATCACATCTCCACCGAATGACTGACACATCAGCTAGATTGTTAGACATGATTCAAGTACCAGGCTTTTATCACTTGATAAAGTATATAATATAACGTGTTCTTATCTATTACATCAATATAACCACTGATGAGACAAAGGACATGACATGCCTGCCAGTCTCTGTTAATGGGTGGTGTTCAGCTCCCTACCTCACCTGAAATCACTGTGACAGCCTGGGCTGATATTGAAATGCAGACACTCAACCAAAACAGAGAAACGGGAATAACTGAATACATAAAATAACTGACAACACTGTTGATTTGTTTTGTTGCACATATCAGAAAATCTCAAACTTTGTGAGGACAGTAAATCTAACAAGATGCTAAATGCAATTTTGAAGACAGAAGCAGTTTTCGATTATTCTCTTACTACACATTTGCCTTTTATCAATCCAAATAACTTTTTTACGAAGAGTCATAGACTAAAAACATTTTTACACTTGGGAGACTGGCAGTGGAAGTTTACTTTCTCCCACCTGAAGAGAGAGGAGCCAACAGAATAGGTGTGATGATGATCAGGAGGGTTCTTACAGAACAGGTGTGATGAAGGTTCTAACAGGAAGTCACCCACTTCCCTGAAAGGATCCTGAACGCCTTCCAACGAGGTGTTGATTAAAAAACACTTTATTCCAGAAAGCTGCTGCCCTTCTAGTCAAGTTCATTTCCCAAGATGTATGGCTGGTCAAGGAAGTAACTTGTGACTAAGTGTCCTGCCCTTTGATATGTATGACACATCTACTGCGGCGAGTGCAACTTTCCCTTAGGATATTCATCATGTAGGATCTTAATTTGATCACCGTGTGCAGGAAATACAAACTTGTAGTGTATTTAAGGTTTAGAAAGGCTTCTATTTTCACTTTAAATGGTCAGACTTGATTTGCCCTAATAAAAAAGGCTATCAACCCCTACAAACATTTTCATTAATTATAATCCACACAATTATTCATATTTCCTGTTACTGTAAGATTATTTTCCAGCTGTGAGAAACTGGTCAAATTAAGATCCTGCATCTGTACTTCCTTGCATATTCACTCTCGATCTCTACGTCTGCCTTTCTCTCTCTCTATGTTTGCTGTTTATTTAAGACTGTGTTTCCCACAGTGTGGCTTGTCTGTGGGGAGCGGTGACTGCCACCAGAGTCCTCTCTCCCAGGGTAAAGCATGTTCTGTGGCTGGCTGTCCTCTGCCATGTGGATCTCATTACATTACCATCTCAATCACTGTCCGTGTGGTAATTACCTCGACTAACCTGTATCCCAGCACATTGACTCGGTACCAGTACCCCCTGTATATAGCCTGGTTATTGTTATTTTATTGTTGCTCTTTTATTTTTAACTTTAGTTTACTTCGTAAATATTTTTTGGTTAAGTTGGTTCAGTTGGTTAAGGGCTTGTAAGTAAGCATTTCACAGTAAGGTCTGTGAAATGTGACAAATACAATTTGATTTGATTTGACTTTTTCATCTATAGAGGACAGACAAATTAACAATTGACCTGCCATAGATGACTAATTCTCCAGACTTTGCATGTTCTGCCTGGCTGGAAAAATGGTTATGGCTGCAGGATACATAGAAACCTCTTTTTTGTGATGTAGTTACATTATAAAGTCATTGCTCACAGTTTATCTCTACTATACTGTAGATCCTGCCTGTCTGTCTGTCTGTCTCCCTACCTGCCTGTGCCTGTCTGCCTGCCTCTCTGCCCGCCTGCCTGTCTGTCCTCCTGTCTCCCTGCCTGTCTGCCTGCCTACCGCCTGGCTGCCTTTCTCTTTGCCAGCCTGCAAGACACAGCCAATTTCTCTGTGTGCGTGTGAGTACTGTCTCTCTGTATTCTTTGAAGATCAACAGCATGCTTCTTTGGGCTTAAAGAGTGTTTCAACAATGCAGAATGGAAACAGGTGGTACATGTTGTCAATAATTACCGTTGTTGCTTCCCTCTCATGACAGGTTGTGTGGTCCCATATAGTTGATGGGAGTTTGGACAAGTGATAACACGTCATCTTCAACTGCACGAAGAGCAGTTATCCTCCAGTGTATTCTAATGTACTCTAAGTAAACCTCTCTTTGTTACAGCAGTCCAGAGTTATTCACTGTGTATTGAATCAACTTTCATTCTCTTGCTGTTTCTATAGAAACTCTACATTGTGGTGCCTAGTTCTTCTCTTCATTACAAAGAACAAGATGCTCCTGAGTACCTCCCCACCTCTACATGTAACAGTGTAACATCTTCCCCAGTGGCCTCCCCCTGAAACACAATCACATAAACAAAGGCCAGCCTTCTTACTGACGCAGGATAAGTGCTTATTAGAGGAGACAAGCTGATTGGTGATTGTGTTGCAGTGTCTGGCTGCTAGCAGAACAAATTGCCCACAAGGGCTGAAAAACAACTCTTGACTTTATGATGAGAGGAACAAACTGAGACATGGGAGCAGAGTATATGTGATTACTGGGCTATTGTTGTGGAATATCATATCAGTCTGTTTCCTGCTGCTGCTGCCTGCTAAATACAGACCATAATAATCCCCATGTGATGCTGGAGGCTGGGAGGGTTGAGGGCAGAGGGAGATGGGGTGGAGGGGATTGCCTGGGTTAGGGGGAGAAGGAGATGGGGTGGAGGGGATTGCCTGGGTTAGGGGGAGAGGGAGATGGGGTGGAGGGGATTGCCTGGGTTAGGGGGGAGAGGGAGATGGGGTGGAGGGGATTGCCTGGGTTAGGGGGAGAGGGAGATGGGGTGGAGGGTATTGCCTGGGTTAGGGGGGAGAGGGAGATGGGGTGGAGGGGATTGCCTGGGTTAGGGGGGAGAGGGAGATGCGGTGGAGGGGGGTTGCCTGGGTTAGGGGGGAGAGGGAGATGGGGTGGAGGGGGATTGCCTGGGTTAGGGGGGAGAGGGAGATGGGGTGGAGGGGGGTTGCCTGAGCTGAGACGGAGCGTGGGGGGGGGGGTAATTAAAATTACATGTGTCTGTTGCCCAAATGTACGCATTTACACCCTGTCTCTGTCTCTAAGGTTACACCGACCCGCGTCTAAGGTTACCGGGGCTTTGTTTCAGGGGGTACTGACATTTATGACAATTTCTTAGTCAGACCTGCTATAAGAGAAGAGTCTTGAGAGTTGTCCCTGAGTGATCTGTTGACCCTGAGTGATCTAAATATGAGTCTGTCTTTCAGTAATGACCCAGTTAGACAGCAGCATCAGAGAGGAGAGGAGGGAGAGGAGAATACCACTCTGGTGTTAACAATTATTACTGGAGATAATTAACAAATCCAATTAATACAGATGAATCACCGAGAGAGAGAGAGAGAGAGATGGGGGACAGAGGATGTTCAAACATATCAAATTTGTGTCCGGAAATTGGCAACAAAGGAATGCTGGGGGGGTTCCTGGGCAATAAACTTTCTCCTGGGAGCAGTAGTCACTAATCAGTTGGCTGTGTTCAAGGTGACACAGAGACACACAGAGACATGTTGCTTCACTAGAGAGCTGGAGATACAGTGAACCGTGCTGTACCACTGGAGGCCTGGTCCTGGTCTGTCCGTCTGGGTCCGAACTCTCATCTGGGGTTTGTAACTTTAATGAGCTCATCATGTGTCCCGAGGCTACCTCTACAACTCAGGCTACCTGGGTTAGGAAACAAGACCAACAGGAAAATCGCAGAGGTGACTGAACAGCACAACCGCAGAACGTTGAGGGATGTTGAAAAGCTGTAGGAGAACTACATGGCAGTTGTGGCAAGAAGCTGCCAGGTCTTGTTTTCCTCTTTAATTTAACTGAACACCTACAAGCTCACACAACACTCCCCAGGAAGAGAAGAACCCAGCCTAGGCCAGAACAGTCTGCTGTGGAAGACAGGCCCAGACTAAATATGACATTGTTGATGGATGGGATGAGATTCTTAAGCCCCTATTGGTTCTGTGTGTGCCTGGCCTATACCATTAACACTGCATGTGGCCCCTCTACACGGTGAACACATATGTGCTTCCTCTGCTCCACACTGCTAAGTCCAGATCGTTTCCACTAATGCCGCTGGCCTACAGACATAACAACAGAGATTAGTAAACCAATACCCTCTGCCACCTAGTCTGGAAAGACCAATAGAAAAAGGGGCAATGCGGCAGTCCTATGGAGATCTGGCAGTCTCACTGGATCAACTATCCTAATTGCAGAGACAGAGACACTGATACTGTCATTCTGACTGGTCCTGGGAGGACTTCAATAAGGAGGACCATTAAAAGAACAGCCGCAATCAGGGTTTTGGTTCAGCAGCTCCTGGTCATGGTGGGTAGGGGGGCTCGGTGTGTGTGTTTGTGTGCGTATGTGTGTATGGGGTGTGTGTCAGGGATTTGATGAGATAGGGAGATTCAATGCCGGCCAAAGTCAGATTTTTCCTGGTGAAACCGGAGCCGTGCTCCAGGCTACAGAATAGGCAGAGAGGGAAGTGGCTTGTCATGTACAATAAAGGAATGTCCGGGCCAGTCAGGCCTGTGAGTAGGGTTGGTAACCTTTTCCATCCTTACACTCTGTGATGGTCAGGAGGAACAGGGATCTCTCTGGGGGCTCACTGTCTCCCCTCTAACAGGTGGAGGTGTACAGCGGCCAGGAGCAGTGAGGTGTTGATAGACAGTCCGACTACCCTCTCAGGGCCCGGTTTCCCAAAAGCATCTTAACGCTAAGTTCATCATGATAACCTTAGTCGAGCATCATTAAATCTCCGAGCTGTTTCCCAAAATCATTGTCAGTTGCACTTGACACAAGTTATTTATCTGTCTCTATGTGACCAGCAATAACTTTGGAAGAAATGAACTACAAATACAAATTTGCCAATGTCTTTGTTGTTGAACAAGTGAAGGATAAAAATATGCTTAAAAAGAAAACCGAGATGACTGCATTAAAACATTTGTACAGTAATCCTATAGGCTTAAATAAATGTAATTTCCATCAATTGAGTTCTATTTGTAGTCTACACTATCTGTAATGTTTATCTGAATATATTTAATGATGTGTAATGTGTGCAATGATGTGCCAAATGAATATGTGATTGACTGCGTTATTATAAGGTAAGAATTAGAATAAGCATCCTCAATATTTCGCGACATTAGGTGATATCTCTCTAGGAGCTGATCCGTGGTCAGTATCGTGGAATAATTATAACGTTAAGGTAATATTTGAATGGAGAAAGCTGACCAGAGAGCAGAGCTGCCTTTCTTTCCATCCTATCAGTGTCGACAAACGATCCAACGACGCACTTAGCGAATGTTCTTACTGCGTGGTGTTTTGGGAAATGCATGATACATCTTCGGCCGTTGTAGGAAAGATGCATCATCGCTATCGAGAAACCGGGCCCAGAGCTCGCTGACCCGCTGGCTCCTCCTCTTGCTCCAAGGCTGCAGCCTACATCCGAGATGCATCCCATACTGCAGGGCTATTCCACATGCAATTATTCTTTTGAGGAACTGGATAAAAAAAAGCTAAGTACGCACACCAATAAAGCACTTTCTTAAAATGCAATGTTGCTAAAAGTAATTAGGAAGGAAGTGGAGGGCGCTCAAGCAACTTGAGTAGAGGTGCAACCCAAAAATGTGGTCATCATTGAAAAGGAGCAAAACTTGTGCAGAATTCAAAACCTATTATTTTATTCAAGCAACAGTTTAAAAGCTTTTCTTGAAAGTAATTAGGCCATTTTAAAATAATCTGAAAACTAAGGGTTTCAATAAATAACACAACGATATGCCAAATCAGGTAATGCCAAATTCGAGTCTGAAGGAAGTATGCTTTGAATTAATGTCCCTCAGTCGTTAGGTGCGTTTTTTGTCACCCCCCTTCTAATGAGTATCAGAGAGGGAAACAGGGGGGGGGAAGGCATGCACGTCTTCCCGAGTGTCCCAACTTTCAGCAATGGGGTTATTCGATTTTGTAGCTTAAACATTTCAAACCCTAGAGCCAGATTCATATGAAGAAAAAAATAATCAACTTTGCCACATAGGCGCTAGAAAATGCTAAAATCGCTAGAAACCACACTAGAGAGTGAGACAACCACCATAGTGCTTGTAATTTTGGCACTAAACGTCGGATCTTGGCAGGGATTTTTTTTACAGAGCTTTTATTGTTGTTCAGAATTGATCAAAGGGCCAGTCTAAATGAATAAACGGGCCGCCAGTTGAATAGCTTTGCCCTACTGAGACATAACCCCAAACCGAAATGTACAAAGACCTCCAGGGGTTCATCTCCTACTGAGACCTCCGGGGATTCACAGGGGCCGGAGCTCAACATGTGTCCCAGCCTTCAGCCCGACACGCCAGCTGAAATCATAATGCTATTCAGGGAGCCCTTTAAACTCTGGCGTTAAAACACCAGGTAAAAGATTTCTGTCTTCTGGTGAGATGGATGGCTTTAGCTGAGAGATGAGGAGAGAGAGAGAGAGAGAGAGAGATCTGACAGAGGACCTTGTACAGTAGATATGGGTGCCTGTTGCCTGTGTGTCAGAGTCAGGGTTAGGTGGGAGCTCTGAGCTGTCTGTGCTGAGCTACAGGCTCAGACGGTTTCATGCTATTAATAACATCAACTGCAACCCCTGTGTGGATGGATGAGCTAGAATCATTAGTAAAATAGGTTGTTCTACCTCGTGCGTGTCTGAGGACAACAGAGGGGCTTGAATGCACAAGCTATAGCTCAACAAATAACCCACAGTCTCAAACGAGTCATGAACTACATTGGACCCCAAATCTTCTAAAGTTCTTCTGCGCAGCCATAGAATTATATTAGGCCTAATATAGAAAACAAGACAAGGCATTTTTACATAAATACACAAGAGATCTATAACTTTGGCGTTAGCTTTAAATATTTAACAGTAGGTATCCCTGTTTCTGTTCTCTCCTCACGACCTTGCTGGCACCTGCCTGCTTTAACCAAAGCAGATAAAACAGGCCTAAATTATATTTATTTTGGTGTAATCATAAGGATTAAGCTGCTGAAGAAACACATTAATATATAATCCCCCGTGCCTCCCCCCTCCTCTCACTTTACCCCCAGGCTCTCCCTCTCTCCCTCCCTCCCTCCCTCCCTGCCTCCCTCCCTCCCTCCAGCTTTGCAGCACTGAGCCTTTTAATTCAGAAGGAAAATGGAGGCAGTGGTTTGGAGCCGCTTTGAGCTCCTGCCAAGCTCTCGTCTGCATTGTGGAGCTTACAGCTGGGCTTGCTTTCCTTTATTCTGCTCTTTCTCTGTCCGTCTCTTTCTTTCTCTGTCCCTCTCTTTCTTTCTCTGTCCCTTCCTTTCTTTCTGTGGTGCAATTCTTGCTGCTGTGTGTGCAGAGGGGGAGGGGGTCACTTGTCATGGGGCCAACTTTTTGGGTTTCCATCCCATACACCCCACTTCTTCCCTCCCTCTTCCCTCCCTCTTCCCTCCTCCCCCGTACACCCTCATTCCCTCCTTCCTCAATGACAGGCTGTAAACACAAGAGAAGTGAGAGGGGGAGAGGGGGGGATGGGGGACACGGCACACTCTTAACTCCCCCTGACATGCTGCCTCATTTCTCCCCACCCCTTCTGCTGCTCTCTAGCATGGTTTAAACGTACTGTACAGCGTGTCTTATTATCCTGGTTTAAACGTACTGTACAGCGTGTCTTATTATCCTGGTTTAAACGTACTGTACAGCGTGTCTTATTATCCTGGTTTAAACGTACTGTACAGCGTATATTATTATCCTGGTTTAAACGTACTGTACAGCGTGTCTTATTATCCTGGTTTAAACGTACTGTACAGCGTGTCTTATTATCCTGGTTTAAACGTACTGTACAGCGTGTCTTATTATCCTGGTTTAAACGTACTGTACAGCGTGTCTTATTATCCTGGTTTAAACGTACTGTACCGCGTGTCTTATTATCCTGGTTTAAACGTACTGTACAGCGTGTCTTATTATCCTGGTTTAAACGTACTGTACAGCGTGTCTTATTATCCTGGTTTAAACGTACTGTACAGCGTGTCTTATTATCCTGGTTTAAACGTACTGTACAGCGTGTCTTATTATCCTGGTTTAAACGTACTGTACCGCGTGTCTTATTATCCTGGTTTAAACGTACTGTACAGCGTATATTATTATCCTGGTTTAAACGTACTGTACAGCGTATATTATTATCCTGGTTTAAACGTACTGTACAGCGTGTCTTATTATCCTGGTTTAAACGTACTGTACAGCGTATATTATTATCCTGGTTTAAACGTACTGTACAGCGTATATTATTATCCTGGTTTAAACGTACTGTACAGCGTATATTATTATCCTGGTTTAAACGTACTGTACAGCGTGTCTTATTATCCTGGTTTAAACGTACTGTACAGCGTATATTATTATCCTGGTTTAAACGTACTGTACAGCGTGTCTTATTATCCTGGTTTAAACGTACTGTACAGCGTATATTATTATCCTGGTTTAAACGTACTGTACAGCGTGTCTTATTATCCTGGTTTAAAACGTACTGTACCGCGTGTCTTATTATCCTGGTTTAAACGTACTGTACAGCGTATATTATTATCCTGGTTTAAACGTACTGGACAGCGTGTCTTATTATCCTGGTTTAAACGTACTGTACAGCGTATATTATTATCCTGGTTTAAACGTACTGTACAGCGTATATTATTATCCTGGTTTAAACGTACTGTACAGCGTATATTATTATCCTGGTTTAAACGTACTGTACAGCGTGTCTTATTATCCTGGTTTAAACGTACTGTACAGCGTATATTATTATCCTGGTTTAAACGTACTGTACAGCGTGTCTTATTATCCTGGTTTAAACGTACTGTACAGCGTATATTATTATCCTGGTTTAAACGTACTGTACAGCGTGTCTTATTATCCTGGTTTAAACGTACTGTACCGCGTGTCTTATTATCCTGGTTTAAACGTACTGTACAGCGTGTCTTATTATCCTGGTTTAAACGTACTGTACCGCATGTCTTATTATCCTGGTTTAAACGTACTGTACAGCGTGTCTTATTATCCTAGTTTAAACGTAGTGTACCGCATGTCATATTATCCTGGTTTAAACATACTGTACCGCATGTCTTATTATCCTGGTTTAAACGTACTGTACAGCATGTCATATTATCCTGGTTTAAACATACTGTACCGCATGTCTTATTATCCTGGTTTAAACGTACTGTACAGCATGTCTTATTATCCTGGTTTAAACGTACTATACCGCATGTCTTATTATCCTGGTTTAAACGTACTGTACAGCGTGTCTTATTATCAGAGGGCGAAAACAGGGATAAATAAGAGTTCTGAAGAAATATAGAGAGAAGGAGATCCAAAGGGAGATACAGACACAGAGAGAGAAAGATAATGAGAGAGAGTGAGACAGAGGAGGAGATGGAATACTCAAATAAAGACAGTGATCTGATAACAAGCTGTGGGACTTTGAGACAGACTGTATCTCTCAGAGAAAAACACTGATATTAAAAAGATAGGGAGATTGTGCAGTAATTCTCTCTCATACACATTAGTCTGCAGATGTATGACTGTAAATGAGATTAAATGGAGGAGGCTCATTGGTTCCCCATTTTCCAGTACTCTTTTTCTCCATCTCAATTTGATTTTATGTAAAACTCCTACTGAAACTCCTACTGAAAGCCACGAAGAGATGACAAGCGCCTGATGCATCCAACCTTCCGGAAACCTCCAGTAAACCACACACTTATTATTGCTACTGTTGGCTCTTCATTTTAATCCTCAGGCACTGGCCAGTCTGACAGACAGTTTACCAGTCTACTCTGTTCCGGGATCAGGCGCTGACTTGTTGAACATCAGACCTTGTGAAAGTAATGGAAGCTAAACATACTTTATATATATCAAATAAAGTAAAAGAAAAACATCTATTTCCATTTGTCTCTGAAAGATGAGTAATAATGATACTTCATCGTCATGTTCCAGCAATGTCCTCCTCCGTGGTGAGCTGGAGTGATGAATACGGAGTGGTGAATATAGAGAGATGAATAATATGGACATAGCTAAACATGGAACAGACAGCTGCTGAGAATGACAGCTCTTTCTTTCATCCAGACTAATCAAATCCCAAATTAAATCAACTCGGCTGCATTAGCCACAGCCAATGCAAAGCACCTCGGCACAAATTCATTTTCAATTTGAATTACAAATGAATCCTTCTAGAGGATCGTTGTGTTCTTGTAATGATCTGACTCCCAGGTATCACTCAGAGTTTTGTAGAAGGTTACATCTCCATGACAACTTGAAGAGAGAGAAGGGAGGGGAAAGCTGTTGATGATGAGCCCAGGGGAAAATGGAGCTTCTCTTCTGTTAATGTCAAGAAAGTAGGAATCCTGTGGATCTGTGGACTTGACTGTATCTGTTTATATCCAGCATCTGTTGAAGCTCCCAATGAGACATTTTAATGTATTACAAAAGTAAATCCAAAAAATACTATGAAATCTCACAGTTTAGTTTTGATAAACGCAACATTGTCTTTGTTTTAGTTGTAGGCTTCCCAGTTAGCACCCTGTTGGTCGTTAGTTGCCTGCAGTATATGACAAAGTCATTTTACTACAGACATTTGCATGTTTTTCTGACAACGCCTGTCCCTCTAAGGAAGTTGGCCAATCAGTCACAATACCACACAGTGAGAACACAGAACAGTATTAGGTTGATGCTTAACTAAGAGTCCCTCATGCTGTCAACTGTGTCTTTGTAGTACTTGTTGCCTCACGGTGTTTCAGGTGGGGTGTTTGTCGTCATGGTGTTTCAGGTGTGGTGTGTGTCGTCAGAGCGTTTCAGATGTGGTGTTTGTCGTCATGGTGTTTCAGGTGTGGTGTGAGTCCCCAAGGTGTGAGTTACACAGGAAGTCGAGTCTCAACAATGCTGTCATCAGCATGCCGTGACTTTGGTGTAAATGAAGCAGGGTGATGGCATGCGAGAGAGGAGAAAAGAGAGCAGAGATCAGAAGTGAATAAAACAATGTGCTCTCTAGCTGCTCAGACACATATTGGGCCGCATCCAAAATGGCACTCCATTCCCTATATAGTGCACTACTTTTGAAGGACCCTCAGCCAGGCTGCCTTCTCCTGTTAGACCCCGCTCGGTGACCCTCCAGATACACTTCACCCTAACCGCCTGGGAAAGCAGGAAGCTGTGGTCCTGGAAAATGTCATGTTTACACTGAGCTTCCTTTAAACTTGTCTGCTGCCCTCCTTTTACTCATTGACTGAAAGTGGACAGGATCATTCTTAATAGTCACAGATTACCTTTTAATAAACACCTACGAGCCAACACTTGGTAAATAATCCAAACAAAGCCTTCACTGCTTGAAGATTAAGTAGAAACAGTGAGTCGAATCATCGCTTGAGAAACGTGCGTGCGACTCAAAGTTTCACGCAAATCTCCATTGGACATCTATGTATGATTTTCTTTAAAGTTGTGAGATAAGATCCCGTTCGTCAATCTGGGATTAAACCCTACAAAATGAAGCCTTAACTAGCATGAACACAGTTGACCCACATCCATATAATCATCATCCCTATGTCTTCACCCATATACCGTATATCCCGCACTGCTCCCTCCCCCTGCTGTAACCCGCCCTGCTCCCCGCTCTGCTCCACTCCCTCCCTCCTCCTACCTCTCATCTACCTGCATGTTTCCCATTCCCAGCCATCAATCAACCACTACCTTCCTGTCTACACCTTTCACTCCGCCCCATGTGTCGGTCTGAAACCCCTTTCTGTGTCGGTCTCAAACCCTTACTCTTAATTTCATGGATCATAGATCTTCTGCGTTCCTCCCGGCTCACAGTTCACTCCCCAACCTGAGAGATTCGTGCCTCTACACACAGCCCAGCCAGAGAGAGAGCAATGCGGTAAGCTGATACCTGGACGCTCCACTACAGTTCCCCTTGAGGGGATGTGAATGGTTGACAGGTGGACACACCTGGTCTCTACAGCAACGCAAACCTGCCGTTCTCAAAACCTGCATCCTGTTCCAAACCCACGGCCATCTACAAGCCTCTCTAAGACCCTGGAGCAAGAGACAGGGCTGGGGATAGTCTCTTTCGTCTCTTTTACAGAGATGTGAGGTGTTGACAGTTCTGCATTATAAAGACAAATTGTCCAAGGTAGAGCATTTCCAGAGGCGTAAATTGATGGTCTTAAACACTGACGGGATGACAACTGAAATCCAAGACACTGCAAAGTACATTGCAGTCTAAGCTAAAAGGTTCTCAGAGCATGTGGGATGGGAAATGGGTGAAATGTGAATGCTGTTTGAGGCTGTTGAGATATTGTACATCACAGTGACTGAAGGGAAGACTAAAAAACTGGGACAGGCCATTGACCTTGACTCTGCCCACGTAATGTGTGTGTGAGAGAGGGAAAGCACACGGGGGCAAGGGGGAGAAAGAGTGCAAGTGTGAGAGATATAGACAGAGAGAGAGAAAGAAAGACAGCAAGAGAGCAAGGGGGAGAGAGATTGAGAATGAACGAGAGCGAGATCGAGAGAGAGAGAGAGAGAGAGAGAGAGGGAAAGAGCACGATAATAGAAAGATGGGTGGAGGGGGGGTGGAGGTAGGTAGTAAGTTGTGGGTTGTGGACAGGCGTTGAAGAGAGCCGGTGATGGTATACGTGACAGACTCTTTGATTTGCATATACATGCTGTCAGTCTGGAGCCTGACGACAGGGGGTAGGAGAGGCTGGGCAGGGGTTAAGTAGCAGCTTTTTACTCGGTTTTTAAATAGCAGCAAACTGGATTTACTTTGGGGTGTGCTGAGTGGTGTGGCAGATCTATCATTCTGAAATCACCAGCAGCTCCAGCAGCTCCAGCAGCTCCAGCACTAGTCCAGGACTTACATAGTGCATGTTAGTTATGCATGGGTATCTATGAAGGTATCAACAAAAATAACAGGGTTCAATTCAGTGTATCACCTTTTTACTCTCTGTATAAAGATGACAAAACAGAGATAAAACGTGTATCCCTGGCTCTTGCCTCCCTAATCCAGCCCCAGTCTGTGACATTGTCTCTGTAGCATAGCTCAGTGAGCTCTAGACACTTTGTTGTTCTCAGTCAGACCACAGTCTGTGGTGGCAGTGCACTATAATTATCTAGGGTCTGCTAAGTCCCTCTGTAGCGACAACGAGATAAACTCCTCTTAGAGACTAAAGACTCCAGTTTAGAGACATTTTAGTCATTTAGCAGATGCTCTTATCCAGAGCAACTTACAGTAGTGAATACATACATTTCATACATTATTTTTTTATTTTTTATTTTGTACTGGCCCCCCGTGGGAATCAAACCCACAACCCTGGTGTTGCACACACCATGCTGGCATTGCAAACACCATGCTCTACCAACTGAGCCACAGGGAAGACCAGTTCTGCATAGTAAGGTGTTAAGATGCATCTGACTCTTCCTTCCATTTCCTCCTTAATCCATGCGTAATTTGAATATAAATAGAACCATACAGTGTTGTAGCCCTGAGAGTCAAGTGTATAATAAAATGGTGGACATATTTAGATCCCTTAAAATAAACTTTCCTCAGTCTCTCTTAGGAAATGACAGATTTACAATATGACAATTACCACAAGCCTCACTCAGTGTTAATTGTTGTTCTGTTCTGTTCACCTTATTTTGTCTCATAACGAGGATCAAGTTTGCTTGGCCAATTAAACATTGGGTTCTTGAAAAATACACAAGGTTGGTTAGATGAGTAGCTTTGAGGTTGAGTGGTCTGCTCCCCTTTACAGGACTATGGCGTAGAACTGAACTCACAGACAACCTCTGAGCTGCACATGGCATTGGTTCAATTCATCTGGAAAAGCAAGCAGTTTTAGACCGACATTCTGTGTCAGAAATATGGCTGAGACAGGAAAATATGTTGTGCTATCATGTCAAAGCATGACGTCTTACAACAATGGAAAACGCCACTTCTGAGAGAGGAAATGTTTTATAACTGGGGTTGATGACATAGATTTGGCTGGTTTGAATAGAGCGCTGCAGCTTCAAAGAGCTCATGCTTCACCACCAGTATATTTCCAGTTGCTTAAGTTCCTCTACCACATGACTTTTAGTGTTACAGACTTGGCTGGGGGAAGAGAGCAATGCTCGCACACAAGTATAAAGCGCAGAGAAAGTGCTACGCTTCAAACAAGGAGACTTAATCAATGTTATCAGTAATGGTTCCAGGCAGACCCTTCAGTCTAATGTGAGAGAGAGAGAGAGAGAGAGAGAGAGAGAGAGAGAGAGAGAGAGAGAGAGAGAGAGAGAGAGAGAGAGAGAGAGAGAGAGAGAGAGAGAGAGAGAGAGAGAGAGAGAGAGAGAGAGAGAGAGAGAGAGAGAGAGAGAGAGAGAGAGAGAGAGAGAGAGAGAGAGAGAGAGAGAGAGAGAGAGAGAGACTGTTACCGTGGCAATGTTGTGCCAATAGGCCAGCTGAAGCCTGGTGCTTTGCCTTGGTAGCCGGGTGTGTTGTCTTGGTGTTGGGTTCCCTCCCACTCAGGGCCAGTCAGGATGAGGTCGAGTGGAGGAGCTTCTCTTTTGTACAAAACAAATAGCAGCATGTTCGTTCGTTCATATAAAGATAATGTAGTGTGACAAAGTAAAGAAAACTGTAGTGTCCGATGAGGGTTAAACAAAGGATTACACATGGCAAGGGGAAACAGAAGGGAGGGAGTACAACATGACAGATACTCTGTCTGTGACAACAGGAGGGTTGTACTGGGAGATAGACCACGTGCAGCGACAGTTGGTGTTGAGTCATGTGATGGACCTCATGGCAGAGCCAGGCTTCTGGTTGGTTGTCTGCAGTGGAGAGCGAGGGAGCCAGTGTCAGTGGGGAGTCACCCCAGTGTGTTGGAGCTAATCTCTGGGCTTCAGCTCTACTGGGTGGAGGTCAGGGGGGAGCCTGGTGAACAGACAGTAATCAGCACAGGAAACGACAGAAGCAGGAAGAGCCGTTGCCTCACCATCCGCCCTGTCACTCTATCACTACGGTCTCAACACTCACAGCCTATCCTTTCGGCTGGAGATGTATGCCATGAAAAATTCTCTGTATCACATTCTCCCACTCAAAGCACTCCCCTGTGTCTCTGCTGAGCTAACTCATTTTAGTGCGGAGTCAGTCTCTCTCTCTCTTTCTTTCTTTCTTTCTCTCTCTCTCTCTCCATCTCACACACTCCTCCTCATGAAGTCATTCACTGGGAGAGAGGATGTACCACAGGGGAGGTTGTACCAGTCTTCCCACCTTGTTTTTTTTTTTACAGCTCATCGATGACTGATGCTGGGTTCTCAAATAAACCACTGTGGGAACAAATCTGTTAAATACACTACATGACCAAAAGTATGTGGACACCTGCTCGTCGAACATCTCATTCCAAAATCATGGGCATTGATATGGAGTTGGTCCCCCCTTTGCTGCTATAACGGCTTCCACTCTTCTGGGAACTGTTGCCACAAAGTTGGAAGCACAGAATCGTCTAGAATGCCATTGTATGCTGTAGCGTTAAGATTTCCCTTCACTGGAACTAAGGGGCCCAGCCATGAAAAACAGCCACAGACCATTATTCCTCCTCCAACAAACAGTTGGCACTATGCATTCAGGCAAGTAGCATTCTCCTGGCATCTGCCAAACCTAGATATATCCGTCGGACTGCCAGAGTGCCAATCTCTCCAGAGTGGTGATTTTAGGCTTGTGTGTGGCCGCTCGGCCATGGAAACCCCTTTTATGAAGCTCCCGACTAACATTTATTGTGCTGACGTTGCTTCCAAAGGCAATTGGAACTCGGTAGTGAGTGTTAAAACCGAAGACAGACGATTTTACCCGCTACGCTCTTCAGTACTGCGATCTCGTTCTGTGAGCTTGTGTGGCCTACCACTTCGCAGCTGAGGTGTTGTTGCTCTTAGACGTTTCCACTTCACAATAACAGCACTTATCAGTTGACCGGGAGCAGCGATAGCAGGAGAGACCTTTCCCCATCTTTACAACCATTGAATCTGTATATGTTTTGACCATGACAGTTTACAATCTAAGGTAACACCAAGTCATTTAGTCTCCTCAACTTGTTCAACAGCCACACCATTCTTACCAGATTCAGCTGAGGTCTAGAGCTTAGGGAATGATTTGTACCAAATACAATGCTCTTAGTTTTAGAGATGTTAAGGACCAGTTAATTACTGGCCACCCATTCCAAAACTGACTGCAACTCCTTGTTAAGGGTTTCAGTGAATTCATTAACTGTGGTTGCTGAAACATTTATGGTTGACTCATCAGCATACATGGACACACAGGCTTTGTTTAATGCCAGTGCAGGTCATTGGTAAAAATATAAAAAAGTAGAGGGCCTAGAGAACTGCCTTGCGGTACACCACACCCTACATGCTTGGCATTAGAGAAGCTTCCATTAAAGAAAACCCTGAGTTCTATTAGATAGATAGCTCTGAATCCACAAAATGGCATAATATCCACAATACTCAACAATAGGTTATGGTCAATAATATCAAAGGCTGCACTGAAATCTAACAGTGCAGCTCCCACAACCTTTTTATTATCAATTTATTTCAACCAATCATCAGTCATTTGTGTCAGTGCAGTACATGTTGAGTGCCCTTCTCCATAAGCATGCTGAAAGTCTGTTGTAAAATTTTTTTTTTACAGAGAAATAGCATTGTATTTGGTCAAACACAATTTTTTACCACAGTTTGCAAGAGCTGGCAGCAAGCTGATTGGTCTGCTGCTAGAACCAGTAAAGGCCGCTCTTGGGTAGCGGAATGACATTGGCTTCCCTCCAGACATCTTCCTCTAGACTTAGATTAAAGAGATGACAGATAGGAGTGGCCATAGAGTCAGCTACCATCCTCAGTAGCCTTCCATCTAAGTTGTCAATGCCAAGAGGTTAGTCATTATTGACCGATAACAAAACATTCTAAATGTCAGTTTCTTAACAGGGCATGTTTATCAATAATTGGAGGAAGCAATTTCATAAATTCATCAAGTGCAGCGTCTGGATAATCCTTATTAATTACACCAGACCAACAAATATTTTTTACATCATCCACATAAAAGTCACAGCAAAAACTTTTGTATGATCTCTTATACACTATTTTAAGCCCAGCTTTTGGAACCTTGGTTCTCCTAGATATAGCCACTATATTGTGATCACTGCATCCAATGGGTACGGTTACAGCTTTTGAAAAGAGTTCTACAGTATTAGTAACAATTTGATCAATACATGGGGATGATCATGTTCCTGTAGTGTTTGTAAACACCCTGGTAGGTTGATTAGTAACCTGAACCAGATTACAGCCACTGGTTACAGTGAGAAGTTTCCTTTTGAGCGGACAGTTTGATGAAAACCAAGCAAGTAGACCTCTCTGTTCACATCACATACACTATCAAGCATTTCACACACATTATTTAGATACTGATGGTTAGCACTTGGCGGCCTATAGCAACACCCCCAAATAATGGGCTTTAGATAAGGTAGGCGAACCTGCAGCCACAGTACTTCAATAATACTTGACATGAGATCTTCTCTAAGTATTACTGGGATATGGCTCTGAATATACACTATCGTTCAAAAGTTTGGGGTCACTTAGAAATGTCCTTGTTTTCCATGAAAACATACATGAAATTAGTTGCAAAATGAATAGGAAATATAGTCAAGACGTTGACAAGGTTATAAATAATGATTTTTAATTGAAATATACTGGTCAAAAAAATCAAGGGAACACTTAAACAACACAATGTAACTCCAAGTCAATCACACTTCTGTGAAATCAAACTGTCCACTTAGGAAGCAACACTGATTGACAATAAATTTCACATGCTGTTGTGCAAATGGAATAGACAACAGGTGGAAATTATAGGCAATAAGCAAGACACCCCCAATAAAGGAGTGGTTCTGCAGGTGGAGACCACAGACCACTTCACAGTTCCTATGCTTTCTGGCTGATGTTTTGGTCACTTTTGAATGCTGGCGGTGCTTTCACTCTAGTGGTAGCATGAGACGGAGTCTACAACCCACACAAGTGGCTCAGGTAGTGCAGCTCATCCAGGATGGCACATCAATGCGAGCTGTGGCAAGAAGGTTTGCTGTGTCTGTCAGTGTAGTGTCCAGAGCATGGAGGCGCTACCAGGAGACAGGCCAGTACATCAGGAGACGTGGAGGAGGCCGTAGGAGGGCAACAACCCAGCAGCAGGGCCGCTACCTCCGCCTTTGTGCAAGGAGGAGCAGGAGGAGCACTGCCAGAGCCATGCAAAATGACCTCCAGCAGGCCACAAATGTGCATCTGTCTGCTCAAACGGTCAGAAACAGACTCCATGAGGGTGGTATGAGGGCCCGACGTCCACAGGTGGGGGTTGTGCTTACAGCCCAACACCGTGCAGGACGTTTGGCATTTGCCAGAGAACACCAAGATTGGCAAATTCACCACTGGCGCCCTGTGCTCTTCACAGATGAAAGCAGGTTCACACTGAGCACGTGACATACGTGACAGAGTCTGGAGACGCCGCGGAGAACGTTCTGCTGCCTGCAACATCCTCCAGCATGACCGGTTTGGCGGTGGGTCAGTCATGGTGTGGGGTGGCATTTCTTTGGGGGGCCGCACAGCTCTCCATGTGCTTCCCAGAGGTAGCCTGACTGCCATTAGGTACCGAGATGAGATCCCCAGACCCCTTGTGAGACCATATGCTGGTGCGGTTGGCCCTGGGTTCCTCCTAATGCAAGACAATGCTAGACCTCATGTGGCTGGAGTGTGTCAGCAGTTCCTGCAAGAGGAAGGCGTTGATGCTATGGACTGGCCCGCCCATTCCCCAGACCTGAATCCAATTGAGCACATCTGGGACATCATGTCCCGCTCCATCCACCAACACCACGTTGCACCACAGACTGTCCAGGAGTTGGCGGATGCTTTAGTCCAGGTTTGGGACGAGATCCCTCAGGAGACCATCCGCCACCTCATCAGGAGCATGTAGGGAGTTGTAGGGAGGTCATACAGGCACGTGGAGGCCACACACACTACTGAGCCTCATTTGACTTGTTTTAAGGACATTACATCAAAGTTGGATCAGCCTGTAGTGTGGTTTTCCACTTTAATTTTGAGTGTGACTCCAAATCTAGACCTCCATGGGTTGATAAATTGGATTTCCATTGATTATTTTTGTGTGATTTTGTTGTCAGCACATTCAACTATGTAAAGAAAAAAGTGTTTAATAAGATTATTTCTTTCATTCAGATCTAGGATGTGTTGTTTAAGTGTTCCCTTTATTTTTTTGAGCAGTGTAATAAACTTTTCTTTTGTCAAAGAATCCTCAATTTGCAGCAATTACAGCCTTGCAGACCGTGGCATTCTAGTTGTCAATTTGTTGAGGTAATCTGAAGAGATTTCACCCCATGCTTTCTAGTAGCCGGGGAGTTTAATGCAGGGAAATTTAAATCCGTTTTATCAAATTTCTATCAGCATGTTAAATGTGCAACCAGAGGGAAAAAACTCTTGGCCATCTTTACTCCACACACAGAGATGCATACAAAGCTCTCCCTCGCCCTCCATTTGGCAAATCTGACCATAATTCTATCCTCCTGATTCTTGCTTACAAGCAAAAAAATTTGCAGGAAGCAGCAGTGACTAGATCAATAAAAAAGTGGTCAGATAAAGCAGATGCTAAGTTACAGGACTGTTTTGCTAGCACAGACTGGAATATGTTCCGGGATTCCTCCAATGGCATTGAGGAGTACACCACATCAGTCATTGGCTTCATCAATAAGTGCATCGATGACGTCGTCCCCACAGTGACCGTACGTACATATCCCAACCAGAAACCATAAATTACAGGCAACATCCGCATTGAGCTAAAGGCTAGAGCTGCCGCTTTCAAGGAGCGGGACTCTAACCCGGAAGCTTATAAGAAACCCTGCTATGCCCTCCGATGAACCATCAAACAGGCAAAGTATCAATACAGGACTAAGATCGAATTGTAATACACCGGCTCTGACGCTCATCAGATGTGGCAGGGCTTACAATCCATTACAGACTACAAAGGTAAGCACAGCCGAGAGCTGCCCAGTGACACGAGCCTACCAGACTAGCTAAACTACTTCAATGCTCGCTTTGAAGCAAATAACACTGAAACATGCATGAGTGCACCAGCTGTTCTGGAAGATTGTGTGATCACGCTCTCCATGGCCGATGTGAGTAAGGCTTTAGAACAGGTCAACATTCACAAGGCCACAGAGCCAGACAGATTACCAGGATGTGTACTGCGAGCATGCGCTGACCAACTGGCAAGTGACTTCACTGACATTTTCAACCTCTCCCTGTCCGAGTCTGTAATACCAACATGTTCTAAACAGACCACCATAGTGCCTGTGTCTAAGAACACTAAGGTAACCTGCCTAAACGACTACTGACCCGTAGCACTCACGTCTGTAGCCATGAAGTGCTTCGAAAGGCTGGTCATGGCTCACATCAACACCAATATCCCAGAAACCCTAGACAAACTCCAATTTAGATACCGCCCCAACAGATCCACTGATGATGCTATCTCTATTGCACTCCACACTGCCCTTTCCCACCTGGACAAAAGGAACACCTACATGAGAATGCTATTCATTGACTACAGCTCAGTGTTCAACACCATAGTGCCCTCAAAGCTCATCACTAAGCTAAGGACCCTGGGACTAAACACCTCCTTCTGCAACTGGATCCTGGACTTCCTGATAGGCCGCCCCAGATGGTAAGGGTAGGTAACAACACATCCGCCACACTGATCCTCAACACAGGGACCCCTCAGGGGTGCGTGCTCAGTCCCCTCCTGTACTCCCTGTTCACTCACAATTGCACGGCCAGGCACGACTCCAACACCATCATTAAGTTTGCCGATGACACAACAGTGGTAGGCCTGATCACGACAATGACGAAACAGCCTATAGGGAAGAAGTCAGGGACCTGGCCGTGTGGTGCCAGGACAACAACCTCTCCCTCAACGTGATCAAGACAAAGGAGATGATTGTGGACTACAGGAAAAATAGGACTGAGCACACCCCCATTCTCATCAACAGGGCTGCAGTGAAGCAGGTTGAGAGCATCAAGTTCCTTGGTGTCTAATTCACCAACAAACTAACATTGTCCAAGCACACCAGGACATGTGGTGAAGAGGGCACGAGAAAACCTAACCTAAAGACTCCAGCCACTCTAGTTATAGACTGTTCTCTTTGCTATCGCACGGCAAGCGGTACCGGAGCGCCAAATCTAGGTCCAAGAGGCTTCTAAACAGCTTCTACCCCAGAGCCATAAGACTCCTGAACGCCTAATCAAATGGCTACCCCCCCTCTTTTATCTCGGCTGCTGTTGTTATCCTCTATGCATAGTCACTTTAATAACTCTACCTACAGTTGAAGTCGGAAGTTTAGATACACCTTAGCCAAATACATTTAAACTCCGTTTTTCAGAATTCCTGACATTTAATCCGAGTTAAATTTCCCTGTCTTAGGTCAGTTAGGATCACCACTTTATTTTAAGAATGTGAAATGTCAGAATAATAGTAGAGAGAATGATTTATTTCAGCCTTTATTTCTTTCATCACATTCCCAGTGGGTCAGAAGTATTCATACACTCAAATAGTATTTGGTACCATTGCCTTTAAAACATGTTACTTGGGTCAAATGTTTTGGGTAGCCTTCCACAAGCTTCCCACAATAAGTTGGGTGAATTTTAGCCCATTCCTCCTGACAGAGATGGTGTAACTGAGTCAGGTTTGTAGGCCTCCTTGCTCGTACATGCTTTTTCAGTTCTGCCCACAAATTATCTATGGCATTGAGGGTCAGGGCTTTGTGATGGCCACTCCAATACCTTGACTTTGTTGTCTTTAAACCATTTTGCCAGAACTTTGGAAGTTTGCTTGGGGTCATTGCCTATTTGGAAGACCCATTTGCGACCAAGCTTTAACTTCCTGACTGATGTCTTGAGATGTTGCTTCAATATATCCACATAATTTTCCTACCTCATGATGCCATCTATTTTGTGAAGTGTACCAGTCCCTCCTGCAGCAATGCACCCCAACAACATGATGCTGCCACCCTCTTGCTTCACGGTTGGGATGGTGTTCTTCGGCTTGCAAGCATCCCCCTTTTTCCTCCAAACATAACGATGGCCATTATGGCCAAACAGTTCTATTTTTGTTTCATCAGACCAGAGGACATTTCTCCAAAAAGTACAATCTTTGTCCCCATGTGCAGTTGCAAACCGTAGTCTGTCTTTTTTTATGGCGGTTTTGGAGCAGTGGCTTCTTCCTTGCTGAGCGGCCTTTCAGGTTATGTCAATATAGTTCTCGTTTTACTGTGGACATAGATACTTTTGTACCTGTTTCCTCCAGCATCTTCACAAGGTCCTTTGCTGTTGTTCTGGGATTGATTTGCACTTTTCGCACCAAAGTACATTCATCTCTAGGAGACAGAACGCGTCTCCTTTCTGAGTGGTATGACGGCTGTGTGGTCCCATGGTGTTTATACTTGCGTACTATTGTTTGTACAGATGAACGTGGTACCTTCAGAAGTTTGGAAATTGCTCCCAAGGATGAACCAGACTTGTGGAGGTTTACAATTTTTTTCTGAGGTCTTGGCTGATTTCTTTTGATTTTCCCATGATGTCAAGCAAAGACGCACTGAGTTTGAAGGTAGGCCTTGAAATACATCCACAGGTACACCTCCAATTGACTCAAATGATGTCAATTAGCCTACCAGAAGCTTCTAAAGCCATCACATTATTTTCTGGAATTTTCCAAGTTGTTTAAAGGCACAGTCAACTTAGTCAACTTCTGACCAACTGGAATTGTGATACAGTGAATTATAAGTGAAATAATCTGTCTGTAAACAATTGTTGGAAAAATTACTTGTGTCATGCACAAAGTAGATGTCCTAACCGACTGGCTAAAACTATAGTTTATTAACAAGAAATTTGTGGAGTGGTTGAAAAACGAGTTTTAATGACTCCAACCTAAGTGTATGTAAACTTCCAACTTCAACTGTACATGTTTCCTCAACTAACCGGTGACTCCGCACATTGACTCATTGACTCTTCCTTCTTCAATATCCCTTTTACCCTGTACAAATCTCCCACCTTATCACCACCAAAGAACCCCCAGACCATCATATTGCCTCCACCATTCTTGACAGATGGCGTCAAGCACTCCTCCAGCAACTTTTCATTTTTTTTGCTTCTCCAGAATGTTCTTCTTTGTGATCCGAACACCTCAAATTTTGATTTGTCTCTCCATAACACTTTTTCCCAATCTTCCTCTGTCCAGTGTCTGTGTTCTTTTGCCCATCTTAACCTTTTCTTTTTTTTGAGATATGGCTTTTTCTTTGCAACTCTGCCTAGAAGGCCAGCATCCCGCAGTCGCCTCTCCACTGTTGACGTTGAGACTGGTGTTTTGTGGGTACTGTTTAATAAAGCTGCCAGTTGAGGACTTCTGAGGCGTCTGTTTCTAGACACTGTAATGTACTTGTCCTCTTGCTCAGTTGTGCACCGGGGCCTCCGACTCCTCTTTCTATTCTGGTTAGAGCCAGTTTGCGCTGTTCTGTGAAGGGAGTAGTACACAGCGTTGTACGAGATCTTCAGTTTCTTGTCCATTTCTCGCATGGAATAGCCTTAATTTCTCAGAACAAGAATAGACTGACGAGTTTCAGAACTGTTTCTGGCTATTTTGAGCCTGTAATCGAACACACAAATACTGATGCTCCAGATACTCAACTAGTCTAAAGAAGGCCAGTTTTCTTGCTTCTTTATTCAGAAGAACAGTTTTCAGCTGTGCTAACATAATTGTAAAATTGTTTTCTAATGATCAATTAGCCTTTTAAAATTATAAACTTGGATTAGCTAACACAACATGCCATTGGAACACAGGAGTTATGTTTGCTGATAATAGGCCACTGTACACCTATTTCGGACCAATTTTATGTTATTTTAATGGACAAAAAAATTGCTTTTCCTTCAAAAACAAGGACATTTCTAAGATCCAACTAAATCTTCCTTTGGTCCATCTTAATTTTCTTCCTTTTGTGGTTCTCAGACCACATTCCAGGTCTCGTGTTGATTCTGCAATTCCGTCAACCACAATGTTGTTCAGCCTTGATTGTCCCTCTAGATAATCTGATTTCTCTGTCATTGTTATGATGGATTCCCATACAGAACTATTGTCCTCTCTCAATGACTTACAGGTTGTTGTCATCTTGCTGTTTTCCTGTTTAAACTCATCAAGCTAACCCTGGGAGAACTGCAAACTCTTCTTCAGGTCCTGGACCTCTCTGGTCAGGTCGTCCATTATTTTATTTGTTGACTCCATCAGTATTTGGACACAACACTTGAAGTTATTTTCTTGTTGTTGTATCAACTGCTTGTAGAACTATTTTTGTTAATTTTAAAGATCCTTTACCTGTGATAGAGAGACACCACTGTCCTCAACGGTACCAGCTTTGGTCTTGTCATGGTAGCAACGTAGGCTACGTTGTTACTCCCCACAATTCCAGACAGTGCAGGTTGCAGGGAAGACGGAAACAGCAATAAACAGTAGGGATCTAGACAGCCACAAGCCTGGGACAATCCGAGTTCCAATGAAAACCTGCTAGCTTGATAGGCAGCTAACATTGGCAGCTAGGTCCTCAGTTGGCAGGATCCCTGGACAGATAGCAATGGTCCCAGCTGCTGATGCCAATCGCATCACAGGATCCAAAATCAAAAGGTTTCCAACTAGTAACCAAACTTTTCCAATAAAAAACCTTTTCAGACTCTTTCAAACTTTACAAACCAACAAACCAAGTGCTGCCTCTCTTCCACGTTCAACAGGAAGTTACATTTTCATATGGTTAAGTTGTTAAGGCTTGTCATCCTAAGGGTATTACCAAGGAGGTAGGGTTGCAAAAAAACAATTATGTTGTAACAACAAACCTTAACAGTGAAATATTTAGCCTGTTGCTCCTGGAATGGGAAAGGTTATTGAGGACCTAACCATTTCCATTTAGCACTAGAAAGCATTCTGGTAGTCAGAATAAGCACAACAGACTGCTCACAGACATACAATACAATCAACCCACATACTGAGTCATTAGTCATTAGAAGCATTTGCCTGGTCTCTACAGAGCATCTCCCTCCTACATCCTACAGCGTGGTGGAGGCTGAGAGTGGTGCTGAGGATGATCGGCAGAAGCAGTGAGGTTAAAAACAGACACCACACACACACACATTGATCAGCAGGAGACAGATGTCAGGCTTCATTTACCTAACCCTTCTTCCCTCCTAACTGACTAACAGGCTGAGGTGGGTGTTGGTGCTGTGACACTGAGAGTGCAAGTTCATGACCCAGTAGTAATAAACACTGAGTGTACAAAACATTAAGAACACCTGCTCTTTCCATGACAGACTGACCAGGTGAATCCAGGTGAAAGCTATGACCCCTTATTGATGTCACTTGTTAAATCCACTTCAAATCAGTGTGAAGGGTAGGAGACAGGTTAAAGAAGGATTTTTAAGCCTTGATACAATTGAGACATGGATTGTATATGTGTGCCATTTAGAGGGTGAATGGGAAATATAAAATATTTAAGTACATTTCAACGGGGTATGGTAGTAGGTGCCAGGTGCACCAGTTTGTGTCAAGAACTGCATCAAGAATGGTCCACCATCCAAAGGACATCCAGTCAACTTGCAACAACTGTGGGAGGGGGGGGGGGGGGGGGGGGGGGGGGGTGCAAGTGCAACTCAATATAATGAAGGTGTTCCTAATGTTTGGTATACTCAGTGTATATACAGCATATACATTATACTGTGTTCCTCTACAAACTCCTGTGTCTCATCCTGCCTCATTAGAACACACTAGAAGGTGAGCCTGCTAGCCTGTTAGCTGGGCTGCACACCCTGCTGCTGTTAAGAGGAGCTCTGAGATAAGCGTTTCCTCTCACCTCCCTTTGTGCTGTGCTTAAGAGATCAGCATCGTCGTGACACTTCTCCCTGTGAGTATACTCTTGACGCACCTCCCTTATCCTTATCTCCTCTCTCCTCACCTCTTCTCACATCCTCTCTCTTTACCTCCCCTCTGCCTCGCCTCCCCTGCTAAACCCAACACCCTGGACAACGCACACAGCAAACCTGTAAACAATTCATGAGGCCTCCATTTTTCATGGGTGGAGAGAGAGGGAGAGTAGAGAGAGAGAGAGAGAGGGGGGGGGAAGAGATGGGAGTATGTGTGCAAGAGATAGTGAGAAAGAGATCGAGTCAGGAAGAGTAAGAGAAAAAAGTGTCATGGAGTGGTCGAGGAGTGTGCTGGTCGAGTGGTCGAGGAGTGTGGTGGTCGAGTGGTCGAGGAGTGTGGTGGTCGAGGAGTGTGGTGGTCGAGTGGTTGTTGGAGTGTGGTGGTCGAGGAGTGTGGTGGTCGAGTGGTCGAGGAGTGTGGTGGTCGAGGAGTGTGGTGGTCGAGTGGTCGAGGAGTGTGGTGATCGAGTGGTCGAGGAGTGTGGTGGTCGAGTGGTCGAGGAGTGTGGTGGTCGAGTGGTCGAGGAGTGTGGTGGTCGATTGGTCGAGGAGTGTGATGGCCGAATGGTCAAAGAGTCTGGTGGTCGAGTGGTCGAGGAGTGTGGTGGTCGAGTGGTTGAGGAGTGTGGTGGTCGAGTGGTTGAAGAGTGTGGTGGTCGAGTGGTCGAGGAGTGTGGTGGTCGAGGAGTGCGGTGGTCGAGTGGTCGAGGAGTGTGGTGGTCGAGTGGTCGAGGAGTGTGGTGGTCGAGGAGTGCGATGGTCGAGTGGTCGAGGAGTGTGGTGGTCGAGTGGTCGAGGAGTGTGGAGATCGAGTGGTCGAGGAGTGTGGTGGTCGAGTGGTCGAGGAGTGTGGTGATCGAGTGGTTGAGGAGTGTGGTGGTCGAGTGGTCGAGGAGTGTGGTGGTCGAGGAGTGTGGTGGTCGAGGGGTGTGGTGGTCGAGTGGTCGAGGAGTGTGGTGGTCGAGTGGTCGAGAAGTGTGGAAATTCTTTTGTAGATTCTCCTCACCCGTGCTAGTACAGAGTGCAGTGCCTCAGTTGCATGTAGTGTGGCTGGCTGATGCTAATGTAGTAGAGATGCTGATTAGTTATAAATGGGTGTGAGGAGAGAGTGAGGAGAAAAGAGAGAGGGGAGAATAGAGAGAGGAGAAGAGCGGATAAAAAAAAAGAGTAGAGGAGAGTGGAGTGGAGTGGAGTGGAGAAAGAGGAGAGAGAGAGAGCGCAGCACCGATCAGCTCCACTACTTAAGCCAGTGGGCCCCAGCAGCTCCACATGGGAGCTGGCCTGGTAACAATGTAGGAGAGGCTGCTGAACAGAGAGCCTGCTTAGAGTAATGATAATTATTATCATCATAATCACACTTGGTTATTAAGGATGTTTATGAGTTCTTTTGGAGAGAAATAAGGCTTTTTATTTAATTTATTTTTTACCACAATTGTCTCCCAATTTTTCAATCTTGTCTCATCGCTGCAACTCCCCAACAGGCTCGGGGGAGGTGAAGGTGGAGACATGCGTCCTCCGAAAGACATGATCCGCCTAACCGTGCTCTTTAACCCGGAAGCCAGCCCCACCAATGTGTCTGAGGAAACACTGTGCAACTGGCACCTGGGGTCAGCCCGTAGGCACCTGGGGTCAGCCCGTAGGCACCTGGGGTCAGCCCGTAGGCACCTGGGGTCAGCCCGTAGGCACCTGGGGTCAGCCCGTAGGCACCTGGGGTCAGCTTGTAGGCACCTGGGGTCAGCCCGTAGGCACCTGGGGTCAGCCCGTAGGCACCTGGGGTCAGCCTGTAGGCACCTGGGGTCAGCCCGTAGGCACCTGGGGTCAGCCCGTAGGCACCCGGCCCGCCACAAGGAGTCGCTATATTGCGATGAGTCAACTAAAGCCCCACCGGCCAAACCCTCCCCTAACCCTGACGACGCTGGGCCAATTGTGCGATAAATCCTAATAATTCTGGTATGAGGTATGGAATAAAAAGTTTGGGATTGGAATTCATTAAAACTACACAGGGAGAGCTGTGAGCCTACCAGTAGTATGAATATACTGAGTCTACTGAGTAACATCTTGTGTTGGAGCAACCTTTGACAGGCAAATGATCCTAGTGAAATATGATAGATACACAGAGGACTACATAACTACTCTTCAATGTTCAGTTGAGTGGTTCATGGTTTCATTTATTGCCATAATGATGGTTATCAGAGCTGTATTCTCATGAAGAGGATGATATGACCAGAGAGTGCTAGGGAGCCTTTATTACACATGTATTACTAGTCACCATCCCACCACACTGACGCAGTTCAATATCGTTATTATTATTCGGTGTATGCGTTTGATAAAGGTAAAATACCAATGATGATCACTAAAGAGACCTCTATTCATGAACACAGGCCAGCAACCAGAGTAACATGGTGGGGAACGTGGTGTTCATATTGTTCACTACACTTCATGTTCTACTCCTGAACCATCACATTACAACAAGAGCGCATACAGAAGAGGTAGAAAGTGTTCAAGGTTGAATCGAGATCAACACATAAAAACACCTTTCTCTATTTTCTCTCTCCTTTCTCTCTCTCTCTACTCTCTTTTCTCTCTCTCTACTCTCTTTTCTCTCTTTCTCCTCTCTCCCTAACCAGCCTGTGGTTTTTCAGTTAGTTTCAGTACAATTACAGCCTTTTAGTTGCTAATCAGGCTGCTGTAGGACCAGGCCAGACCAACAAGGGGTTGCCTCTAGAACACAATTCTCCTTCAACCCTCCTGTCATTCACAACCCTCCAGGCTCTAACAACCTCTATCCCATCAGGAGAGGGACATGTGTAGCTCAGTGACCAGAGCCCAGGGGAACCAGGGGAAATGCTCATCAACAGGACTTTCTGTTACATGCAAACAAAGCAGCTAGGACCAGCTCCATATAAAACATAGGGAATATTCCACCATGTCTGTGAAAAGGCTCTATTCTGCTCACAGGTTATACAGTAGAGACTCATTGATGCTAGGAGTACCTGGAACCATCTCTCCCTCTCTGCTCCCTCCTTTCCCAGACTGCCCAGTCTGTCTTGTCGTTCTGTGCTCCCCAGTTGATCCTGGCCATGCCCCATTTGTGTTACTTTTTTTCCACATGGCTGAGGTCAGTGGCAGTGGCCTCGCTCCCTCTCCCTTTCTCCTCGCTCGCTCTCTCTCTATCTCTCCTTGCTTGCTCTCTCTCTCTTCGCTCTCTCTCTCCCCTCGCTCTCTCTTCTCTCTCTCTCTCTTCCCTCTCTCCCTGTGATCACAAAGCAGAGGAAGGCTGGTGTTTGTGAACGGTGCAGGTGTCCTGGGCATGAAAGGGCCTCAGGGCTACAGGGAGACCCAAGAGACTCAGGTCCCTCTGGAGAACTTTCAGCTCAACCCAGCTGAGTCAGTCAGTCAGCCGAACAGAACACCTTCTCTAGCCACTCGCTACGTGACTACACTGAGGATGGCAGGCCTCCCCTGGTCATCACTGAATCATGGCTAGAGACAAATCCACTTAATCAAACCCCAGAATGTGCGGAGGAGAAATGTGAATGACAACCAGAACGTACAGTTGAACGGAGAGATCACAGAGAGACAGTGACAGACAGAAGACACAAAGTGTCCACATTAGACTGTATCAGATGGGGGGCGTCTCCAAGCAACAGGTTCAGCTGGACAGAACCAACTCCACATCAGACAGTCCCATAGAGACAGGATGAGGACAGGGTTCCTAGGCGAGGACAGGTAAGGCTGTGGGTTCTGAGGTGAGGCTGTGACAACTAACATTGTCAACAAACACAACAACACAACAACAGCTGTGGGGCAGCAGCACCCTTGTGGTTGTGTTTAACCATACAGTAGAGCAGTAGTGTAACTGACATTTCACGACGTGAACAGTTACAGTCTTTGGATTCTGTTGTTGTTCACGTTGAACTTGGATTTTCTCTCTTTCTCATTGGTGTTTCCATTTGAGTCCAGCTGATGCAATTACCTAGCATGTATTTCATTCCAGGAGGGATTTAGGAACTCAAGGTGTCCAATTATCCTGCGTGGTAGACTGGGACTCTCAGTCCCTCTGCGGGGGCCAAGGCTGTAAAATAAATGTTGTTTGTGATCTTGACTGGTCCCAGCAGAGAGGAGAGGGCGGTGGGGGAGAGGGTAGAGGGGGCAGGGGAGGTTAACCTCACTTTAATGAGACTAGTTACAGGATTTCCATTTCAACAGGGTCATTTAATACAAGCGCGACCCTCGGCACGCCACACCATTTAAAACATTATTTCTCACTCTCTTGTGTAATATTCAATATCCTCACTAATACTTACATTTTACAGCAGCTTGAAAAGACAAAAGTGTACAAGTGGCAAGCATCTATTTTACATCCTCCTCCCCCACCCAGCAGCACAGGGCTGTTCCTCTCTCTGTTTCTGTAGTGGAGTTGTATTTTGGTAAGTGGAGTGAATTTTGGTTAAAAAGAATTACAGTATTTTTTACATGTAATCTTTATTTAACTAGGCAAGTTAATTAAGAACAAATTCTTATTTACAATGACGGCCTACCCTGGCGACACTGGGCTAATTGTGCACCGCCCAATAGGACTGCCAATCACAGCCGGTTGTGATACAGCCTGGAATCGAACCAGGGTGTCTGTAGTGATGTCTCTAGCACTGAGATGGAGTGCCTTAGCTGCGCCACTCGGGAGCCGAGTGATCATCTTTCTATTATAAAAAGAGTAAAAGAAGCCTTGCTATTTATACCAGATTCATTACTATAATAGCACATTCAACATTAAAATACCACAAAAATTATCCCAAATATTTGAAGTTACACTAACAGTGATACTGTTCCAACAGTTTAAAAACAAGTTCCCAGTACCCTGAGAGTTGAGATATATATATATATTTCTTTTTTAAGATCTCTCAACATTAATTTGGATTCCCTTTTTGTCAATGCTTTATTAGCCATGCTAAATTAATGGTATTTTCCCTCCACTGCACCTCCCGCTCGTTCCATTTACTCTGCTACGAGACATCAGTCTGAGTAGCACCGTCTTCTCTGATCAGCCTCACTCACCAATTAAAACCACGGGGAGTGAAAACTCTAATCAACCCCCCCCCCCCCCCCCCCCTCGCCGGGCCCGTCGGGACACAGTCAGACTCCTCAATCCACCTCCACACCACCTCCCCACCTCAGAGCAGACCTAACACCAAGCAGCAGTTAAAGCAGCACTCTAAAGAGGAGGTTTAAATGTGTCTGTCTGCTCAGCGTCATGGCCTGCATGGGCCCCTAGATCAAGTCAAGTGTATCTACAGCTATTAGTGGAGAACATGCATTTGGAATGGAGACCTGCAGGATTAGTGAACAGGGGCCAGGCAGGAGTAGTGAATAGAGGCCAGCAGGATTAGTGGATAGAGGCCAGCAGGAGTAGTGAATAGGGATCAGGCAGGATTAGTGATCAGAGGCCAGCAGGAATAGTGAATAGAGGCCAGCAGGAATAGTGAATAGAGGCCAGCAGGAATAGTGAATAGAGGCCAGCAGGAATAGTGAATGGAGGCCAGCAGGAATAGTGAATAGAGACCAGCAGGAATAGTGAATAGAGGCCAGCAGGAATAGTGAATAGAGGCCAGCAGGAGTAGTGAATAGAGGCCAGCAGGAATAGTGAATGGAGGCCAGCAGGAATAGTGAATAGAGGCCAGCAGAAATAGTGAATAGAGGCCAGCAGGAATAGTGAATAGAGGCCAGCAGGAATAGTGAATAGAGGCCAGCAGGAATAGTGAATGGAGGCCAGCAGGAATAGTGAATAGAGGCCAGCAGGAATAGTGAATAGAGGCCAGCAGGAATAGTGAATAGAGGCCAGCAGGAATAGTGAATAGAGGCCAGCAGGAATAGTGATCAGGGGCCGAGCAGGATTTGTGATCAGGGGCCGAGCAGGATTAGTGATCAGGGGCCAAGCAGGATTAGGGATCAGGGGCCAAGCAGGATTAGTGATCAGGGGCCAGGCAGGATTAGTGATCAGGGGCCGAGCAGTATTAGTGATCAGGGGCCAAGCAGGATTAGGGATCAGGGGCCAAGCAGGATTAGTGATCAGGGGCCAGGCAGGATTAGTGATCAGGGGCCGAGCAGTATTAGTGATCAAGGGCCAAGCAGGATTAGTGATCAGGGGCCAGGCATGAATAGTGGGCTTAAATGTCACTAAACAGGACAGAGCCCCACAGAACCCCTGGGAGCAGGAGGACATGGAAAAACAGAAAGACGTAACTCATGTCCAAAACATTAACTGAACTATTTATGTTTCTACATCAAGGTCGCACATCACTGACGAGTTAAATGATGATAAAAATATATATATTTATCCCTATACAATAACGGACATTATTATAGTGTAACAGTTTATAAATAGCTCACTGATATTTAATAAATTAGTAATAAAGATTTACAAATGTTCAGCAAATCATTAACACATACCTTAGAAATGATCTGACAACGGCTTATAAATGAAAGTTATTATATACAGTGTTACAACCGTGTGGTTAACTGGGATCAGTGTGAAGTCTGGAGGCTGGTCGCATTTAATCAGATCCATAATATAATGTCATCTGCAGGTTTCACTGTGGCTTATTGATCTGGCAGATATTGATTCATAGTGTTTGTTCATTCATGGACAAGTTCACCGCTTTGATCACTGTGAGCATGGTGCTGAATCTACATCAAACATGCTGGGGAGTGATAGCCCATCCTCGTTGCATGATTATAATGAAATCTGCATGTTCATGCACTGGTTTTCATCTGTTCCCTGTAGGGCTCATTTCAGCACCTCAGGTTCACTATCATCAGGAAGTGCACCTGATCCATCCCCAGTGTGAATAGACTGATGTTGTTTAGCTTATTAAAGAGCCAATACAACAGCAGAAGAGACTTTACCTTCCCTTTTGACATGATCTCAGAGGCTTGACTTTGCTGCTGTGAACAACAGTAACAGTACATACCCACATCACACAGGTCCACACCAGTGGTGGCTGGTGGCACTTTAAAATGGGAGGATGGGCTAATAGTAATGGCTGGAACAGAATAAATGTAATGGTCTCAAACACATCACACACCTGGTTTCCATGTGTTTGATACCATTCCATTCACTCCCTTCATTGTTATGAGCCGTCCTCCCCTCACCAGCCTCCTCTGGTCCACACAGTCTTCCCTTCACAAACTGCATCAACATGTAGGCCTCGTCATTCCTCCTGATAGGTCACTGAGGAGGAAGAGAAACCAGTCATCAAACAGTCATCACAACCAACCGAGATCCTGCTGATCAGTCCTTCAAGACGCAGACACACACACAGTTTGGATGACTTCAAAGCAATGATAAGCCCTGACAGTGTAGGGGCCAGTAGGGATGTTCTGAGTAACAGAAGGCAGTAGAGTTGTTTTTGACTTTGCAAGTCGAAAACAGTCATATGCCAAATATTTTAATCTCTGTGAACGAGAAAGGGAAAGGGGGACACCTAGTCAGTTGCACAACAGAATGCATTCAACTGAAATGTACTTCCGCATTTAACCCAACCCCTCTGAATTAGAGAGATGCAGTGGGATGGCAGTTTGAAAATCGACCTCCATCCAGGGATGGAAGATGTCGCTGTACTCCTAATTATGCCAACAGGCAAATTAAGAAGATTGAAATACTGCTCGTCAAAAACCTTTGACTAATTGGTTCCCTGTTCACTGCTAAATCACTGGTTCTCAGGTGAGAGAGGAGATTTTACCTTAGTTGAGGAGGAGGTGGTAGATGCCTACAGTTCCACTTTAGTGAAGGATGGCTTGGCAGAATGCTTAGATTCATGGTCAGTAGGCTATGATTAATCGACTTCAACTTCGAGTCAATTTTAACATGAAAAGCTCATTTTGAGTCATATTGATGGTGTATGTGCATTTGTCACACTTCTATTACTGTAACTTTCTACAGTAGCCTGGATTTCACCTGGGGTTCGTTTAGTAGCCTACAACAGAACGGTGTTCAATGTTAATTTAAACGGAAACGGTACTGAATAACAAGTTGAAGAAGAGGACTATGGAGGCCCAGATGGGATTGTGTATGGTGTGTGCAGCACCTGTTTTGCAATGGCCACACACATATTGATCAGGCCACACCTCGCTACACCCACTGAACTGTAGAAAGCATACCTCAAAGGATGTCGAATAACAGTGCGCACTGTTTTAGGGAAACATGTTCAGTAGTATGTTGATCAGCAGCGTACAAACCGTCACGCAATGTAGCAAACGTTAAACCGAACTGAACGGCAGTGGTGGAAAAAGTATTCAATTGTCATACTTGAGTAAAAGTAAAGATACCTTAATAGAAAATGCCTTAAGTAAAAGTGAAAGTCACACAGTAAAATAATACTTGAGTAAAAGTCAAAAAGTATTTGGTTTTAAAATACCAAAAAACTATGTAATTGCTAAAATATACTGTACTTTAAGTATCAAATGTTAAAGAATAAATTGTTTCTAATTCCTTATATTAAGCAAACAAGGCAGCACAATTTTCTTGATTACTTTTTATTGACGGATAGCCGGGGGCACGCTCCAACACTCAGACATCATTTACGAAAGAAGCATGAGTCTTTCAAGTTTTAATGTCACATGCACAAGTAAAACTACATACAGTTGAAGTCGGAAGTTTACATACACCTTAGCCAAACACATTTAAACTCAGTTTTTCACAATTCGTGACATTTAGTCCTAGTAAAAATGCCCTGTCTTAGGTAACAGGATATAAGATAAACAGAGTAGCAGCAGCTTGTATGTGAGTGGGTGTGCATGTGTGTAGAGTCAGTATAAATGCATGTGCATATTATGTGTGAGTGAGCAGTTAGGATCACCACTTTATTTTAAGAATGTGAAATGTCAGAATAATAGTAGAGATAATTATTTCAGCTTTTATTTCTTTCATCACATTCCCAGTGGGTCAAAAGTTTACATATACTCAATTAGTATTTTGTAGCATTGCCATTAAATTGTTTAACTTGGGTCAAACCTTTCAGGTAGCCTTCCACAAGCTTCCCACAATAACTTGGGTGAATTTTGGCCCATTCCTCCTGACAGAGCTGGTGTAACTGAGTCAGGTTTGTAGGACTCCTCGCTCGCACACACTTTTTCAGTTCTTCCCACAAATTGTCTATAGGATTGAGGTCAGGGCTTTGTGATGACCACTCCAATACCTTGATTTTGTTGTCCTTAAGCCATTTTGCCACAACTTTGGAAGTTTGCTAGGGGTCATTGTCCATTTGGAAGACCCATTTGCGACCAAGCTTTAACTTCCTGACTGATGTCTTGAGATGTTGCACCATTGTCCCCTCTGAATACTTTCCGAAGGCTGAACTGACAGGGTCAGTTCAAATACCATATTTACAATGTGCAGGGATACTGGAGTGATGGAGGTAGATATGTACAGTATAGGGGTAAGGGAACTAGGTAACAGGATATAAGATAAACAGAGTAGCAGCAGCTTGTATGTGAGTGGGTGTGCATGTGTGTAGAGTCAGTATAAATGCATGTATATATTATGTGTGAGTGAGCAGATGATGGAGTGAGTGTTAGGGCCTGTGAGTGTGCATAGAAACAGTGCAAAAATGTAAATAAGGTCAATAAAGATAGTCTATGAATCAGTCTTATTGCTTGGGGATAGAAGCTGTTCAAGAGCCTGTTAGTGTCAGACTTGATGCACTGGTACCGCTTGACAATGCGAAGCAGAGAGAATAGACTATGGCTTGGGTAGTTGGAGTCTTTAACGATTTTCCAGGCCTTCCTTCCACACCACCTGATATAGCTGTCCTGGATGGCAGGGAGCTCGGCCCCAGTGATGTACTGGGCTGTTCGCACCACCCTTTGTAGCGCCAGTGGATCGATGGTGGTGGTACTGCCATACCAGGTAGCGATGCAGCTAGTCAAGATGCTCTCAGTGGTACAGCTGTAGAACCTTTTGAGGATTTGAGGGCCCATGCCAAACCATTTCAACCTCCTGAGGGGAAAGAGGTGCTGTCGTGCCTTCTTCACGACTGTGCGTGTGTATTTCGACTATTTTACGTCTTTAGTGCTTTGGACACACAGGAACTTGAAGCTCTCGACCTGCTCCACTGCAGCCAATGTGGGTGGATGGGGGCGTGTGGATGGGGGCGTGCTCATCCCCCTGTTTCCTGTAGTCCACGATCAGCTCCGTGGTCTTACTGACGTTGAGAGAGAGGTTGTTGCTCTGGCACCACACTGGCAGGTCACTGACCTCCTCCCTGTAGGCTGACTCATCATTGCCGGTGATCAGGCCTACCATCGTCGTGTCGTCAGCCAACTTGATGATGGTGTTGAAGTTGTGCGTGGCCCTGCAGTCATGGGTGAACAGGGGTACAGGAGGGGAGTAAGCACACATCCTTTTGGGGAACCTGTGTTGAGGGTCTGTGTGGCAGAGGGGATGTTGCCTACCCTCACCCCCCGGGGTTTCCTGTCAGGAAGTTCAGGATCCAGTTGTAGAGGGAGGTGTTCAGACCCAGTGTCCTAAGCTTGGTGACGAGTTTAGAGAGGACAATGGCGTTGAACGCTAAGCTGTAGTCAATGAACAGCATTCTCACATAGGTCTTCCTCTTATCTAGATGGGTGAGGGCGTTGTGGTGAGCAATTGAGATTGTGTAATTTATGGATCTGTTGGGGCGGTATGCAAATTGGGTCTAGGACGTCTGGGATGGTGGAGTTAATATGTGCCATAACCAGCCTCTCAAAGCACTTCATGATTACAGAAGTGAGTGCTACAGGGCGGTAGTCATTGTGGCATGAAGCCTTACAGTTCTTGGGGACAGGAATGATGGTGGTCATCTTAAAACATGTGGGGAATACAGACCGGGACAAGGAGAGGTTGAATATTACCATGAATATGCCTGCCAGCTGTTCTGCGCATGCTCTGAGAACGCGCCCTAGAATACTGTCTGGACCCGCGGCCTTGCGGGTGTTGACCTGCTTAAAGACTTTTCTCACGTCGGCCTCGGAGAGCAAGATCACCCAATCCTCTGGGTTGGTGACGGCCCTCACACCCGGCACGATGTTGTTGTCAAAGCGTGCATAAAATGCATTGAGTTCGTAGAGAGGCGTTGGGCAGATCACGGTTGCTTTTTCCTTTTTAATCCGTATTGGACTGTAGCCCCTGCCACAAGTGACAGGCGTCGGAGCCTGTGTAGTATGATTCCACCTTATTACTATATTGTCAATTTTCTCGTTTGATGACTCTATGGAGGTCATAGCAGGACTTCTTGTACTTATTCATATCCTTGGCAGTGGCCTCAGGGTTGTGTAGTCCTTTCATGGATTAACAACCTCAGTGTTGGGGGGCGGAGCTAGCATGTTGGAGTGAACGGCTGTGTGTGAGAGGCTCCTGCAGCTTTTTAGCGAAATAATCTAACTTAACCTACTTTATTGCACTTTTTACAACAAGCGTTTATTTCTAATACAATATTGTAACTTTCTATGTGGAAATGCCGAGTAATAAGCGACCAAAGGACAATAAATCCACTTCGGAGGCCTACTCCCCGCCAAACAACGAGACAGACATGGCGGAAGGCACAGGTAACAACGTGACACTTACAGAACTTACCCGCGCTCTGGGAGAACTACGTGTTGCTATAGCTGAGGATCTTAAGGCTACTATTGCTGAACTGGACACTAAAATTGAGAGCACCATTCGAACGGTCGCCTCGCAGGGTCAGAGTATTGTGGACCTTGAGAAAGCCTCTGAATTCAACGCTGGTAGGATCGACGAGTTGGAGAAGCTATGCACGTCATTGCAGGATAGTGTGCAGAGGCTTTCTGTGAAAGTGGTCGACCTGGAGGGCCGATCCAGACGTCACAACCTTCGCGTTGTTGGGCTGGCAGAGAGGGATAGAGGCGGGCTCTCGCCCCACCGACTTCTTCGCCAAGCTATTGAAGGATGCAATGGGATCGGATGTTTTGGCTTCAGATCCCCAACTGGACCGTGCACATCGCGCCCTTGTCCCAGTGCCTCGACCGGGCCAACGTCCTCGCCCAGTAATCATCTGTTGTCACAGTTTCAAGACCAAGGATCTTATCCTGCGCGAGGCTCGACTGAGGGGCAACCTGTTACATAAAGGGCACCCTTTCCGTGTCTACGAGGATTATGCGCCCGATGTGGCAAAGCACCGCGCCGGCTACAGAGATGTCATGACCAAACTCTACAAACTCCATCTTCGCCCAGCCTTGCTCTTCTCTGCAAGACTAAGAATTACCCCGCCTTCCGGAGAGAAGATTTGGCTCTCCTCGGTCTCGGACGCAGAGAAGTTTATCCGGGAATATACGCCAATCCCCCGTACAGGTTAGAGTGCCTTGTCATTGTGTGTTAGGGTCTGCTCATGGACTCGAACCCATACTATACCATAACGGGTGAAACCGTACTAAACGGTCTCGACAGGGCCTGCCGAACATGTAACACGCTGAGCTGACCAATGGAGGGCGGTTAGAGCTCTCATTTAACGTCAGTTTCACTTTAATTCCGACTGGGTTCGGGGTGGTGCCTGTTTGGGAGGCCTTCCAGGTCTGATCATTGACACTTTCGGATGGATATACTTATGTTCCCCCATTTTTGTTTTGTTTCGTTATTTATTTTTCAATTCTTACATTATTCCTATTACCATACCAGTTAGTTATTGCTTGCGGGGGTCTGGGGGTGATGGCTGGGAAGGGGCAGACGCAAATACCTGGATTGCAAGTTGATGTTTTGTGCTGTTCTGCCTTTGTCATAGCCTGGCCTGCTCTCACGATTAGATTCCCACCAGACCTCCGTGGTGCTTGTGTCTGTGTAGGTGTGCGTACATATAATTACTATGTGTACTTTATTATTATTATTCTCTCTTAGCATTTTAGTATTAGGTATGTGTATATTTTAAATTAGTGTAGATTACTATTCTGGGGTGTGTGTCTGTATATATATTTTTTTAAATATTTATTTCTATAAGTATATATTTTTGGTTGTATGTGTATGCACGTGTGTACGTGTGTGTATGTGTATGCACGTGTGTACGTATGTGGGTATGCGTGTATATACTTGCGCATGGGTGTGTGTAGGTAGGTGTGCACGTGTGTATATATGTGCACGTGTGTGTGTGTATGTATGTATGTATATGTACAAGTGTGTGTATGTATGTATGTATGTAGGTATGTATGTATGTATATGTACATGTGTGTGTATGGATGTATGTGTGTGTGTATGTGTGTGTGTGTGTGTATGTATATATGTATGTATGTGTGTGTATGTATATGTATATATGTATGTATGTGTGTGTATGTATGTGTGTATGTATGTATATATATATCACTATTGTTTTTTTAGTTATTAAAAATATAATTTTTTAAATTTTATTTAGAAGGGAAAAAAAATGTATTTTTATTATTATTATTATTATTATATATTTTTTTATTTTTTATTTTTTATTTTATTGGGGGGTACGTTCAATTTATCAAAATCCTTGTTCCCATCTCCTAACCCACAATATGTAATTGTACTGCTGTCTATGTCGGTTGCTGATGGTTTATGTTTAGACCGGCCTTGCTTAGCAATGTAATCTTGTGATGCTATATCTTGCTTATCTCAGGGATTGACCCAAGATGAAGCTTAAGTGCACAATATGTTTAAGTTGCAACTTATTCTGTTTAGGTTTATTAGATGCTAATTGAACACTTTATTCGCGGGAGCCTCCTCAGTTCAGATGTTAGTAGAAGTTCTAGGATAATGAGAGGTGAACGTATAGTTGGGATTTTATTTTTGTTTTACCTCTTGTTCGAGGTCGCGCCGTGCTTTTTTGGCATCGGCCAGACAATGTGTTTATTATTTTTATTTTCATGTTTTTTTCTCTCCTTTTTGTGTATGCCTGTTAAATGTGGGTTGATGGGAGGGGTAAATTTTGGGGAAAGTAGGGGAACAGGGTGGAAAGTAAAGGTGCTTGCAGGGGGGGAGGGGTGGGTTGGATACTGCTCGGGTGTAGGTGCTACATATGCTGATCATGATGGTTTGGTGCGCTTTCTTACCTTTTTAGTAACTTACATGCTATGCAGGCCACCATAGGAACTACAAATGAGAGGAGGGCGGGGCTTACATTCACTTCCTGGAATGTCAAGGGTTTAAATGAACCAATTAAGAGAGGCAAGGTCCTAGCCCACTTGAAAGCACTCTCGTCTGATATTATATTTTTGCAAGAAACCCATCTGAAAAACAATTCTCATAACAGACTTAAATGTAAGTGGGTGGGGCAAGTGTATCACTCTAACTTCTCTGCCAAAACGAGAGGCACAGCGATTCTGGTACGGAAAGGAATTCCCTTTCAACATAAAACCACTATTGTGGACAAAGAGGGTCGTTATGTGATCGTAATAGGAGAGATCCACTCTACTTCTGTAACTCTACTAAATATCTATGGGCCAAACATTGATAACCCCTCTTTTTTCAAAAGAGTCCTTGCCCTGATTCCAGATATCTCCCATACTAACCTGGTCATTGGAGGGGACCTTAACTGTGTACTAGACCAATATTTGGATAGATCCTCTACCCGGCGAACCCCTACCTCCTATTCAAGCGAATTCTTGAATACCTACATAAAAAATTCGAACTTATTTGATATATGGAGGATCTCTAACCCTACGGGTAGGGAATACTCCTTCTACTCTCATGATATATGGAGGATCTCTAACCCTACGGGTAGGGAATACTCCTTCTACTCTCATGATATATGGAGGATCTCTAACCCTACGGGTAGGGAATACTCCTTCTACTCTCATGATATATGGAGGATCTCTAACCCTACGGGTAGGGAATACTCCTTTTACTCTCATGATATATGGAGGATCTCTAACCCTACGGGTAGGGAATACTCCTTTTACTCTCATGTTCACAATGTTTATACTCGAATTGACTACTTTTTGGTTGATGCTAAACTACTCCCCTATACCTGTAATGTGAGGTATCATGATATTATAATCTCTGACCACAGTCCACTCACCTTCTCCCTGAGATTGGGTGACATCGTACCAGACGAGAGGGTCTGGAGGTTGAATCCTCAGCTCCTCACTGAACCAACATTCTGTGAACATCTTAAAGATCAAATTACATTTTTCTTTGATACCAACGACAACACAGAGACTTCCCCAGCATTATTGTGGGAAACACTGAAGGCTTATTTGAGAGGCTGTATCATCTCCTTTCAGACTGCCAGGAGTAGGCAAAACAGAAGAGAATTGGTAGAACTGGAGGGACAAATTCACTTACTGGATAGGGAGAATGCTAGACACCCATCTAGGGAGAAACATAAAAAAATGATGTCTTTAAAATTTAAATACAATCAGATCCTCTCTGCTAAAATTGCTAAATCTTTTCTCTATGCCAAGCAAAAATATTTTGAGTTTGGTGACAAACCACACAAACTACTCGCCAGACAACTTCGTAAGAATGTGAGTGACCGTATGATTCACAAAGTTAAATCTGCATCTGGGGAATTACTCTCTTCCCCCAGAGACATAAATGACAGATTCCGTCAGTTTTATGAGACTTTATATACATCTAAAGCGGACCCTAACCCCTTAATTATGCAAAACTTTTTGGAGAACTGTAATCTTCCTGCCCTGAACCAGGAAGACTCTAACTTCCTGAATAAGGAAATATCTCTTGAAGAAATTACAGAAACAATAAAATCTCTAAAGAGTGGCAAGACCCCGGGCCCAGATGGATACCCGAGTGAATTCTACAAAACATTCAGCAACATGCTCTCTCCCTACCTACACAAAATGTTGGTTCAGGCCAACGAGGATGGAGTGCTCCCATCCACTTTGGATGAGGCGTTTATTACAGTTATACATAAGAAGGGTAAGGATCCGGAAGAGGTAGGGTCATACAGACCAATATCCCTCCTTAATACAGACCAAAAGATTTTAGCAAAAACTTTGGCTAACAGGCTGAGCACTTTAATTGGCAAATTGGTCCATTCAGACCAGACCGGCTTTATCCCTAACAGAAACTCATTCTTCAATCTCAGGCGCCTATTCAACATTATGTATTCTCAGAGGTTACCTAACGTGGACCTAGCCGTTATATCTCTTGACGCTGAAAAGGCCTTTGACCAAGTTGAGTGGCCCTATCTATTCAAGGTCCTACAGAAATTTAATATTGGAGATGGGTTCATAAAGTGGATCCAGCTTTTATATAGGAACCCCTGTGCGAGAATACTCACTAACCAATCATTGTCGCCCCGATTTAACCTTCACAGAGGGACAAGGCAGGGTTGTGCGCTGTCGCCTATGCTCTTCGCTCTAATTATTGAACCTCTCGCTCAAGCGATCAGATCTCACGCAGCAATACACGGCTATAATACTAAACATACTCTAAATAAGATTTCCCTATACGCAGATGACATTCTCCTCTATGTAACAGAACCCCAAGATAGTATTCCAGCTATTCTGGAGGTGATTAATTTGTTTGGTACCTTCTCGGGATACAGAATAAATTGGAACAAGAGTGAATTAATGCCCATTCGGTTGCAAAACACCTCCTGGCTAGAACATCTTCCACTTAAGCTATCTTCAGATAAATTTACCTACCTTGGAATTGTAGTTACCAAACAATACTCCTTACTATTTAAAGAGAATTTCCCCTCTCTGATGCAAAAACTTAAGGCAAACATACAATTTTGGAGAACTCTCCCAATTTCTCTGCTCGGAAGAATTAATGCCATTAAAATGGTCTTCCTCCCACAACTGCTCTACCTATACCAGAACATCCCAATATTCATACCTAAAGCCTTTCATAAACAACTGGACTCTATTATCAATCCTTTCATCTGGGATTATAAAACACACAGGATAGGTAAAAAACACCTCTGTAAATCCAAGCTGGAAGGAGGATTGTCTCTCCCAAACTTTATATTTTACTACTGGGCCGCCAACCTCCGCGCTGTTACGTTTCTGCTGGATGACGCACTCCCGCCATCCAGCTGGCTTAGTATGGAGCGAGAGGAGTGCCACCCCTTCTCTATTGGTGCTGTGATTCTGTCACCTGTCAATCTGGAGATGTCACTTTACCGTAACAATCCTATTATACATAGCACAGTCCGAATCTGGAAGCAAATTAAAGTCCACTTTGATCTTAGACCAATATCATTCATGCTTCCTGTTGCCAGGAATCCCTCCTTTGCCCCCTCTAACCTCGATAACACCTTTGAGCGGTGGGGAGAGTTGGGGATAAGTACCATAGGGGATTTATATATAGGGGGAACCTTTGCTTCCTTTGAATCGCTGAGGGAAACTTATAATCTTCCCAGAAGTAACTTTTTCAGATACCTACAGATTAGAGACTATGTTAGAAAATACCTCCCAACATTTGGGAATGCTAAACCTTCCATGTTTGACGGATGCATAAAAATATGCCCCACCTCAGACAAACTGATATATCGTATATATGATGCTTTTCAATCTGTTAGCGCACCCTCTACTGATGCCATTAAGGCAAAATGGGAGGAAGAACTAGGGACTGACATTTCGGTGGCAGACTGGGAAGATAGCTTGGTGTATATCCACACCTGCTCCATTAACTCCAGACATCGTCTCATACAATTCAAGGTATTACACAGATTACACTACTCCAAAACCAAACTGCATAGGATATTTCCTGGTACATCCCCTATGTGTGATAAATGTCAGGCTGAGCAGGGTACACTTCTCCACTGCTTTGCCCTATGCTCTAACTTGTATGGGTATTGGTGTGGAATTTTTGGGGTCCTCTCTGAAGTTCTGGAGACTTCAATAGACCCAGACCCGCTTCTGATAATCCTGGGAGTGTCCGATTCCCTAAACGGATTAACCAACTCCCAAAACAACTCATCTCTTACAGTCTCATTTCGGCAAAAAAATTAATCTTGTTGTTTTGGAAAAAGAGGGAAGCGCCCTCTACCAAATTATGGCTCAGCGAATTGGCAAACACTGTACACTTAGAAAGAATTAGATATATTTTGAACAATAAATGATCAACATTTGATCAAATCTGGCAGCCTTTCCTCTCTTACTTGGACCAGGCGGCGCTGTGAATTTGCACTTAACGCACTCTCAATTGTCATGCGGTAATCTACCTTTGGGCAGCGTGTGCTGGCCCCGCCACCCGAGCAGTTGGGAGGGGAATAGGGTGGAATAAGGGGGGATAAAGTGTGGTATAAGTGGGGGGGCTACATCGACCCTTTCTTTTTTTTCTACCTGTCTTTGTTTTGTATGTCTTGTTTTGTAATATTTGTTTTGTGCCCAGAACTCTGGGTCTTTTGGTTAATGTCTGCTCTCTTATGTTTAGATAAGAACTGTAAACTTGTCTTTTATACCTATACACCATTCTTGTGTATGTGTTCAATAAAAAATATTTGAAAAAAACAAACAAAAAAACAAACAAAAAAAAAACAACCTCAGTGTTAATCCAGGGTTTTTGATTGGGGAAGCAACGAACCCTCATGTGGGGACAATGTAGCCAATGCATTTTCCAGTGATGGAGGTGGTTAGCTTGTCAATGTTAGTCTCAAAAGCAGTCCTGTAGCATAATCTCTGATTCTGGTGACCATTTCTTAACGGTGTGTAGTGAGTCTGCCAGAAGTTGTGCACATCTGGAGTGAATTTAACAAGGAAGCAAGTTTTGAAAATCTGAAATCTTAGGGGAAAAAAATGACATTTACATTTTATAAGCTTCCCAAAAATAATATGGTAGCTGTGATGGAAGGTTTAATTGACTTCACCTTCCTTAGCTCAATGCACAATGCCATTCTGAAGGTGAATGTAGGCCTGTGGGCTAAAAACAGTATTTACTTTGGCAACAGAATATTACTGATTAATTTGTAGCATTGCCATTACATAGATTGAGGGCTTGAAACAAGGTTGCTAATTTGCACACTAAATATGATTGGCATCCAGATCAGCTTTTCACTTGATAGCTCAAGCCACCGAGGAGAAATAGGAAACACGTGGTAACTTGTAATTTTCAAAGAACCAACTAGTCTACGCGTGGAGATCCGATTCCTTCAAACAAAGTAGGCTACTTTATCCGTGATATATTATTCATCTCCCGTTTTGTAAAACAATTTTTACCCGGTGCCCGAAAAACGGTCTTTTAAAGTTGCCGCTGTCCATGGTAACGGATGTGATAGGCTGAACCTGGGAAAGAAAGAAGCTCGCCTCGTTCAGAATAGCAGCGGTGCTGGAGTAGCCAACAGTCGTCGTCAGATAGCTCCAGCCAAAACGGGACATCGAACCTTTTTTATTTTATTTATTTATTTGGTTCGATTGATATCCTCTTCTCAAACAAGATGTGACTTTTAAAATAAGACTAATACCTTTAGAATATTCATGTCAGGATAGCCGGGAGAGAGAACGCCGAGGGGTTTTTGCGAATGGAAGTTATTTGTTGTGAATTGTTTTGAGTATGTTATGCCGACGTGACTTTGTTTTGGGGTCGTCTCTGTTCGTCGTGGACCTTTAATTTGGAATCTAACGACAGAAACCAGATCGTTGAGGGAAACCCAGAGTGAGGATTCTACAAAGCCAGAGAGCTCGCAACAGACCGGGGATTTAAATTGTGTTTGGTGTGCTCCGGGAGAAGCGAGAGTCAAAGAAAGAAATTCATGTGGCCATTCTCTCTTTAGCAAAATATTTTGGATTGCAGAATGAGCAAGGAAAGACCTAAGAGGAATATCATCCAAAAGAAATACGTGAGTAGCTACTTTCCTATTATTGGCCAATGTGCATAAAATAATTTGACCTTTACAAGTTTGCACGTTCAATTCGCCTGTTTCGAAGAAAATGCATCCACTTCGATCACGAAGTAGGAAGGTTACCATTACACAGCTGTGGCCTACTGGGGTCGAATTGCCTTTCAGATATTGAAGTTGTAGAATGTGTTATCAATTAGACGTCTTTGATTTGAAAGAGTCTGTTTATATTTATAGTGTCTGTTGCTTCAGTTCTTCAACATCAGACAAGGCTATTTATTTGATTATTAACTCGCCATGGAAGGGCAATGCGCATTGAGGAATCATCACTGTACGAGAAATCAATAAACCACACACAACAACTTAAGTCAGAATTTTCCACATGAGCTGGCTAATTGTTTTCAGAATATCTTTTTGTCCTTTAGTCCCTTTTCAGAGCCACGAAGAGAGACCGCCATATCTCCCATGGCTGATTCCGGGTTGCATACCCCCATCCTGAGCAGCCCCTCTATACACTGGCGTTTATAAATGAACACTTTTTGGTTTTGCTGTTGGATATCACAACAACATCCACTTTAGTTATGTTGACGTGACTTGAGTGGAACTGAAAAGCACGGTCCGACCATGACGAGTGGACTGTGGCTCTTTAATTTTCTCGGTAGGGAGAGGAAGCAGAACAGGGGTTAGGAAATGTAACATTTGCGAAGAATTTATAATCATTTTACAATCGTAGTGGAACGCTCACGAGGAGTTGCTTGTCTGTGTTGGTTTACTAACAGTGATATACGATAAAGTGTCTGATCATTTTAATTGCGTGTTGCACGTCTGTGTTACCTTAGTGAATGGAATATATTGCAGCCTGAGCTTGCTGAGTCAGAACGTTAAAGCTTCTCGGACATTTTTTTCTTCTTCTAAATCCGCATTTAAGTTTAGGCAGACGAGAGACCATGGATGCCGCTAAACGAAGTGTTAAAGGGGATAGTAGATTAAACGCGAAATTGTTTTTGGTGTAATTTTAAAGAGGTGGTGTTTCAGTCGCATTGCAGAGGTTCGTGTGAAGGGGAGGCAAGAAGCGACCATTTTCTATCTGCAACTACCTAGTACCGGCGAATTTGTCAAAGGGGCTATACCAATTTAGGTAATTTCAAGATTTGTACTCTGTGTAACCCAAAAGATGTTAAATATTTTAAATTGAGTTTTAAAACAGGCGCAAACTAAACAATGACGTACTCTCTCAAACTGAGACACTGGCACATCCCTTGGCTGACTTTAACCCTCACGTTACTGCGTGTCCTCGTGTGAATTTTCCTCGTGTGAAATCAATGTCAAGTTATTATGGACTACTTTGAATAATAACATAATTTCAGATGATGCACGTTTTTATTTCCATATATTTAATCTCAAAACATTTTGGCCACGTGTGGGCCTGTTGTTTGTGGCCCACGACACTTGAGTTATCAAAGCACAGTGGGATCCTCGATCCTCGTAAGGTGTGATTGTGGCCTTGCCCAAACATTCCACTCTAACGTGATTGAGACGTTCTACTTTTATATATTATGAGGTGAAATAATACTCATTTCCCGAAGTGTTAAGCATATAGTTACAGTCCATATACTCTATACTTTCCCCAGTGTGATACTGTTTCTCCCTAACATACTCAACTTTTACTGCAATGCGAAAGTAATCAATGCACTACATTTCCAACTTTCTTTGGGACAGGTGAAATAATTTGACAGCGAAAAGGACACTGTGGAAATCTCAAGACTGAAGTCTAAAATTATGTCTGATATTTTATTCATAACTTATGTAATTATAGATGTATGCTTATATGGCTATGTTTGTGTGTGGAGTTGGACTGCACGGAACATGGCTGTCACATCTGCTGAGCTGCAGCAGCTGGGGTAAAAATCTGGTCAGACCAAACCATGCGAACGACAAAACAACCTGGAGGTGCCCCCCTTTCCTCAGGCCCCCAGGGGCCCCCCACTCAGAACGCAACACCCTCCCCCTCAGAACAACTCTTGGCCCCTCTGGTTTAACGTCCCCTTAATTAGCGTTAGACAATTAGCCATGCTTGGCTCCTCAGGAACACTGGAAAAGAGTAAGTTGTGATTCTCCCCCATGTGCTCCATCCATGTTATTAAAGTTCATACGTCAGGGGGGAAAAAATACTTTTTAATAAGCAAACAAGGCAGTTACCGCTCCTTTGATAGGACACAAGTTAACCCCCCCCAAAATGTTTATTTTATTTTTAGAGGCACAAACACTCTCTCTGAAATTATATATCTGTATATTCAGTGAATTTGGTGGGGGTGTAATAAGTCATTTGGGTAGCAGCGTTTGCTAGATTTGTGGTGATTAGTTTAACTGAACATACCACTGAGAGGAGACGTGCAGCCAGGCCCATTTTGTCCTGACTGGGCTATTCTCAGGATGTGTGGTGGGATCGAGCTGCCTCTGATTCAGGCTTTGTGGCGCTGGCCTGGCCTCTGTGTGCTGGGATAGAGCTTGGCTGTGTGGTGGGATAAGCACAGCTGCTGCAGGGGTCTTTACAAATGTAAAGAAGCTGTCAGTGTTTGTTTCATCAGGCACACAACTGATGAGGGCCAAGTTGAAAAATCCACTGCAGTGTGTTGAGCACAAAAAGAGGAAACAAAAATAGAGGGGGCCGGGGTCGAGGCCTGTAAAAGTTCGGTCCCCTCTCTCCCCCCCTCCCCAGTCCTTCAGCTTTACTATTTAAATTTGTGCCTCATATCCACCCATGAGCGTTTGTGGGCCTGAGCCTGAATGTGCTTCATTTAACCTTCTGTTTTAATGCAGATGGTCTTTTTTCTTCACGTGTGTAACACAGCAGAGTTCACAGTTCTGCCCTGAGGAACCTTGGCACTGTAACTGGGCCAGTGAGATGCTGTGAGGTAGGTTTCGACAGGAAGGTTTCAGACACCTCATTCTACACCACTAACCTCCACCTTCTTGCTCAAGCATTCTTAGTATTAATCATAGTTATATCCTCCTTTATATCGGCGGGACCACTGACTCCACAGTACGTGGAGAGAGGGAACTGGCAGACACAGCCTTTTGATGCTGATGCATTTATTGATGGATTTATTCAGTTCTCAGTGTTTTGCTGTCTGCCAACAGCAAATGTTCCACTTTACTGCGTCGTTACGGGAGCTCCCCAAACTGCCGGATTTAATTTGGGCCGCCAGTGATCAGCTGCAGCCAGCCCATCGCCTCCTATTCTCCATTCTGTCTATCCCTGATTTTATGACAGCTTTACTTCACGCACCCTGCCCCTGTTACCCTGTTATGTAATGTGACCTTTCTCTTATCAGCTGTTACCGTCTCGGCACAATCTCTGCACAAGGCCACAGTTTCTTTTCTGTTCATTAGACCAACCTCTTTATGGGCAAACTACGAGCCAGGCTCATGGACTATTTTATTAAACTACCAGGGTAGTGCCATACTGTACCAGGCAGATGAACTGCTGTGATATCATACAAATGGGGGGTGACTGTATTGATACCATGGATAATGACTCCATATCTGTGCTGAGGAGGATGTGTTCCTATGTACTGTTTGATATTGTAATCATGTGCTGAAATATACTCTATCATATGTGCGATTATTCTGCGATAAGACTGTCTGACATTGCTGTATTGAAGGACTATTCAGAGTATATGTATGTATGAGACTCATGTATACCACATATCTCACTGAATGCACTGCTTCATTTTGTTCCATGATTTATGTCTTCCTACTCCTGTGGGTTTGGCTGGACTGCCCTGAGAGGGACACAAGCTGCACTACACTGTGTGTGTGTGTGAGGCAGCCAAAGCTCATCCGTTCTGAATCCATGAGGAGATGTATCAGCATTTTTAGATGTATTTGGTTTTGCCTCAACATGCTTCAGCCCTGAGGTGGGAGGACACTTGACGGTGGTAGGTAGGCTGCATGGGTGTGACTGGAGGGCAGACCAGGGGCGGATGGAGGGCCTTATGAACAAGACACCTTGGCCGAGCCCATTTAGCTGGTGAGGGTTGTGTTCAGAGTGAGGTAGACTTCTAGGGAGTCTTACTGACTGTAAAGCCTAATGAAAGCATTAGTACTGCAGTGTCCTGCCATCCAACCACTAACCTAACATAGCAGGCCTAAAAAGACGCCTCAGTGGAGTCCCTACATCTGTTCTTTAGGGCAAACGGAAGTTAGGTGGAAAACCCATAAACGTCTGTGTTGTACCGACCCCGCGGAGAGTGAGTGCATGGACTGCTTCTATGGTTGAGCCGGGGCTGGACACATCAGTTATACACTCTCGGTCAATCCGGTATTATCTCTAGATCCCCTTCTACCTCTCTGACTTACCTTCATCAGGCAGCAGTAAGCCTCCAGGGATAAAGCAATAGAGATTCCATTCTGACTATATTGATCCACGTTAGACTCCTAATGCCTTGATGCGTGATGAGCTGCTGAATAGGCAACGAGGAGGCTGTTTTAGCCATTATGTTGTTATTCAACATGTTTTGTAAATCATTATACTCAATGTCTAAGTCTAGTTGACAGTCAGATTACACAGCTGTATTATACGTGGTTTATAGGACTCGTATTTACTCATGTCTGAGTTTTGAATCGTAGTGTACTCATTACAAAACTCTCATTATGTAGTTTGAGGTTCTAGGTTTCCACCAATTTAATCTATATAAATCGGTGATGCAATGATGTTTGTAGTGGTGTATATAATGGTTATATTTCATATGTATAATATCTGTTTCTTGCCAGAGAGCCCCACATGGACCTTTGGCCACTGCTGTGTTAGATTGGCACACTGTTGACTTATCCACGGGTTAAGTTAGAGTCAAAACATTACTCAGATGTCATATTTACTGTGACGATGAAGGTATCTCTTTTATTATTTACATTTTTATTGCAGTCATTTGAGGCCCTTGAACAAGCCGGTGTCGTTTTCTGAAAGATGACCTCTCCCTCAGTGCATGTTAATGCAGCCTTTTCAACAAGCGTCGCCCCCTTCTGAGGACAGGCCTAACTCTGGGTGGCAGCTCCCCTCTCGATTTACTACAGTAATGAGCTTGTGCAGTAAGTGGCTGCAGCGTGTACTCTGCTCACTATAAAATGCTGGAGTAGTTGGGTGGGCTGCATTGGCTTTGTGGGGACTGAGTGGGGTGGGGGGTGGGGGGGGGAGAGGAGGGGTGGACTCGCACAGCTCAAAGGTGGGGAGGCAAGAAACCGTAGATTTTTTTTTTTTTTTTTTTTTAGGTCAATGGAGGAGAGTTAGTTACAGCGCTGTGTGCACCAGCACCATGAGAAACACATTAGTCTCCTGCTCCATCTTGTCTGGTAATAGAATACAGAGTTTTTTTGTTTTATTCCCTCAGTGTCATTACTCAGCCAGGTGCAAAGAGCAGAGCGACACCGTTTCCAGTGGGATCAGCATGAGAGCAGATGCTGCGGCAGTTCTCCCGCTTAGCCAGAGAATCTCCTCTAAACTGCTGTGGAGGGGTTGGCGGTGGGATATCTTGCTGCTTACAACGCTCGTGTATATTTGTCTGTAGTGTGTTTTGTATTCATCTGTTTGGCGGGAGATCCGTCTCCTTGGTGGTTTCTTCTCTACGCTCCCTCCTCGCTGCATTCTTCCCACATTTTGTTGTTTGGCTTCAGACTGCCAAAGGAAACATTGGAAGCTTCCCCAGATAGATGGAGTGTAAACTGTTGGAATACCTCACCTCGCCTCTCCCTCTCTCACCATAAACAGGCACCCTGTGCTTTGTCCCTGTGGGTCAGCTAAACACATGAAGCCAGGAGTTTGGTTAGCCACACATTCTGTCCCTCACATGCCATTAGAGAGCTGCTGTTGTCTTGGTGGCCTGAAACGTATAAAGATTATTCACAATATGTGGTTTCATAAAGCATGTTGACATATGTTCATTATGACCCAACAGTGGGATTAATATTTTAAAATAGAAGAATTGTCAGAAATCTGATTCAGTCAAAAGTAATGCCTCTTTGATCTCGTCTCTGCACAATGGCAGCATTTTAATGGCACTTCTAGCTGCTAAGTTTTCACTAGGCCTCACAGCAGGGGACTGTAGTGTTTGGTACACCCAGGGAAGGGAGCCAAAGCCCAGGCTGAAAGGCTGGCCCTGGCCCTGGATCAAATAACCCTCCCAAAGGAAGCACTAAAAACCACAACCTGTGACAGTCTGAGAACTAAAGAGGATAGAAATAATTAAATTGGGGTCTGTCGCGGGTAGAATTTCAATCTTTACCGTTGCTGATGACAGAGCCGGTTCTGGAAACTGATCTTAATGTTGATCACTTCATACAATATATGTAGCTCACGTCAGATCCATATACTGTACAGCCTTGCTTAAATCTCATTACATTGGTAATTTTCTGCAGATTTACACTACAGCCATTTAGGCCTATAGATGTCTATCGAGGTCTGTAGTATACTGAGGACAGAGTATGAGATTTAGTAATGCTTCAGTTGGTAATCATAGCAGTTCAATCCAAACCAACTCTGCCATGTAATGTAAACTGAATCTGGGAGTCACCTAAAGACGGGGTTACCATAGTGACCAGAAGTGTTTTTTTAAATTATTTATTTTTTATTCTCCATGCCATCGGAGGGGGCCTAGCCACTCCGTTACTATAGCAACTGCTGGAGTCTGGGCAGAATGGAGCGTCCATCGGTCTGTTTTCAGCCCCGACACTCCAGTGTCTGAACGTAGTGGAGAGTTGAAGTTAGACTGTAAAGTAGCTTTGCACAGACTGTACTGAGTGGTGTTTGTAGGTAACAGGCTGAGAGGCATGACTTACTGTGGTATGAAATGTGTGGCAATTTACACTCTTGTGCTCTTTCAAGTATTTCACAACTAAGGCATTGCCTGACAGAACTAGCTGTTTGAGGCCTATTCCCTTTAATAGCACACTATTGTATTTTGAATGAAACCAGAAAACCATTACCTGGTACTGTAAATAACAGTTCCACTGAAATCAACTGAGGCATTATTACTCCTATCAGTCATTGTTGCCACATTTACTACCTCAATGGAGAGCAAGTGGAGGAGAGGCAGCCATTTAGTCCTCTGGTTATTGAATGGTCTTACTTGGCTTAGTGCTCAGACATGGTGAAGTGGAACCGTTTGCCAACCTTGAAGGACAAGCGTCTGAGTACCTTTTATCACTGGACAATCTGCCAGACCCACTGGCTGAGGCAGCAGCCATGGTTTGGTGTGGGGCTTCGTGACTGTGACTTGGCCTGACAGGACAGGAGGTGTGGGACTGGTTCTCCTGTTTACTGTGACGTTGGCAGAGGATCCTGTAAGCGGTGACACCCTGGTAACTAGGTGTCTGTCTCCGTGGCAACCAGGTTTGTCTGTGTGCCTGAGACAAAGTACGTTTATTTCACCTCCACAGGATCCCTTTGAGCTCAATTACCAACTAGAGGGAGAGAATGAGAAGGAAGGAAGGAGTGAGAAAGGGATAGAGGTATGAATCAACCCTGCTGCTCCTCTCTCTCTAGTCTGCTGGGGACCCTTCCCTCCCTCCCTTCTGTATCTGATCTAATCGTTTCTCATACATCATAATATTTTGCGCACGGCCCCACAGTACGCTGCCTCCCAGTAACACCACCCCGTCCTACCCCTACAGCTCCTTCCCTGGGCCTCTCCTCCAGTCCCCAGGCTGCAGCGTGGTTCTTTGTGAGGAAACGGGCCAGGCTATGAGGTGAAAATCACTACTTAATTGCCTGTTTTCTGCAGCTCTGTGCAAGCTAGGGGCTTTAGTGTTGTGAGCCCCAAACAACCTGAGCAGCTCCGCTAAACACCTGGCTTTGTGTCTGGGAGCAGGCTGGCCCGCTGTAATCTACAGTCATATAGCCCTGCACTCTGAATGGCCACTTTCATCATGATTTTTCTCAGCAGTGGTTTGTGTAAAAAGCATATCAAACATCTTTCCTCCCAATGACGTTTCTACAGTGTGTGATACAAAAAATGTGTTTGGGCTATACTGGCATGGACCTTTTTCTCTATTAGTTTCTGTTGGCTATTAGATTTAAAGGCTGTGGTGTAAGAAGCCAACACCGTGTTGGATGTATGTCCATGTCAGTGAGCCCAGAGCATTAGCACGGTGTAGAGCCAGGCTGGGGCCCCTCTGTGGTCAGCTTCCTGTCAACTGTCTGTTCTGCTGCGGTCTCCTCCATTACCAGTAGAGTAACGGCTAATCTTATCTCCCTGACAGTTAGCATTACACTCAGCCTTCTCTCCTGCAGCCATCTCTTTTGAGCTTCACTCTACCAGTCCGCTCATTGTCTCCGCAGAAAGAGAGCGCTTTAGTGACAGTTGAAGTTTCTCCCTCCCAGTCAAACTGGCCTGTAAAGTCCAGGCCAGCTAATCACTAGCGGCTTGTATCTGTCATCCACAGTGTGTCCTGTTGGTGACACTGGGCCTGCTGCAGGAGAACGGAGCTCACAGCTTCATTAAACCACATGAAATCCTCCACTTAATTTCTGTTGGCCCTGATAGTTGTTTTCCTCCAGCTAACAGTTAGAGCAGTGTAGTGCGACTACAACCTAACATAATCATTTAGTCTCCCAGCATCTGGCAGGCGACTCTACTCTCTGAAATCCATCCACCGCTATTTTTATGGGGCATGAATCTGTTGAAGCCACGGCTGCTGCTGGCTGTCTGGCTTTTTTTCTCCTGTTGTAAATAACTTCTCTCTCCATCAGAGAAATAGTTCATTGTTATGGGTCATTTTCAGGCCTACTTTGTTTGAACGTCAAAGGAGAATGGCTTGTGAATAAAATGAATACGTTTGAAATATGATGGTCAAACGCCTGGACTATATTGAGTAACCATAGTGCTGAGGAAAAACAAATGACATTTTCTGCTGCTATTGTTTTGGTTCCTGGAACATGGCTGGTAGGTCGGTTAGGGGTTAAGCACAGCGTTTGTATGCTGTGAACCCTCTGACCCTGGACGTTTACGGACGGGACAAAGCAGCTTTGCGTCTCTCAGCTCAGTCAGAGCGCTCTACTGGCTGTGCTGGGGCCCGGCCTCACGCTTGCATCAACACAGCTCCCCAACCGCAGTGAGGGTGCATGATGGGAGCTGCAGAGTGCAGAATACTCCTATGTTTTGGTGTAAGAGTAACCCTCCTGCTACCCCTGTGCTCTCCCATGAGCCTAGTTTTTTTGTTTCTTTTTTCTTCTTCTTCTCCCCACTACTAATTGACTGGGAACATGGCTCTGGGAGCACGGTGCTGCATGGATCCCCCTGGCTGTCAATCGCTCTGCTTGGTTGTGAGCGACAGCTACAGATGTGTGCCCTGTTCCGTCTGTCCTCAAACCACAGTACCGTGAAACTGTCAGTCTGCCTCCCTCCCCCTGTCTTTCCCCACTCCAGAGAAACTCACAATGCCTTTGACTCGTAGTTTCTCAGGTCGTGTCTACACTTGACACTTACATGCGACTCCTGCTATCAGAATACAAAGATCGCATTGAAAAGACTGGTCTAGATGTACAAAAGTCGCTTTGTGGTCTAATTGTGTTCAGATCTGGCTGACCACATCAGGTGGTCAGGGATGCATTGTGTGGGAATTTCTCCTTCGTCTGAATGCAGTCAGGCTGCAGTCAGGCTACCGACAGCGCATACAGTGGGTGTCGTCATCAGCACTCCTCCCACCAGTCTCCAGAAATACATTCCTAGCATACGAGGAACATGTTTGCAGGCCTCATCAATGCTAGCCAGCTAGTTCATATTTAGAAGAAAAATGAATTTGTTTGACTAGAGATATGCTCATTCGTTTGCAATCCCTTTAGCATTGCTTGCTGGCTAACTACAGAGGTTAGCTACTGCCATCAGTTGCGATTTTATTATAATTTTGCCTATTCCACCGTTTTGTAGAATGCGTACTGGCATTTGAATATAGCGCGGCAAAAGGGAGTCCGGATACACTGTGGACACTAGACTCATTTACATGTAGGTGTAGACTCCTGACGCTTTTGGAATTCCATGATAAGAACTCTATGATCAGAATACCAAAGCTGCATGAACTGTCAAGTCTAGACACGGCCCGCTGTGTCTTGGGGATCCCATGAGGTTTAATAGAACCACTATGATGTTTGTGTAAATGTGGTCTGTGCACAGCTTTCTCAGCAGCGAGATGTAGGCTACACTAAATCTCAGCTGTGTTGGCTATTTATACTAAATTCTCTTCAGTCCATGCCACTGAAACAGATATTTGAGTTTGACTATACTCAGTTCTGATGTATTGGAGCTGGTTATTTGCCATTCATTTATAAAGGTCTAAATGCTTTTCATTCATTGATAAATGTATACAGTAGTTCTTCATGCAAGTTTGGTTTAATGTTCTCCCTTCTCACCAGAGAGAAGCTAGTCTAAACCATACTGTTTTATTTCAGTCCTGTGAAATTAATTCATGGAAAAGCTGAGTGTAACTCTGCAGTGTGCATATTCTCTCCCCAAATGAGGGCATTGATGTATGAATAACCTGTCAGAGGAATTGATTCCAAAAGCAGCCCTCTCTTCCTCAAACACGCAACTGTTCCCAGTGAGCCCACAGATTGACAGCCAAATTTAGATTATCACCTTATATCAGTCAGTAGCACGTCTTGGTGTCTCTACCTCTCTCGACTTCAGTTTTGTGTTCAGGGCCAAGTGTTTCTTTCTGTCTCACATGATTTGATGAATAGCTTTAATACAAGGTTTCCTTTTGCTCTCTGAGGAAAAAATAACTCCAATACAAATCAAATCCAACTTTATTTGTCACCTGCTCCCGAATACATGTGTAGACCTTACCGTGAAATGCTTACTACAAGCCCTTAAGCAACAGTGCAGTTCAAGAAAAGTTAAAGTATTTACCAAATAAAGTGATTGTGCGAGGGTCATTTTGTGAGGTGTACAACTACTACTGCCTTTTTATTTTTCCTACTCTATAAACTTTTCCTCTGTGGTTTCTCCTCACCCCTACACTCTGTTGTTCATTGCCTGTCTTCTCAGTCCATGCTGCCATTGTCCGTTCTGAAAGCGACTCTGTGACAATGCCACATGCCCCCCCCCTTCGTGTGTGTGTGTGTGTGTGTGTGTGTGTGTGTGTGTGTGTGTACCTGTTCCTTCTCTCCCACTAACCTGATGTCTGCAGGTGTTTGTGTTTAACGGTGTGGTCGGCCATGCGTGGTGTAGGCCAACTGTATGGTAATTTGAGACCAGTGATTGTACAGCAGTGATTCTACTCTGAGCAACAACGTGGATCTGGAAAGCACCCGGACCTTCACTCATTCAGCTTCTCTTACAATGGCTGATTGACAGCTGGCCCTATTTAATTGTTGTATATTTCTTATGACAAACAATGGAGAACCGCGTTAAATGTGCAGTGTTAAAGGTCTTATGTGCCGTGATATTTTGTATTTTTTTTAATGTAGTTTATGTATTTACAAAGGAGGATGGGACTGAAGCGGATTGCTAAGTCCAGTATCAATGTATTGTCTACATCTAACTGGCTTTTATTCTTCAAGGCTGTTTGGACAAAGGCAGTTGTCTGAATAGGGATGTGTGAGATTTATGCACAGCTGTGCTCTGCTGAAAATAACATTTCCTTTCTAAAGCCACGACGGACAAAGAAAGTTGGAATTAGAAACAGATTTTCTAAGGACAGGTACACAAGGCAAGTATCCTCATAAGAACACACACCACCATGTTTTTGTGAAGTTATAATTCATTCTTTATTCAATGTATTCATCATACAATCAAATCTTATTTTATTAGACCTTATCTGTACTACTTCTACAAAATAAGTCAAAATTAATTAAACTGCCCATTCACAGTAGAGGAAGGCTGTCAGACAGTTTCTCCATCTCCTCAAAAGAGCCACTGCTCATCACTGCTCTCACACCTTGCTGCATGATTCTGTCCAGGGTCTGTCTCACTGTCACTCTGCAAAAGAGAAGCCTATTCCTCACCTTCCTTTTTATGTGGACCAGGCAGCTTTGCTACTGCTCGGACAGGTGCTAGCTGTGTTCGAGGGCCACGTGTCTGTTCTGCTCGCACTCCCAGAGACGTGGGCTGTCCGCCTCCACCTGGGCCATCCATGTTACAGCCTGGACAAATTGCTGGATATAGTAATGCACGTGCGAACACACACACAGGCTGCTGCTAACACCTTTCTGTGCTGAAGGGAAGGGCCTCTCTTTCTTTGTTGCTGCTCTGCTCAGCGTGGAACGAGGGAGAGCCACAATGACACAGACCACCCCCACCCATCTCTTCACCAGATGAAACAGAGCTTCACCTGGTCTTATGTGGACCTGAGCAGTCATAGAGGAACTGACCGTCCGCCATTTTTACTCCGTTACCTTCCTGTAGTGACGCTTGAAAAGTAGGTCAGATCAGAGGCCTCGTCAACCCTTCGCTGTGCTGCGTCAGGCAGACCTGCGTAGAGCAATATTCTTCTGCTGTCTCAGCCTCTCTACTGTGTTTCTGTTCAGTGTTTCCTTCCGCCAGCAACCAGCTTGACTTCCCACTGCTTCTGAGCCCCTAGGCAAGAGGCCCAGGAGGCGCGTGTGTGTGTGACCGCTGAACCCCTGTGCTTGGAGGGGTCTGTTCAGTGTCGTGCTGCAGACATGAAATGGACTGACGAGCGATAGGGTTGAGGGGGGAAATGGAGATGGGTGGTGGAGAATAATGACTGCTTCTCCACAGACAGACTGGCAAAACGGGACCGGAAAGGGGTTATGAACAGAGGGAGTGCGTCAGAACTGGAGGGAGAGAGATTGAGTGCAGTTAGTCTGCTGAGGAGAGAAAGGAAGCGAAGAGGGAGAGACCATCATGCTGCTGTTGTTAGGGCATGGGGGGAGAATGGGCGGAGCCACCCACATGCCTTGGCCAATCCCTGCCAAGCTCCCTGCTCACTCTGCTGTGTAGTTGGTCGAGGTCTCCATGGCAGAACAAAGTGCTTTTGATAGGCGAGCAGCAGTGTAACCAGACTCTGGGGGTTGAGGGACTCTGGGGGGGGGGGGGGGGGGGGGTTTTGTCATGTGTTTAAATGGCTAATAGGAGCTGAAACAAGCTCAGGATGGCACTGCCACGGCCCTTCTGCTCTCGGGGCGCTCTGTACCATCCAGCCCTGAGCTGGTGCTGACGTAAAGCATCCTGAACGTAAAGCTGAATAGATATCAATGTACTGTATCAATAAAAAATTAAGACCACAGCAGTTTCACAGAGGTACCCCCCCCTTCTGTGTATTGTTGGCTCAAGATTATTTGAAGCTTCTATCACCCTTATCAAACTGCATGGAATCCCAAATGGATGTTGTTTTTAGTCTACAAGTGGCCAACACTCCTGTCTTAACTCTCATGCATGGCAACATCAACTCAGGAAGCATGGAGCCGGTCTGTGTGTGTTTCCACCACACCAGGCTCCGAAATAATCTAATCTGTCAGTAAGGGCTCTCTCTCTTCCTGCTCCTCCCCTCTTTCTCACTCACTAGAGCGTTCCACAGACCCTGGTCACTAAGCCATCCCTCCGGTCTCTGCTCTTCTTTTCTCCTCCTTTCATAATTTAGACGATCACATTTACCAGCATTCAGACTGGCACACACAAACATGCACACTCATGCAAAGATAATTGGCAGAAATTCCCCTGTATTTGATATACAGTACCAGTCAAAAGTTTAGACATCTACTCATTCCAGGGGTTCTTTTATTTTTACTATTGCAGGAAAGAAATTCCACAAATGAACTTTTAACAAGGCACACCTGATAATTGAAATGCATTCCAGGTGACTACCTCATGAAGCTGGTTGAGAGAATGCTAAGAGTGTGCAAAGCTGTCAAGGCAAAGGGTGGTTACTTTGAAGAATCTCAAATATAAAATATATTTTGATTTGGTTAACACTTGTTTTTGGTTACTACATGATTCCATATGTTATTTCATATTTGTGATGTCTTCTATTATTCTACAATGTGGAAAATTAGTACAAATAAAGAAAAACCCTTGAATGAGTAGGCCTGTCCAAATAGGTGAAAGTCACCGTAAGTGGGTGACCGACCAACCAACCCTAGTCTGTTGGGTGAATTCTCCAGGTTCCATTGAGGCGTGGTTGAGAAACTTCCATCAGTCCTGGCCTGAAGAAAGGGGGGGGTAATTATTTATTCCTATGGGATAGCTAGATGGCAGCATTGCAGGGAAATGTCCAGTTTTTCCCCATGGCGACCAGACAGGATCCTTCTGGCTGCTCTTCCTGTTCAGATGGTTCCATCACTAGTGTGGCGTTGTGGGTCATCGGCTAGTGTCCATGATACCTGATAAGGGTATCCCCACTGCCGTCTGACAGGAAGACTCGTGTCAGGAGCTTCACTATGAGAGAACCACCTAGAAAGCCAACTGACATTTTACTCGTGAGGCACTGACTTGTTGCACCCTCGACAACTGTGATGATTATTATTATTATTTGACGATGCTGGTCATTTATGAACATTTGAACATCTTGGCCATGTTCTGTTATAATCTCCACCCGGCACCGCCAGAAGACGACTGGCCAGTTTTTCCTAGCCGCTGTGCTTCTACACCTGCATTGCTTGCTGTTTGGGGTTTTAGGCTGGGTCTCTGTACAGCACTTTGAGGTATCAGCTGATGTAAGAAGGGCTATATAAATACATTTGATTTGATTCATAATTTCAGACGTTCCGATGAAGGGGAAATGGAAAACGGACATCACTGATTTGCAGGAAATAGTCTGGTCTCATTAGCTCTTAATCTTTGGCCCAAGATGATGCCACAGTTTTTTTCCTCTGGTAACCTGGTCTGTTGGCAATTAAAAACTGAGAGAACAGACCGTAGTGTGAGTCTAGCAAAGCATTACATCATGTGGATGGAGATCCCAGGGAGCAGACTGTGTGTGTGGGAGCTGAGGGAAAGTGATGGTATGGAAACAAAGCTTTCTGTGTTCTATGGTTGTTCCGTAGCCTTAGCTTTATTCTACGAGGCGAAACGCAGGAAGATGGGGGAGGAGTTTCATACCATATCATGGAAGCCTTTGTTCATAACTTAATTGAAGTTACCGGCGATGTGACGTAAGGTGGTACAGTTACACGTGTTAAGTTGGAGATGAGTGTGTGAACCTGAGGAAAAACAATGGAATCCCATTGGCTAGAACAAGGGGAACTTCCTCTGTCAAAGGTATTCCCACAGAACTGCCTACTCCAATACAGTATCTTCCAAGTGTTTCCGAAGTAGCTTTTATAGAAAAGGATGTTCTAGAGGTCAGGGAATAAATGTGTGCAGAATCACGAGAAAATAGGAATGCCGTTTTATGGTTGTGTGTGGTTAACATTGCTATTGAGGATACGTAGTTGGTTAGTCTGGTTCAAATCAAAATCCCCACCACTGACTTGGCTGGACTGCAGTGAACTGGCTGTAGAGGAGTTTTGGAGGAACCAGAGGAAAAAGACTCACACGTTTTCAACTGAGCAGATGAACAAGAGACTAGTGGTGCACTGACATGTCACACTTTGACTGGCAATGTCCTCTGGCAGCGACAGTGGTGTGAGAAGGTGGGAGGAGGACTGGGAGCAATATCAATGGCTGCTCTTTGAGTAACATATGTTTCGGCCAGCTACTTCTGTACGATCTGTCTGTCTACTGGGGTTACAGTCCTGGTGGCTCCCTAGTTTCCCTAGGCCCTCCCTGCCACAATATAGCTCATCTTAACCAGGAGAACCCTTTTAAGCATTCATGCAGAGGCCCCCTGTGTGACTGTCAATACGGGCCTGTGTGTGAGGAAGTGACGGCGCAAGGGTGTGCGTGTGACTGTGTAATTGGGTCTCCCTGAGGCTGATCTCTGCACTCATGGTTTCTCTTTTGGCTGATGCTTTGTCTGCTTGGCAGCCTCTTATAGCACAGCACCACTGAGCTCAATTCAAGTTGCTTTCTTGAGCTCTTCCCCTCTCCCGCTTTTTTTTTTTTTTTTGAGCCGTCCCTCATTCCTCCCCACTCCTGTCATACACTTAGATCATCTGGCCCAGAGGATGAGTAACATGTGAATGCAGACTGAGGTAGCTCGGATCAGTTGGAGGTGGGTACAGTCTGCGTGCAGACGTGGCTCTAGTGTTGTCATCATCCCTCTAATGTATTTTCTGTCTGCCCTAGTTCAATGCTAAATATAACTAACTACATTGATTATTCTAATCTAGACAAATACTGTGATTTGAATGAGTTGGGTATTTTATTGTTCAAGTAAAAGTGACTGTGGCCTGACTAGAACAGAACAGGATAAACTTGTCACTGATCACAACCTGAACCCATCTCTCCTGCCTGTAGGAGATAAAACTGAACCACTTCTATGGTGTTTTAGTTCCTAGACTGGCAGTCCAGTAGACTTCTCCTCTGGCAGCCTGATGGCCCCCCTCTCTGAGCCCACTGGTACCCAGCCAGCCTCAACAGCCAGGCGGAAGTGAAGACAGATTTTTTTTTAAAGGGAGAAGATATGGGATGGATGGAGGAAGGAGTTGCCTGATAAGGAAGTTTACAATTAGGAGCCATCCGGGTGAGGCGAGGACCTCCAGTTTGAGTTTATGGTGCTGTCAAAATGGACATTTAATTCTCTGTAGCCTCTGCTCCTGTGTGCTGGAATTGAGCTTATATTTAGCTGTCTCGCAAACTTTCCCACCCAGCAGAAATGTGTTCATGAGAACCTCTGTCTGTAGAATAATGATAAAGACATGAAAGAATGATTCAGGATGGCTGAGTCACAGTAGTTTCCTCAGCGCTTCCTCCCTGCATCACATCCAATCATTATGTTGGTTTTAACCTGAGTGGGTTGTTAGGAAGATGACATCAATATCTGAAGTGGTTTTTACTCATCTCAGTGTATCGCCTACCAGAAGCTCCTTGCTTTGTTGATGAATGTTTCTGAGATCCTCCTCGGTCATGAGACTGAGCTGAAGGAAACTAGTGTTGTCACCAAAGGGAAACTCTTTCTCAGTCATTCCTCTCGCTGTCGGTGCCTTGTGATGTCAGAAGCTGTGAAATGTTAAGCTCAAATCAAATGTATTTGTCACATGCACCGAAATACAACAGTTGTAGACTTTACAGTGAAATGATTCCTTACTAGCCCTTTCCAAACCATGCACAGTTAAAGTAATACATAAATGAATTACAATATGCTCTATATGACATAGTAACACAATAAAATAACAAGGCTATATGCACCGAGTACCAGTACCGAGGCAATGTGCAGTAGTTGAGGCAGAGCGAGGTCTTCGGAGATGCGTGTTTGACTTTCTCCACTTCAGTCGGTAGTGTTTCAGCGATCGGTTCTGTGACCCGGTGGGCATTAGGACTGTTTTTGTGGTGTGGTTGTTTCTCCATGTGTCCTTGGTTTCAGGTTGAAGACCCCTGCCTGCCTCCATGTCTCTGGGGGATACCGCCCTCTGGCTAACAACATTACTCTAAGCAGAGACGACTTGTCAAGGAGGGGAGGGAGGGGAGACCCAGTTACTAACCGTTAACCATCAGACAAATTACCTCCAGTGGTTTCTGGAGCGGGGAGGCATTCAGTCAGCCAAGCATCTAGACCCTAAAGATGGGACCTGGGTGGGCTGTTGTGGGGTGAGCAGCGGGCTGGCCCTCAGGGGCTTCAGAAGCTTACGAAAGTAGAACTTGATCAGACGGTCAGGCTAAGTAATCTGACACACAGCATTGGCAAGGCTTGAATGGTCTGTGTGTCAGTGTGGCTTTAACTCAGTCACATGATGCACCTAACTGACTGAACCTCCAGTGGTTTGTTCCCTCACCACCATATTAAACAGGCTCTACTGAGTCATATGGTTGCTGGATATGGGAATGGTTTTGTGTTAAGGCACAGAGGGGCTCCTCCATTAGTCTGTCAGACAAGATCACTGTAGACCTATAAACACCCATACAGACTGTATAAATGGGCTGTTTTGAATATAAACATTATTTGTCTGAATGCCACAGCACTGCAGTAGTAGTGGGTTCTCCTGACTCGTCTGGTATGGCTCACCCTACCATGGTCTCTCTCAGGGCTGCCTCTCTGTAGCCCAGCCTTTGATCTGTCCTCTCTCTCAGGCAGCGCCAGGCTGATGATTAGATGAAGGGTCATGGAGTTTGGCCCAGGAAGGGGTGGTTGGGGGGGGGTCTGCAGCTCTGGGGGCTTAGCTGATGACTTGTTCTAATAGAACTGAGCTGTTTCAGCAGCAGACTGAAATGTCATCTACAAAAGAGATGAACAGGGTCTGCTGCAGCACAAGCCTGTAATGCACAGACAGAATGTTGGGTATTCAAATATAGCCAAGCCATAGCAAAGCATGGCTGGTGGCTCCGAGTCCTGCGTTTTTTTTAAATTGGACACACACACTAGTGGAATGTAGTTTACACTAGTGCAGAAGTACTGATGCACTTAGAGATTCATGACCAACCTGAGAGTATAGAGCCGCTAGAACAGATCATTTAAAGCCTATTTGTTAACCCTGGAATGTTCATATTGTTTGTTGCAATTCTGCATTGTGTTATATAGATTTTACTGGAGGTACAAATTGCAACTGAAAATGTGCCAAGTGTTATGTTGGAAGCACTTAACACTATCAAATCTGCAACAGCACTCGTAAACGGTGTTTATGAATGTTAATCTATTTGGTATTACTGTAGCTCCAGGAAGTCTGGGCTAGGGGATATTCTTGCTTCTCTGTGTGGGTTGAAAAAGTTCCTAAGGCCCCAGCCTCATCCAAACTCCTCTCTCACACAATGTTAACATCCATTTTGTGCCTGCCTGGTAAGGTTGGTAGAATGTGGACCTTTTGACGTGTCCTACTTCTTCAGCTCATCCAGCCTCCCACCCACTCTGCTGCTCTCCACCCACAGCTCTGGGTTTCTGTGTTGTGGTCAGGTGAGCATGCACTGCTACTGCAGCTGAACTGCATGTCATGCACGGAGAGCATCGCTGCTTCTAATGCAATAGTCTCCACTGGACTGTTCTCATTTTCTTGTTTGTTTTTGTTCAACCTATATCGAATACTGCATTGTTGGGAAAGAGCAAGCAAGAAAGACATTTTACTGTACTCGTTTATGTGACAATAATACTTGAAACAAACTCTGCAGCGAGCACTCGTCTTTTTTTCAGGTCCTCAGATGTGACGCGATTCACAGTTCGACATGACCAGGAGTTGACGTTTAACTTTTTTTTGCCACTAGGACAGATACATTTTTATACAAGCTGAAGTCACTTGTCCCGACCCCAAAAACGTCTGCAACGCCAAAAGGGTTACTGAAAAAATGAGTGAAGTACATAGAAGGAAAGAAATAATTTTCTATGCTTGTCAATATACTATGTTATTGCCCCCTAGCAGCCATACCAAAAAGTAAAAAACACACCACTACGCATTTGGCTCTTATGCTAATTGAGGGACGAGAGGAATCATGACGGACAAAATATATTTAGTGGATCCGAATCTTTTCGATTAGCCTATTCCACTCTGGTGGCACGAAAGAGGCCTAGGCTTCTACACATCTGGCTGTGTGTTCTGAAAAATGCTGATGAAGCGAGTGACAGTCAACCAGCCTCGCAGGCTGTGCGTCTTGTGATGGGTTGAAAATCATCATGGGCTGCAGAGCAACTCTGCTGTCCTCAGAACTGGATAATTATAAACTGATTTGCATTTTTTTGCCTCATTCTCTTATTAGGCCTAGGCTACTACAGTGCCTTCAGAAAGTATTCATACCCCTTCACTTATTCCACATTTTGTTACAGCCGGAATTCAAAATGGGTGAAAATCAACATTCTACACGCAATACCCCATAATGACACATTTTAGTAAATGGATTGAAAATTAAATGCAATATATAATTTGCATAAGTATTCACATCCCTGAGTCAATACATGTTAGAATCACCTTTGGCAGCGACCTACAGCAGTGAGTCATTCTCTGTAAGTCTCTAAGAGCTTTGCACACCTGGATTGTACAAATTTGTCCATTTTATTGTTTTCAAAATTCTTCATGCTCTGTCAAATTGGTTGTTGATCATTGCTAGACCACCGTTTTCAGGTCTTGCCATGTATTTTCAAGCAGATATGTCTTCTTGGTAAGTAACTCCAGTGTAGATTTGGTCTTGTGTTTTAGATTATTGTCCTGCTGAAAGGGAAATTCATCTTAGTGTTTGGTGGAAAGCAGACAACCAGGTTTTTCTCTAGGATTATGCCTGTGCTTAGCTCCATTCTGTTTTATTTTTTTATCCTGAAAAACTCCCAGTCTTTAATGATTACAAGCAAACCCATAACGGGATGCAGCCACCACTGTGCTTGAAAATATGGAGTGTGTTGTATGTTTGCGGCAAATTCAATAACACTTTGTATTCAGTACAAAAAGTGAATTGCTTTGTCACATTTTTTTCCAGTATTACTTTAGTGCCTTGTTGCAAACAGGATGCATGGTTTGCAATATTTTTATTCTGTACAGGCTTCCTCCTTTTCACTCTCTCAATTAGGTTAGTATTGTGGAATAACTACAATGTTGTTGAGCCATCCTCAGTTTTCTCCTATCACAGCCATTAAACTGAACTGTTTTAACTCAGTCATCCTTCCTAACTCAGTTGCTATCCTTGTAGTGATTGGGTGTATCGATACACCATCCAAAGTGTAATAACTTCACCATGCTCAAATGGATAGTCAATGTCGGTATTTTTTTTATCAACCCATAGGTGCCCTTTGCGAGACATTGGAACACCTCCCTGGTCTTTGTGGTTGAAACTGGTGTTTTGAAATTCACTGCTTGACTGAGGGACCTTACAATTAACTGTATGTGTGAAGTACTGATATGAGTTAATGTATAAAGTTATTTTTTTAATGACTATTGCACACAGAGGGAATCCATGTGACTTTATTAAACACATTTATACTCCTGAACTTAGTTAGGCTTGCCATAAGGAGTTGAATACTTCTCATTTATTAATTAATTTGTGAAAATAAATAATTCCACTGTGTGTAGGCCAGTGACCTAAAATAATTCTCAATTTAAAATTCAGGCTGTAACACAAAATGTGGAAAAAGTCAAGGGATGTGAATACTTTCTGAAGGTACTGTGTATGCGTTGTGGGTAGGTTGCGCAATGCTAGAGTAATATGGAAGTAGTCCTAGACCAACGAGGTATAATGGATTTCATAAGCTTTCCTCCTTTAAAAAAAAAAAAAAATCCATTCGATTTTTCCATCTTGGTATTGTTGTGGCGAAAAATATGTTATCATTCAAAATATATCTGTGAATGAGAATAGCATGGACTTTCATACTGATTATCATTTAAAAGCTGCAACTATAGGACAAACTTTGTTAGAATAGTTTGGTGAATACTCTAATTTGTCATAATGCTTTTGTGATCTTTCAGTTAGTAGGATTAGGCTTTTGGTCGTTTGGTTCGCAAGGATGGATATTTTATTTCTGCCTCATGCATCAATTGTCTTATGTTTGTTCCAATTTCTCATTAGATTTTTATATTTTGCAAATGTTTCTTCTGTCTCTTTTTTTTATTACCTTAGGCCTCCCATGGTTTTTGTGTTATTCATAAACAACTTAACTTTCTGAGATGGCCTAGAACTAGATCCATTCATTGTTCTATTAAAAAATCTAGCATGCATTGGACTGAGTGGCTTAATAGGCCAAGTCCTATTTCTATCAAATAGAGGAAGTAGAACATTTGGGCTTCTATAACAATAAGACAGTGTCCTCTATAAAAATTGGCTTCGGATATTGGCCCAGATCATTCGAGATCGAGGAAAAAAAACCTAACATTTTCTGACCAGATATTTTTCGCTACTATGGGGAGACTAGATCACCATTGTAAATATAACATATTTATTGACATAGCAATAGGTCATTTACTCAATGTCAACCATGCACTGCCCTCCTCATCCAATTCTGATCAAAGTAATTGTTGTAATTATCTTTATGTCCATTCAGACAACTGAATTTAAAAAATAAACTTTTTTTGTGCACCTGACAAGTGGACAAGCATTGATGTCGAGCCCTGCATGCCGCGCTCTCAGCCAACCAGCCAGCATGGAGGCCTTCTGCCTTTTAGTTCATCACCAAGAACTGGTTAAAGCTACAGTATGGAGCCTCAGACCAAGGCTCAGCCCTAAGAGTACAGTGTACTCTTAGGTCTCTGCGCTCAGTGCATAAGAGGTTAACTAGCAGATGCTGCTGTGGTTTTAGCTGGATGTGGATGTGTGTTTGCTCCAGTGGCTGCCCCCACTAGACCCTCCAGGCTAAACCTGTCATCATTAATATGTAATAGGGTTATGGTTATGGGGGAGGGGGGTAGTAGTGAAGGGTTATGGTTATGGGGGGGGGGGGGAGGGGGGTTTATGGTTGGGGGGGTGGTAGTGAAGGGTTATGGTTGGGGGGGTGGTAGTGAAGGTTTAGGGGGCATTAGGGTTTCATCATACTTGCCCATGATCTTTGATGCCCCAGTTAGTGACTGCCTCAGCTGCTGCTCTAAAGTGGCCTTGCTTCCTGTCCAAATTCTAGCTTTTCTCACAGAAATGTGTGTCTCTCGTTCTGTGTATTTGAGTAGGAGGTGAGGGACAGTCAGACAAGATCTCAGTTCTCGATATACACATTTTCGTTGGCTGCACATCAAGATCATCTTTCTGTTCGCTCAGTCTGTTCATCTTCGAGTCTGCTGCCTGAGTCATATATGCGCGCCGACCAGCCCTGTGTCCTCTTATCCCAGCCCAGCATGACTGCCAGTCAGTCAGAATGTGACAGCACTCCCCCTTATGTTTCTCTCAATGTAATTGTAAAGCAGAATCCAAGTAGACGAGGAAGTAGCAGAAAGACTCGTCTTTAATTAGAGGCTTGTTGATCATACTGTGACTACATTAAAAATGTATCTTGTCTGGTAGGATGTTTAGCACAGTGGATGGTGGGATTGTGTTTTTCTGAGAGGCTGGAGCCACATCAGAGTGTTGCTGTCTGTTGGGGTGAGATGTCTCTGTCTGTCTGATGGCAGGCTGCCTCAGCAGACGCCATCCTATATTGTATTTCTATCCTGCCCATGAGAAAAAGGATGTGATTTGTTAGTCGAATCTCCTATAAATATTTAACCCCTCCCCCTCACTTCAAATGGTGGTTAGCAGTTCCAGTTGCCGTGGGGATGGGCCTAGTGCTTGTTTAGCCAAACATCATCTGTTTCTCTAGTTCTGCCAAAATGTGAGTTTCTTCATGCATGTCCTTCTGACACTGCCTTCCTAAGTGGCTGCATCTCAGACAGGCCTGTGTGCAGCAGCCAGGGCTTTACTGGGTGTTTTCCCTGGGCTCATGCACTTCTGTGTGGAATAATCAATAACACATTATATAATGTCACCACCTAGGCTGTAGGGAACCTGCTGATCTGATCTGTCCCCTTTCTAATGCCATTGATTTGTGTCCTATCTTTTCCTAGCCTGGAATCCAAACTGATTATCACTATTGTTTTCATGATATTCCAGGCCTTTTCAGATGAATATTTTCCTATGTCATACTGCCATCCCGGTCTGTCCTGTGTGTTGCTACTATATAGCCCTTCTTCTGGAGGTTTCGGGGACATGATTACAGACTGAGGCTGTTAGCCTGGCCTGCTCCTCCTCCTGCTGTTGCTATTTTAAGCACCGTTTGATTAGTGCAGAGGCCCTTGCACATGTTACAGACCGCCTGGCTGACTTCAGCGCTGTCTCCTCCTCTCAATCTCTTTTTCTGCTCGCTTGTGCACTCTCTCTCATCCCATTCTATCTTTCTCCGCTCTCTTTCGCAAGTGTTCTCTCTCTCTCTCCTTAATGCACTATCGACCTCCTCCTGCTCTCCCGTGGCCTTGTCCTGTTATGTCAACTGCCACCACCCTGCTCCACCTTGTCCCTCCATCTCCCTGCTGAACCAGTTGACCTTTATCCTCTCAGAAGCAGACTTGATTTCCAAGATGGCCATATCCAACAGTAACCCTCTCCCTTCTTCCTCCCCCAGTAGTAATGTAATTAGACTGTCCTGTCTTCTCGTCCTTGAGGAGCAGGCTAATTCAGTTTGCTCTGCTTGAGGCTTTCTGACGGCCGTCACCAGGCTCACTCTCTGGCAGCATCCGGCTCTTCTCCCTCCCTCTCTCCTCAGCTCGTTGACATCCTGTCATTTCCTGCCTAAATTGGGTAAATCTGCTCTGGCTCAGAGAATCACCACAGCCTTAATGAAGTGGAACGCCCACTTTACCTGCCGGTTAACGCTCCGCCTAGTTGAGGCTCTGGCTGAAGGATGCCTGGGTAAAGCTGTACCTGTTGCTTGGTTATCAGTCTGCCTGGTCTCTACCTGCTGAACATGCTGCCAGGATAAACCTTTACCTGCCGGTTAATGGTCTGCCTGGCAGGGGTGTAAAAATACTTCGAAGTACTACGTAAGTAATTTTTGTGGTATCTGTACTTTACTGTTTTATATTTTTGACAGCTTTTACTTCACTACATTCCTAAAGAAAATATGTACTTTTTACTCCATACATTTTCCCAAAAGTACTCGTTGCATTTTGATTGCTTAACAGGACAGGAAAATGGTCCAATTCACACACTTATCCCTGGTCATCTTGACTGCCTCAGATCTGGTGGACTCACTAAGTAAGCATTCTTTGTTTATAAATGATGTTGGAGTATGCCCCTGGTTATCTGTAAATACAGAAAACAAGAAAATGGTGCTGTCTGGTTTGCTTAATATAAGGACTTTATTTATATATTTAACTTGGATACTTTAGTATATTTAAAACCAAGTACTTTTAGGCTTTTACTCAAGTAGTATTTTACTGGGTGACTTTTACTTGAGTCATTTTCTATTCAGTTGTGTTTACCTTTACTCAAGTTTGACAATTGGATACTTTTTATACTGCTGTTGCCTGGTTAAGGCTCTCTGGGTCTGCCTGGCATTAACTGCCTGGTTAACATGCTGCCCGGTTCATGATTCCTAAGATGACTCCTTAACCTGCACTAACTCATTTATCTACAGGCGAGAATGTCATGTGTAAAGTAAGCTCTGAGTATTTTCAGATTTAAGGGGATAAGTGTGCTTTGTTTCAGGAAGATCCCTCACCCAGACTGGGTATATTTAGACAGTATTATCTAGATGTGCAGTTGGCTCAGGAGATAAAATAGCATTAAAGGCAGCATAATTGCCTGAGATATGGCTCGAATGACACCCATAGGAAAAATATGACCTCACCCAGTGAAATGCACTGGCTGCACTCGCCCTCTCCTCCAGGGGCCGACTGGCCGTCTGGCGTTCCGGGCAAATGCCAGATGGACTGGTCCATTTTTAGCCCGGTGGGCCTGTAACTTGGGTTATTGGTGCAAAATTAGTGATTTTACTAATAACTGACTGGTGTGGCAGGTAGCCTAGTGGTTAGAGCATTGGGCGAGTAACTGAAAGGTTTGCTCGATCGAATCCCCGAGCTGACAAGGTAAAAATCTGTTGTTCTGTCCCTGAACAAGGCAGTTAACCCACTGTTCCCCAGTAGGCTGTCATTGTAAATAATAATTTCTTCTCAACTGACTTGCCTAGTAAAATAAAGGTTTTAAAAAATAATAATGGGGGGGCCACAGGGAACAAAATGGGCCTGTGCGTGCCTGAAAGAGAAAATGGTCCGGTGTGTTATAAATGCCAGGGCTGAGTTCTGGTCCCAGTCTGCCCCTGCTCTCCTCTTATCCCCCTTTCCCTGATCTGAGTCTGAAAACCCTCTTCTCTCTTTCTCTCTGTCCATTTTCCATGTGTTGATTCTTCTCGTGTGGGTGGGGGGGATGTAGTGGAGTGATTTCTTTTTTATATGAAAAGTCTCTGCCTATATGAGCTGAAACAGAGATCAGAGCACTGCCAAGCCCTCAAAGAGGAACTTTGTCATTAAAGAAACCAGCTCATCGTGCCAATGATCTGGGAACAACAAGACCGTCCTCCCCTACTGTACCCGTTGTCTGAGTATTTGATGCTTTAGTTGTGTGGTGGTGTTGCTCTCCGTAAAGTCACTAGAGCACGTCTCCTTCAGACACTCAATGGAGGGCTGTTATTCTACCCTCCCTCTCTGCTCCCTACTCCGCTCCCTCCCCACGCTCTGTTCCTCGGTGCATCAGCAGAAACCCTCCCTCCCTGAACCGCTAAACCGGGCTGGGGAAGCCTTTTGTCATTGCTCTGCCCGCCAGGCGGCAGCCACATTATTGCCCGCTTAATTGTGGACAGGAAATCTGGAAGTCAAGCGTGCCCCGGGGTGATACGGGGGGGGGGCGTGAGGGGGGCGTGAGGGGGGCAGTGTCAGGAGGGAAGGAAGCCAGAACCCTTTCTGGCTGGGCTCAGTCCTCTGTGTAAGGCAGGCAGCTTGGAGAAATATGGTTTCTCTCTGGCAGCTTGATTTAATGGTTCTAGGTGTAGCTGGGAGAGTAATTGAACAAGCATTTTGTTATTTAAAATGAGCCTGGCACAGGTCTGAACTAGCCAGCATCAGCTAGTGTCATTACAATGCAAGTTAGGCTGTGATCAGACACAGCTTTACTTTGCTAAATGTTTGGACCATAATCATGAGTTTTCTACACCTGGTAGCTGCTGCTCCTTTTGAGATCACTTTTGTCATTACATTTGTGTCAAGTCGTGAGTATTTCAATGCCCGGCCACTGTAATTAGACATTCTCACACTATAGTCCTGTACTGTTTTTGGCTGCGATGGAACAAGCTTTTTTCTTTTTTTTTCTGATCCATTTTTTTCCTTCTCTCCAGTAAACGAGTGTTCTTTCTTATCCAGGAGGAGCCTTCAGCTTAAAATCTCCCACTAATTGAAGAGGACAATTTACCAGCGCAAAACCCCACTGTCATTCACTAGGAAACTGAACACCGTACTTGATTCGATTCCATATTTCAGACGTGTGTGTGTGTGTGTGTGTGTGTGTATTTTGGAGCTGCATTCAGGCTGATTGCAAGTGGCGTGCAATTATGTCCTGTATTTCTTCATTTTTTTCTGCCCCCTCTTTTTCCGTGGCACAGTAAAACTGAAATTAAGGCCCTCAGTGAGCTAATACAGGGGAGTTATTGTGCGGTTCGCTAACAGAAAAATAGGTTAAATTCAACGACACATTTTATGATGCCCTATAAATCCCATAACCTGTATAAGAGTCACAAATGTACATTAAAACGCCAGGACTGGTTTAAATGCCTAGTAGGGTTTAATATAACAACCCAGTCCTCTGGTCTCTCTCTCTCTCCTCTATGGGTCTCTGTAGACAGATGGGGGTGTGGGGGGGGGGGGGGACAAATGTCCTGAGCCAATACTCTCCTTATTCACATCTTAGAGAAGACAAATTGGCACTGTCTGACTTTGCAGTTAGTTAGTACAGTGAGTGGGCCTGTATGTGTGCTGTTGTCAGCGGGCTACATACTAGGGTCTGTCTGATTCTTCTGTCTGGCCTTTGCTGTGTTTTATTCACTGCCCTATTCGTTGTGATTCCTGGTGACAGGGCAGTGGATTCCTACAAGGTAGTTTTATTTTTGTATTTAAAAAAAAAAAAAAAAGCTTGGGGGATGACCACAATAGGAATGTTGCCGGTTGGGATGACGCTATATCCACGCAGGACCAGTCTGGGCAGGGCTGAGTCAGACATGTCATGATGTGCACAGTGACGCGTTGGGTACCTGTCTGGTAACTGCACTGGTGTAGCCGGTCAGGTTCCCAGTAAGTCTACGCCACTACAGACACATATCAGGATCACCAGGAAATGATGTGACCTTGTTTGACCTCTGACTGGTAATTTCACAAACTGGTGTTTACTCCCAATATGCAGTGTCATTTAGTTTCTTAGTAGCAGGGCTGTGATGACATTATGTCCCAGTGACTAGTGCCACACACACCATTGCCATTAAACAGAGCTGGAAGGTACCAACTGTTTCGGGGCCCCTAAACCAGCCTCCTCGTTCCAGGTCCTAAAACAACATGCTGCCACCACTGGATCCAGTGTATTAGCTTTGTAAATCATATTTCAAGCCAGGGTGCTCCATTGACTTCCTTGATCTACATTCTCTCTTTTAAAATGTATAATTTCACACACGCTCTCGGACACAAAGGCACACGCCGCATGTACACAACCTGGCAGCGATTGAAACTGCCGGACTGTCTTTTAAAATGTTTTTTTTAAAATAGACGGTGATTGATGGATGGAAGGTTTGATGTGTTTATTTAGCTGCTGTCAGTGATTGATGGAGAGACTGACGTGTCTGAAGGTGTTAAGGCGTCCGCATGCGTCCCAGACGAAACGGTTCCATCTCTGGGGAATCTAAAGTCCAGCGGAATCTTTACTTGCACAGATTGATGTTGTAGCATATGTCATGACCCTTCCTGTCCCGTTGACTCTTCAGTTTAAACGCAGGGTACTGACGATGGACCTGGTGCCATGGGCGTTTCATCCATCCTGCTATTGTATATATTTTTTTCTTCTCTCTCTCCCTTTCCTCCCCCGTTCTTTCCCTTCCCTCGTACCACTTTGTCATGTAAAGGGCTTTATCTAAGAGAGACCCTGAGGTTAGGCTGAGCGAGACGCAGGATGGTAAATAATCAATATTGATTGACGGGCTCTTTGAGCAGAACAACCTAGAGGTGTCTGCTGGGAGTCCCCTTTAACCTCAAAGGCCACCTGCCTCCCTGACCCCTAACCCCACACTCCTCTGGTGCAGCTCCCTGGACATGTGATCCTGTATCTCTGTTCTGTTATCCCTCCTCCCTGCCTGCTCCCACAGATCTATTCTGTCTCTTCTGCTCACAAACATCCACCAGTCAATATCAACATTAGGAAGTGTTTTAAAATTATTATTTTTTTAGAGCTTCTGAATTGCTGTGGACATTTTAAAGTGTCCCAACCATTCCTCTTCCAGGTTCCAGTATGTTCTGACCTCTGTAAACCCCCAGAAGGCCAAGCCAGCGCCGCGTTTGTTGTTAAACCCGGCTGGCTTCTGTTTAGTGTGTGTGATTTATGTTATTAAACATTTCACTAAATAATTTATTCCATTTTGTTGCCTTAGAAATTGCACCGCGTTGCCGTCTTCCCACCAGTGCTAGGCGTTAGTTTCATATTGTCTTGCAAACAGCCACTAACAATGACAAGTTAATGGATGCTGGTGAACAGGGAAGTGCAAATTCACAAGGCAGACTTCATTTCCCTTTCTGTCTAAATTGGGTCAGTGTGTCAGACTAAATAAACAGAACAGTGGACCGCAATGAGGATAAAAGGTCCATCGTGTGCCCCGCACTTGTGTTGATATGTGGTACGTGTAGACTTCTCTCCCATCCGTGTGAAAAAAAGCAAAGTGTGAGGTCCTAGTGGTTGCTGCCAGATGGTTGTAACAGTTCTGTTTCTGTTGACTTCTCTGTAAAGCTACTGGTTACAACCATACCGCTGCTAACCTTGTGATTTAAACTGAGATGGTCATCTCTCTACTGTGAATCTGCTTTTGACAAGCTAGTGCTGACTGGTTTGACAGACTGGTGCTGGCTGACTGGGGCTGGCTTACTGCTGGATATCTTAGCTGAACCTTCTGTTGCTTTGGCCTTCTTACCTGAAATACCATGAGGTGTTGACACTATTTCAGTAATGCTGCTAGTCTAAATGCACTGTTGTTTTGAAGTCTCAAAATGAAATAAAGCTCCCAGGACACTGGCTCTCTGTAGAGGGGAAACAGCAGCCATTTGGTTGGTCAGTTTTCATGGTCTCTGTTCTGCAGCAGAATCCCTCTAGGAAGTGAAGTGTGTCAGGGTCGACATATGTTCAAGCTGACCCGTCACTCGCAATTAATGCAAGCCCATATGGAGCTAGAGGAGAATGGAGGACTGCAGGAGTGTGTGTGTGAAGGCGGATGCAGCACACATCTGTGGTTTTACAGGGTAGAGGAACGCCACAGAATCTGGCTGGCTCACTGAGCCTGCCGGAGGAGAGGAAGCCGAGCGAGTCAGTGAGTCGGAGGCAGGAGCGGGTGAGAATTACATTACATCACTGAAATGAGTGTGTTGAATTTAACATCGCTGAGACAGGTTAAGCAAAGAGAAATGGGTGACTCAGTCTACCAGGACCCCTACCGTCTACCCCCCACCCCGCTTCACCCTGCATCACACACTGACTGGGAGTAATAAAATAATAACAGCCTCTTAACTATCTACTCACTGCAAAGGTTTATCAAAGACACCAGGCCCCTGTGCTGTGAACCACTGGATGGCTGAATGTTTTGCCTGAATGTGTTGCTCTGATGGATATTATGGAGCTGAGCGGTGCTTGTTGGTTTGGCTAGAGGGAGACCGGCTTGACCTCGCGCACACATTACAACTAGCTCTGCTCTTGTTACGATAGGTCAGTGTTTTTATCCAATTACAAATTCACTCTAATTTGATTTCCTGATGTCTGACTCGACCTGATTCTCACCACTTTGCCTCTGCTCCGTCTATTAAAACTGTGATGTCATCTGAAAACAGCTGTTCATCCTGTTTTCAGTGTGCATACACACGCACACACACGCACGCTCGATCAGAGCCAAGAGCTCAGGCCCAGTAGCGTGCCACAGGGCCAGTGAGTGCCAGGGTTGAGGCCATCCCAGAACACTGTGCATTGTTTACCCCGGCGCTGCTCTGTGCCATCCTGCCCTGTGTCCTGGCACCCTCAGTACTCTCTGCTCTGTGCCACTCGCTGCAAGACATCCAGGCTCCAGCACTATCGCTGCCGCCAACAGTTTGGAAAGTATTTCCACCAGCTGTGAGAAGAGGCGCTAAAGCTCCCAGGGCTGACACACAGGAGCTGCCTTGCTCTTCTCCCCTACTGCTATTCTTCTCTCGCTCGGCTCTCTCTCCTCTTCTCTTCTGTCCTTACCACCTCAGTATTCCTACACTACCACGGAACTACATCTACTCAACATCATGCGGTGCAGTTAGGGGGTCACATGATGTAAACAAGGTGGGACAGTGTAGTGCTAGGATCTGTGTCCCAAGGGACAGGGCTGAATAATAATACCAATACAGGCAGGGGGACATGGGAGCAGCCACAGTGTTCAGGGCGCATTTTATTTCTATAAATGAACAGGAAGATTGATTCATCCCAGGAGACAGAAAAAGATGGGGGGATTTAGAGGAATGGGGGCTAGGGAGTGGGTGGTGGAGTCACACGCTTCAGCATCATTGTCTTTCTCCCAGGTTGAGCCAGGCTGGCACTGTTAGAGTGGAGCAGTGACTGTTGTTCTTTCTCGGTCATTCCATTCCCCTGTGTGAACCCACAGCTGTCTGCTTTTGTTTGGTAATAAAATAATCTCCCAAGTTGGAGGGTGTGAGGAATCACATGCTGTGGTGGTCTGAACCCCCCTGATCGTGTGTGTGGGGGGAGGGGGGTTCAGGGACAGTAAAATACATGTGTAACAGACAAGTCAGGTTTGACTGGGTGGATAAAAGTAGTGACGTTGCTGAATTGACATGTTAACCTGAAACGATGTTGCCTGCTTCGCAAAAACATGCAGGTGTGGGGGCTGGCTGGCTTTCACTGTGCACGGCTGGATTCCATCTCCAGCACAGTACTGATATGTGTGTGTGGGTTTGTGTGGAAAAGAGCTCAGTGATGCTGATTCAGATGCCATTTCAAGCTCTGGCCCCATAAGACCTTATATGACTACCATACGAGCTGAGTGCAGGAGCACAAGTATTCTGTGTGTGTTTGAGTCGACTCTCCTACTCCAGCTTGTAAGGGTTGTGGTGAACTCCCTCGGTGACTCAGTGAGCTACCCAGTGACAATGGCCACGGAGAGAGACCCAGTGCTGACTTCAATTTGGTTCTGCATTAGCTACGCTGTAATGAACATCCTATTGATTTAGTGATCAAGGATTGATTCAGAACTGTGCGGTATAATGATGCTTTCTCTTACCCACAGTACGTCCTCTTTCTAAATACAGAAACAGATTATTTTAATCCTCCAAGATTATTTAAAATATGGGGCAGAGAGGGGTGTGTGTGGAAAGCAATGCATGTTCTTTACTATTTGTGGTTGCTAGACTAATGTCCGTAGTATTCAGATAGCCAGCGCTTGAATACAGCCTTTGGCTTTCTGTGTGGAAGTTTGTGTGTTCTGTAAGCACTGCAGTGACCTCCAACCCTCGCAGCCAGATGAGAAAATCCCTGTTCAACACATCCAATGAGCTCTCAAATGGGGGGAAACCCAGGATGCAGTGTGCTAGTCCTATGACTAATCAAATACAACAGTGAAATGCTTACTTAAGGGTTCTTCCCAACAATGCAGAGAGAAAAAAAGATCACGAGGAACAAATATACACAATGAGTATAACTTGGCTATATACATGGGGTAGGAGAATTTAGGTAGGTATGTATACGGTGCATTCGGAAAGTATTCAGACCCCTTGACTTTTTACACATTTTGTTATGTTACAGCCTTATTCAAGAATGTATTAAATTGTAAAGACGGATTTTTTGAAATTTTTGCAAATGTATTCAAAATAAAACACTGAAATATCGCATTTTCATAAGGATTCAGACCCTTTACTCAGTACTTTGCTGAAGCGTCTTGGGTGTGACGCTACAAGCTTGGCACACCTGTATTTGGGGAGTTTCTCCCATTTTTCTCTGCAGATCCTTTCAAGCTCTGTCAGGTTAGATAGGGAGCGTCGCTGCACAGCTACTTTCAGGTCTTTCCAGAGATGTTCGATCGGACTCTGGCTGGGCCAGAGGACATTCAGAGACTTGTCCCGAAGTCACTCCTGCGTTGTCTTGGCTGTATGCTTAGGGGCGTTGTCCTGTTGGAAGGTTAACTTTCTGATGTCCTGAGCGCTCTGGAACAGGTTTTCATCAAGGATCTCTCTCGCTCTCTCTGTCTACTTTGCTCTGTTCTGTTCACCTTTCCCTCAATCCTGACTAGTCTCTCAGTCCCTGCCACTGAAAACATCCCCACAGCATGATGCTTCCATCACCATGCTTCACCGTAGGGATGATGCCGGGTTTCCTCCAGACGTGACGTTTGGCATTCAGGCCAAAGAGTTCAATCTTGGTTTTCTCAGACCAGATAATCTTGTTTCTCATTGTCTGAGAGTCTTTAGGTGCCTTTTGGCCAACTCCAAGTGTGCTGTCATGTGCCTTTTTACAGAGGAGCGTGTTCCATCTGGCGCTGCAGAAACAGTTGTCCTTCTGGAAGGTTCTCCTATTTCCACAGAGGAACTCTAGACCTCTGTCAGAGTGACCATCAGGTTCTTGGTCACCTCCTTGACCAAGGCCCTTCTCCCCCGATTGCTCAGTTTGGCCAGGCGGCCAGCTCTAGGAAGAGTCTTGGTGGTTCTGAACTTCTTCCATTTAAGAATGATGGGAGCCCCTGTTCTTGGGGACCTTAAATGCTGCAGACATTTTTTGATACCCTTCCCCAGATCTGTGCCTCGACACAATCCTGTCTCGGAGCTCTACGGACAATTCCTTTGACCTCGTGGCTTGGTTTTTGTTCTGACATGCAGCTGTGTAGGCTTACAGTACACGTCAAAAGTTTGGACACCTGCTCAAGCCAGGTTTTCTTGTTTTTACTATTTTCTACATTGTAGAATAATAGTGAAGACATCAAAACTATAAAATAACACATGGAATCATGTAGTAACCAAAAAAGTATTAAACAAATCAGAATGTATATTTGAGATACTTCAAAGTAGCCACCCTTCACCTTGACAGCTTTACACACCCTTGAATGAGTACGTGCTTCCAAACTTTTTACTGTGTGTGTGCCTTTACAAATCAATAGAATTTACCACAGGTGGACTCCAAGTTAAAACGTTTCAAGGATGATCAATGGAAACAGGATGCACCTGAGCTCAATTTCTAGTCTCATAGCAAAGAGACTAGTCTGAATACTTGGTGTAAATAAGGTTATTTTTATTTTTAAGACCTTAGCAAAAATGTCTACCTGCTTTGTCATTATGGGGTATTGTGTGTAGATTGAGGATTTTTATTTATTCCATTTTAGATTAAAAGGCTGTAACAAAATGTGGGAAAGGTAAAGGGGTCTGAATACTTTCAGAATGAACTGTAGGTAGTGATAAAGTGACTCGTCAACAGGATAGATAATAAACAGTATCAGCAGCCTTTGTGATGAGTCAATAGAGTTGGTGCAAAAAGGGTCAATGCAGATAGTTAACCAATAGTTACCCGGACTATTTAACTATTTAGCTGTCCGATGGCTTGGGGGTAGAAGCTCTTCAGGTTCCTGATTGGACGTTTTGATTGACTATGTTCTCCACTGAGAGGTATGGCGGGAGGGGGGCATCCTGTGGAAAAAGTAATGGGAAGAGAAAGATCTTGAGTAGTATTGACACATTGCGGGATGAGAGCAGAGGGATGACTGTACCATCTGTTCCTCTTTATCTGGTCGATTTCTGCCTGTGTAAACAGAGCTGCATGGTGGGCTCTGGGCTGGATCTCACTGAGACTGCTGATCCACTTTCAAGGCTGAATAAGTGGACACTGACACACTAAACCCTGCCCGACCTCCCTCTCCCTGTCCACACTAAACCCTGAAAGTTGAAGTGGGCCCAGGTCCATCTGTCTTTGACGAGCTGTGCTGTATTAACCTGTGTCTGGGCTGTATTAGTGTGTTAGCCTGCCTGGGCTGTATGAGTGTGTTCATGCCATCTCTGCCTGTGGGATCTAGACCATTTCACCTCAATCAGAACCAGAGCCCAGTGGAGTAATGAGACTTTGGACTTCCTGTCGTTGGATTTTTTTCTTCAGTCGTGTGACTGGTCAGTGGCAGTCAGCCTAGTTGATAAAGCCTCTTTATTGGTCCAACTTGTGCCCTGGGACCTCTCTCTAGCGCCTATATTATAATAATATAAAACATGACATTTATCCTGCTCCTTTAAATCGTTATGGTATCCTAGGGCTGGGCCATATGGTCTAAAACTCATATCTACATTTTTCTCAAACTTTTATAGGTGATTCACATATTTTTACTTGTTAAAACATTTTTCTTGAAATAAGCACTGTTGCACAATTAAAGGCCACTGCATTTCAAACCGTCAGGAATAATCCAATGAATTCAGGGCCTGTAAAATTATACCAAGGCTAAATATAAGACCCACTAATAATTAAATGATTTGATCAAAATAGTTTACCTGGCTTTTTTTTGCAATAATCACTGACCTGGCTTTCCAGTCTATGAAAATGCCCTTTTTGTTACAATGTAACCAGAACCATGCACATCCACTAATAATGACACACTTCTGGTAGCAGGAATTATAGAAAATGAACACAGGTTTCATAATAAATTGCCCACTGCTAGTGAGTAGCCAGCAAATAATAGGTTTAAAGTCTAACCGACTTGGATCTATTGGCTGTTATGAATACACCTTCCTGTCCATCTCCCAACAGTTTGAACAACGGTCTCTTCTCTTTGTTTATATGTTGAAATGGTAAGATTCTTATTTCTCAGACTGAAAGAGTTGCCAATTCCTTATACAAATGCATATTTTTATGCTCATTGCACATTTATGAAAGACTAGACAGCTAGCACATAAGTCTGTGGCTACAATGTTGCTAGCGGTACGTGGAACCACAATGCCACGTACCGTGGCAAATCAACTTGATTCTTGTGATGCAGGCATTTGGAACATTGTGCTAAAACATGCAATCAAATGAATATGATATATCGTCCAGCCCTACATTATTCTACTCCAGTTTAATGAGTCTGATGACAATGTGCTTCACAGGGCTGAATGACAGTGGCAGCCTGTCACTTAGACGTGTGTGTGTGTGTCCAAGGGAAAGGGAGGAAGAGAAGTGGGCAGGACACACAGTGATGAAGCGAGGCAACTCTTTCCCCCTCCGGGTCGACAGACCCTAACATTTCCAAAGTTCCCAAAACGGGATAATGTTTAGCAATGGTGCAGATGGAAGTGCTCTGGGTCTGAGACGGAGAACAGGAGTGTGGTCGATCCCAGCATGAGGGTGTTTAATGGTGGATACGGCCCGGGCATTCCGATGCGCTGAGGTAGAGGTGTAATGAGGTGATGACATTAAGTTCCTCACAGACCCGTTAACTCCCAGTGAGCTAGGCACTCTTACTAGGAGCAGACTGAGTGACTGACTCAGCCCTGCACTCTGGAATGGACTTCTGCTTGTGACTTGGTGAAATCCTGTCGGCTTTGCAACCCCGCCAATTAATTTGCAGCTTGTCACTTGTATTTGCAAGCTAAGTAATGGTTTGGGAGAAAAGCTGTGAAAAAGTGTTATTGATCTGGGTAAATCTTGTGTGAAAACCTCTCCTGTTAGCGCTGGGAGACGTGGAGCCTAGAGAGGGGCGGAGACCCTGAGGAGAGGGGAAGCACGAGGGAGACCATTCCTAGCTACACAAACACTAAGCCCTCTTCACCCCTCCCTAGGAGAATGTGTGTTATACAGTACTAAAACACATTTCAGCCTGATCTCAGTTGTCTCCTGGCCCACATTCTCCAGTTGATGAGATCCAGACCATCAGCACTGTTATTATTAGTCTGCCATGTGAACCAAAGCACGCGTGTTCCTTTTTTGTTTTGAAATTGGGACAACCCCTCTCCTGTGTGTGTGTGTGGGGGGGGTTATGACAATCTGCAGACGGGGGGGTCTGCTTGGTTAGATGGACTTCCTCTCGGCATCAAATCTTTCAGCCAGTCCTTGGTTTTTTAATTTTTAATTTAACCTTTTATTTAACTAGGCAAGTCAGTTAAGAACAAATTCTTATTTACAATGACGGCCTACCAGGAAACAGTGGGTTAATTGCCTTGTTCAGGGGCAGAACAACAGATTTTTATTTTTACCTTGTCAGCTCGGGGATTCGATCCAGCAACATTTCGGTTACTGGCCCAACGCTCTAACAACTAGGCTACTTGCCGCCCCAAGTACACAGTAGGTTCATCCAATCCCCGTACAGTACACAGTAGGTTCATCCAATCCCCGTACAGTACACAGTAGGTTCATCCAATCCCCGTACAGTACACAGTAGGTTCATCCAATCCCCGTACAGTACACAGTAGGTTCATCCAATCCCCGTACAGTACACAGTAGGTTCATCCAATCCCCGTACAGTACACAGTAGGTTCATCCAATCCCCGTACAGTACACAGTAGGTTCATCCAATCCCCGTACAGTACACAGTAGGTTTGAAGAACCAGTGTTCTTTTATTCCTCATTGCAGTGACCTTGTTTCCATTATTGTTCACCTCGCAAGACAATTTGTATTTAGTCATGCATCAGTGCTACAGACATCTCAAGAGCTTGGGAATTAATGGATGAATTACATTTATGTTCGTGTCAAATCGCCAGTTGGCAACCCATAGCTTATGAGATTAATTAACACAAACAAACATTACAATAATTCAGTGATAATTATTCCGTTGATCTGTGCGTTATGCACTGCATAAAGGAGGAAAAATAAATTAATAATAACCTTTATTATTATCAAGTTATATCCTTAGAGCAGTAAAAAAAATATATATATATATATATATATATATATATATAAAATACACACACAGATATAAACTTAGTATTTATCAGCATCTTTGTCAATTTCAGTTGACAGTTCTGTTCAATGTTCTCTACCTAATAGAGTACCCTAATACCACCATTCATGTCAAGTTCAAAAGAATACATTGCTGACAGAATTCAAAACCTTAAAGCCAATGATCACAATCATTTTTGCAGATAGAACCTTACAGTCCCAAGCTCTCTCTTTCTACAACTACATTCAAGCTGTATTCCATCCATCATGCAATGTTTGAGTTGACAGATGAAACTGAGTTGTCTCTGTCCTGGTTATTCTTAATGGATCAGGTGGCTTTGGACAGGAATGGTTAGAGGTTTACAACCCAGTGATGTGTTAACATGGGACATCTCACTACATCACTGCTCAATAAGATGCACAGGGACCGCAACCGTCTCCCACTACTACTAATGTTGCTGTTAAAAGGACATTTCCAAAAAATTATACAAATCTACAGCGCCGCCCCAACATTAACACATGTGAAAATGGCAGGTTTCTATGTTTTGTAGTACAAAAAAAAGGGCAAGATCAGCGTTTCCAACCCCGACTCCCAATTGGTCAAAATCACACGATGCACACCGATGTTATTGGAAACGCTTATCTTCCTCTCTTTTTTACCACAAAACATAAACGCTCCATTTTCACATATGTTGGGGTGGTGCTGGAGATGATGAATATGAAGTTGAAACATTTTTGAAGTTTCCCTTTAAGACTAGCTCCTGCTTTCGACTCGGGTACCAACGCTATAAATAACCAATCCACTGGGCTTCTAGTGTAAACAGCAGCCTCAGAACAATCAGGTGTCGACTACTTATCTTCCTGAAGCCTATTGGGGAGGTTCCAGACCGTAAAGCGTTTACAAGTTGACATGGTTTCTTTCTGGCGTCTAAGTCTCTACTGGCGCGTGTTTACAGTGTGAGGGAGCCAGCGTGTCGTCTGATGTAGAGTCTCCTCCGTCTGCTGTGACAGACGTCTGTCTGGGACTACCCACCTTTAGTCTCGGTCTGCGGATATCCACCTTCCCCATCCTGGCTCGTCTCAGTGGGAATGTTAAAGGAGTAGAGGCTCTTGATGTCATTTAGAAGAGCCTCCGTGTGTCTTTCTGTTCGCTGTGTTTGCCAAGGTGGTGCGCTGTGGTATGAAAGGCAGCGGGTTCTGAGTCCCTTTGGGGCCCCTAAAACGTGTGCGTGCTGTGTGCCAGTCGTCCCGCAACAGACACACAAAGGCCTCAGCGTTCATTAGCAGGCTGTGGGTTCCCAGTGGGAGCGGAGGGGGGGGCGGGTGTAAGCGGGCGGGGGTTGTCAGCTCAGTGCTGCGTGTTGTCTCTATGGTGGTGCCAGCTCCTCAGCTCTCATCTGAGCCCAGGCCCTACTCTGCTCTGCCAGCAGCCCGACTCTCCCTCTGAAGAGGCCTGGCAACCCTCCTTCAGTCAGCCCTCTCCACGGCCTGTCTAACTGCCCACTCCTGCCTCTGCTAGTCTCTCTGCCTACCTACGTCTGTCTGTCGGTCGTGCCAGGAAAAACGCATTTACTTACAGCAAAGGCACGATAGCAATGTTGGATTTTTATACCATTTTTGGTCTTTTCTGAAAGCATTGAGATGAACATGTTGTGATGTATGACACATAAGGTTTGAGTGTTGAGAAGGTTTAGCCCTTACTAAGCAGACGGGCAGGGCTGCTTTCTGTTAAGACAAGCCATCTGCAGAATAAAGTCCTATTTTAAAAGATTTAAGTGTTGAGTTGTTTCGGTAGAATGTTGGAAACCTTTTTGACTCCTTTCAGTTCCTTTTTTCCCCCCTTTTTCTGTTGATGTTTTACCTTGTGTTGTAAAAAAAACATTTGCTACATTTTGTTGCATCTCTTTGCGGGGCTCGTCTGACGATGCCTCTCGGCTGACGAGCCCAGCACTTCGCAGTTTCCAACTCGGCGTCACTAAGTGTAGGGAGATGAGGAAATCACTCTGGCAGCCTGCCAGCCTCCAAGAGGAAGAGAAGGAAAAACACACACTTGCAAGCACATTTTTGGTCTGCTCCCAGAGTTCAAAGCCAGAGGTGTCAGCTGTGTGCTAGCTTGCATGTGTTTGTGTCAGTCAAAGCTAAGTGTAACGAGGAGCGTTGGTGCACAGCATTGGCAACACAGTTGAGTGTGTCTGCAGGGAAACATGGCTGTCACCCCCTCCGCTTCATCACAAGGAGACAGTCGATTGTCTCTAACTTCATCACACTGATTCTCATGGAATATCTCAGTGATGTCCACTACTGATGATCACTACAGGGAAATTCCAAGTTAATGGTATTACGCTCAGTGTCCGATTTAAGAAAAAAAAAAAAAGAAAAGAAAAAGACAAAAGAAACAAAAAAAAATATATATATATATATATATATATATATATAAAAAAAAAATAAATATATAAATAGAAAGATGGTAAAAAAAATATAAAAATGTACTTTAACCACAAACTCTATGCTCAATGACTACTTCGAACAATTTACACAGTAAAAAATATATTATTTTGCTGGAAAAACGTATCAAACTTTGCATGTGCAGTTTTTCCTGTAAAATGTGTTTTTATAAAATGTTCAGTGGAATTGTTGAAAGTAGTCCTTGTTCATACAGTTTTGTGGTTTGTTAAACTTTGATGAAATCAAGGTTTTTGTTTGCTATCGATTTAAAACTGAAATCTGAGTAATTTCGATGGAATTACCCTACAGCTACACCATATATACAGAAGTATGTGGACAATCCTTTAAAATTAGTTGATTTGGCTATTTCAGCCACACCCGTTGCTGACGGGTGTATACAATTTAGCACACAGCCATGGAATCTCCATAGGTACATTTTGGCAGTAGAATGGCCCGTACTGAAGAGCTCAGTAACTTTCAACGTGGCACTGTCATAGGATGCGATCTTTCCAACAAGTCAGTTCATCAAATTTCTACCCTGCTAGGGCTGCCTTGGTCAACTGTAAGTGCTGTTATTGTGAAGTGGAAACATCTAGGAGCAACAACGGCTCAGCTGCGAAATGGTAGGCCACTCAAACCCACAGGACGGGGCCAGCGAGTGCTGAAAATTGTCTGTCCTCATTTGCAACCCACTAGTTCCAAACTGCCTCTGGAAGCAACGTCAGCACAAGATCTCCAGCTTCATGAACTGGGTTTCTGTGTCCGCGCAGCCGCACACAAACCTAAGATCACCATGCGCAATGCCAGGCGTCGGCTTGAGCAGTGTAAAGCTCGCCACTATTTAACTCTGGAGCAGTGGAAACGCCTTCGCCAAAGCGTGATTCATCACTCCAGAGGATGGCAGGAGAACGCTACCTGCCCCAATGCATAGTGCATTGTAAAGTTTGGTGCAGAAGGAATAATGGTCTGGGGTTGTTTTTGCATGGTCAGGCTCCTTAGTTCCAGTGAAGGGAAATCTTAATGCTACAGCATACCATGACATTCTAGACGGTTCAGTGCTTCCAACTTTGTGGCACCAGTTTGGGGAAGGCCCTTTTCCTGTTTCAGCATGACAAAGCCTCTGTGCACAAAGCGAGGTCCATACAGAAATGGTTTGTCAAGATTGGTGTGGAAGAACTTGACTGGCCTGCACAGAGCCCTGACCTCAAACCCATCGAGTACCTTTGGGATGAATTGGAACGCCGACTGCGAGCCAGGCCTAATTGCCCAACCTTACTAATCCTCGTGGCTAAATGGAAGCAAGTCCCCGCAGCAATGTTCCAATATCTAGTGGAAAGCCTTCCCAGAAGAATGAGGCTGTTATAGCAGCAAAGAGGGGACCAACTCCATATGAATGCCCTTCATTTTGGAATGAGAATGTTTAACAAGCAGGTTTCCACATACTTTAGGTTTCAGTAGAGATCCAGCTTGTTTGGTCATCTCGTTCTAATCTAATTTCCGAAGATGATTTAGTGTTACACATCAAACAGTAGCCTAATACAGCTGCACTGTGTGTAGGAAGCAGTGCTGTACTGTGAGGGGAAGTAGTGTTATACATTAAATCTGCTCTGTGTAGGAAGCGTGTTATTTCTGTATTCAGACACTGGAGACCTTAGTAATGAAGCATGTTGGAAAGTTAGTGTAATGTAACGGAAGTCTGACACGATCCTATTCTTCTGTCTTTCCTGGTGGTGTACTGCTGTGAGTATCTGTGCCACATTGACCTCATGGACTGTCCCTCCATTGTTTAAAATTCGCAATAGTACTGAGATGGAAAGAGGGTTATTGTCAAAGATGAAAAGTGATGAAGGAAAAGGAAGCAGTGTGATTAAGACGTCTGTCACCCTTGTTACAATAACATCCTGTGTCTGTCTTTGTCAGCCAAGGGAATCGACTAGAATCTGTCATACTAGGCAGCCGTAGTCTCCCAATTTAATTCATTATTAGGCTTTATTGGTTCTGGGTGATGGCTCACAAATATAAATATTAAATATATGTAAAATGCGAACTCCAAAGGACCCTTCTATGGATTACATTTTGTTTAAATCCCCCAAACCATGGTTTTGTGAACCATCACCCTTCTGTCTTTTGTGGGTCATGGTTATGTTGTGAGAAACGTGATGCTGCTTGTAATGATTTGCTATGTTATGCTAATGTGCCATGTTATTCTTATACTAACGTCTATCTACTATGCTGTGTCATGTTAAGATGCTGTGTTATGATAATCAGTAGTCCTCTGTCCTGTGTTTTTAGGATGACATAGATGGGATCCCCTGGTCAGAGGAGAGGGACGTGAGGAAGGTGCTCTATCTCTCCCTGAAGGAGTTCAAGACTGCTCAGAAAAGGCAGCTCGGAGACGGCATCGGAGATGGAACCAAATACACTAATGGTGAGTTTCCCCTGGGACCCTTTTCTCTGCAGCACTGACCCAGTCAGGCTTTTGTCTGGATGCTCACAGACCTGCGATAGGCTGCTCTGTCTTTAGTTTTTTACAGTGGACCAGTTAATAATGATAGGAGTGATAGAATAGTAACACATTAATATGCCGTTATTTCAGAGTGAAGGTGCTTTGGTATGCACAATGAAACAGAGGGTGTTGCAGGGTTTTTTTCTAAGCAGGTGCAATAACATCCAGGGAGCTCAGGCTGCCTGTTTGTGTCCGTCTGTGGTATAAAGGCTGGTCTGAATTATCTGCTGCTGCTTTGTTTGACACCTTCGCTGTGCTTCAATCCACTCTGCTCTGTCTCTTCTCTGCTTCAAACGCCAGCCAACTAGGAGATTTGAACTTCACACGGGCCTCTGAACCTATTCTCAGCTGTCACCGACACAACCCAGAGACCGAGAGAGATAAAGGCCTCTGGAAGTTTACACCGTGCCAAGCAGGCAGGGAGAAGCCTCAGTTCAGATCTAGGTCACAGGCTCAGTCGCACACAGACTGCCCTGTACCGGCTGAAACTGTCATCCATTTTGGAGAATCAGTCAAACAGCAACTTTTGTGATGGTCGTGTTCTCATCCCTCTTCACCCCCCTCCCCCCCCCCTCCCCCCGCAGTGTTGTCAGTCTCTTAGAGGAGTGTGTCTGGCTGGCTGTCTGGAGCCAGCTGTCTGCAGAGGGATGTGAGGAAGGTGCAAATTAGATTACAACAAGATGACCAAACAACAAGCTGTATCTCTACTGAAATACACTACATGACCAAAAGCATGGATCCTACAGCAGAGTGAAGGGACCGACCCTGCAAGGCCCTAAGCGTGTGTCCCCCCCCCCCCCCCCGTCTATATCCCATAACCGACAATCATGCCATCTCCCTGTCCACTTTACGTCTCACTGTTGGCAGGCATCCATCTCTCCATCTCTCTTTCCCTCGCTCTCCCTCTGCATTATTCAACTAATTATATGATGCCCTTCTGCATCCTCTCCCTATCCTCTCCCCTCCCTGTCTCTCCCCTCCCTGTTATCCATCCTTAGATGGAAGGCATCATTTCATCAATAGGCGTCTGGTTACTGTTGCTCAGGAAGCTTTCTTCCCGCTCCCCTGCCCTCCTCTCCATACCCCCCCATTGATGAAACTACTGGCTGTGTTCCAAACCATTGGATATGGTGGATGGTAGTGAGTGTCTGCCCAATAGTACCACCGGCGTTGTTCTGTCTGTCCCTTAGAACTGACCCTGTCCTGTCTCATGGGGACCTTAGGGAATGACACTGAAAGTTTGGACCAGAACAGAGTGGAAGAGGGCACAGATCCTTGGTGGTGGAGCTGGCTTCCTCTCGGATAGGGAGAGTGAAACAGACTGACAATCTGCAGCATGTCATTCTCACGTAACACATCTACTCAAATCATTTTTATTTTAAAGTATATTTAAGGTATTTTATGAAGATGACAGTGAGGAAATATAGAGTTGGTGTCAAAAGGCAGTAGGCCAGAGTCCAACCTTTGCCAACACTGTAGACATACAGTATGTGCCAGAGGAGGCTGCGGTTTAGAATGCCAGACCACCCTAGGCCACACAGACAATAGTTACTAAATAGGATCTGTCTATTTCGGTCTGGGGTTGATTTGTGGTCAGAACTGTGTGGTTGAGACAGCCATTTTAAAAACACTACTTTTGTTGTCCTCTTGTAGGGTTGTCTCCTAGAGTTCCCTTTTTAGTATCCTGTTCTATTGTCAGAAGTGGTTGAAAATGCATTCAAATGGGTTAAAATCCCACACGTCAAACGCATTGTTTATTTTTATACACACTACAGTCCCAATCATACTGTGTCATTAAAAGCTTTGAGAGAAATAAGTATTGTGTTACTAGCCACAGTACAGAGGGTTACTGCTACAAGCTGCTGCTGGACCCTGAGCTTGCGCCATTAGAAACATTATTATTCAGTCGTAATCACTTTGTGTTTGTAAAGGTGATTTAAGCTGAAGTAATGCCACTCTCCTGGCTGTTAATATTTTCTGTCTGCATCTGGGCTTCCTGTCTGCATTACTCCACCTCCCACTAATGGGCTACACTCTGGCTTGCTATGGTACGCACCCCCAACCTCGTTTCTCTCCCCATCTCCTTCATTGTCTCTCTCTTTCTCTTTCTCTCTCGCTTTCTCGCTTTCTCGCTTTTCTCTCTGGAGAGCAGGAGGAACATAGCAAGGTGATGGGCTTATTGAAACATGCATAAATCTGATTAGAGTCCCTTACGGATCAGCCGTCATCCTCCTTCCCAGCTAGGCCTCACTGGGACCAGGGGAAAGAATTTAGGCCCCAGCCCAGTCTGGCTCCCTTTCGTGGTTGCCAGTTGCATCCCTGTCTCCCCCTCCTTGCCCGGCCCCTCACAAAGGCACTGATGTGAAACCAACATATGTAAAACATCTCGGAAGGGCGGAGAGGGGAGGGAGTAGAGAGGAGACAAGATGGCCCCTCACCAGGCTGTTTATGTTCAGTATGAATATTATTACAGTCACCTACTACTACAGATTAGACAAATATTATTATAGCTGAATCAGAAGAATGGTTTCTTTGAGTTCTTGGTGCTATAAGCTTCACCCTGAGCACAGAACACACACAAACCAAACGTATAGAGTCAGTTCCCTGAGCATCACTATGGTGTGACTCATACTGCCAGAGCATGTTAAGAGGTCCACAGACATGTTAAGTCTATGGCTGGTCTCCTGCTATCAGGTAGTGACCTGCACTCGGTACACAGGCTTCAGCTGCCTGGGTTTGTTCTGGGTACTTAAAACAAGTTTTCAGAGGAAGCCGCCACTCAACTCAACCATTTGCCACTATGTCATTATTACCATTCTAATTTATGTTCCTTTGACACCTGCAGTGAAGGGTTGTGGTTTTGGGTTGGCATGTGATTTAAGGCCTCAGTCCTAAGGAATGGGATGGGAGGGTCATGCGTCAACTAGAAATGCCAGTACCAGGTAGAATTTTACTACCTACAAAGATTTAGTGGATCATAATTGATCTGTTTTTCTTAACCATCATTAATACTTCTTACGTTGTTTGTGTAATTGCAGTGAATGTGGTTTCGTTTGATCAAGAGGGTTTCACTTTATTTTCATGTCTTGGTTACTCATCAGTGCTGTCTTCATTTGACTGGAATGTCTTTTTGAGATCTGCTCAAGTCCTGACTTGTTCACTTTGTTCAGCTAATGGGCTCCAAACACAAATCAGCCCTCTTACTTTGGTCACTGTGTTTCTCTCCAGTCAACATGTCCTAGCAGTACACTGCATGGTCTCTAACCCATGTCTTCTTGTCTCTGTAGGTTCCCATGCCCGCGGGCAGCTCAATGGCTCAGGGCAGAAGGGCCACAATGCTGACGGGTCACGGTTCCAGACCACCGACGGCAGCAGCGAGTACTCTGAGGATGGCCCTGCCAAGAAGAGGTGAGTGTGTTAACCTGTACTCTGGAGCGATGGCTCTCTCGCTCTGCTCTCTCTGATCGGCAGCAGCTTTGAACCAGAGAGTGCTTGAATGAAGGTTGTGATAGTCAGGGGGAGCTCTACAGTACCTGGGCCCAGATTCACAAAACCTTAAGAAGAAATGTCTTAACTAGCATTTTTTCCTTAACCTCTTCGGACTGGGGGCACTATTTTCACATCTGGATGAAAGGCGTGCTCACAGTAAACTGCCTGTTACTCAGGCCCAGAAGCTAGGGTATGCATATAATTGGTATGGATAGAAAACACTCTAAAGCTTCTAAAACCATTACAATAATGTCTGTGAGTATAACAGAACTCATTTGGCAGGCGAAACCCTGAGGACAAACCATCCAGGGGAAAAAAAGAAATTGAGGTCACTGTTTTCAATTTGTTTTCTATGGGAAACTATATTTGGGGCACCTGGTTGCAGTTCCTATGGCTTCCACTAGATGTCAACAGTCTTTAGAAATTGGTTGATGTTTTTCTTTTGAGAAATTAAGAAGTACGGCTGTTCATTGTGAGTGTCAAGCCAAGTGGACTCTATTGTTTGTTGCGTGTGACCTGAAGCTCGCTCCACGTTGATTTTATCCGCTATATCCAGTCTTAAATCTTATCGATTATTTGTTTTAGGATACGTGAGGTTGGATTAGGAACGTTGTTTGAAATGTTTGGACCAAGTTTACAGGTAACTTATTGGATAATTTGTAGTCATGTTGGGCGAGTTGGAACCGGTGTATTTCTGAATCAAACACGCCAAATAAATTGACATTTTGGGGATATAAAGAAGGAATTTATCGAACAGAAGGACCATTTGTGATGTTTCTGGGACATTTTGGAGTGCCAACAGAAGATCTTCAAAGGTAAGCCATGAATTATATCGTTATTTCTGACTTTGATGTTGCACCTCCCTGGTTGAAATATGTTTGTCATGCGTTTGTATGATGGGCGCTGTCCTCAGATAATCGCATCGCATGGTTTGCTTTTGCAATAAAGCCTTTTTGAAATCTGACACGGCGGCTGGAATAACAATAAATGAAGCTTTATTTTGATGTATTGCACTTGTGATTTTATGAAAGTTAAATATCAAATAATTTCATTTGAATTTCGCGCTCTGCAATTTCACCGGATGTTGTCGATGTTCCGCTAGCGGAACGTCTAGCCGTAACAGGTTCTCCTTAAGCTAAAAGTTAAGAAATTAGATTATTGAAAATACAATAGATTAACCCTTGTCTTAAACTCAGGGCAATGAGAGAAAGTTCATGAAAGCAATTGAACATATTTAATTCACTCACAAACGTCTGATAGTTTCAGTTTTGATTATTTTAAACCCAAGAACATGTTTTAGAACAGTAATCTTAGTAAGAAATATGCTAACATGATTGCCATTGCTAGCTAGATAGCTAAAATGGTTGCCTAGCAACAAACATTTTAAGAAGATATTTGAGAAGTTCGTTGGAATGATTTTCTATCTTAAGATATTGTTGAGGATTTGCACTTACGAACTTTCTTATGAACTTTAAGAAGCTAATGTTTTTTTCGTAAGTAGTGTTTTCTGAATCTGGGCCCTGATTTAAAAAAAAAATAAATAATTATAATATATATTTTAATTTTTTTATGGCCTGCAGTACAGCCGAGGCACTCATAGAGGTGTTTTGATCCAGGTGATGTCAGCATTGGTTAATTCAGCGCTCTCAGATCCGTGTGTGTGTGAATTATCAAAGCCAAAATATACAATTGTGGTATTAAATGTATAAAAGCCTCTGCTGTCTTTTTATTAATTCCCTTCCTTCTTGCTGTATTCTCTTCTCCTGTTCTCCAGTAATGTGTTTGGTTAAGTAAGGGAATTACAGTAATGGGACATGACAGCATCAACAGTGAAGGGTAAAGAGGAGTTTGATTCAGAAGAATGGGAGCTCTTTAACCAGTGTTCATTCTTAAAAGGCGGAAAGTTGTTTTAATTTAACCTTTATTTAACTAGGCAAGTCAGTTGAGAACAAATCCTTACTTACAATGACGGTCTATCCTGGCCAAACCATAACCCGTACGACGCTAGGCCAATTGTGCACCACCCTATGGGACTCCCAATCACGGCTTGTTGTGATACAGCCTGGAATCGAACCAGGGTCTGTAGTGACGCCTCTAGCACTGAGATGCAGTGCCTTAGACCGCTGCGCCATTCAGGAGCCCTAAATTAGGGATTAAGAGATGTGTTGGCATTTTCAAATCATAATTTAGGACAAAGTTAATGCATTCAAATACAACAATTACCTTGTTTCCATGTCATTCCTAGTAGTGATTTGTAATCTATAAAGGCCTTGGGGGAAACTGCTTCACAAGAGCTTCTCTCACTCAGTTTCTCTCCTCGGGTTCATTCTCATGGAAAATGGAATGACTATTATTTGGATAGTATGCAGGGAAGTATTTTAATTTTGAAATTAGACATTGAAGATTGGTACTTGTGCTTCTTATAACATTATCCCTTTGAGGTTGAAGTGGTTGATCTCTAATGGGTTATTTTCTTCAGGTCTAGTATAACGAGAAAGATAGGTTGAAGACTCAAACTGTCTATAGTATGAGTGAAATATTGTGCCTAGGTTGAACATGGGGCAGTGTGTTGGCCTGGTTGTTCCCTGTAGGGTTCCACTCTGACATGGTGTTCTGTACCTCTTGGCTGACTGTCACCTGGGGAGCATTTGTTCAGTTAATAATCTCTCTGGGTCATGTGGGACGCTAACGTCTATCAACAGCCAGTGAAATAGCAGGGCGGCAAATTCAAAACAACAATCTCATAATTCAAATTTCTCAAACATACAAGTATTATACACCATTTTAAAGATAAGATGCTCCTTAATCCAACCACAGAGTCCGATTTCAAAGAGGCTTTATGGCGAAAGCATAACATTAGATTATGTTAGGACAGCGCCTAAACAAGAAAAACCACAGCCATTTTCCAAGCAAGGAGAGGTGTCACAAAAACCAGAAATACAGCTAAAATGAATCACTAACCTTTGATCTTCATCAGATGACACTCCCAGGACTCAATGTTACAAAATACATGTATGTTTTGTTCGATAAAGTATATATTTATATCCATAAACCCCATTTTACATTGGCGCGTGATGTTCAGAAAATGTATTCCCTCAAACCTCCAGTGAATGAGCACATCAATTTACAAAAATACTCATCATAAATGTTGATAAACTTTACAACAGTTATTGAAAGAATTATAGATACACTTCTCCTTAATGCAACCGCTGTGTCAGATTTTTAAAATAGCTTTACGGCGAAAGCACATTTTTCAATATTCTGAGTACAGAGCTCAGCCATCAAAGCAAGCTATACAGTTACGTGCCAAGTTCTGGAGTCAACTAAACTCAGAATTAGTGTTATAAATCTTCACTTACCTTTGCTGATCTTTGTCGGAATGCACTCCCAGGACTCCCACTTCAACAAGAAATTCGATAAACTCCATATTTATGTCCAAATACCTCCGTTTTGTTCGCGCGTTCAGATCACTAATCCAAAGGCATAACGCGCGTGCGCAAAACCAGAGACGAAAAGTCATAGTTCCATTACCGTTCATAGAAACATGTCAAACGATGTTTACAATCAATCCTTATGGTCTTTTTAACAAAAATCTTCTATAATATTCCCACCGGACAATAGCGTATTCATTACAGAGGAAAAAGAAGGAAGGGCGCGCCCGCGTGAGTGCGCAGTAAACAACTCGTTGGTCCCAGGCTTGAGTCAGCTCCTATTCTCTGCCCAGTAACAGTAGAAGCATGAAACAAGGTTCTAAAGACTGTTGACATGTAGTGGAAGCCTTAGGAAGTGCAAAATGACCCCACAGACACTAGTTTTAATAGGGATTAGATAGAAAAACTACAAGCCACTTCCTGGCTGGATTTTTTTTCTCAGGTTTTTGCCTGCCATATGAGTTCTGTTATACTCAGACATCATTCAAACAGTTTTAGAAACTTCAGAGTGTTTTCTATCCAAATCTATAATATGCATATCCTACCTTCTGGGCCCGAGTAGCAGGCAGTTTAATTTGGGCATGTTATTCATCTGAATTTCTGAATACTGCCCCCTGTCATCAAGAAGTTAATAAGATGGAGATACAGGAGCGTGGTCCTCAGGAAGAGCAGAAGGAGACTGGGCTGGGGGGGTATGAGGGACTGGAGGAGACTGGGCTGGGGGGTGTGAGGAGACTGGGAGATGCTCTGAATGAAAGCCAACTGACGTTTACTCCTGACCTGTTGCACCCTCGACAACCACTGTGATTATTATTATTTGACCCTGCTGGTCATCTATGAACATTTGAACATCTTGGCCATGTTTTGTTATAATCTCCACCCGGCACAGCCAGAAGAGGACTGGCCACCCCTCATAGCCTGGTTCCTCTCTAGGTTTCTTCTTAGGTTCTGGCCTTTCTAGGGAGTTTTTCCTAGCCACCGTACTTCTACACCTGCATTGCTTGCTGTTTGGGGTTTTAGGCTGGGTTTCTGTACAGCACTTTGAGATATCAGCTGATGTAAGAAGGGCTTTATAAATACATTTGACTGGGCTGGAGGGTGTGTGGGACTGGAGGAGACTGGGCTGGGGGGGGCGTGAGGGATTGGGCTGGGGGGGTGTGAGGACTGGGCTGGGGGGGGTATGAGGGACTGAAGGAGACTGGGGCGCAGGAGTGGTGTGAGCACACTGGTGGGTTCAGACTGGGAGGGATTCACTCTCAATTAGCAGGTCCTGGTTCTATAACAGACCAGCCACTGTGGATTAAATGCACTGCTTGGCACACACACACACTCACAGCTACATTAAATCATATATATTCATATGCACATGCTGTACTGCAGCAGCCATAGCTCAGAGATCTGCTCTTTAATCTCTCACCGTGAGACCCTCCTCTGTGTAGCCAGCCATCGCATGATTCCTCAGCTCCCCGTCTCCACCACCTCTTTTCACCCTTTGTGTGTGTGTGCAGTACCTGTTATTTAATAGTCCAGCAGAACTGGTCATTAAGAGGCCTGGCAAACCTGAAAAGGAGAACAAGATGGACAGGGAGAGAAGCAGAAAGACGTTGCGTCAACAACAGGCCTGTGTTCACTACAGTGGTTTGATGGCTTTCATTAGTTCTCATGCTGGAATAAAAGTACGCTCTCTCCCTCTCTTAATGAGCAGCCGGCTCAGAGTGCTTGGCAATAGCTCAGGCCTTTTGGTATGGGGAGTGTGTGTGGAGGATGACTTCTTGGCCCTGGCATCTGCAGCCCACGCCATACTATAACAGGGTGGCTGATTGAGGAGGTGCCAGGACCTTTCACACCTGGCAATGCAAGAACTAGCAGAGAGAGGAGGCGCAGGTGCGTGGTTTTGGCTGCTTCATCCTGGGGTGCAGGGGAGGGTACCAGTGTGTTTTGGGAGGGGATGGGCGGTCCCGGGGAGGCGTTTGGGGACCTTCAGTGTTCATCTTCCTAGGACACCGAGATTGGAGATCGGGCCCAAGCATCTTAGAACCCTGCCAAGTACTGGAGAGGTTCTTCCCTCCTCCTCCCCTTCCCAGCCACACCACAAGGCTGGAGTAGGAAACACACGGTTCAGCCATGGTGACCAATGTTTGATAGCTCCACTTCTTAGGGAGATTTTGAGGCCAATTCTCCTCAGTTGTAAGAGCCAAGTAAAGCTCATTGAGCTGCTTGTTGTGTTTGTTTTAATGAATGCCAAGTTAGTAAGCACTGCCTTTGTCTGCCGTTCTGTTGCGCCCCCCCCCCCCCCCAAGTTTTCTGAGCAAAAGTGGAGATCAAATACTTTTTTAATTGTGGGAATGTGTTCCAAGGTATTCCCACGTGTAATAGAGCGATGTGATTGTACACAAATGTAAGCAAGGTTTGAAATGTATTGTTTTTGGTCAAATGATTATATCTGCTTGGGTTTCTTGCGGTCAATTTGCAGTCTACAAATGATTTGTAAATATGTTCCGGCCTCCTGACCATACGCTCAAGAAAGAGTCGGTCCGCAGCTCAATCTAGTTGTTGATCCCTGCATTACATACTGTCACACATCATTCTGAATAAACTCTCACAATACTGTCTGCTGAGTGGAGGAGGGTGTATTATACATTGTGATATTGTATACCCTGTTACCAAGCAGTGAAGACAGTAGGTGAGATCAGAGAGGGAGCAAGGCATTGTCATAAACCGTGTTTGTTCCAGTTTCTCTATTCTCTGCAGGCTGTTTGTTTTCACTGAAGACAATAGGCCCCTCAAAGGAATAAAACGGCAACATCACAAACTATACAGCAGTTCTGAAGTAGTTTTGTTCTATCATAATCGGCTGTGGACTGGGTGGCATATCTCATGTTCCACTGCTGTGGCCAGAACTAATCAGAGCCTGTGATGTCATGGATAATGTCCTGATTTTAAAGTGATGTCAGCAATAACACAGCTTTTCTCTGAGCCTGCTCGTTATTGATCTGGCTTAGCATGATTTTTAAGATGGCCGCCAAGATCATGGATTAGAGGTCAGAGACCAGGGTCAGTCCAGTAAAGTGGTCGACCCACTGAGCTGAGGAGAAGGTGATGTTGTCCAGCGCCGACTTAATACACAGTTCATCAGCTCACTGCTCTAAGCATAGAGAATGTACTGGGACCAATGGTGGTAGTATACTGAAGAGCAATAGTGGACAATAACATTGTAGTATACAGTGGTGTAAAAATACTTTAAAGTTGTTTTTTGGAGTATTTGTACTTTACTTTGCTATTTTATGTTTTTGGCTACTTTTACTCCACTACATTCCTAAATAAAATATGTACTTTTTACTCTCATATGTTTTCCCTGACACCCAAAGGTACTCGTTACATTTCTCATGCAGGACAGCAGTATGGTTCAGTTCACACACCTATCAATATAATACATGGTCATCCCTACTGCCTCTGACCTGGCGAACTCACTAAACACAAATAGTAGGTTTGTAAACGATGTCTGATTGTTGGCGAGTGCCCCTGTCTGTCCGTAAAATAAAAACTAGAAAATATTGTTGACTGGTTTGCTTAATATAAGTAATTGGATGTATAGCATTTACTGTTAATTTCACTCAAGTATGTCAATTGTCTACTTTTTCCACCACTGTACATATGTACGTTTTGAAACCAGATACTTTTAGATATTCACTCAAGTAGTATTTTACTGGCTGACTTTCACTTGAGTTAAGAAACCTTAATAGAAAATGACTCGAGTGTAACATTTAAAGTACTTTTTCCACCACTGGTTCTATAATAATGAGAAATAGTGTACACAGTAACATGGTAGTACTATACTAAAGGGAGATAGTGGACACAGTAACATGGTAGTACTATACTAAAGGGAGATAGTGGACACAGTAACATGGTAGTACTATACTAAAGGGAGATGGTGGACACAGTAACATGGTAGTACTATACTAAAGGGAGATGGTGGACACAGTAACATGGTAGTACTATACTAAAGGGAGATAGTGGACACAGTAACATGGTAGTACTATACTAAAGGGAGATGGTGGACACAGTAACATGGTAGTACTATACTAAAGGGAGATAGTGGACACAGAACAGGTTTGAACCTCATCTTCCCACAGATAATGCATTATGCAACACCAAGGCGTAGGTTGCTTTAATTAAATTATGTCCAAACTGGATTGTGTGAAGGTCGTGTAGGACTCATAAGGCTTAGCCTTATGTACACATCACACACCAACACTGCGCCAATATATTTGTTAGTCTGTGGTAACTCGCATTGGAATGCTCGCCTGCACTCCCTGTTTCACATCATCTAAAAGAGAAATGTGTTCACTGGTGTGGAAAAATCATGACGTCAATGATCTTCAGGTTGGAAAGTTGGAGCTCTAGAAAGAGTGGCGAGTGGGATGACCGTTCAAAATGATTTATCCCAGTTGGAACACTTTTTCGTTTTTTTTTTTGTCCCCCCCCCCCCTCCAGAGTTCCCAGTTTTCTTGAATGCACTGAAGTTGGAAGTCTGAGATTTCAGAGTTCCCAGTTGTTTTGATCGCGGCAGAAGTCTTGGTTAAGTCTTGGTTTTGAATAGACTAGAAACCGCCAGCCAGCATAGTACTGCCTGATACAGATCCATCAGGGTTGTTCTGCATCAGCAGATTCCACACAATGGTATAGTTAGACTGTTTCACGGTGAAATAGTTGTAATGAACTCTTAGATGAAATTCAAGCGATCCAGACTTCAAGGGTCTTGTTTGTCTCTCACCCTCGTAGCCTTGTCTTTCTGCTTCTCTGACCGATGACCTATTATGGCATGGGGAGTGTTGAGCCCTGGGGGGGGGGTTACAGGGTCACCAGGTCACAGTCGGCTCAAGCAAGGCCATCTCTCCTCCAAGCGCTCAACACTCAGACAGAAAAGCAATAACACATTAGCAGGAGTGGCTCTCTCCGTGAGCGCTGTTTACACTAACCCTGACCCTAACCCCCTACTTTAGAATCCCAGTCATTTGATTCATCCAGTCTTAATGTTTGTATTGACAGCCGTGGTCATGGTGTTGATGTTCTAGGAGAATGGTGCTGCTGTGAGGAGAGACTTTGGACACAAAGCTTGTTGCTGTAGTTTCACCTGGATACTAAGCTCATGGGTTTAATCAATCAAATGTAATTTTAAAGCTCTTCCTACATCAGCTGATGTCACAAAGTGCTATACAGAAACCCAGCCTAAAACCCCAAGCAGCAAGCAATGCAGGTGTATCAGCTACATACTCCCCTTGTGGCTGTGTTAGTTTGATGTCAATCAATACTTTTAAACAAGGATGCAATAATCATTACTGCAGCTTAACTGAATATTACTAGTCTGGCTACCATGTCTTTACACTCTCGGTCGCTGTCTCGGTCTCTCTCCGTCTGTCTGTTTGTCTCTTCTCCTGCATCTGACGGTCTCCTGTCTCCTCTCCAGCTGCTGAGCACTGCAGTGTCTGCTGGTAGAGTTTATTAGGACCATGTGGACCATCTGGAGCGGTTTAGAACTTCATTCCTCCCTTCATTTAGCCGGGGGAATCCAGACATTGTTTCTGTTCCGGCGCTGGGTAACCCTCTGCCTGAGAGCTAATCAATGATACAGAGCGGAAGCACGTGTAACATCAGAGGAACGGCAGCTTTGAAGAGCGGGGGAGGGGAAGGAGGAAGATTAGTTTGGGATGAAGGGGACATCCTGCAGTAATCCCTCCTCCCCTGTACGCCTGTGCCTCTACTGCAGGTGCTCTGCTCTCCCTCCCTCTCTCTCGCTCCCAATCTCTCTATTAGGCGTGTGTAGAGCAGTGCCTAGGCAGCGAGTAGAAGTCTGGGTTAGGTGGTGGTAATAAACGGCAGACATAGCATGTCTTTAGACCCCTATAGAAGGATAGCACCTCATCAAGCGACTCCCGTTTTACCCCACTTCTGACATAGGACCAGTGTTAGAAAATATCCTTATCACATCTGCTCATATATATATATTTTTTAAGATCATGGACGTGACGGTGCTGAGAAGTTTGTGCGTCTACGAGAGCTTTCTAGAGGGAGGCTCTGCGTTCGAGAGGCTTGGTGTCTGCTATTTGTCTCTTTAAGTCCTGCTGGGCATTGTGGGTACATCATGGTGCCATGACACTTTGGGCATTGTGGGTACATTGTGGCGCCATGATATCCTGACTAGATGGTCTGTACTCCGTCCTCCTGGGGAAAGGGTCCAGATTTTAGTCTTGTGGTTCAGTTCACTGTTGAATGTCTTTAATACAGATAGGAAGAGCCCCTCCAATAAAAGCCACTATGCTCATTGGGCTCAGGTCTGTCTAGAGCCATGGCACTTCTAATAGAGCATTAAACTATCTTATGTCTCTAACTGATCCTACCTTTAACAACCACGTCCAGTTAAATGACTCCTATTTATCGCTGGCTCTATTCCCATGAGCAAGATCATATTTCTGAAGGGGTTTATTGAAAGCCATGTTTTTCTCCTGTTACTGTCTGGGAGGCAGTCATTAAATACCCTCGTCCACGTTCTAATGGTCCACTGCTGTCTGCAATGTTGGTTCTGCCTTCATGGAGCTGTAGTGTTGGTTCTTCCCCCAAGTAAGTTGTAGTGTCGGTTCTGCCCTCTGGGAGACGTGGTGTCAGGGAGCCACTGTAACTAATGCATTCTGCATCTCTAATCTGCACCAGTCTCCATGACTCACAATATCTCGCTCTCTCTCTCCATCCTGAGGCCCTGCCAGCTATAGGGCCATGAGTCAGGCTGTTTAAACAGCTCATGTTTTACCAGTCTGGCAGGGAAACTAATAGCTCCATTTACAACATAACGACGGGCTGGTGACACCTGTCATGTTCAGGTGTTTGAACCATGTGACCTGCAACAGCCATTGGTCTTTCCAGGGGGGGAACAGAACCCTTTTTGTTGTTCTCTTCACTGGCTGAACTAAAAGCATGAGAACAGATTGGTTATCATACTGATGCACCTGCTCATCTAATACAGAATCCTTCTTGAACAATGGCTTCTCTCAGGACCTAAACAGATTGTTCCGTCACTGAACCCAGTATATGTGTGTATCGACGCAATCTCTTCACGGCTTCTTGTTCAAGGTATTTAGTCAGGGTTGGTGTTATATAGGCTGTGCATTGCTTTGTGATTGAAGTGCAATTGGAGAGCTGTAGGTTCTGGGGGTTTGATGGAAACAAAATACATTGGGTTTTTTCAGGGCATAATTTGCCAAATGTCATGTGTTTTTTTTGGGGGGTGGGGGGCTCACTGTAGGATATCATGAAGCATTTCCCTCCCTACATGTAGCACAATGAGACAATCAGCCGAGTAGTCACAATCTGTCTGGAGCAAGTGGCTGTGGTCTCAATTGATTAGTGATGCTGTCTGTGTCTGTCAACCTGCCTGGAAGGCCTGAACATTCTCCTCTAAACAAGCATCAGATTGAATGGGAGATTGTTTCAAACAGGATGGTGGAATACAGGGAGGCAGTATGAGCGTGGCATTGTCTTTTTCGGTTTACCGTGAGACCGGCCTGTATCTGGCATCAAACGTCCCTGAAACAAGGAGACGGTGAAATGAAATGGCACACTTCTTTTAAAAGCAGGGTGCTGTGTGTGTGATAAAAGATGAAGAGGTGTGACCAGGTCCATCTCCAGACAAGCTGCTCTTAGTATTCCATCCTGTCAGCCTGCTCCCTCTGTGGAATCAGAAGAAAGAACGGACGCAGAAAGAGATCTGGCCTGGAGAGACGGAAGGGGAAAAAAGAAATCTGGCCTTAAGTCTGTCTGCAATTTGACACCTCCTTTGTACTTGTTATCAGTTGTCAGCTGCTGCAGATGTCTTGGCTTTAATGGAGAACTTAATTACAATTCAAAGAGTCAACATGAATCAGAAGTCTTTTGAGGTGGACGGCTACTTGCAGGTGCTGCTGGGGGTTATTCTGAAAGAGGATTATCATTGTTTTAGCCTCCGTGGACACTTCAGTCAATGGCCACTGCAGTGTTATTAAAGATAATTAAATCATGTCCAATGCCCAGACTGACTAAATTAGGCATACTAAAAACTGAGGCCAGAGTTGCGTTAAACCGCTGAACAGAGGGGGTATACTACAAACCAGAATTAATGAGTTAGCTGGTTAACTTTTGATACCCCCCCCCCAAAAAAAAAGATTTTGGGGTTCATTAAGAAATCTAAACGGATACAGTATGTGTTTTTGGTTGTTGAGTCAATTAGACCATGCCCATTTCAGGTCCTGGGCTGGCGTGGTTACACGTGGTCTGCGGTTGTGAGGCTGGACGTACTGCCAAATAATCTAAGACTACATTGGATGCGGCGTATTGTAGAGAAATGAACATTCAATTCTCTGGCAACAGCTCTGGTGGACGTTCCTGTAGTCAGCATGCCAATTGCACGCTCCCTCAACTTGACATCTGTGGTGTGATAAAACTGCACATTTTAAAGTAGCCTATTTAATTGTCCCTAGCACAAGGTGCTCCTGTGTAATGATCATGATCAGCTTGTTAATATACCAGACCTGTCAGGTGGATGGATCAGCTTGGCAAAGGAGAAATGCTCACTAACAGGAATGTAAACAAATTTGTGCACAAAATTTGAGAGAAATCAGCTTTTTGTGCGTATGGAACATTTCTGGGATATTTTATTTCAGCTCATGAAACGTGAGACCAACACTTTACATGTTGCGTTTTATTTGTGTTCAGTGTAAATGAAATGCATACACAAAACAGGGCGAACTGTATGTCAGTTCCTATCGTAGGTCTGTGTAAGGATGTATGGAATAAACCTGTTTTCTCCTGTCTCTTCCCAGGCCCAGACTGCAAGCACAGAGGAAGTTTGCCCAGTCTCAGCCCAACTCTCCCAGCACCACCCCGGTCAAGGTGTCAGATACCGCCCTGCCCGCACCCTCCGCTCACATCAGAGACATCTCCAGACGAAAACCGAAGACTGAAGACTTCCTCACCTTCCTCTGCCTGAGAGGTACAGTAACCCTGTGGTCCACGCCTCACATCTCACCTTTTCATCCACACACTCAGTCCTTCATCCTCCCACCTCACTAATTTACTCATTCAGTCGGCCACTCACTTGCCCAGTCACCCTAGCACCGTCTCGTCACCAGGCCAACACCAGGGCCCTGCTCCTCTGACCTCCGTCAGGACTAGGGCTTCAGTTCAGCAGCCACACATGTCAGGAGAGTTCCAGGCCTTCCTCCCAGCCTGCCTTTGACCTAGATCCAGGCCTAGCTGTGCAGAAGGAATAGTTCAGTCAGAGGTCCAGGTTCATTGACCCTGATAAGGCAAACACCAAACCCATTCTGTCCTCACAGGTTACACATTGGCTACAGATAATGTTAAAACAATGAATATTGAATATTGTTATCTGCACACAGTCAGCTTTGAGCACCCCCCCACGCACACACCCACACATACATCCTGGTAGAGCCAGATAACCCTGCTCCTGTACCTCAGAGCACAGAGAGGCCTGGGTTGCTCTCTGCCGCGCACCAACACAAACACGGCCAAGCTAGGGAAAACAGGGCAGCATTTCAGCTACAGGGTTCAGCTGAAATCCCACCTCGCATAATTTCTGTATTGGTATAACAGGTTTCTACAGTGCTATACGGGACTCAAGAAGTTCACTCTCATGGACATGTTTCCCTTTACTCTTTATCTCAATGATGAATTGAAACACGAAAACAAGAAATAGAGAAACTGAGTGGAGTATAGCCTCACCTCAGGAACAAAGAGGAATCTTGGATGTTTTTTTTTTTTAATGAACAACCTTGGCCTTGGCTTTTACTGATGTCTTCAATCCCAGAGAGTGTTTAACTCTGAACAGTGTCTCCTCCCACCCAGCAGAACCCTCCCCGACTCATCACAACCAGAAATAGCTCTTTAGGAAGAGTAATGCCTTGATTAGATTAATTTGGTATTGCCATTAACCTCGGCTGGCAACATGAAGTAGGTTAAAACGAACTGGAATCAGCTGGGAGCTAAGAGGCCCAGAGGAGAAGAAGACTCGTTTTTTAAAAGCCAATGTCACTTCAATGTAACGTAATTAGCGATCAGTCAAACTGACAGGGTTGGCAGCCTTATTCTTAATGGAACATATCTGTTCTCAGAATGTTCCAGTAAATGTCTTCTATTGTTCAGGTTTTGGACAACTCCTGGATGCTATGCTAACTCCTGACCAGTTTCCTAATGTTCCCCCCCCCCACTGTGCCGCGCCTGGTTGACCGCTGCACCCTGTCTCTGTGGCAGCATTATTTATAGCTCTGTTACCCGGCCGAGAGGCGGACTGATTCCTCTGCAGAGCTCATGCTGCCTTAATGGCATTTTCATACACAGGGTTGTGCTCTCTCTTCCTTCACTTTAATGGCCCGTGTGGAAGAGACCAATACATCGAGGAGACGTGCAAGAATGTCAGGGCAACACGGGTGTGCATGCACACAAGCACGGTCGGTGTCCTGGGGACAGATAGATATAGACCATAAGGCAGCAACGTTTTTAACATTTTATTTTTCAAAGGTGCTTTTGGCCTTTTGATTTCATTCAAAGGGCTTTGTACATCTGAATCCACTTTGGTGGCCCAAGACCAGGCAGCTATGTTTGAGTCTAACACTTACAATAAAGTGTATCAATTTATTTATATTTTCCCCAGAGCTGACAGGGAGGGGTAAGGGAGGCAAGCAGTCAGCACGCGGTCTGTTCCTCTAGCTCTGGAACAGATCAATGGCGTTCCTGGTCGACATTAGAGGTCAAACGGTCATTCTGTTCAAACGGCTCCGCTCCTCTCAAATGTTTATCTTATCTGACAAACATGCCACATTTACCCAGCAAGCCCCCTGTCTGACCGCTGTAGAAAAGCGTCTGATAATAAAGCGCTGGTTATGAAAGCAGGCCATTTCCACCATGATTTCATGGGGAGAAGTTTTCCTCTGTTCTCTACCGCAGCAGCAGCTTGTAATCTCCCCTGCTTATTCATCTGGGACTCGGCATCATAATGAGCTGTTTTCTTTCTCCTGATTTTTAAACAGGAATGATATATTTTTAATCCCTCTTGGGAAACTGCTGGTTGTTCTGATGCAATGTGGCGTAACGTGCGACGGTCACATAAACACGACCGATTCACTCCGTTATGTGCTACGTGCCTTCTCGCATCCCTTTTTATTGCGGCGGTGGCAGAATCCATTTGGAGGCTGGCCAGCCAGCTTGGCTCTGAGGCTGGGGTAGTAGTCCAGACAGCCTGTCGGCTTGTGTAGGCTGTCGTAGTAGGCTGTCGTAGTATGCTGTAACTCTGAGTCTGAAGCCTTGGATACAGGCAGCACAGAGGCTTGCCTGTAGAGAGGGTAATTGTTGGTAGTGGCTGTGACAATATCCACGGTTCCTCATCGCAGCTGAGCCTCTCTCTGTACACAAACACGCATGGCTGAGTGCGCCAAATATAGTAGATGAGTAACCCCCACTAATATGCTCGTCCAGTGTTACATAACAGGTACTACTATATGTGTGTGTACCATGGCTGGCTGAGCATTGAATGTGTCTGGGTCTAGGTCTGAGGCTGCTGCCGTGGTTGTTTACGAAGGCTGATTTTTTTTAAATAAGCCAGCGACTCCTAGAGCTGACTGGAGCCGAGTGCAGCGTGGGTTAATGGATTTGCAGACATTCAGGAATGTAAATCAGAGGCGACATAATCCCCAATCCTCTTAGATTCACCCTGCTGCATCGGCCTGTAAAACAATGTTATTGAAAAAGCCCCAGTCCACTCTCTTCCATTCCCTCCCCTCCTCTCCACCCATCTTCTTCCTGACGAGGCAAGTGGTGAAGTATGAGGGGTTGGAGAGGGGGCCGAGTGTCTGACATGGTCTCTCCACACACTGTCTCTGTCTATGACGGGGGATTCAGCCAGGGATTGGCCCTCTACTTCCATCGAAGAGGAAGGTCATACACTTGACTCAATGGCGTCTGCTCTTTTTATACACGTCTTGGAACTGCTTTTCTGAGAGACTAGAGATTCCGCAGGGTCTTTAGGCTATACCCGAGAACCAGTAGAAGTGCTAATTTTCCCTAACATGGATGTTAGTCAGATTATACATTTGTGTAATTTTTTCTCAGTTAAAGCTCTTGATTGGCTGTTTAAACTCCTCATTGTTTAAACTCTATTAAAGGACAATGTTTTTTAAGTCGACCATTTTGGATGTAATTACCCCTGTCTAGTGAAAAATGACAGTCATAATGGACTCTTTCAGCCTTAATTATGATTTGACTGTGGTTCTGAGGCACATGAAAGGCCCATAATTGAGGATTGGGAGGAGGGAGGGGAACAGGCCTGGAGGAGGGAGGCCCGGGTTATATTTCTCTGTCTGGGAGCTGACAGACGGAGTCTCTGCACCAGAGAGCGCGGCTGTTAAGCCCAGCACCACCCTGCTCCCCTCTGTCTGAGAACCACCCGCTGAAAACACAGCCTAGCCATAGACCAGACACCAGTGACCAGAGGTGCCAGCCCAACAGGCTTTTTCTCTCCCTCCCTCTGACTCTGGGGGCTACTGTAAATACATGGGAGTAACAGGCTTATTTTGGGCCACTGGAAAAGATTACAGGATAACATTGTCCAGTCTCATCCTCTCCTCGCTTTCTCACTTCCCCACAAAGAGATCCCTCACCCATTAGATGAGACCTCACCCCCATGCATCACACCACCTCGCCAACTCCCCGTGCCCCCCTGGGCCTGCTAGCCATTGGCCCTGTGACCCCAGAGAACACAGAAAGTGAAGCTATGTTAATGAAGCAGGTCACTTGGAGCTGATTGGGACTTTGTTGACTCTTAAGTCCCCCTGGCCTCTGTCACCAGGAGAAAGAACCAGTTTGGAAAGCTGACACAAATGTGCTACTATCACACTCCTCTGCAGTCAGTCAATCAATCACATTTATTTTTAAAGTCTTTTTTTACGTCAGACGTCACAAAGTGCTTATACTTAACCCAGTTCTCTACAGCCTGGTCTTAGCCTGACCTGGAGCCGAGAATGAAATCAGCACCTCAAACCTAGTCCAGACATGACTTCTTCTCACGTTACACATTATACTCTTCTCCTAAACCTTACACAATGACCCCTAATAACAATGGACTGGCGTCTCTGCTCTCTCTACATGCAGGGATAGTCAAAGTATCGAGTCACACTGGCATTTTAGTCCTGTTGTGATAAGCTTTAAAAAAATATATATTTAACCTTTATTTAACTAGGCAAGTCAGTTAAGAACAAATTCTTATTTACAGTGATGGCCTACCAGGGAACAGTGGGTTAACTGCCTTGTCCAGGGGCAGAACGACAGATTTTGACCTTGTCAGCTCTGGGATTCGTTACTGGCCCAACGCTCTAACCACTAGGCTACCTGCCGCCCCAAAAGCTGTGTTGTATTGTGGGTACTGACTGTATTGTGCTTTCTTCTTTTTTTTGTAGGCCTACTAACTATTCTGATGTGCGTGTGAGTCAGAAGGCTCCGATATCACTGTAATTCATTACTGCATTCAAAGTAACCCGAACCCCATTGGCTCCCCTATTGTAACCATAACAATAAGTCGCTTATTAATGATGCTCAGCTTAAAGCACAATTTGCTGCAATAGACCAGTTCCTATCATACTGTTGATTTTATGGATTTGCATCCAATTTGATTATGAAGTTTTGGTTTTGATGTCTGACTAATTCTAGCTTCACCACATCTAATTTCAGGTTACTCCTCGTGGCCAAATGAAGGTTAGTTAAATTTATACCTTTTTTAAAAAGTACTTGTTATCTAGACAAATGTTAATACACAATCATGTAGAGTACCTTCGGAAAGTATTCATTTTGTTACAGCCTTATTCTAAAATGGATGAAATGTTTTTTTCCCCCTCATCAATCTACACATAATACCCCATAATGACAAAGCAAAAACAGGTTTTTAGACATTTTTGCTAATTTATAAAAAATAACTGAAATATCACATTTACGTAAGTATTTTCAGACCCTTTACGCAGTACTTTGCTAAGCACCTTTGGCAGCGATTACAGCCTTGAGTGTTCTTGGGTGTGATGCTACAAGCTTGGCATACCTGTATTTGGAGTTTCTCCCATTTTTCTCTGCAGATCCTCTCAAGCTCGATGGTGAGTGTCACTGCACAGCTATTTTCAGGTCTCTCCAGGGATGTTCGATTGGGTTTCAATCCGGGCTCTGGCTGGGCCACTCAAGGACAGTCAGACACTTGTCCCGAAGCCACTCCTGCATTGTCTTGGCTGTGTGCTTAGGGTCGTTGTCCTGTTGGAAGGTGAACTTTCGCCAGTCTGAGTTCCTGAGTGCTCTGGAGCAGGTTTTCATCAAGGATCTCTCGGTACTTTGCTCCTTTCATCTTTCCCTCGATCCTGACTAGTCTCCCAGTCCCTGCCACTGAAAAACATCCCCACAGCATGATGCTGCCACCACCATGCTTCACTGTAGGGATGTTGCCAAGTTTCCTTCAGACTTGGCATTCAGGCCAAAGAGTTCAATCTTGGTTTCATCAGATCAGAGAATCTTGTTTCTCATGGTCTGAGAGTCCTTTAGGTGCCTTTTGGCAAACTCCAAGTGGGCTGTCGTGCCTTTTACTGAGGAGTGGCTTCCGTCTGGCCACTCTACCATAAAGGCCTGATTGGTGGAGTGCTGCAGAGATGTTTGTACTTCTGGGTTCTTCCATCTCCACAGAGGAACTCTGGAGCTCTGTCAGAGTGACCATCGGGTTCATGGTCACCTCCCTGACCAAGGCCCTTCTCCCCCAATTGCTCAGTATGGCCGGGAGGCCAGCTCTAGGAAGAGTCTTGGTGGTTCCAAACTTCTTCCATTTAAGAATGATGGAAGCCACGGTGTTCTTGGGGACCTTAAATGCTGCAGAATTATTTTGGTACCCTTCCCCAGATCTGTGCCTTGACACAATCCTGTCTCAGAACTCTACAGACAATTCCTTCAACCTCATAGCTTGATTTTTTGAAATGCACTATCAACTGTGGGACCTTATACAGACAGGTGTTCCTTTCCAAATCATGTCCAATCAATTGAATTGACCACAGGAAGACTCAAATCGTAGAAACATCTTTTTTATTTTTCCGTTATTTTACCAGGTAAGTTGACTGAGAACACATTCTCATTTGTGGCAATGACCTGGGGGAATAGATGCATGGGAGAGGAGGGGATGAATGAGCCAATTGGAAACTGGGGGTTATTAGGTGATCATGATGGTTTTGAGGGTCAGATTGGGAATTTAACCAGGACACCGGGGTTAACACCCCCAACTCTTACGATAAGTGACATGGGATCTTTAATGACCTCAGTCAGGACACCCGTTTAACGTCCCAGCCGAAAGACCGCACCCTACACAGGGCAATGTTCCCAATCACTGCCCTGGGAAATTGGGATATTTTTTATTTTAGACCAGAGGAAAGAGTGCCTCCTACTGGCCCTCCAACAGCATCTGGTCTCCCATCCAGGGACTGACCAGGACCAACCCTGCTTAGCTTCAGAAGCAAGTCAGTAGTGGGATGCAGGGTGGTATGCTGCTGGTGATCTCAAGGATGATCAATGGAAACAGGGTGCACCTGAGTTTAATTTAGAGTCTCATAGCAACAGGTCTGAATACTTATGTAAAAAAAAAATATTTGTAATGTGCCAAAGTGTCCGAACCTGTTTTCGCTTTGTCATTATGTGGTATTGTGTGTAGATTGTTGTAGGCTGTAACGTAACAAAATGTGGAAAAAGTAAATGCGTCTGAATACTTTCCGAAGGCACTGTATTTCCCACTGTCATTAGGAATGAGCATTTTTTTTAATACTTTTTTTATATATGTATTCTGTGACATGAAAATGTAATGATTGACAACACAAACTTAATTCAAACATCTTAACTTGGGTCTAATCAAAGCTCATTGGAGACCATTACAACGGTTTAAACCGATAAACCACAATGGAGACCGCTGATGCATACAAACCATCTGTCTTTTCCTCTGGTGTATCTAATGGCCGCAAGAGGCCAGACCCTAGTCCTAAAGCGGTTCCTAGTCCTAGCTGGCCATTGAACTGCTTTCTCTGTGCTCCGGGTCAGGGTTCTGCAACTGGCGGCTGACGTGCAGAATTTGGCCAGCGGGTGATTTTATTTGGCCACCCAAATTTTTGGCGCAAATATTTTGTTGGACATAAAACACTAAAACATTTGTGTTAGGAAAGGGTTCCTAATGTTTGATATATTCAGTGTATTTGATCGTGTACAATACTTTTGGTAGTGTATGAGGACACCTGCTTGTCAAATCTCATTCCAAAATCATGGGCATTAATATGGAGTTGGTCCCCCCCTTTGCTGTTATAACAGCCTCCACTCTTCTAGGAAGGCTTTCCACTAGATGTTGGAACCTTGCTGCGGGGACTTGCTTCTATCCAGCCACGAGGATTAGTGAGGTCGGGCACTGATGTTGGGTGATTAGGCCTGGCTCGCAGTCGGAGTTCCAATTCATCCCAAAAGTGTTCGATGGGGTTGAGGTCAGGGTTCTGTGCAGGCCAGTCAAGTTCTTCCACACCGAGCTCAACAAACTATTTCTGTATGGACCTCGCTTTGTGCACAGGGGCGTTGTCATGCTGAAACAGGAAAGGGCCTTCCAGGAACTGTTGCCACAAAGTTGGAAGCACAGAATCGTCTAGAATGACGTTGTATGCTGTAGCATTAAGATTTCCCTTCACTGGAACTAAAGGGCCTAGCCCAAACCATGAAAAACAGCCCCAGACCATTATTCCTGCTCCACCAAACGTTAAAATTAGCACTATGCATTGGGGCAGGTAGCATTCTTGTGGCGTCCGCCAAACCCAGATTTGTCCGTCGGACTGCCAGATGGTGAAGCGTGATTCATCACTCCAGAGAACGTGTTTCTACTGCTCCAGAGTTCAATGGCAGCGAGGTTTACTCCACTCCAGCCGACGCTTGACATTGCGCATGGAGATATTAGGCTTGTGTGTGTTGCTGCTCGGCCATGGAAAGCCAATTCATGAAGCCCCCGACTAACAGTTCTTGCGGTGACGTTGCTTCCAGAGGCAGTTTGGAACTCGGTAGTGAGTGTTGCAACCGAGGACGGACTATTTTTACAAGCTTCAGCACTCGGCAGTCCTGTTATGTGAGCTTGTGTGGCCTACGACTTCGCGGCTGAGATGTTTCTCAGAACAGGGCAAACTGGCTCTAACCAGAATGGAAAGATGAGTGGAAGGCCCTGGTGCACAACTGAGCAAGAGGACAAGTAAATTAGTGCAAAACGCCAGTCTCAACGTCGACAGTGAAGAGGTGACTCCGGGATGCTGGCCTTCTTGGCAGAGTTGCAAAGAAAAAGACATATCTCAGTCTGGCCAATAAAAATAAATGATTAAGATGGGCAAAAGAACACACACACTGGACAGAGGAACTCTGCCTAGAAGACCAGCATCCCTGAGTTGCCTCTTCACTGTTGACGTTGAGACTGGTGTTTTTGTGGGTACTATTTAATGAAGCTGCCAGTTGAGGACTTGAGGCGTCTGCTTCTCAAACTAGACACTCAAATGTACTTGTCCTCTTGCTCCGTTGTGCACTGGGGCCTCCGACTCTCTCTATTCTGTTTAGAGCCAGTTTGCCCTTTGTGAAGGGAGTAGTACAGTGTTGTACGAGATCTTCAGTTCCTTGGCAATTTCTCGCATGGAATAGCCTTTATTTCTCAGAACAAGAATAGACTGATGGGTTTTAGAAGAAAGTTATTTGTTTCTGGCCATTTTGAGCCTGTAATCAAACCCACAAATGCTGGTGCTCCAGATACTCAACTAGTCTAAAGAAGGCCAGTTTTATTGCTTCTTTGTTCAGAACAACAGTTTTCAGCTGTGCTAACATCATTACAAAAGGGTTTTCTAATGATCAATTAACCTTTTTTAAATGATAAACTTGGATTAGCTAACACAACGTGCCATTGGAACACAGTCATGGTTGCTGATAATGGGCCTCTGTACGCCAATGTAGATATTCCATAAAAAATCTGCCGTTTCCAGCTACAATAGTCATTTATAACATTAACAATGTCTACACTGTATTTCTGATCAATTTGATGTTATTTTAATGGATAGAAAATCAGCTTTTCTTTCAAAAACAAGGACATTTCTAAGTCACCCCAAACTTTTAAACTGTGTGTGTGTGTGCACAAGGTTTGAAATTGTTTTAGTCAAATGATATATGTTTGTGCTTCCTGCAGTCAAACTATTTCTAATTATGTTTTGCCCCTCCCTGACCATCCGCTCCTAGAAAAAATCTGCCCGCGGCTCAATCTACTTGATGATCCCTGCTCTAGGGGTTATAGGTGAACTACGGGTGTGGGACCACATGGACATATACACTGTCAACACTATTAGTATTCCACACCCTATGCACCTTCTATTGCAGTGTTAAGTCATTCATATCAACATATCTATGACTCACCTGTATTTATTCAATTATCTAGTGTGTGTTCCCAGTGTCCCGTAATTCACCGGTCACACTCCTATATAATTTGAGAGACACTGGAACATGGTGCAGACAATGGTAATTGTTATGCATGTTAACACAGGAGAGCAAGGAAAAGGAGGGAGGGAGGGGAGATTTAATATCACCTGTTTATTTCTTTTACATTTTCTGGGATGCTGTGATTTTTACAGTACTGGTGTTTGCCAGCACATTACACTGTCAGAAGGCTGCAGTAGTTCTCTCTCTCCTCTCCTCATAGCTGCTTGATAGGTTCTCACTAGTTTTAACTCTTTTCTCTGTTTCTCTCCTCTCTTTCTTTCTGTTCTCGCTCTTTTTCTCTTTCTCTTTCTTTCTCTCTGTTCGCTCTTTTTTTCTCTTTCTCTTTCTTTCTCTGTTCTCTCTTTTTCTCTGTTCTCTCTTTTTCTCTTTCTCTCTTTTTCTCTCTCTTTTTCTCTTTCTCTCTGTTCTCTTTCTTTTTCTCTCTGTTCTCTCTCTTTTTCTCTTTCTCTGTTCTCTCTCTGTCCTAGGTTCGTCAGCGTTGCCAAGTAACATGGCGTACTTTGGGAGCTCTCAGGATGAAGATGCGCTGGATGATGAAGAGGAGTACGAGGATGTGAAGCCAGACGTCAGCGTGGCATCTACTTCCTGTCAGTCCACGCCCAGGAAAGGCAAACCCCAAGGGAAACACGCCGTCAATGGCCATGGTACGACAATTTCCTCTTACATACCTCAATGCTAACCTTAACCCTGCGAAACTATCCTCTCTCTCTCTGTCCTTCTCACCCACCCAACCCCGAACAGCCCGGGAAACACGTTGTCAACGGCCACGGTGCGACGCTTCAGCCGTCATACTGCCAGCTCCCTTAGTCTCTATAGAACTCTGTACATGCAGTACAGTACCACACCACACTCTGACCAATCACAACAGACATTTAACACTGACCAATCATGGTTGAGGGCCGAAGGGAAACGGGTGGTTTGGTTCCAATGGACCTAATGTGCACAAGAGACCCACACGGTTAGAGCTGTCTGCAACCGAGCATGGCTGATTTAGGGATGGATGGAGGGAGGTAGGGAAAGAGAGAGCATGGAGACTGAGGAACTCACATGGGAGTGTGGCAGGGAGCATTCCATCTTTCCACTCCAATTAACACTAGGAGGGAACAGCGGTAACAAGGTGTTTATGCATTCAGCTCACAGCTGGCCAGGGAGGAGGGGAACAGGGATGGAAAACAAGGAGCACACACCCCAAAGCTCCACTGCTCTCTCTCACACACACACACACACACACACACACACACACACACACACTGTGTGTGGTTCTGAGGGGAGCTTGTCTTAATGAAACACGTCATGTTAAAACACAATGTGTCAGTGGTGATGAAGGCTACAAGCAGGCAAAGCCACGCAATAAATAGCTACATGTTATCAGTGGCGCATGCTTGGTGTTGCTCAGCAACTTTCAGTGGTTATTATAGAAACACACACACACACACACACACACACACACACACACACACACACACACACACACACACACACACACACACACACACACTTGTAAGTACAGTGCTATGTTCCTGACTTTGTAGTCCTCCTCCCTGTGACACCAGATCCACCAGCCCAGGCAATCCCCATGGAAACAAGGCCAGTGTTCTTAGTTCCAAGTATCTTAAACGCCTGTATGCCAGTAGTGTTAGGCCTAGACCGTAAGTACCTGAGAAGCCTGTCTTCCAGTCAGTGGTGATTTTTAGCATGTAAATCTGGGTTTGGCAAACACTTCTTTTTTTTTTTTTTTTTTATTTTTTTTTTACATGCATGCCAGCAAAGCCACTAGACAGTTCATGAATTTCACTATAACAGTGACAAACTGAATCGAATCATGATGATGTAAGTGATCTTCAGGTTGGAGCTCTAGAAAGAGGCTCTTGCAATTTGGATTAATGTTCAAAATGTATTTTCCCAGTCTGAGCTTGTTGTCTTCCGAGTTCCCAGTTGTCTTGAACTCACTGAAGGCTGAGATTTAAAGGTTTCCAGTTGTCTTGAACTCACTGAAGGCTGAGATTTAAAGGTTTCCAGTTGTCTTGAACTCACTGAAGGCTGAGATTTAAAGGTTTCCAGTTGTCTTGAACTCACTGAAGGCTGAGATTTAAAGGTTTCCAGTTGTCTTGAACTCACTGAAGTCTGATATTTCCAGGTTTCCAGTTGTTCTGAGTGGGGCAGAAGTCATGCTGCTGGATTGACAGCATGGTCAATGTTGAATGTTTATCATTTTAAGCTTGGAAAAGAGACCCTTAAACCCAGACTTGGACCACACACCCACTCCACTGAATAGCAGGCTAATGATTGCTTCGCAATGCTTGCAGTTAGCCACTGATTGTTGAATTTGCGATTTCCAACTTGTTGTAATGTGTATGGCCGATGAGCACCGATACATTTTATCTATAATAGTGTCCACATGAATGACTGAACACTGAGCCAGTCACGGCGCAACGAGAACATTACAAACCCCTACACTCCGTATTTTCCGCTGGCTGCCCCACCACCACGGAAGGCACTGAGCTAGGCTGAAACACCTGCCTTTCTTAAGAAAGTATAAAAGAGACCAGGTTTTAATGCAGCTTTATTAACTCAATATTTTTTTTTTACATTGTTTGCAAACTGATATGTGACACGTATTAATGCCAAAATAACAGGCACACAAAAAAGACTGGTCGCCACTGCTCCCAGTACAGTGTTAGGCCTGGTCTGGAAGTACCATAGAAGCCTGTCTCCCAGTACAGTATTATGCCTGGCAAGTACAGTACACTTTAAGGCCGTGTGTCAGCTGTGACACTTTTAAAATGTAGCGTGGGCAGGACTTCAGTAGTTTATTTGAGCTGCTATGCACAGAGCGAGAAGTCATAGAGCTCTGCTTTCATTACCCTGCACCTTGCTAACCCCAACCATGTTTACATTTTCGAAATTAAACACCTTTTTTATTGAGTTCAGTTTTCCAGTAGCTTTTCAAAACGCTGAAGGAACTTAGACAGGGGGGGGGGGGGAGAACGAACCATGCCGTTTTTATAAACGCCGGCGACTGTTGATATTAAAACACTGTAAAAAAAATAAAAAAAATTATTGTGGACCTCCCATAAAATATAAAGAGAGCTATTGAATGTGTTAATTGGAATGGTTCAGACGGCTAATATCAATGCTTCTGCTCTAGTCTGAGGTTAGCAGGGCTGTAGTCTGGGGCTTGACCAATATAATGTTCACCACAAGTCACTGTACAAGAATGGAGGAAATATTTCATTGAAATGATAAATTCTTGTTCAAGTTTTAATATACAGTGCCTTCAGAAAGTATTCACAACCCTTGACTTTTTCCACATTTTGTTACAGCCTGAATTTGAAATTGATTAAATGTAGATCTTTTTTTTTTTTTGCTCACTGGCCTACACACACTACACCATAATGTCAGTGGAATTGTTTTTTATTTTTTACAAATGAATTACTAAAGAAAAGCTGAAATGTCTTGAGTCAATACGTATTCAACCCTTTTATGGCAAGCCTAAATACTTTCAGGAGTAAAACATTGCTTAAGTTGCATGTACTCACATTGTGTGCAATAATGGTGTTTAACATGATTTTTGAATAACTTCTTCATCTCTGTACGCCACACACATAATTATCTGTAAGGTCCCTCAGTCGAGCAGTGAATTTCAAACACAGATTCTACCACAAAGACCAGGGAGGTCTTCCAATGCCTCATAAAGAAGGGCACCTATTAGTAGGGTAAACATAAGAAAGCAGACACTGAATATAGCTTTGAGCATGGTGAAGTTATTAATTACACTTTGGATGGTGTATCAATACACCCAGTCACTACAAAGATACAGGTGTCCTTCCTAACTCCGTTGCCAGAGAGGAAGGAGCCGCTTAGGAATTCACCATGAGGCCAATGGTGACTTTAAAAACAATTAGTGTTGAATGGCCATGATGGAGGAAAACTGAGGATGGATCAACATTGTAGTTATTACTCCACAATACTAACCTAATTGACAGAGTGAAAAGGAAGCCTGTACAGAATAAAAATATTCCAAAACATGCATCCTGTTTGCAACAAGGCACTAAAATACTGCAAAAAAATTGTGGCAAAGCAATTCACTTTTTGTCCTGAATACAACACATTACAGAGTACCACTCTCCATATTTTCAAGCATAGTGGTGGCTGCATCGTGTTATGAGAATGCTTGTAATCATTAAAGACGAGAGTTTTTCAGGATATAAAAGAAACGGAATGGAGCTCAGCACAGGTAAAATCCTAGAGGAAAACCTGGTTGTCTGCTTTCCACTAGACACTGAGATGAATTCCCCTTTCAGCAGTATAATAACCTAAATGACGTAAATGTAAATGTAAAACACAAGACCAAATCTACACCAGAGTTGTTTACCAAGAAGACATTGAATGCTCCTGAGTGGCAGAGTTAAAGTTCTGAGTTAAATATGCTTGAAAATCTATGGCAAAACAATAATGGGCAAATGTTGCACAATCCAGGTGTGGAAAGCTCTTAGAAAGACTCACAGCTGTATTCTCTGCCAAAGGTGCTCCTATTTACTTATGTAAATTAGATGTATATATTTCATTTTCAATACATTTTGAAAAACATGTTTTCACTTTGTCATTATGGGGTATTGTGTGTAAATGGGTGAGACATTTTATATTTAATCAATTTTGAATTCAGGCTGTAACACAACAAAATGTGGAATAAGTCATGGGGTATGAATACTTTCTGAAGGCACTGTAAGCCAGCACTGACCTGAAATCATCTTTTCTCTGTTGATCCTGTGTTCAACCTCCTGATCTCAGATCCTTTCTTTCCTGTTGGTTCAGTGTTGAACGGCCCCAGCAAGGCGCCCCGAGACAGCCCCAAGCCCAGAGGGAAGGAGTGGGTGCAGGTGAGAGAGCGCAGTGAGAGGGCCGAGGCCCGCCGGGAGCATGCCCTCAGCCAGCTAGAGGCTACAGCCAGGGGCCACACCCTACCCAGGGGCCACAATACCAACGGACTGCCCCACAGGAGGGCCGCAGAGGAGCTCTGCAAGCAGGTACTGTATCATACTTAATCTATACCTGAACAGTGTGCTTCGTTGATTTGGCTAATATGTAACTCTCTATAATGGTCGTAAAGATGACTGACCAGCATGCCTCAGTAGCCACCAGGCGCGTGATTAAAGGGCAGACATTATCGTCATTAGTAGAGCAGTAATGTGTTACGATAAACAAAATGATTCTACATTAATAGAGTAACGTAATAGCAGCGTGCTCAGTGTTGTATGAAATCCCTGAGCTCCTCTCCTCCCTTTGTCTCCGTGTAATGATTGTGTTTCAGTCTGCTACTATATTTAGTACTGAGGCTGGGTTGTGAAAGCTGCCTTCCTGTCCAAGACGTTCCGTTTGGTTTAAAATAGCTCTACTAAGGCGGAGAGGTCGGGAGGAGGAGGGAGAGTAACTTTTGACTCGGCTCAAAAACGCACATTGTGCTTCTGACAATTGCGTGAACTAATCAGAATGGAGTGCTGGGGGCTTTGCCTCGTCAGAGAGGGTAGCGTCAAGACTAGCAGCTCTCCCAGACGGCCAGCAGATGGGGCCGAGCCACGCGGTCTCATGTTGATGCCCGGGCCTGTCGGTTTTAAGTGCCGCCAACTGACTAATTAAGGAACAATGAATCTCAATGAGCAGGGGAGAGCCAAGACAAACTACGCTCAAGTTATTGGCCTTTGTTCTCTCCCTCCCTCCCTCTGCACTACTCTCTCTCTCTCTCTCTCTCTCTGCTTTCTGTCTCTCTCCTTTCGCTCTCTCCTTCTGATTAATCCCCCCCCTCTCTTTCTCCTCTCACTCTTTACCTCTGTTCATGTGTTATGCTGGCAGATTTACCATCCTTGGCAACAGAGCTCCAATCATTTTGAGGGATTAGCATTTAGTGTTTTCTGATATTAACTGTGAGAGTGCCGCAGCAGGCTGATGTCCAATCCCATGGCCCGAAAGCAACGCGTTTAGGATCCCTTATCTGTGGAAGGGAATCAGCCATAGGTTAAATTCTTATCATACAAGAACCCAGTGGCCCTGTTGTACAGCAGTTAGAGTAAGCCAGAGTCATGATGTTCTATGAGATCCGAACGGAGGAATGTTGATTGCGCAGGAATATTGGGCTGCTGCTCCGGTCTCCTGTTGACCTTTCTGTCTCAGTTTTAAAAAGTCAATATTCTGAAGGCTATTCATGAAGACTGCTAAGGTCACATCTTTTCAGCTATCACATTGGTGGGTTTGTTTGTGTGTCTGTTTGTGTTTGTGTGTCTGTTTCTCTAAGCACTGGAAGGGTTACGTTTCCAGCTCCTCTTCCTGATCCAGTCTGTTTCAATTGTTTTTGTTGAGATGGATCCAGTCTGTTCCTATAAGCAGCTGAGTTGCAGATGTTCCATGGAAATCTTCTTGCCATCCTGCAGATTGGCTATAGCAACACATGATGTCATCCTGGCCCATCCCCCGCCTCCCACTCACGTGTGACCAAAAACCCACTTCAGAGGGTTGGCTGTGGTTCTCTTTCTCTCTCTCTCACCCTCACCTCTGTTTCCGGCACTGATTGTTCTCCTTCGTCCTCACCAGTCTTTTGGTGCTTTCTACAGTGACACGGGGCCTTCTCCTGCTCCATGGGGCTGGGATGTAGCCTGTCTTCTCTCTCCCTCTCCTCTCTTCTCTCCTCTGTCTCAGACCAGACTATTACAGTGCAAGGCCAGGCCTCACGTGCACACCAACCCTCAAGGCTTGTGCAGCAGCGCAGTGCCAGTGAGCTCTCTAGTGGTGAAACCCAAGTAGATCACCACCCAGCCCGCTGTGCCTTTTGTCAGCATATCTGTTCAGTCACAGTTGACTGACTGGCTTTCTGTTTCTATCACTTTGGTCTTCGAGGCCAAACGGATGAGTTTGACACTAAAGGAAGGTGTTGTTTAAGTTCTGCCGACAGAAGTCTTGAGAATCTTCTTTAATCTTTGGTTATGACCCTAACCTTCTATAGTTGAGAATCTGACGTGTTGGTTGGTTCTTGGCATTATGTTTTGAGCCCCTGGCAGACGTCACGCTACGGTTAGACATCATCACTCTGGCCTGCCGGGGCGACGCGGTTCTTTCTCTCTCAAAAATACAAAAGGGCTTTATTGGCATGCGAAAACGTGTTTGCATTGCCAAAGCAAGTGAAATAAATAAAAGTGATAACTCAAAACTAATAGTAACATTGCACTCTCAAAGGTTTGAAAATGATAGACATTTCAAGTGTTATATTATCAACTATGTACAGTGTTTTAGCAATGTGCAAATAGTTGTAGTACGACTAGTAGGGGAAGATGAATAAACAAATCAGTTATTGGTGGTATTTACAATGTTTGTTTGCTTCACTGGTTGCCCTTTTTCTCATGGCAATGGGACAGATCATGCTGCTGTGATTGCACACTGCGGTATTTCGCCTAACAGATATGGGAGTTGATCAATGTTAGATTATTTTTATTTTTTTCATTGTGGGTCCATAGGATCTGTGGGAAATGTGTATCTCCTAAGGTGGTCATACATTTGGCAGGAGGTTAGGAAGTGCAGCTCAGTTTCCACCTCATTTTGTGGGCAGTGTGCACGAAACCTGTCTTCTCTTGAGAGCCAGGTCTGCCTATGGCGGCCTCTCAATAGCAATGGATTTTATTAATTTTGGGTCAGTCACTGTGGGCAACAATGCTGTTTTTTTTTGGTTGATTCTTTCCAGTGCCAATTAGTTATCTTTTTGCCTTCTCATAATTTGGTTGGGTCTAATTGTGTTGCTTACCTGGTGCTCTGTGGGGTCTTCTGTGAACAGAGCCCTGAACCAGCTGGCTGAGGGGCCTCTTTTCTAGGTGGATCTCTCTGTAGGTGAGGGCTTTGTGATGGAATGTGTAGGCATTCTGTGTGTGTCTCTTGTCTCCCCTCTCTGTCGCCTCGCTCTCTCCCCCTCTCTCTCGCTATCAACTCCCCTCTCTCTCCCCTCCCTTCTCCTCGCTCTCCATCCATCCTTCCTTCTCTGTATTTTTCCACTGTTGGAGTGGAAGGGGACAGGATTGATGAAGGGGGTCACATTTCACTCCCCTTATCTTTTAATAGCCTCTCTTTGTGTTGGCTGCACCTGATAGGAATACAATACAGATGCGGCTCTGCTTCAAACGCAGCCGTCAAGCCTGCTGTCACCTCCCTCTGGCACCTCGCTGATTCGATAACGCCATCCTCTCATCTCCTCTGCATAGTTCACTTACAGCAGGATGCTTCAGCAGGGCTACTAGGTTCACTTACAACAGGGTGCTACTCAAACTGACAGGGATGCAGTGGGAAGAACAGCAGAGCAGCTAGTGGGGTCTAAGCGGAAAGCTGGTGTCCAGCTGCCAGAAACCCCAATGTATCCGTCCCAGGGTCTCAGTCCAGACATCCCCTCTGTTTTGACTACACACAACTTTTCCATTTTTACTACACACACACACACATGTATATTAACATGAATGAAGTTTGTTCCTGTTCAGGTTGATGTTAGTCTGTATTATGTTCTGGGGGGGGGGGGGACTAGGGCAAGTGAACAACATGACGGGAGAGGGAACTGAGAGGGAGTCGACTCTGCTTCTTCCACTGGTGGGTCTGTGTGGCTTTATTCCCCCAGCTGCCATTAGCCAGAGAGGTCCCCGACGTAACCCAAACTACCTACGTTAGAGCTCACATGTTCAGCAGGGGTTCTCAGATCTGAAAAAAAAAAGTTTATTTTCGCCATTAAAGAGCTTAAGGAAACCATACCAAATAAAACTGGCTTTCTGCTGGGATGGGGTTTCAAGTAGTAACCCATTTTATGTAGTGTTTTTTTACATACAGCAGTTGACTCTGAAGTGAACCTCACTCTCCATGTTAGGGCCGGGATGGCTTTTTCATCTGTTGTTGAAGCTGATATTGATCTCTTTTTTTGCCCTGTGAGAAGAGTGTTTGTCTATAACTACCTGATTTGAAAGTACAGCAACCCTGTATAGGCTTTAATGAATGGCAGCAATTTCCACATAGCATAGTTCTAAACCTAACTCTTTACTTTTATAGTGGTTTCAGCGGGGGAATGTTTACTTGCCGTTTTTACTTCAATGTGAAGCGCCAGCTCCTGAGAGTCTGTGTTAGTGCAGTGATTCTGTGTTCTATGTTGCTGCACTACAGTATGTGAATAAACAACTCCATGTTTCTGGTCTCTCTCTCTCGCCTCCCACTCTCAGGTCTCTAAAGTGAACGGAGTCACACGGTCGTCCCAGACAGGCATGCACGCGGCCGGTGCCAAAAAAATGAAAGACTTCAGACTGCCGTCCAAAACTGTGAATGGCCTCGTCACATACACCAAAGGAAAACGAGAACTGGTCAAGAAAACCAAACTGAACAAGCGCAAACACAGCACTGCTGCTACCCATAGAGCCCATAGCAACAATCGCCACCACAACCACCTCCAGCGCCACCAGCGACTCCCCCTCTCCAACTCAGGAAAAGCCCAGAATAGCAAAGCAAAAACAAGCAAACAGGTGCTATTATCCAACGGAGTGCACAAGGTGACCAACGGGGGCGAAGTGCGCCTCAACGGGCACCTCTGTGCCAAGCAGGAGGTGGGCAGGCAGGGGCGTGAGGGACTGAGGAACTCCAAGCGGAGGCTGGAGGTGGCGGTGGCTGCCATCGGGGCGGTGGCTGACTCCCAGGGGAAGCTGGTCGTCCTGGAGACTAACCCCAACCGTAAGAAGACCAAACGGAACCAGACCAGCCCTCTGGAAACACGCAGTAAGAGAGCATGTCAGGGCAAGGCCTCGGTCCCTAACGGACACATCGTCATGGAAACCACCCCTCCCCCCTCCCTGCTAGCCCCACCCCCCCCCTCCACACCACTAGCCAATCCAGAGCCAGGGCGTCAGCGGCCCAAGCGAGCGTCAGCCGGCAAGTTGATGTTCATCAGACAAGCACAGCACCGGGCGCAGGCTGCCTCTAACCCTAACCACACCCTTAACCGCTCAACTACCTCAGAGTCCCCTGGCCACACCCCTGGACACACCCCCGGGCATACCCCTCACAAACCAGCAGAGCCCCGGCCTGACAGGGAGTGGGAAAGGGAGAAGGAGAGGGAGCGGGATAAAGAGAGGGAGAGGGCGGAGAGGAGCAGGGCGAGCTGGGCAGCGTTGGGTGAGGCACCAGAGTTCTGTCCCACCCAGCGGGAGTTCCAGGACCCCCTGGTGTACCTGGACTCTGTGCGGGAGGGGGCGGAGCCCTGCGGACTTTGTCGTGTGGTTCCCCCGGCTGACTGGCGCCCAGAGTGCAAACTGAACGATGAGATGCGCTTTGTGACCCAGGTGCAGCGCATCCACAAGCTAGGCCGTCGCTGGGGCCCTAACGTACAGAGGCTAGCCTGCATCAAGAAGCACCTCAAATCTCAGGGCATCACCATGGAAGACCCCCCACTCATCGGTGAGTCTAACTCAGACTGTCCCTACTTTACCAGCAACACAACCCTAACACTGGTCATCAGTTAGTCTGACAGTCAGACACACTCACATAGGCTGGACGACTGTCACAAAACGGACCTCTTTAGCAAACATCACAAAGATTGGGTATTGACAATCCAATAAAATGTTTGTTGCGTTCCATCAACCGTATCTGGTATTTATACTGTGAGGTCGATAACAATGTTCAGATGTGGCCTGTATGTCTGAGACAATAAAACTATTCCCAGCAGCTTGTCTGTCATTTTAGATTTCTCACTCAGCAGCTTGATGTGTTTTAAAACAGCCTCTAGCCCAGTCAGTCTATATGGCTGAAATAAATGTTTACTGAATCGGTTTGAGAATAGGGCCGATGTAGTGCTATCATACTACTGCACTGTTGGAGCTAGGAACACACGAATTTCGCTACACCTGCAATAACATCTGCTAAATATTTGTATGTGACCAATAGAATTTGATTTGATCATTACTGTAGGAGTGTTAAACTCATGGCCATAGACCCTAACCCGTCTCTCTCTCCCCAGGCGGCTGTGGGGTTAGGGTTAACTCTATCTGACCCCATCGATCTGTCTCTTCCCCCCAGGTGGCTGCGAGGTGGACCTGGCTCGGTTCTTCCAGCTGATTAATGACATGGGCGGCATGCAGCAGGTGATGGACCTGAAGAAGTGGAGTAAACTGGCTGATCTTCTGCGGATCCCCAAGTCAGCCCAGGACCGGCTGGCCAAGCTGCAGGAGTCCTACCTCCAGTACCTGCTGTCCTATGACTCTCTGTCCCTAGAGGAGCACCGGCGCCTGGAGAGGGAGGTGCTGCAGGAGAAGGAGGGCCTGGAGCGCCGCAGGGGGCCCCTGGAGGGCCACACAGAGAGGAGCCTGACCCTGCCACGCTACGAGCCCAAGAACGGGCTGGCCGGCAGTCTGGTGCAGCACAGCAACGGTCAGCTGTGCAGCCGGCTGAAGGAGCTGGACAGTCAGCAGCTCAAGGTGGGACGTCGGAGGCTGTTCTCTCAGGAAAAGAGGAATGGGGAAATGACACAGCAGGAGGAAGAGGAGGATGAGGAGAATGGGGTTCTCAGTGACCAGCACAAGTGTATTTACAAGGTGAGGCAAGGGCAACAACTTTGCACATCCTTTTTAAATCAGTGTTTTTGTTCATTACTCTCATGCTCTGCTCATGCTACAAGAGGAAGGGAAACCTGGTAGTGTAGCTCCAGTCTTCCTGTTTGTCTGCCTGCTCTGTTCTGTTGTTCTAGCTGATGGAATGTAGGTCAGTGCTGAGCTGGGTGAAATGGACCCACAGACAGCAGGCCACTGCCTCTCTACTCAACATCGTTCTGCTCTGCCTCTGTTACCACTGCCCAGACATCGAGACACACACACACACACACACACACACACACACACACACACACACCACAGCTTTGTGACCCAGACGTTGCCCCTGCTGCTCTTCTCATGGAAGAGCCTGAGTGTGGTGTTGTGCATGTTGTTTCTAACCGTCTCCTTCCTCCGAACCTGCTGTGTGTCTGATCATGACATCTCAAACACTGTTCTAGTCTGGATTCCATTTCAATCTTTTCCCTCTTTTTCTTGTAACCAAATCCCCAACACAAGCAGACCCATGAGATGTGAGTTCAGTACAGTAACCTAGCTCTCACATAGAAGAGGGGTGAGGAGAGGGTGTCTTTCAGCGGGGTATTAAATCCAGGGATGGTACAGGCAGATTTGTAGACTCTATCAACACCCCTCCATTCTGAGGAGGTGTCCCGGCGAAGGTTCATATTAACTACAGTCAAGCTCGGAAACTTTCAGGACAGACATGCAGCGGCAGAGACTTGCAATACAGTACACTGAGGTCAGCTAGTCTTTAATTTTCCATTGCAGAATTATGCCCTGGTGGTATATGTATATGTTTCTCTTCCAAGGCTCGTCTATAGGACGGCATTTGCGTTTACAGGGTACCTGACTTTGTTTGATGCTAGCTGTACTATCCTGGTGTGGCTTCTCTTGTTGCAGGGGAAATCTGTATCTCTCACCAACTTCTTCAGGATAGCCAGGAACACCATGACCATGTGCTTTAACAAAGAGCCTGGGGCTGCAGAGGTTGAGGTAAACCTAGTCTCAATCCCTACTGGCTTCATGTAGAGGTCAGCTCACTACTGTAGCATACCATTGACCTCCATTTATTAGTCACTGTACATTTTTGTTTTGTCCAGTACGCACATTTATCTATCACTTCTCCTATTCGTCTTCCTTTACAGCAAGAATACTGGAGGATAGTGGAGCAGAGGCACTGCCATGTGGCAGTGCACTATGGGAAAGTGGACACCAACACACACGGAAGTGGCTTCCCCGTGGGAAAGTCAGAGCCATTTTCTAAGTAAGAGAACCCAATGTCATCACACCCTAAACACAGTAATAAGCGTCGTGATAACCATAGAGTTAAAAACGTATCTCTTGACTGGCCACTGTGTAATGACTGTTCTTCTCTCCGTTTCAGACATGGATGGAACCTCACTGTCCTCCCTAATAATTCTGGATCCATTCTGCGGCATCTTGGAGCTGTGCCCGGTGAGATTTCTAACCCGTCATCCTCGCCCCTGAGGCACACGTCTTTCTGAGACAATGTGATGCCTGTTGTGGTGTCTGCTATGTTAAAATTGAATTCTCTCTCTCTCCCCGTAGGGGTCACCATTCCTTGGCTGAACATTGGCATGGTCTTTTCTACCTCATGCTGGTCTCGAGACCAAAACCGCCTTCCATACATTGATTACTTACATACTGGTGCTGACTGCATTTGGTAAGTATCCCAACATGACCACCTCTGTCTCTCTTCCTCCTCACAGGTAATGTGTACTGTACAAGGACATTACAAAGATGTGTGGTTTTTCTAAGGCGACACGGAATACGTGATATAAAACGTAACATAACACTCGGATCAGACTTGTAATTAGCTGATCAAATTCCACCTTCATTGAACACACGCCAGTCTTTTGAAAATATGTATTTACGCCCAAGTGGCTCTCATTAAAGCTACATTTACTTACAACAAGAAATGACTGGGTGGCAGCGAAAGCCACAGGCGTTGGTGTGTTGTGTATTGACCTGTTATGAAGGCAATGTTTAATCTCTTTGCATTAGCCCAACTTGAATGTAATGGTAATGAAGGGTTTGAGAAAGGGCAGGGGCTGTAGACATCCACCAGCCCAACCCCTCCCTCCCCATCTGTGCTACCTGCCCATTGGTGGTGACACAGGTGAGTAGAAATGTGCTAGGAGGTTCCTGAGATGAAGGCAAGTCATAATCATCATAATTGACTGCCTGCTATCTTGAAGTATGAATGTTCCACTCATCTGTTCATTGTGTCTGCATGTCCTACAGTTACAGGAAGGGCTAGACAGTCTAACGGCATGTCCTAAAGTTACAGGAAGTGCTAATTTGGGATGCCCTAGGACAAGCATAAGTCTGTTACACTATTCCCAGAGGACTTAGTTGGCCAGTGAGTCTGTTTTAAAAAGAGGTCTCTTTCTATTATGCAATCAAGGTCCTCCATTTGACAGATCAACCCACAGACGGACAGACAGCTCTACCTGCATTCTATGATCCCCACAGGAAAGCCACCTCTTTAGGATCTCATTCTCGTTCTCAATCTTCTCTCTCTAACCTTTTGAGGCAGAGCGTAAGCACAGACCTAACTCTGACTGTTCAAAGCTGAGGGGTTACACAGCACAGCTGATGTCCAGCATAACACACACACTCTTGCATGAGCTTGATTGGTCCTCTCACCCTACCAGGTATTCTGTTCCTGCTGAGGAGAAGGTAAAGCTTGACAAGGTGGTTCACACACTGCTGCAGGCCAACGGGACCCCCGGGCTGGAGATGCTGGAGAAGAACATCATGATCTCTCCGGAGGTGCTTTGTCGAGAGGGTATCAAGGTCCACCGCACCGTCCAGCAGAGCGGTCAGTTCGTGGTCTGCTTCCCCGGGACCTTTGTGTCCAAGGTCTGCTGTGGCTACAGTGTGTCGGAAACTGTGCATTTTGCCACCCCCCAGTGGATGAACCTGGGATATGAGGCTGCTAAGGTGAGTCTGAAGCCGGAGCTGCCACCCAGTGGCCGTTTAGAGACATAGCTCATTGTCTACCACAGTATCTCTATTTATTTAGATTTAACCAGGCAAGTCAGTTAAGAACAAATACTTATTTTACAATGACGGCCTACCACGGCCAAACCCTCCCCTAACCCAGACGACACTGGGCCAATTGTGCGCCGCCCTATGGGACTCCAGATCACAGCCGGTTGTGATATAGCCCGGGATCGAACCTGGGTCTGTATTAACACCTCTAACAGTGAGATGCAGTGCCTTAGACCGCTGCGCCACTCGGGAGCCCTTGCCTAACCCCGTTCCTGGAGAGCTACTGCGTCCTGTAGGTTTTTGGCTTCAAATGTAATTTAGCACACCTGATTCTAATAATTAGGTGGTTGATAAGATTAATCCGGCTAGTTACAACTGGGGTTGGAGCGGAAACCTACAAGAGGGTATTGTAGCGTTCCAGGAACAGGGTTGGGCAGCACTGCTCTTACAGTCTATGCAGGTTTTTGTTCCTGTTGATTAGTGTAGTGTCATGTGTAATCTGGTTGATACAAAAGGCTGTAGGATATTCTGTCAATGTTCTGTGTTAACGCAGTGACTCTCTGCCTTCCCACTGTAGGACCTGAAATGCCGGCACATAGCCAAACCCTTCTCCATGGAGAAGTTACTCTACCAGATCGCCACGGCCGAATCCAAACGTGAGAACGGGCACATTCTGACTACGATCTCCGCTCTTCTCAAAGACCTCAGGTCGGTAGCCATGGAAACCGGACACATCAAAACATGGATGCTGTTACGGCCTCATTCTTTATCCTCTGTTGCCATGCCAGTATGATCAAAGACATAGCTCAGTCTAACTGTGCTCAAAGCCAAGTTGAAAATACCCCAAAATCTTCTGTTCCAAATACACTCCATGATTTAATGGATGGGCTTAGTGTCTACATCAGGGCGGAAAGACCTTTAGATAGTACTAACTGCTTGCTGTACTGAGCTTTAATCACGACATTGTGAATTGTGGTGTTCTGAATCACTGAGTTGTGTTGCTCCGCTCTAATAGGAACATAGAGATGAGACAACGGCAGGAACTGTACGAGGCAGGGCTTCTGTCCTCTGCCCGCTACGGAACACATGATAACAGCCTGGTGCCCGGTGACGGACGCAAGAAACCCAGGAAGTGGCTGGCGCTGGAGTCGTCAGAGAGACGCTGCCAGACTTGCCAACACCTCTGCTACCTGTCCATGGTGAGAGCTGGCCCATGGGGAATAGTGATAGGGTTAGGGCTGGGTTATGGAGAATAGTGATAGGGTTAGGGCTGGGTTATGGAGAATAGTGCTAGGGTTAGGGCTGGGTTATGGAGAATAGTGCTATGGTTAGGACTGGGTTATGGAGAATAGTGCTATGGTTAGGGCTGGGTTATGGAGAATAGTGATGGGGTTAGGGCTGGGTTATGGAGAATAGTGCTAGGGTTAGGACTGGGTTATGGAGAATAGTGATGGGGTTAGGGCTGGGTTATGGAGAATAGTGCTAGGGTTAGGACTGGGTTATGGAGAATAGTGCTATGGTTAGGGCTGGGTTATGGAGAATAGTGCTATGTTTAGGACTGGGTTATGGAGAATAGTGCTAGGGTTAGGGCTGGGTCATGGAGAATAGTGCTAGGGTTAGGACTGGGTTATGGAGAATAGTGCTATGGTTAGGGCTGGGTTATGGAGAATAGTGCTATGGTTAGGACTGGGTTATGGAGAATAGTGCTAGGGTTAGGGCTGGGTCATGGAGAATAGTGATAGGGTTAGGGCTGGGTTATGGAGAATAGTGATAGGGTTAGGACTGGGTTATGGAGAATAGTGCTAGGGTTAGGGCTGGGTTATGGAGAATAGTGATGGGGTTAGGGCTGGGTTATGGAGAATAGTGATGGGGTTAGGGCTGGGTTATGGAGAATAGTGCTATGGTTAGGACTGGGTTATGGAGAATAGTGCTAGGGTTAGGGCTGGGTTATGGAGAATAGTGATAGGGTTAGGGCTGGGTTATGGAGAATAGTGATGGGGTTAGGGCTGGGTTATGGAGAATAGTGATAGGGTTAGGGCTGGGTTATGGAGAATAGTGCTATGGTTAGGGCTGGGTTATGGAGAATAGTGATAGGGTTAGGGCTGGGTTATGGAGAATAGTGATAGGGTTAGGGCTGGGTTATGGAGAATAGTGCTAGGGTTAGGGCTGGGTCATGGAGAATAGTGCTAGGGTTAGGGCTGGGTCATGGAGAATAGTGCTAGGGTTAGGGCTGGGTCATGGAGAATAGTGCTAGGGTTAGGGCTGGGTCATGGAGAATAGTGATAGGGTTAGGGCTGGGTCATGGAGAATAGTGATAGGGTTAGGGCTGGGTTATGGAGAATAGTGATAGGGTTAGGGCTGGGTTATGGAGAATAGTGATAGGGTTAGGGCTGGGTTATGGACAATAGTGCTATGGTTAGGGCTGGGTCATGGAGAATAGTGCTAGGGTTAGGGCTGGGTTATGGAGAATAGTGATAGGGTTAGGGCTGGGTTATGGAGAATAGTGATAGGGTTAGGGCTGGGTTATGGAGAATAGTGATAGGGTTAGGGCTGGGTTATGGAGAATAGTGCTAGGGTTAGGGCTGGGTCATGGAGAATAGTGCTAGGGTTAGGACTGGGTTATGGAGAATAGTGATGGGGTTAGGGCTGGGTTATGGAGAATAGTGCTATGGTTAGGGCTGGGTTATGGAGAATAGTGCTATGGTTAGGGCTGGGTTATGGAGAATAGTGATAGGGTTAGGACTGGGTTATGGAGAATAGTGCTATGGCTGGGTCATGGAGAATAGTGCTAGGGTTAGGACTGGGTTATGGAGAATAGTGCTATGGTTAGGACTGGGTTATGGAGAATAGTGCTAGGGTTAGGGCTGGGTTATGGAGAATAGTGCTATGGTTAGGGCTGGGTTATGGAGAATAGTGATAGGGTTAGGGCTGGGTTATGGAGAATAGTGCTAGGGTTAGGGCTGGGTCATGGAGAATAGTGCTAGGGTTAGGGCTGGGTCATGGAGAATAGTGATAGGGTTAGGGCTGGGTCATGGAGAATAGTGATAGGGTTAGGGCTGGGTTATGGAGAATAGTGATAGGGTTAGGGCTGGGTTATGGAGAATAGTGATGGGGTTAGGGCTGGGTTATGGAGAATAGTGCTATGGTTAGGGCTGGGTTATGGAGAATAGTGATAGGGTTAGGGCTGGGTCATGGAGAATAGTGATAGGGTTAGGGCTGGGTCATGGAGAATAGTGCTATGGTTAGGACTGGGTTATGGAGAATAGTGCTATGGTTAGGGCTGGGTTATGGAGAATAGTGCTATGGCTGGGTTATGGAGAATAGTGATGGGGTTAGGGCTGGGTTATGGAGAATAGTGCTATGGTTAGGGCTGGGTTATGGAGAATAGTGCTATGGCTGGGTTATGGAGAATAGTGATGGGGTTAGGGCTGGGTTATGGAGAATAGTGCTATGGTTAGGGCTGGGTTATGGAGAATAGTGCTATGGTTAGGACTGGGTTATGGAGAATAGTGCTAGGGTTAGGGCTGGGTTATGGAGAATAGTGATAGGGTTAGGGCTGGGTTATGGAGAATAGTGATAGGGTTAGGGCTGGGTCATGGAGAATAGTGCTATGGTTAATTTGGGTTGGGACTAGAGCTGGTGCTGGGCAAGGCTGAATGTAGTAAACCACTCCATGTACAGGGCGGCAGGTAACCTAGCGGATAAGAGCGTTGGACCAGTAACCAAAAGGTCGCTGGTTCGAATCCATAAGATGACTAGGTGACAAATCTGTCCATGTGCTCTTGAGCAAGACACAACCCTAATTGCTCCTGTGCGTCGCTCTGGATAAGAGCGTCTGCTAAATGGTTTAAATGTAAAGATGAATTTAGTTTACCATTCCATGAAAAGATGTTTGAATTCTGAGTTGTGATGTCCATCCCAGGTGGTCCAGGAGAACGAGAACGTAGTCTTCTGTTTGGAGTGTGCTTTGAGATACGTGGAGAATCACAAGTCCTGCAGAGGCCTCAAGATGATGTATCGTTACGATGAGGTAAGATTCCATCCCAGAAAACCGGGAACATTCCCAGGACATTAGCTAAAATTCCCATTAAGGGCTCTATTCAATTTATCGCTGAAGCGTTACAGATTGCGCGATGGAAAATTATCATAACATTTCTGATTGAGCCATCGTATGCAGCATTTAACGTGAATACTGTCTCTGCCGCCGTGGGAACATTGCCTTTAAATTGGGCATTAAGGCTGAACTTCCACTATACGGATTGAATAGATGCTTAAGTTCTAGTTCGGTTTTTATAGAACATTATGATGAAAACATTCTTTTAATGTTTTAGGTAAAATGTATTTTTTTTTTTATGTTTTAAATGAAATATCCTTGGAATGTCTTCCTAATAGTCACAAAAATGTTGTGCACATCATCTGTAACAACCCGCACAGAACATTCCCCTAAGTTTCTTATGTTTCCAGGTAATGTAATAACTAAATGTGTTCTGGGAACGGTCTTGCAATCAGGTGAATGTTTATACAAAAATGGTATAATCATCAGCACAACTGGACAGTTTTTGAATTATTAGAACTTTTTGGAACAATTTTGGTTTGCTGGGATGACCCGCTCTTATCTGAGTAGACTTGATCAGAACCTTCAAGAGCGGAGTGGTGTAACATGCAATGTTTGGATAAATATGATATTTGTTCATTTATAGTGTAGTGTTCATTATAACGCATATGTTTTGTCTGATCCCTCCATTCCCTGGCTGTGCCCCCCAGGAGCAGATCAACAGCTTGGTGAAGCAGGTGTGTGGCAAGGCCCTGGGGAAGACGACCGAGAAATGTAACGGTGCAAGCCCCATCAAACCACCATCTAAACGGGGACCCCGGAAGAGAGAAACCGTGGAGGTGTCCCTGTCCCGCCTCTCCTCCTCCCACCTATCTCCCGCAGCCGTCACATGAGGACGTTATCAACCCCCACTGCCCCTCCATCTTAGTTTGGAGAATCACTGTTGTCCTTTTTTTAAAGAAAGAAAAAATATAATGCCCCAAATCTCCCACGCAACCTTACTATGACGAACTACCCCACCCACCCCCTTAGTATGGCAAACTTGTGAAAGCAAGCAGTCTTTTTTTGCACTAGCACGGAAAATGTTTCTTCAGTTTCTTTTTTTTGGGGGGGGGTGTTGGCATTAATTGAAACGTTCACAGGTAAATGTTGTGCCCCTTTCACTGCCCCCCCAATGTGTGCAGTCAGACCCATCGCCATCTGTCACTCAACTGTGAACAAAGGGATGAGTGGAGAAGGTGCTCCTTTTTTCATTTTATTGAAATGACACAAGTAGAACCCAAAGTTTTCTCTCATCTTTAGTTTTTGAAGATGAGTTGTTTTTATTCTCCTCCTCTGCCTGCAGAAGCTCCTGTTGTTCAGGGCCTGTTGTTCAGGGCCTGTTGTTCCCGAACCCACGCCAGGTAAAACTTGAAAGGCAGATGCGTTTTGGCTGGCTTGTTTTATTTGGGATTTTAGCTTTGATTTTAGATTTTGAGAAAGTCTTCTGTGTTTATTTTGTTGTTGTTGTTTCCTTTTTCTTTGTTACTTGTGGAACTAGTGGTGCCATGGCTGTATGTCAGAGAAACAGCCTGGGGTGCCGTGGCTGTATGTCAAACGGACCAAGGTGCCATGGCTGTATGTCAGAAATACAGAGCTAGGTGCCGCTGGTCTCTGTCTCTGTAGTAGGAGGGAGGCCTCCTTTGCTAGCAAGTGAAAACTGTGCCTGATACTCAACAAAGAGATCCATTGTTTTTGGTGCTGTTGGTTATTATTACTGTATAACAATACAAAAGAAAGGTGGGGTGCTGGCTAACTGCTAGCCCCCTCTCCCACAGGGCGGTAGCCTCTAGGCTCTTCTCTCTCATAGGGTTAGGGTTCTAGGCTCTCCTCTCTCATAGGGTTAGGGTTCTAGGCTCTCCTCTCTCATAGGGTTAGGGTTCTAGGCTCTCCTCTCTCATAGGGTTAGGGTTCTAGGCTCTCCTCTCTCATAGGGTTAGGGTTCTAGGCTCTACTCTTCTCGATGTGCAATCATGTTAACATTCCATTCTTCCAGTCCTACTGTTTCATCTGTACCAGTAAACATTAATAATTTTATTATTTTCTATTTTGATTGTGTTTTTGTTCTGATGTGCGAGTAGAGTCACTAGTCAAAGGGTGTGAAATGTGAAATATGGAAATCCAAGTTTTCTTTTGGTGTGTGTGTGTATTTTAGGTTTTTCCCTTTTTCAGATGTATTATGAATTATTTTAGCAGAAGGTCCAACACAACATACATTTTTGTACATAATCCTGTAAATGTCTTTAAATACTCAAGCCTTTTCTGGGGTGAAGGAAGGAAAATGATACCTCTAAAGGTATTACAGGAAGCAAGAGAGGAAGTGCTTGATGAAGAAAAGCCTTACGTTTCAGTTTCTTCATCTGTGTGAGTTTGATGCTTACAGGGTTGCTCTGGTTACGTGTATACATTTTAAGTGCTGCTTACATCACTAAGACAAAGATATGGAGTAGCTATGGCCCCCTAGTTTTTTTCTTTTTTTTTCTTTAGCTTTACTTTTTTAAAGAAAAGGGAAAATATGTTCACAAAAATGTACTGAAAATTCAACAATGTAGTAGCTCCTCATGTTGCACTGAGCTTGCCAGTGGTGGCTGACAAGGTGATCCTATTATCCAGTTTGTTGGTTGTTGTTGTCCTTTACAGAAGACTGAACTGTTTTAGGAATATTTAATGAAAATCAAGTCGGTCGTTTTCAACAAAAAAGTGGTTGTCAAGTTTTTATGGCCTTACAATGTATTTTATTCAGATTTCTTTGCGATTTTCTTTTTCTACAGTATAAACTATTGCTCACGGTCTGGCAAGTTAATTTATTAGCACTGCGTCTCCATCTTTCCTTCAACTTGGAAAGAGTTCATGTTGGTTATATTGCCAGTTTTTTACTTTTGCAGTTTGTACTAAAGGTTTAATAAAAACGTACAGACAATTCACTGTCTTTTCTTTTGAACCTGCATGTCTGTCGTTGTGGTGGTCTGAAGATGTCATGTTACGAAGCTAACTAGCCATTCTACTAATAAGTCTACTCTCCGTGTCTAGGGGTCCAAGCCTGACTAACTGGTCCATAACCTGATACAAATGTGTGCATTCAGTGTGAAACGAGGGTAAGCGGACAGATGTCTGTAATGTACCCAGGAAACAGCGTACTTACCAGGGTCCAGGGCGAGTTCTGTCCTGACTCTCTAGACGGCCAGCCCTACCAGACCATTTTAAGTTCAAATGGAAATATCTAAAAGGTGTAACAACAAAAAGGTGTCAAACCAACACTAAGCCCCCCCCCCCCCCCCACCAGACAGAGACGCTACTTAGTCCACCTCTCACTCTGCAATAACCTGCCAATCACACACACCTGTGAGCGATTACTCCATTAGCAGGCCGTGCTGGCGCTTCAAGCAACTAACTGTATGATATAATATTCTATAGAATCATGTTATGAAAACATATGCTGGTGTGTGTGCAATGGCCTCTAGTAAAGAAAAGAAACCGTGAATGTACGTCGCACTCGTCTGCGGTGGCGCCGGTCAGCTGTCCCTGTGTTCAAAGGGTTCAGGCTGGGTTAGAAATCAACAGACTAGTGGGGCGGAACAATGAAACAGGGTAGTTCTATTCCAGTTTCATTTCATTCTGAAATAGTAGAAAGGGATCAGTATGAGAAATGGCAGTACAAGGGGGTGAAATGTTTATTACCAATTCAAGAGATTTGGGGGGAATAATATTGTAACCACACAATGTTCAACATGGAATTATTTCTTTACAAAACGGATGAAAATACAGTGAACATAAATGATGCATCTCTTCCATGCATCCAGTGCATAGCAACCAGTCCTTGCAGGGTTTTGGTCCCTTCAGTGTCTTCACTTCTACCCTGGCCCTTACGTGGCCTGTGAGCTGCTGTCCTCAGTGTTTAAGTGTCTGGTTTCTGGGTGGGTGCAGTGGCTGTAGCAGTGGCCTCCCTGCTAGGCCTGTGTTGGGGGGAACCTCTGTCTCGTATGATTGCACCCCGGCAGGACAGTGGATGCGGTCCTCCCTACCCCCTTCATCCTCCCTGGCCTTGGTGTCCTGGCTGTCAGTGCAGGTGGAGGAGAGGGAGGACAGCTTGTGTCTTAGCTCAGCCTGGGTGGGAACCTGCAGTGTGATCTCTGTGGTTAACGACTCCACATCTGGGCCTGAGAGACAGAGGGAGGTTTTGTGCAGTGCCCGAGAACTAATCGAAGTATGAAGTTGCTGTTTACTGTTTACTGTGTATGTCTGTTTACATGTGTATGTGTGTCTGTCATACCCAGCATGGGCGAGGCAACGCTGTTGTCCTCTCCCCCAGAGTGGAGGAATACGTCAAGGCTCTCATGGTCGGACATGTCCATCAGGTCCATCTGCTCCAGCATGTCTACGTTCACCTCCATGGATGAAAAGCTGCCTATTGGCCCTGAGCAGCAAGACACAGGTGTTAGTCTCCAACGCATACAGAACTAAACCAAGAATGCAACGGCAAGGGGCTGAGTCCAGGAAGAGCCTTGAAGTCTTTTTGTTTAAAAACTCTCAAAGAAATAAAAATCCCAAATCATTTACTGCTTTCGGCAAATATATTTATATTTGAACCCACAAAATCTTGCATGCTTGAGCTAACTGACTATTCTTCTGGGTGTGGAAGTGGCTAAATCTGAATGAACAGAAACCGCAGATTCAGCGCCTACTCACCACAACCCCCCCCCCCCCCCCCCCCCAAAACCTTCAGATTATTCAAACACAACCTTCAAGAAATCATGTTCCATCAAAAGAGCTGATCTTCATCTGAATAATTGTTTTAATCAATCCTCACTGACTTGCCAGAAACCCTGAAATTGTTCTAGGTTTATGTCTGTAGGGTTCTGTCATGTCTAAATTGATTCCAGCCTGGTGTCTATGGTTCTATCCTGTCGGAAATTATTCCAGGCGGTGTCTGTATTCAATCAATGTCCTGGATTCATCACCTTGCAGGAACCGTATCTGTTGTAATACCGGTGTTAAGATGACGTGGTGCATGCGTTACAAACACACAGTGCACTGTGAGGGATGATTGACAGCGGAGGCGGCATACCTCAAGGATACGAGGAGAGCAGGGCAGGACAGCAGGGTGGGGCAGAGTAAACAGAGAGGGAACTGTTATTAGCCAGCCACACGCACACATGCACGCACACACAACTGGTGCTTTTCCAATGAGACCCCCACACCAGTGGGTCGCCAGTGTTTTATCTTAATGTAAGCTGTTGTTTTTCCATCAACAGTGTGACACTAAAGACTTGTGGTGAGCAACATCAACAATGTCTGCATCATTCAAATCTGTTGTTTTGTGAGAAGGTGCAGGTCCGCCGGAGCCATGGCCCAGTGTAAAACAGATTCCGACCCATGTAGATTGAAACAAAAAAGTCAACCTTTTGGGTAAAACACTGGGGTAAATCCTTATTGGAAATGTACCAGTACACCCACACACACACACACCATCTGTCACTGTGACCATACTTCTCCATTGAAGATGATAAGGCGTTAAGGTGGGTCTCTCACCTCTCCTCTCAGTGATCTGCAGGTAGCCGGTGGACAGGTACTGATCCATGTCTTGCTGGAATGCCTCTTCAAAGAACTTCTGCCTCTCCTTCAGATTCACCAGGGCAGGTTCCACCTCCTTCAGCTTAAACTGGCTAGACTCCACCTCCTTTGGCTTCACCTGGGCAGGCTCCACCTCCTTTAACTTAACCTGGGCAGGCTCCGCCTCCTTTAACTTAACCTGGGCAGGGTCCGCCTCGTTCACCTGGGGTGGCACCTTATCCGCTACACAGGGCCGAGATATTTACATTTTTTCATTTAAATGTCCAATGCAGCCATTTTTATCTCAATAGCAAATCATTTCTGGGTAAAAATGAAGTACCTTTCTGTGATTTCTTTTCAATAAAAATAGTCAAAAAGAAAAAAATCGCTTCTTAGCAAAGAACCATTTCTCAAACAAGAATTTTGCTAGGACTTTCTGGGAGTGGTCTGATTGGGGAGGGGAAACTGAAAACAAGCTGTTATTGGCAGAGAGGTTTAGAACTGGTCTGTATTGGTCTGGTCACCAGGCAGGCCGAAACTCCATCTCACCAAAACAGGCAAACATTTCAGGCGGTCTTTTCAAACAACTCATACATTAAAAGGGCATTATCATAATTTTCTCAATTTCACAGTGTTATTCCAACCTCAAAGTTTGGAAGTATATATAAAACAAGAAAATCACGTTTTTGCCTGCACTGGGCTTTTAACAGCTAAACTCAAATAACAATGAATGATTACCGGCATCGATTACAGGGGGTTACTAGCATAGGTTACAGGTGTGTACAACATCCCATTTACACTATTGTAGCTATGTTGCATGAAATGATTTGATACAAAATGCTGTGATATCAGTTGCCCTAGAGCTTGGGCCTTTGAAAAGCAACTGACTGTCTGTGTCTGGATAATGACAGAGCCTACTGACCATCTCTGTCTGTCTGGACGATGACAGGGCCTACTGACCATCTCTGTCTGTCTGGACGATGACAGGGCCTACTGACCATCTCTGTCTGTCTGGACGATGACAGGGCCTACTGACCATCTCTGTCTGTCTGGACGATGACAGAGCCTACTGACCATCTCTGTCTGTCTGTACGATGACAGAGCCTACTGACCATCTCTGTCTGTCTGGACGATGACAGAGCCTACTGACCATCTCTGTCTGTCTGGATGATGACAGAGCCTACTGACCATCTCTGTCTGTCGGGACGATGACAGAGCCTACTGACCATCTCTGTCTGTCTGGATGATGACAGAGCCTACTGACCATCTCTGTCTGTCTGGACGATGACAGAGACTACTGACCATCTCTGTCTGTCTGGACGATGACAGAGCCTACTGACCATCTCTGTCTGTCTGGACGATGACAGAGCCTACTGACCATCTCTGTCTGTCTGGATGATGACAGAGCCTACTGACCATCTCTGTCTGTCTGGACGATGACAGAGCCTACTGACCATCTCTGTCTGTCTGGACGATGACAGAGCCTACTGACCATCTCTGTCTGTCTGTACGATGACAGGGCCTACTGACCATCTCTGTCTGTCTGTACGATGACAGGGCCTACTGACCATCTCTGTCTGTCTGGACGATGACAGGGCCTACTGATCATCTCTGTCTGTCTGGACGATGACAGAGCCTACTGACCATCTCTGTCTGTCTGGACGATGACAGAGCCTACTGACCATCTCTGTCTGTCTGGACGATGACAGAGCCTACTGACCATCTCTGTCTGTCTGGACGATGACAGGGCCTACTGACCATCTCTGTCTGTCTGGACGATGACAGAGCCTACTGACCATCTCTGTCTGTCTGGACGATGACAGAGCCTACTGACCATCTCTGTCTGTCTGTACGATGACAGGGCCTACTGATCATCTCTGTCTGTCTGGACGATGACAGAGCCTACTGACCATCTCTGTCTGTCTGGACGATGACAGGGCCTACTGACCATCTCTGTCTGTCTGCACGATGACAGAGCCTGGTGATTTAGACAACACAGCTGAAGTGACACTAACTGTTTCTCTCAGGCGGGGAGAGTCCGTTATATAAGAACGATCTAAGTCACGAAAGGGAAAGAGAGACTGGGATAGATAGAGTGGAAGAAAGAGAGCGGGTACAGTTGACGTCCCCATTATCAGCAGCTGTCCCCAGTTTCTCTCCCCCTTTCTTTCTTTAGCTTCCCCTCTTTCTCTCCATCACTCACTGTTGCCCTTCCCCTCTTTCTCTCCATCACTCACTGTTGCCCTTCCCCTCTTTCTCTCCATCACTCACTGTTGCCCTTCCACTCTTTCTCTCCATCACTCACTGTTGCCCTTCCACTCTTTCTCTCCATCACTCACTGTTGCCCTTCCACTCTTTCTCTCCATCACTCACTGTTGCCCTTCCCCTCTTTCTCTCCATCACTCACTGTTGCCCTTCCCCTCTTTCTCTCCATCACTCACTGTTGCCCTTCCACTCTTTCTCTCCATCACTCACTGTTGCCCTTCCCCTCTTTCTCTCCATCACTCACTGTTGCCCTTCCCCTCTTTCTCTCCATCACTCACTGTTGCCCTTCCCCTCTTTCTCTCCATCACTCACTGTTGCCCTTCCCCTCTTTCTCTCCATCACTCACTGTTGCCCTTCCCCTCTTTCTCTCCATCACTCACTGTTGCCCTTCCACTCTTTCTCTCCATCACTCACTGTTGCCCTTCCACTCTTTCTCTCCATCACTCACTGTTGCCCTTCCCCTCTTTCTCTCCATCACTCACTGTTGCCCTTCCCCTCTTTCTCTCCATCACTCACTGTTGCCCTTCCCCTCTTTCTCTCCATCACTCACTGTTGCCCTTCCACTCTTTCTCTCCATCACTCACTGTTGCCCTTCCACTCTTTCTCTCCATCACTCACTGTTGCCCTTCCACTCTTTCTCTCCATCACTCACTGTTGCCCTTCCCCTCTTTCTCTCCATCACTCACTGTTGCCCTTCCCCTCTTTCTCTCCATCACTCACTGTTGCCCTTCCACTCTTTCTCTCCATCACTCACTGTTGCCCTTCCCCTCTTTCTCTCCATCACTCACTGTTGCCCTTCCCCTCTTTCTCTCCATCACTCACTGTTGCCCTTCCCCTCTTTCTCTCCATCACTCACTGTTGCCCTTCCCCTCTTTCTCTCCATCACTCACTGTTGCCCTTCCCCTCTTTCTCTCCATCACTCACTGTTGCCCTTCCACTCTTTCTCTCCATCACTCACTGTTGCCCTTCCACTCTTTCTCTCCATCACTCACTGTTGCCCTTCCACTCTTTCTCTCCATCACTCACTGTTGCCCTTCCCCTCTTTCTCTCCATCACTCACTGTTGCCCTTCCCCTCTTTCTCTCCATCACTCACTGTTGCCCTTCCCCTCTTTCTCTCCATCACTCACTGTTGCCCTTCCCCTCTTTCTCTCCATCACTCACTGTTGCCCTTCCCCTCTTTCTCTCCATCACTCACTGTTGCCCTTCCACTCTTTCTCTCCATCACTCACTGTTGCCCTTCCCCTCTTTCTCTCCATCACTCACTGTTGCCCTTCCACTCTTTCTCTCTATCACTCACTGTTGCCCTTCCACTCTTTCTCTCCATCACTCACTGTTGCCCTTCCCCTCTTTCTCTCCATCACTCACTGTTGCCCTTCCCCTCTTTCTCTCCATCACTCACTGTTGCCCTTCCCCTCTTTCTCTCCATCACTCACTGTTGCCCTTCCCCTCTTTCTCTCCATCACTCACTGTTGCCCTTCCACTCTTTCTCTCCATCACTCACTGTTGCCCTTCCCCTCTTTCTCTCCATCACTCACTGTTGCCCTTCCACCCTTTATCTTTGTATGTGTGCTGCTGAGTGTGGTTGGTGTGTGTGTGTACAGTATTTGAGTGTCTGTGATTTGTTTTATGTGCGTGTGTGTTTGTGTGCCTGTGTACATGCATATGTGTGTGTGTTGTGCTTTGTTTGAGGATGAATTAAAGGTAGTGGGGTTCCTAAGGGACTCCAGTGTGTTTCATTACTGTGGTTAGTTGGCTTCGTCTTTGTTAACCCTGAGAAATAAAAATATTCTGCCCTTGTAGAATGTGTCTCTATAGTAGAATTGCACATGTTGTAAAAATGAAATGAGTCATATATACTGTGCCAAGATGATTGAATCATGTCCCGGACATGCTGTTTTCGACCCACTCTCTCTCTCCCTCCCTCCCTCCCTCTCTCTCTCTCCCTCTACCACACCTGTTGTCTCGACCTCTGAATGCCCGGCTATGAAAAGCCAACTGATATTTACTCTTGAGGTAGTGACCTGTTGCACCCTCTACAACCACTGTGATTATTATCTATGAACATTTGAACCTCTTGAAGAACGATCTGGCCTTAATGGCCATGTACTCTTATAATCTCCCCCCGGCACAGCCAGAACAGGATTGGTCACCCTCAGAGCCTGGCTCCTCTTTAGGTTTTTTTCTAGGTTCCTTTCTTCTATATCTGCATTGCTTGCTGTTTGGGGTTTTCGGCTGGGTTTCTGTATAAGCACTTTGTGACATCTGCTGATGTAAAAAGGGCTTAATAAATACTTTTGATTGCATGCTCATGTGTGCTATCAAATAAAATATTTGTATGTTGACTGATGAAGAACTCTGTATTTATAGACATTAGTATTCCATCCAAACATATTCCAACCACACCAATAAACAGATGTGTGGGTATTACTACATAACAACTCTTAATGGGTTGTAATCAGAATGGATGACCAAGGTTCACTTATAAAGCACACAGTGCATTCGGAAAGTATACAGACCCCTTGACTTCTTACACATTTTGTTGCGTTAAAACCTTATTCTAAAATGTATTAAATCGTTTTTTTCCCTCATCAATCTATGCACAATACCCCATAATGACACAGGAAAAACAGGTTTTTAGAAAGGTTTGCAAATAAAGAAAAAAGAAAATGGAAATATTACATTTACATAAGTATTGAAACCTTTTACTCAGTACTTTGTTGAGGCACCTTTGGCAGAGATTACAGCCTCGAGTCTTAGGTGTGACGCTACAAGCTTGGCACACCTATATTTGGGGAGCTTCTCCCAATCTTCTTTGCAGATCCTCTCAAGCTCTGTTAGGTTGGATGGGGAGCGTCGCAGCACAGCTATTTTCAGGTCTCTCCAGAGATGTACGATCAGGTTCATGTCCGGGCTCTGGATGGGCCACTCAAAGACAGTCAGAGACTTGTCCCAAAGCCACTCCTATATTGTCTTGGCTGTGTGCGTAGGGTCGCTGTCCTGTTGGAAGGTGAACCTTCGCCCCAGTCTGAGGTCCTGAGCGCTCTGGAGCAGGTTTTCATCAAGGATCTCATTGTACTTTGCGTCATTTATCTTTCCTTTGATCCTGACTAGTCTCCCAGTCCCTGCCGCTGAAAAACATCCCCACAGCATGATGCTGCCACCACCATGCTTCACAGTAGGGATGGTGCCAGGTTTCCTCCAGATGTGACGCTTGGCATTCAGGCCAAGGAGTTACATTTTGGTTTCATCAGACCAGAGAATCTTGTTTCTCATGGTCTGAGAGTCTTTAGGTGCCTTTTGGAAAACTCCAAGCGGGCTGTCATGTGCCTTTTACTGAGGAGTGGCTTCCGTCTAGCCACTCTACCATAAAGGCCTGATGGTGGAGTGCTGCGGAGATGTTTGTACTTCTGGGTTCGTCCATCTCCACAGAGGAACTCTGGAGCTCTGTCAGAGTGACCATCGGGTTCTTGGTCACCTCCCTAACCAAGGCCCTTCTCCCCAATTGCTCAGTTTGGCCGAGAGGGTTGCTCTAGGAAGAGTCTTGGTGGTTCCAAACTTCTTCAATTTAAGAATGATGGAGGCCACTGTGTTCTTGGGGACCTTCAATGCAGCAGACATTTTTGAGTACCCTTCCCCAGATCTGTGCCTCAACACAATCCAGTCTCAGAGCTCTACAGACAATTCCTTCGACCTCATGGCTTGTTTTTTGCTCTTACATGCACTGTCAACTGTGGGACCTTATATAGACAGGTGTGTGCTTTTCCAAATCATGTCCAATCAATTTAATTTACCACAGGTGGACTCCAATCAAGTTGTAGAAACATCTAGGATGATCAACGGAAACAGGATGCACATGCTCTCAATTTTGAGTCTCATAGCAAAGGCTCTGAATACTTAAGTAAATATGGTATTTCATTTTTTATTTATTTTTTACATTTGCAAACATGTCTAAAAACCTGTTTTTCGCTTTGTCATGATGGGGTTTTGTGTGTAGATTGATGGGGGAAAACATTTATTTAATCCATTTTAGAATCAGGCTGTAATGTAACAAAAAAAGTCAATGGGTCTGAATACTTTCCGAAGGCACTGTATAAGCAGTAAAATTATATTAGTATTCTGTGAGAGGGTTTTGGCTGGGCCTCTATGAAACTGGACATCATTATCTGATTGCAGGTCTCCATTTAGAGTGTTGCCAGACTACACAATTGAGCTGTCTCGTCCAGCCCAACAGTGGAAAGTAGGCTAACGCAAGCACATCCCACCACAGAGACAACAGATTAGCAATAAACACCATTCACGAGGGCACATTACTCAAAATACAGAACAATGCTGTCAATTTCCCTCCCTTATTCTTCTGAAACGCATCAGCTCAAATTATTGTCTATTATTTGATTTTTTTAAATACATATAATAATTCATATAATTTGGTTCTTATAAACTCATCATCTTAAAGGATTGTCTACTCTGAAATTAATTTACGCTGTTAATAGTGGCGAGTTAGAAATAAAGGATCAGTAAGCAGTAGTGGAGAGTTCGTATGGGTTAGGGTTAGTGATTGAGGCTAGAGTTGAACTGGGATGTGGACATAAAGCTTGGGTTAAGGTTAGGGTCATGGTTGAGGCTTGGTAAGGGTTTAACCAGGATGTGAACATAAAGCTTGGGTTAGGGTTGTGGTTGAGACTAGGGTTAGGCTTAAACTGGGATTTGGGCATGAACCTAGGGTTAGGGTTGTGGTTGAGACTGGGGTTAGGGTTGTGGTTGAGACTAGGGTTAGGGTTGAACAGGGATGTGGACATGAACCTAGGGTTAAGGGTTGTGGTTGAGACTAGGGTTAGGGTTGAACAGGGATGTGGACATGAAGCTAGGGTTAGGGTTGTGGTTGAGACTAGGGTTAGGGTTGAACAGGGATGTGGACATGAAGCTAGGGTTAGGGTTGTGGTTGAGACTAGGGTTAGGGTTGTGGTTGAGACTAAGGTTAGGGTTGAACTGGGATGTGGACATGAACCTAGGGTTAGGGTTGTGGTTGAGACTAGGGTTAGGTTGAACGGGGATGTGGACATGAAGCTAGGGTTAGGATTAGGCTAAAGGTTAGGGTTAGGGTTGAAGCTAGGGTTGAACTGTGACGTGGATATGAAGCAAGGGTTAGGATTAGGGATAGCAACATGCTCATCTGTGCTTGTCTGGCACACAGGATTAATTACATTCATGTATCGAGCGCCTCATGACAAAGTGAACTGATGGTGAGCTGCTCATGACAAAGTGAACTGATTAATGACTGTGAGGGGGGCGCCAGAATGACAAGACCACTCTGTCTTTGTTTGCTTTGTTTAATAGCTTCATTTGCATCCAGCGTACATGTGCTATAATGATTATGGCAAAGCAAACACACACACACACACATACACAGAGGAGTTTCCACTACAGTACTCACGGGAACACAGTGCCCAGGCTATCTGCATTCTACTTTGGTTTGTGCAGACAAGAAAAGCGTAGGAGTGGGAACCTGGGGGCAAACTGAGTCACTCTACTGCTGTCAGGCCCACTCAACATCCTAGAGAGAGAGCTGGCAGAGTCAAATTAACAACACTCTATTAGAGCACTAACCATTATATCTACCAAGAACTGTCTATTAGAGCAATAAGCATTATATCTACCAAGAACTATATATATTGGAGCACTAAGCATTATATCTACCAAGAACTATATATATTGGAGCACTAAACATTATATCTACCAAGAACTATATATATTAGAGCAACAACCATTATATCTACCAAGAACTATATATATTAGAGCACTAAGCATTATATCTACCAAGAACTATATATATTAGAGAAACAAGCATTATATCTACCAAGAACTATATATTTTAGAGCAACAAGCATTATATCTACCAAGAACTATGTCTATTAGAGCACCAACCGTTATATCTACCAATAACTATATATATTGGAGCACTAAGCATTATATCTACCAATAACTATATATATTGGAGCACTAAGCATTATATCTACCAAGAACTATATATATTAGAGCACTAAGCATTATATCTACCAAGAACTATATATATTAGAGCACTAAGCATTCACTGCCATTAAACTATCTAATGTTAATTTTGAACTGCTTACTCACTTCATTGCTGGAACTGTCAGTGTTCTATGTCAGCACACTAATTTAAACCAATGAGGCAACTGTAAACCAATGGTGGCTTATTCCTGTGACCAACACATATTTTCATAGCCTCCAGTGATGGTTTATCTCATAGTAACTCCTATTTTAAACACATTTATGAACAATGAATAGATTGTGCAAGATGGACCTCTTCCTCCTCCTTCTTCTCCTCCTCCTCCTCCTCCTCCTTCTTGCAGCATTCTCAAGTCCGATGGACAATCAGCACTAACCCTGAGTGGGAGAGAGAACCATGAGTAGGGAACATCACTGCCAAATCAGCAAGTAACCAAGCAACCAGTACAAAGTAGTACCACACAGTACACCACTGGTAATATTCCACTGTTTCCAACTTCTTAGTCTGTTAAACTGCTTGCACTGCAACACATTCCAATGTGTCACCTTCTCCTAAGTAAGCATTTCACTGTTAGTTTATATCTGTTGTTTACGAAGCATGTGACATATTTGATTTGATTTGATCTTTCCTTACTGACCCAATACCTCTCTGGCTGCATTTACACAGGCAGCCCAATTCTGATATTTTTGTCCACTAAGAACATTTTACATCAGTTCTTTTCCAAAGCTAAACTGATTGGTCAAAAGACCAATTAGTGAAAAAAGATCAGAATTGGGCTGCTTGGAAGGGCCTCCCTAGTGGCGCAAAGGCATAAGGCACTGCATCACAGTGCTTGAGGTGTCACTACAGACCCGGGTTCGATCCTGGGCTGTGCTGCTGCCGGCTGTGACCGGGAGACCCATGTGGCAGTGCACAATTGTCCAGGGTAGGGGAGGGTTTGGCTGGCTGTGATGTCCTTGCTCTAGTGACTCCTGTGGCAGGCTGGGTGCATGCATGCTGATAGGGTTGCCAGTTTCCATTGGCGTGGCTGGTTAAGCGAGCAGTGTGTCCAGCCTCTGTGTGAGTCTCCTCCCTAACCAAGCAGACAGTAGATTAGAGCTTCTCTGTGTATGAATATTCCAAAACCTTGCATATGGTTTTTCAGATGATACTGTACTTTACTTAGTTTCACTGGAAAAAAAGCTCACACACAAGTTATGCTAAATCATCTCTGGAGAGCCCTGTCGAAGCAAGAGGCAATATGGTTCTACAACAGTCTTTTAGAAGATTATCAACGATAGATAAGACGATGTCATGTCATCCCAGTGTTCATCTCTCGTGTACAGATATACAGTTGAAGTCGGAAGTTTACATACACCTTAGCCATATACATTTAAACTCCGTTTTTCAAAATTCCTGACATTTAATCCTAGTAAAAATTCCCTGTCTTCGGTCAGTTAGGATCACCACTTTATTTTAAGAATGTGAAATGTCAGAATAATAGTAGAGAGAATGATTTATTTCAACTTTTATTTCTTTCATCACATTCCCAGTGGGTCAGAAGTTTACATACACTCAATTAGTATTTGGTAGCATTGCCTTTAAATTGTTTAACTTGGGTCAAATGTTTCAGGTAGCCTTCCACAAGCTTCCAACAATAAGTAGGGTGAATTTTGGCCCATTCCTACTGACAGAGCGGGTGTAACTGAGTCAGGTTTGTAGACCTCCTTGCTCTCACACACCTTTTCAGTTCTGCCCACAGATTTTCTATGGGATTGAGGTCAGGGCTTTGTGATGGCCACTCCAATACCTTGACATTGTTGTCCTTAAGCATTTTGCCACAACTTTGGAAGTATGCTTGGGGTCATTGTCCATTTGGAAGACCCATTTGCGACCAAGCTTTAACTTCCTGACTGATGTCTTGAGATGTTGCTTCAATATATCCACATCATCTTGCAAGCCTCCCCCTTTTTCCTCCAAACTTAACGATGGTCATTATGGTCAAACAGTTCGAATTTTGTTTCATCAGACTCAGACCAGAGGACATTTCTCCAAAAAGTACGATCTTTGTCCCCATGTGCAGTTGCAAACCGTAGTCTGGCTTTTTTATGCCGGTTTTGGAGCAGTGGTTTCTTCCTTGCTGAGCGGCCTTTCAGGTTATGTCGATATAGGACTTGTTTTACTGTGGATATAGATAGTTTTGTACCTGTTTCCTACAGCATCTTCACAAGGTCCTTTGCTGTTGTTCTGGGATTGATTTGCACTTTTCGCACCAAAGTACGTTCATCTCTAGGAGACAGAACGCGTCTCCTTCCTGAGTGGTATGATGGCTGCGTGGTCCCATGGTGTTTATACTTGCGTACTATTGTTTGTACAAGCTGTTTAAAGGCACAGACAACTTAGTGTATGTAAACTTCTGACCCACTGGAATTGTGATACAGTGAATTATAAGTGAAATAATCTGTAAACAATTATTGGAAAAATTACTTGTGTCATGCACAAAGTAGATGTCCTAATCGACTTGCCAATACTATAGTTAACAAGAAATTTGTGGAGTGGTTGAAAATCAAGTTTTAATGACTCCATCCTAAGTGTATGTAAACTTTCGACTTCAACTGTATGTATGCATAACTGGTACCATAGATTCTATCGGGCAGGAATGGGATGCGGTGATAACGAGGTTATTTGGAAAAATCACGGTTTTGCAGGTGTTGGTATCTTTCGAATTTCGTAAGGGGAGGGGACATTAACTTGCAAAGAGAGAGGGTGGAGCTGCTTGTTTTCCGGTTCCGCTCCTCGTTCTAGCATCTTTTCATCTCTTCTCTTCACATGTATGGACCCAGAACTTAATCAAGCAGCTGACCAATTACGTGGGACTTTATTTCTGGGTTAACCAAGACTAACCCAGTGTACAGTATACATCTCTAACCCTAACCCAGTGTAGACATCGTGCCAACCCAGTATAGACATCATGCCATTCGCCAGGTGTGCCAACATCTGTCAAATAGGCTAAAATACTCCAGACTGCAGTAACTCATTACATAACATTTCCTTGTTTTACTAGCCTTGTGAGGACTTCCGATACCAACAAGGATAGTAAAAACCAAACCACACACATACACACACGCGCGCATGCCACACGCACGCACAACCACACCGTAAACAATGCTTTGGGGGCAACCTTTAATTCCTTCAATATACAGTTGCTTCTTCTTTCATTTTCTCTCTTTGGCTTTGCTAATGTTGTTGGTTCCCTCTGGCTTTCATCATAAAGGGCTATTCAGATCCACCAGCTAATGTTCCCACTCCTCTACAGCACTGTTATTGTGAAGCTTTTCAATAGATTACAGAGACCAATGTTCAATGTTCTGTCCTTTCTTCCTGTCCTGTTCTATACTGCCCTGTCCTATCTCTGTCCTGTCCCATCTTTTTCCTGTCCTGTCCTACCTCCGTCCTGTCCCATCTTTTTCCTGTCCTATCTCCGTCCTGTCCCATCTTTTTCCTGTCCTGTCCTACATCCGTCCTGTCCCATCTTTTTCCTGTCATGTCCTACCTCCGTCCTGTCCCATCTTTTTCCTGTCCTGTCCTACCTCCGTCCTGTCCCATCTTTTTCCTGTCCTGTCCTATCTCCGTCCTGTCCCATCTTTTTCCTGTCCTGTCCTACCTCCGTCCTGTCCCATCTCTTTCCTGTCCTGTCCTACCTCCGTCCTGTCCCATCTTTTTCCTGTCCTGTCCTTTCTTAGCTCTGTCCTGTCCCATCTCTTTCTTGTCCTGTCACATCTCTTTCCTAAACCCTGTCAAACCATCCCATCGAAACCATCCAATATTCTGCTTTCAAAATGTGTGGCTGTTTTAACAGACCATGGAACATGAATGTCCTGAGACATACAAAGGGGATGTATGGATGGGTGGGTGGATGGAAGGGGATAGGGAGGAGGGAGTTGAACATGGTGGTGGAGAGGTGGAGGAGGGAGTGGTGGAGGAGGGGGATGGATGGGTGGGTGGATGGAAGGGGATAGGGAGGAGGGAGTTGAACATGGTGGTGGAGAGGTGGAGGAGGGAGTGGTGGAGGAGGGGAATGATGGGTGGGTGGATGGAAGGGGATAGGGAGGAGGGAGTTGAACATGGTGGTGGAGAAGTGGAGGAGGGAGTGGTGGAGGAGGGGGATGGATGGGTGGATGGATGGAAGGGGATAGGGAGGAGGGAGTTGAACATGGTGGTGGAGAGGTGGAGGAGGGAGTGGTGGAGGAGGGGGATGGATGGTGGATGGATGGATGGAAGGGGATAGGGAGGAGGGAGTTGAACATGGTGGTGGAGAGGTGGAGGAGGGACTGGTGGAGGAGGGGGATGGATGGGTGGGTGGATGGATGGAAGCAGATAGAGAGGAGGGAGTGGTGGAGGAGGGGGATGGATGGACGGGTGAATGTATGGAAGGAGATAGGGAGGAGGGAGCGGTGGAGGTGGGGGATGGATGGATGGATAGATAGATGGAAGGGCAGAAGGAGAAGGGAAGTGGGGGGTTCAATAATAATGAAAGCAATAAAAAGCTTTCAGTCTCTCATCTCCTGTGTGTTTGTGTTTGTTTGTGTGTGTGTGTGTGTGTGTGTGCGTGCGTGTGTGTGTGTGTGTGTGTGTGTGTGTGTGTGTGCACGCCCACACTGAGCTGTCACAATCAGCCACATCACCCATCAATCATTGGTAGCTACAGCACCAATAATTTCCATCCCAGATGTTTTGTTATTCATTAATAACATACGTATCTTAGTATTACTGTATGTGTTCAGTTGTGGTTGAAGGCTTGCACCTTATCCTCTTCACTCCAAATGTTTGACATCAAATAATGCTGATATGAATTCCATACACGTTTGAAACGAAATCCATACGTTTGAATCTAAATCCAACCCGTTTAGAGATTAATCTACAACCACCAAAGAATTACTACATTTTTTGTGACAACTATGACCATTATCAAAGTTCAGATTACATTTTTTTTAAAGAAAACCAGATAAAAAAAGGCTACCAGGAAGAAGAAGAAACATATCTACAAATATTACAACTATCTAATAATCATGCATGGATCAACATCTGCTAGTCCACCATACATTAGCATGTAGACATTATGACACAAACAAAAAACAATAAGGAAATAAACCAATACAAGCGGGTGTCAGTAGCATAGAAATATAATTATATGCATATATACTGTACGTATATCTATGGTGGGTACCTACAGCTATTCCTCTGTCTTCCGTCCATGGATCCTGGAGAAGAAAACATCCCAGCGGTGTTGTAGATCAGAGCCAGAGGAAAGGAAGAGAAGGGCAGGATGGGTTGAGGACAGGGTGAGGCGGCAAAGAGAGGCGATGTTACCAACTCTCAATCACAGCACCGTCTGTCTCCCTCTGCCGCTCATCCTAAGAGGCTGCTTAAACCACTATCTCACACACACAGTCATGCACATATACAGTATTATACACACACACTCTCACACACAGAAGTACGGCAGCAACGTTCTCCCCCACACTGGCTGTCTGAAAGGGTCGAGCTGCTGCCTGCAGGCTGAATGGTCTGGCTGTGGAGACAGAGAGGCTTCAGCACAGCTAGGAGCTGGGGATGGACCAATCTCACGGCTAGGAGTTGGGAATGGACCAATCACATGGCTAGGAGCTGGGAATGTATCAATCACATGGCTGGGAGCTGGGGATTGACCAATCACATGGTTAGGAGCTGGGAATGTACCAGTCACTCAGCTAAGAGCTGGGAATGTACCAATTATATGGCTAAGAGCTGGCAATGTACCAATCACACGGCTAAGAGCTGGGAATGTACCAATCACACGGCTAAGAGCTGGGAATGTACCAATCACGCAGCTAAGAGATGGGAATGTACCAATCACCTGGCTAAGAGCTGGGAATGTACCAATCACATGGCTAAGAGCTGGGAATGTACCAATCACATGGCTAAGAGCTGGGAATGTACCAATCACACGGCTAAGAGCTGGGAATGTACCAATCACACAGCTAAGAGATGGGAATGTACCAATCACATGGCTAAGAGCGGGGAATGTACCAATAACATGGCTAAGAGCTGGGAATGTACCAATCACATGGCTAAGAGCTAGGAATGTACCAATCACATGGCTAAGAGCTGGGAATGTACCATTAGCCACTCTTCTTCTCTCCTGCCTCTTCTCTTAGGGCCCAATTCAGATTTAGGAAATGTACGCCTTTCCTGTGCACACATTTCCTACGCACTTCTCAGTAGCTGGTATTCAGACTTACAGTACCAGTCAAACGTTTGGACATACCTACTCATTCAAGGGTTTTTCTTTATTGTTACTATATTCTACGTTGTAGAATAATAGTGAAGATATTAAAACAATGAAATAACACATATGGAATCATGTAGTAACCAAAATAATATATTTTAGATTCTTCAAAGTTGCCACCCTTTTCCTTGATGACAGCTTTGCACATTCTTGGCATGCTCTCAACCAGCTTCACCTGGAATTATTTTCCAACAGTCTTGAAGGAGTTCCCACATATGCTAAGCACTTGTTGGCTGCTTTTCCTTCACTCTGTGGTCCAGCTCATCCAAAACCATCTCAATTGGGTTGAGATCGGGTGATTGTGGAGGCCAGGTCATCTGATGCGGCACTCCATCACTCCTCTTCATGGTCAAATAGCTCTTACACAGCCTGGAAATGTGTTGGGTCATTGTCCTGTTGAAAAACAAATGATAGTCCCACTAAGCGCAAACCAGAAGGGATGGCGTATCGCTGCAGAATGCTGTGGTAGTCATGCTGGTTAAAAGTGCCTTGAATTCTAAATAAATCACTGACAGTGTCACCAGAAAAGCATCCACACACCATCACACCTCCTCCTCCATGCTTCATGGTGCGAACTACACATGCGGAGATAATCCGTTCACCTACTCTGCGTCTCACAAAGACACAGCGGTTGGAACCAAAGATCTCAAATTTGTACTCATCAGGCCAAAGGACAGATTTCCACCAGTCTAATGTCCATTGCTTCTGTTTCTTGGCCCAAGCATGTCTCTTCTTCTTATTGATGGCCTTTAGTAGTGGTTTCTTTGCTACAATTCGACCATTAAGGCCTAATTCAAGCAGTCTCTTCTGAACAGTTGATGTTGAGATGTGTCTGTTTCTTGAACTCTGTGAAGCATTTATTTGGGCTGCAATTTCTGAGGCTGGTAACTCTAATGAACTTATCCTCTGCAGCAGAGGTAACTCTGGGTCTTCCTTTCCTGTGGTGGTCCTCATGAGAACCAGTTTCATCATAGCACTTGATGGTTTTTGCGACTGCACTTGAAGAAACAGATTTTCCGGATTGACTGACATTCATGTCTTAAAGTAATAATGGACTGTCGTTTCTCTTTGCTTATTTGAGCTGTTCTTGCCATAATATGGACTTTGTCTTTTACCAAGTAGGGCTATTTTCTGTATACCTCCCCTATCTTGGCACATAACAACTGATTGGCTCAAACGCATTAAGAAGGAAAGAAATTCTACAAATTAACTTTTAACAAGGCGCACCTGTTAATTGAAATGCATTCCAGGAGACTACCTCACGAAACTGGTTGAGAGAATGCTAAGAGTGTGCAAAGCTGTCATCAAGGCAAAGGGTGGCTACTTTGAAAAATATCAAATATTTAACACTTGTTTGGTGACTACATGATTCCATATGTATTATTTCATAGTTTTGGTGTATTCGCTATTATTCTACATTATAGAAAATAGTTTAAAAAAAATTTAAAACCTGGAATGTAGGTGAAGATGTGTCCAAACTTTTGATTGGTATTGTACCTTATGCAGGTACATAACGGGCTCTGCAGGCGTGATCAGCCAACTTCCTGCATTTCAACACATTTTGCCATGGTGCAGAGATTTTTTGTTGTTGTTGCTGTTTTATTTATTACATTTTTTAATTTTTAATTTAACCTTTATTTAACTAGGCAAGTCACTTAAATTAAGAACAAATTCGTATTTACAATGACGGCCTACCAAAAGGGATTAAAATTAGAATTGTTTTAAATAAATAAAATAGAAATATAAGACAAAACACACATCGCGACAAGAGAGGCAACACAACACTACATAAAGAGAGACCTAAGACAACAACATAGCAAGGCAGCAAAACATGACAACACAGCATGGTAGCAACACAACATGACAACAACATGGTAGCAACACAACATGGTAGCAGCACAAAACATGGTACAAACATTATTGGGCACAGACAACAGCACAAAGGGCAAGAAGGTAGAGACAAGAATACATCACGCAAAGCAGCCACAACTGTCAGTAAGAGTGTCCATGATTGAGTCTTTGAATGAAGAGATTGAGATAAAGCTGTCCAGTTTGAGTGTTTGTTGCAGCTCGTTCCAATCGCTAGCTGCAGCGAACTGAAAAGACGAGCGACCCAGGGATGTGTGTGCTTTGGGGACATTTAACAGAATGTGACTGGCAGAACGGGTGTTGTATGTGGAGGATGAGGGCTGCAGTAGATATTTCAGATAAGGGGGAGTGAGGCCTAAGAGGGTTTTATAAATAAGCATCAACCAGTGGGTCTTGCGATGGGTATACAGAGATGACCAGTTTACAGAGGAGTATAGAGTGCAATGATGTGTCCTATAAGGAGCATTGGTGGCAAATCTGATGGCCGAATGGTAAAGAACATCGAGCCGCTCGAGAGCACCCTTACCTCAATAAATTATGTCTCCGTAATCTAGCATGGGTAGGATGGTCATCTGAATCAGGGTTAGTTTGGCAGCTGGGGTGAAAGAGGAGCGATTACGATAGAGGAAACCAAGTCTAGATTTAACTTTAGTCTGCAGCTTTGATATGTGCTGAGAGAAGGACAGTGTACTGTCTAGCCATACTCCCAAGTACTTGCATGAGGTGACTACCTCAAGCTCTAAACCCTCAGAGGTAGTAACCACACCTGTGGGGAGAGGGGCATTCTTCTTACCAAACTACATTTACCTTTGTTTTGGAGGTGTTCAGAACAAGGTTAAGGGTAGAGAAAGCTTGTTGGACACAAAGAAAGCTTTGTTGTAGAGCATTTAACACAACATCCAGGAAGGGGCCAGCTGAGTATACGACTGTATCATCTGCATATAAATGGATGAGAGAGCTTCCTACTGCCTGAGCTATGTTGTTGATGTAAATTGAGAAGAGTGTGGGGCCTAGGATGAGCCTTGGGGTACAGGCAATAGCTGAGACAGCAGATTTTCTGACTTTATACACTGCACTCTTTGAGAGAGGTAGTTAGTAAACCAGGCCAAAGACCCCTCAGAGACACCAATACTCCTTAGGATGGAACGGTCTACCGTATCAAAAGCTTTGGCCAAGTCAATAAAAATAGCAGCACAACATTGCTTAGAATCAAGGGCAATGGTGACATCATTAAGAACCTTTAAGGTTGCAGTGACACATCCATAACCTGAGCGGAAACCAGATTGCATACCCGAGAGAATACTATAGACATCAAGAAAGCCAGTCAGTTGATTATTGACAAGTTTTTCCAACACTTTTGATAAACAGGGAAAAATAGAAATAGGCCTATAACATTTAGGATCAGCTTCATCTCCCCGTTTAAATAAAGGACGAACCGTGGCTACCTTCCAAGCAATGGGAACCTCCCCTAAAGGAGAGACAGGTTAAAAAGGTCGGAGATAGGCTTGGCGATGATAGGGGCAGCAACTTTAAAGAAGAAAGGGTCTAAACCATCTGTCACATCTGCTCCCGCTCTTCCCTCCCCCTGGTGCTTGAGGGCGCCAGGTTGCCCTGCATCACGCACTCCTGGCATCCATCACGCACACCTGCCTTCCCTCGTCACGCACATCAGTGTTATTGGACTCACCTGGACTCACTTATCACCTGTTCCTTTCCTCCCCTATATTTGTCAGTTCCCAAGCTCTGTTCCCCGCTGCTGCATTGCGTTGTTTTTGTCTTTAGTATTAGTTTGCTGACGCTGTTCCTGTCTCGTTCTATGTCCGTCTTTATTAAATGTTTTACTCCCCGTACCTGCTTCGTCTCTCTTCATCTTTTTGGGGTGAAGTTTCAGGATCTCTTCTAGCACCTCAGACTCAGTGACTGCCTGCAGGGAGAAACTTTGTAGCGGGGCAGGGGAAAAAGAGGGAGAAGCATCGGGGATAGTCACATTAGAAGGGGTGGGAGATGAGGAAATGTTGGACGGGCTGAGTCAAATAGGAATCCTGACTTAATGAAGTGGTGATTAAAGAGCTCAGCCATGTGCTTCTTGTCAGTAACAACCACATCATCAACTTGAAGGGACATGGGCAGCTGTGAGGACGAGGGTTTATTCTCCAGGTCTTTAACCGTTTTCCAGAACTTCTTGGCGTTAGACCCACAGAGAGAGAACTGCTTCTTAAAGTAACTAACTTTGGCCTTCCGGATAGCCTGGGTGCACTTGTTTATTATTTGCCTGAACGAGAGCCAGTTAGCCTGAGTATGCGTGTGCCGAGCCTTTCGCCAAATGCAATTCTTGAGGTGGAGTAACTCTGCAAGATCATGGTCGAACCAAGGGCTGAACCTGTTTTTAATTCTCATTTTCTTAGTGGGGGAGTGTTTGTTAACAATACCACGGAAAATATCAAAAAAGAAGGTACAAGCGTCTTCGACAGAGATCAAGCTGATTCTATACCATTTTAAAGAGGACAGTTCATGAAGGAAGGCTTGCTAATTAAAGTTTTTTAGCAAGCGTCTATGACAAATCAGGACAGGTCGTTTCACTGAGCAGCCATTACGAACACAGGCTGTAAAACAGTGATCACTAAGGTCATTACAGAAAACACCAGACTGATACCTATAAGGATTATTTGTGAGGATAACATCAAGAAGAGAAGCCTTTTCTGGGTGTTTGGAGTCATAACTTGTGGGATTGGTAATAATCTGAGAAAGATTAAGGGAGTCCCATTGCTTTAGGACTTGGTCAGGTGGTTTAAGCATGTCCCAGTTTAGGTCACCTAGCAGGATAAATTCAGACTTGGTGTAAAGGGCCAGGAGAGAGTTAGGGCACAGGCCGATACTGATAGAGGACGATAGCACCCAGCAATGATCAACAAAGAGCTATTTGAAATTTTAATACTTAAAACCAGCAAATCAAATTGTTTGGGGACAGACTTGGTGGAGACAACCGAGCACTGAAGGTGATCCTTGGTAAAGATTGCCACTCCCCCACATTTGGAAGATCTGTCTTGCCGAAAAAGGTTATAACCAGGAAGGTTAACATCAGTATTCAAAACACTCTTCCTTAACCACGTCTCAGTAATGACCAACACATCTGGATTGGAGCTCTGAACCCACACTTTCAATTGCTCCATTTTAGGTAATAAGCTTCTAGTGTTAACGTGCAGAAAACCCAGGCTTTTACGGGAGCAGAAATCAGTGAACCAGATATCAGAGCACAAGTCAGAATTGGGGCTAGCAACAGTAGATGGGCCAGGGTGTACATGCACATTTCCAGATATCATCAACAGTAACACAATCAAGGCACGGCAGAGGACAGGGAGAGCTCTGCAGTGCTGATTTATGACATCTGAATGTGCATCAGATGGTAACAAGATCATATTGTACAGCAATTTCATCAGGTAACATGAATACAAAGCCGACGAGAGGTGGTTAGAATGGGATGGGAGCCCAAAAGTCTGTGAAACTAATAGAGAGTCAGAGTCCTGAGTGTGGGAACAAACATAGTCCGTCCCACGGTTGGGTAAAGAAAGTTTGGGGTCAACAAAGCATGCAGGTGTCATGATGCAAATAGTAAAATAGCTAAATGCACAATATTTTTTTAAAATATATAACGACTTGGGGATAGCCATTGTAAGTTCAGAGTCACTCACCCTAACAGTGCATGTGTGCTGGAGGCGAGCGAAAGCTCGGGAGAGAGAGAGGGGGGGGGGAGGAGTTATAGCTCATCTCATGCTTTTGTTCACATTTTGCCATGAGGCCGAGAGACATTTTTGCAGTTTTAAAGCTAATGTCCTGCAATTCTACACATTTTGTAATCATATTCTATCTGGGGGCACCCCAATTTCCAAATATGGTTTTGGATTGGGGGCCCCCTGGTTCGGTAATCCGACCCTGACTATTGCTAGCAATCCTCAGGAACAACCACATGAACATGACAGAGCAAAGAAATGTAAACTAAAGATGTAATGGAATGATGCAAAATGTAAGGAAACTAACATTAAAGTGACAGTTATAAATGTATAGTATGTGGGTATAACTGACAGTGGCTACCAACAGTGGCTAATATTTAACGTGATACAAAATGTAAAAACTACAGTGAAAAGTCAGGGCATATAGTTTTTTAAATTGCATTGGTACTATTTTCACAAGTATGTGATACATTTTCACAACTCTTAGTATAAAACTTCAAACTGGTCACACTTGTAACGCAGCCTGTCTTTCCTTCAAAACCTGTCATTATGCATTACTTTGGATTGTAAACATGTCTCACCACACAATAATTGATTAAAAATATAAGTTTATTGTGAAATGTAATGAGAACATTAGTTTAATCACCAAAACACAACATAATATCTTTTCAATTTAGTATTTTTAACTGCCAGTTAATCCAATAGCAAACAATGCAAGCTACATGTTTCAAATAGCCGTTAGAAGTGCTGAAAGTAATATGCTAGAGTACTGTAAATTACAGTAGATTACACAGTTTTCACATTAGGCAATATACTTACATTACCCAACCAAATTAACGGAAAATCTATCATTTACATAATATTTATCCAATGTGAAATTAAAAAGGTGTGATCAATGAAGACATCCTTGACAATTATTAATGCAAAAAAAATTATTTCACTTTTCAGACATAATTGCAACATAGGTGTACTGTCTGTAATCAAATGTAAGAAATTAAATGAAAGAAATTAAATGAATGAAAAGAAAACAGAACATTTAGCACGCATTCATTTGCATCAAGCCTGTCTTGAGCATTTGCCCATAAATTCTCATCCACATCACAGTGAATGTCCTCATTTTTCATGCACCGTGGGAAAAACCTTTCGGCCTGTCGAATCCAAGCTTGACGTTGGTCTGCATTGATGTCGTTGCATGCCTCATCCATGGCCAAAAGGAGAGTGTCATTCTCATGGGGATGGTGATTGTACACCTTCCAACTCCAGGCTGAAAACAATTCCTCAATAGGGTTGAGGAAAGGAGAGTATGGGGGCAGGTGTAGGGTCATGAATCAGGGATGGGCCCGAAACCATGCCCGAACCACCTCCGCATGGTGGAACCTGACATTGTCCCACACAATGACATAGGTGACCCCTTTACCTTGACAAGCCTGTTCAAGTTAAATGAGAAACACAATGAGGTGTGCAGCGTTGTAGGATCCAAGTAATGGCCGACGTCCTACCACCCCATCTTCAGAGATAGCTGTGCGCATGGAGATGTTTCCCCCACGTTTTCCAGGCCCATTGGCCGATGAGGTTCCGCCTACGGCGCCATGTTTTGGCCAGGTTGAAGCCCGCTTCATCTAAAAATATATACTTGTTATGGTTCACAGCAACATCAAGCAACATCACCCTTTAAAAATCTATTTTGGTTAGTTATTTTTTTACAGTATAGTTCCAATATGATATTGTGAAGTAGCATGTGCATCATATAGTAACAGTAATACAGTATATAGTGCTGTACCGGAACATACTCGGCCCGCAGTTGTTTCACCCGGTCGTTGTTTCTCTCAAAAGGCACCAGGTAAATATTTTTCATAGACACCTGGTGCCCCTTCAAAAGATGGTCGAACAGAGTATCAGTATACTGTAACATGTTTTGTGAATTTACATGTATTACAATATGTCATTCATTGTAAATGTAATGGTAAAGCATAGTGCATATCCTGCAGACTTACCATTTTACTTGGCCAAATGTTCTCATGATGGAATTGACAGTTGATCTTTTCAGATTGGGGTGAACTAATGTGTCAGCCTCTACCATGGTAAAGCCTCTGTTTACCACATGGTCAACGACGATGGCCAGGACTTTATTAAACATAACAGCTCCCTGCCGTCTGCCTCCCTCTCTCTGATGTCCATCTCTTTGACGGGGCCCATGCCCACCACTTTGACCTCTTTGACGGGGCCCATGTCCACCTCTTCAACCTCTTTGATGGGGCCCATGTCCACCTCTTCAACCTCTTTGATGGGGCCCATGCCCACCTCTTCGATGGGGCCCATGCCCACCTCTTCGACCTCTTTGATGGGGCCCATGCCAACCTCTTTGATGGGGCCCATGCCCACCTCTTCGATGGGGCCCATGTCCACCTCTTCGACCTCTGATGGGGCCCATGCCAACCTCTTTGATGGGGCCCATGCCCACCTCTTTGATGGGGCCCATGTCCACCTCTTCGACCTCTGATGGGGCCCATGCCAACCTCTTTGATGGGGCCCATGCCCACCTCTTTGATGGGGCCCATGCCCACCTCTTTGATGGGACCCATGCCAACCTCTTTTATTTAGTCCCATTGAAATTTACATCTCTTTTTCAACTGAACCCTGGCCAAGAATGCAACATACATATAGTTAGTTACACATGAGACACAACACAACATAAACACAATAATGAATGGAAGATAAAACAGTACAAAGTGCATAAGAGATTAAAAACATGTGCAATCTGTGGTCAGCAGCCATCCAAACAGGATCTAAAATCACCAATCAGAATAAAATGATCTAGTTACAAGCCCTTCTGCAAAGTGTTCCAAGATGATGGGGCAGCAAATCAAAAAGCACTCTTACCAAACTCAGTTCTTGTGTTGGGAACGTTATATAAAATACAGTTCTGTGATCTCAGACGGTAATGACCATGAGTCTGTAGGGAAGGTAAAGCACTTCAACATATTGGTAGCTGCCCTAAAATGGCCTTAAAGACAAGCATGTAATAGTGACTCTGTTGCCTTACGGTTAAGGATGTCCTTCCTGCTAACTGATAGAAAGTACAGTGATGTGTATGAGGCCTTGTGTTTGTTACAAAATCTTAGAGCAGCATTCAACATTGTTCATTCCTATGGTCACGCGCACACGCACAAAATATGTCCTTATCAAAAACCATTCAATACGGGGAAAGGACTTTGTTTTATATCCATAGTAGTTATTTATTTTCTTCATAGAACTGGATAGACAAATGGCCCAGAAGTGTGAATCCCAGCAGAAGTAACAATTCTCACGTAAAATACATACAGCACCTGGTCAGCATCACTGTAAAATATTCTCAACATCCCATGGGAGTGATTACTGAAGAATATATTCACATATTTTTACAATATATGTAATTTACAAAACAAAAACAACATACAATAGTGTTCTGTCATGTTGATAGTATTGTCAAAGTGTTTTCCTTGATCTTTTCTTGTCCACATATTTTATACTCATACGTACAAACATCTACAGTTTCTACACACAGTACAATGATAGCACGTTGATGTTTAAGTCACATTTCAATAATGGCAGTTTCATCTTAAGTGGACATGAGGGTTACTAGACTAACGGAGCTCTTTTGACGTAAACATGGTGGTCCTTTTGAAATACCTACTTGCTTGTGCCTATTCACTAAGAAATATGTCCCTTTTATTGCTTTGATTTATTTTCTCCTTGGAACTTTAACCCCCACTGAAAGCATAGAGAAGTACAACAATTTCAAAGAAAGTAATAGGATCACCGAAAATGTTTTACTTTAAAAAAACACAGACTAAAATTGCACCAAGTCATTCCACTCTGATCAAAAGCAATCATAGAACTGATACTGTTACACAAAGACCCAAAGTGTCACCATAAGACAGCAATACAAAAGCAGCTCCTGCTTTGGACAAACAGACCAGGCATACAGGGCAGCCAAAGAGATCAGACACCACAAGCATGCTTAACATCCTGTTTACTGTGAGGGCTACTTTCACAAGCCTGCCACACGGACCTTTGATCTTAGAGAGATATGAACAGAGAAAAGTTTAAAGGTTGATGGGTCTAAAACTTGGGTCCAGATTCTTATGCTGGAAACAACAAGCATCTATCTAAAGGGAGGATGCCTGGGATTTTGACACTCCCCAAAACCACTCTGCAATTGCTAACACATTTCATTTGAATTTACTTTGAACAAATGTTATGATTACCATGCAACCTGTCAGGCAATCACAGAGACAAAATGTTTTCAGGGGCAAACATTTGTTCGGCGGAGACCTAATCAGCAAAGGAGCGCCCAAGGCTGACACTATAAAGAACATCAAATTGATCTAGATATCTATTGTATTAGTCTTTTAGTTCATAGATATGTTATATTGGCCCCTATTGACCTGTGCTCGTTCTTTGGGATTAAAACACCAGAACAGAAGTAGAAAAAATATTTGGCGCTCGCACACACACATACACTCACACACACACACACACACACACACACACACACACACACACACACACACACACACACACACACACACACACACACACACACACACACACACACACACACACACACACACACACACACACACACACACACACACACACACACACACACACACACACACACACACACACACACACACACACACACAGAGAGAGAGAGAGAGAGAGAGAGTACAACAGAGATTACAAATTCAATCTACACTCTCAAACATGAACACATTATTTTACAAGTATCTTTTGCAAACTCACTCAAACACACAAATTTGTCAGTTATGTGCAAACACAAATAACAATAGATGTCATATACAGACATACGCAACACTAAAGAGATCTGATTCTAATAAATAAATCCAGCACCACATCAGACACTCACTTGTACCAAGCACACAGCAACAGAGAAATCCCACAGGCTACACATTCAACAAGCCCAATAGCCCTGCAGTCAGATATCACACTCACACTACAGTTGAGCAATGGAGAGATCAGCTCTCTCACTGATTGTCACCACACTTGTGACACAAAGATTTAGAAGGGATGGAGTGGACACGGTGACAGGTAAGCACATAATAATCAACAAAGACATAGGGCTAGATTCAACCAAGCCTGCCTTGCCGATGTACATACATACCCTTGTACACATGTTATTCTGAAAACTGTAGGCATCTACATTTGAGGGGATTTTTCGGGGAGTGGGGGGGAAGGACAAGGGACACAATAACTTGAACATTTCTTATCACAGAGAAAATTGTGTTTTATACTACTGTGGAAAAACACAACACAGTTTGGATTTAATTGAGCCCTTCAAATGAATCTGTGAGTGACTAGTTGCTATGGTTCTATTCCCATGAGCTGCATGACTGAAGGACAATGTGCTTAGTAACATTGTATATGGAATCATTTGTGCTTCATTAATACTGCATCGTTTAACGACTGAACCGACTGACTTTGGTCCTCCTAGGTGTAATGTTCCTTAGGCCTTCATAGACAGCAGAGGGCACATGTTGGCCTTAGCAAACTGGAATGTTAAACATGCTGATGAAGAGGGAGCATAAGACTACTATGTGAGACGCAGGAAGCATGAGCTATTCTAAAGTAACAATAATCTAGCCTTTCAAAATGAAAGGATATCTCCACTGATGTGTTAAATAGGTTCTCATCTTATTTACTCATCTTTGTCTGTTTTTCCAATATCTTTACAGAACCATAATGACGCACTTTATCAATGTAGATCAATGTACATGAATACGTTCCTCAGAAGTCTCATTGAACCAATTACAAAAACATACAGAAGGATGCAGCACTTTCTCCATCTTTCTCCCTAATACGCACACAACATATAACTATTTAGACATATATTTCACTGCTTGATGTAAATTTGATGTGGACAAACATACAAACATACAGTACAAAGTAATTTTTTTGTGTGCATATCAACAAAACCGATCCCTTCGAATTACCATCAATAAATAAACGTAAATATTTACCACTTATTTGTCCTGTCATTATTCATTGTCTTGCAATATATCTTCAACACACATGTACAGTCCATTTTCTATATGATCAAATAACTAGTATCAATGCCAAGTTTGAACACATAATCTATATCATTATTTTGATGCAGGGAGCTTGGTGCATGTCACCTGGTAAGGGAATTATTGTCTGCAATATTCTCTTTCAGAGGAAGCCAATAAGATATGTAAATTCAGTGGAAAGCTAAGTTACAGTGAAAGCTATTTTCAGGTGGAAATCTGTTGGAAGGCATCTTTAACCTCATATTATTTGGTGTTAGGGTCAGATATGGGTGCTAGGATGAATTGAGGGTGTATAGATGTTTGATCTTTTTTGTTGGGAAGTATCCCCATTAGGCATTGTAGCTATCAAGCAGTATCTTTGTATCCTTTGGCAGTGGTTTATAAGCTTATATCTTTGTTGGCAGGATTTCATTCTGTCTAATCTGCAGGGTCTCTGAGAAGCAAACCCAATGTGCTATTTTATGCTGTGGTGAAGATGCCAGCTAGTCTGTGCTGGCTATATGGGACACATCTGCATTTTAAGTATGATGCTATCTTCATATTTTCTCAGTAATCTGGGACTGTTGTGACACTGTTGATGACAGTCGTTTTTTTTGTGTTTAATGAGCAACGTTAGATTGCTAAAGGCTGAGATTGTACGGTTGGTCAAGCTCTGGTTGTAATGTGGCCACTGAAGCTACACTCCGCTGCCTTCTGGTGGTGAATTGTGCTACTGCAGCACCTGGCCCCGTGTTTCAGGCAGCTTCAGTGCTAGGAAACTCCCGGCAGCGAGTGCTCCCGCAGCAAACAAGATGGGCACAGCTTTGGTGATGCCTACGAAGGACTGGAAGATGCTTATGCCCAGGACAGCAGCCAACTTGCAAAGGGCATTTAAGAAGCCAAATGCAGTGGTCCTAAAAAAGAGAAAACAATGGAAATTGTCAGCACTTCTGACAGGGTTACTTCTTGAAACTTAATATGAAAATTTAAATATCTTTTCAATAAATACACCTTTATTCACTGTGCAAGAATTAAGGAGCTGTAACACTTTCAAAATGGGAGGTAGCTGCACTTGCCTTTTATCCGAGGGGTACAGTTCTACAGTCAACACATCCAGGGCATTCCATGAAGCTATGCTGATGCCGCCAAAGAGACATAAAAGGGCGATCATTCCCGACTCGGTACTGCCGAATGACAGGAAGAAACAGCTGACACAAGATATGACACTTGATCCCGCTGTGTAGGAAAAGAGATTGAGGGGGAAGAGAAAGAGGGTGAAAAAGATCAAACAAAGATAAGGGATCTCTCTGTAGTAGGCTAATCATGAAAAACTGTGGTGTAGGAAGGGGTGCATGATTAATGTATCATCAGATGTATAATCTCAAAATATGCGCATATTCTTTAAATCTTGTATAAAGCATTAAAAACACATTCATGAAGGCGTGACATACCCAACATCCTCAGACGTCCAATTTTGTCCATCAGCAGGGCTGACACAATGTTGCCGGGTAACACGGCCAATGTGCCCAGGAAACTGACAAAGTAGATCATGTAGGCGTTGTTGTCATCAGTGAAGTCCAGCAGACAGCCTTCCTTGTTGTGTAGGAAGGTGCTGTTTACCAGTTTGCTGTTGATGATTCTGTTCTGGAACAAGTCTGTCAAGAGAAAAGAAAGTAAGAGAGGTGTCAAGAAGGGTCCAAGTGTAGGATACTGCCCAGTTCAATGGTATTAGGTATTTTATTAGGATCCTCATTAGCTGTTACAAAAGCAGCAGCTACTCTTCCTGGGGTTCACACAAAACATGGAAGATAATACAGAATGACATAATACAGAACATCTAGGCATGGACTGAACTCATTACTATTGTAAGCTCCACTTTATATTGTTTATGCTTCTTGTTTTGGGAGACACTTTACCTGTATTGTAAAAGAGGGTTGAGATGAAGGTGCAGTTTCTGAAGAAGCTTCTGCTAGAGGTGATGTCCTCAAAGTAGCACTCCTCAAATAATGAGTCCTCAAACACCATGGACTTCATCTTAAGGTTGATGAACCTTGTGGACAATGTAAATGTAAGAAAGACGTATTTAGCGGCCAGGTTGTATTAGAGTCGACTAACAATTAGTGTCCATTGCATAGTTGCAAAATTAAGACCAGCACCGTTTACCACTCCCGATTAAGAAGAAAATATAGCAAATTCAGAACGTTCTGTGTAATACAATGAGGACTGACTTGTCGTTGAAGTACTGTCCTTGGCGGTGCACCTGGTTTTCCAAGGTGAAGTTAAAAGTGACATGCTCCACTCGCTCCTTGGTGAAGAACTTGGTGCGCGAGGCATATTCCTGCTTCTGGATGTACTTGATCATGTCAGGGAACCACACTGTCAGCCCATAGTAGCTGCTTCTGGATGCTCAGCCCATAGTAGTGCTTCTGGATGTACTTGATCATGTCAGGGAACCACACTGTCAGCCCATAGTAGCTGCTTCTGGATGCTCAGCCCATAGTAGTGCTTCTGGATGTACTTGATCATGTCAGGGAACCACACTGTCAGCCCATAGTAGCTGCTTCTGGATGCTCAGCCCATAGTAGTGCTTCTGGATGTACTTGATCATGTCAGGGAACCACACTGTCAGCCCATAGTAGTGCTTCTGGATGCTCAGCCCATAGTAGTGCTTCTGGATGTACTTGATCATGTCAGGGAACCACACTGTCAGCCCATAGTAGTGCTTCTGGATGTACTTGATCATGTCAGGGAACCACACTGTCAGCCCATAGTAGCTGCTTCTGGATGCTCAGCCCATAGTAGTGCTTCTGGATGTACTTGATCATGTCAGGGAACCACACTGTCAGCCCATAGTAGCTGGGGGAGAATCAAAAGACAAATGGGGTTTAACCAAACAAACATGATTATGCTTCTTCATTCTTCACTATGTTGAAATCAGTTGAGCTAAGTATGAACCTTAATAATATCAATGCCCAGTAAATTAAGACGGCAGGAGCCACCATTTTTTGGAATCTTTTTAGATTTGATATGACAAAACATTTCTTGAGCTTTCTGATTGATCAGAAAATAACCAGTTTGTGCACAGGCCGCTGATAACCACTATGGTCATGGCCCTGGTTCTGCTACCTGAACGACATGGTAAACCAGACAGCCATCATCATGAAGGTGGTCCTTCTGTATTCTGGATTGAAGATGGCCAAGAAGTTACTCCGCACCTACAGCAACCCACAGAAAATAACTCAAATATGCATCTAGGTTTTACTGCTGACACAGTTTAAAAACATAAAAACCCACTGTAAAACACATTGCACAAAACTTTTTTTTACCTAAGCATAAATTGGGCTTTGGTCATTTTGTATAAAAGCGTCTGCTAAGTAGTGTATGCAGTCGCAAATTAACATATTTTGTGTGAAATATAAAAGATATACACAGAAAATAATCATATTCTCATACCTTTATAGGGATCTTAACATGACTCTTACCTGTTGAAATAGGCTGGTCAGCTTCAATTTATAGCGTCGCAAAGTTGATATGTCTCCTCCCATGTCCACCAGCTCGTCCATCTGCTTTACAGTCTTGATGGTGGTGACCTGGGAAAAATAAGACCGTCCATTTTCAACTCATTTGTGTGCAGTACATGTATACATTAGATAAGATTAGATGAAATGAGACTTTCCCGTGAGGGAACTTCTTGTTTGGAGTGGTAAAAAACAAAAACCTAGCAGGTCTAGGCTACGCAGTAGACAACATCAGACACTTCCAGGCTGGGGACGAGGTTACACAATAACAAACAGCCAGGACAGGAGAATACAACTTCATAAACACTTTTTGCAGAAGAACCCTTCGATTCAAAGTCTTTACATGTTTGTCTCAGAAATACTCACAGAAAATACCTTCTCCGGGTGTCCCTTTGCTCTCATGTTGGTGTCGTGAACTTGTTTCAGAATCATCCAGCCTTCATCGTGTTTGCCATTCTGTTGGGAAATGATTGCATACTTCATCAAAAATTCTTACAGTTGAAACACATTACGAGTATTGCGAAACATTATGTTTGTGTGAAGTGTCTAAGGGTATACTGTAGTGTGCCTTAAATTCCATGAATTTGTTATAAAACCTTATATTTAGGGTTATGCTTCTAGAGTAAGACAGTTGTGCTAAACTCAACAATCAATCTGAAGAATCTGAAGAATTGAAAAGACTTAATTCACAAGATCCCAGATTGTACCTTTAAAGGTATAATCTGCAATATTTACTGCTGTTCAATAGTCAACTCAGGTAATGACATACAGCGCCTTCAGAAAGTATTAACATCCCTTGACTTTTTCCATATTTTGTTGTGCTACAGCTAGGGACGCACGATATATTGGTAAGCATATTGGAATCGGCCGATATTAGCTAAAAATGCATTGCCCTTGACAATCAACCGTTCTCTGTCGTGGATGATCTTGGCTTTCGCCGACTGGTCGAGCACCGGTACACACTACCAAGTAGGCGCTGTTTTTTAGATGTTGCCCTACCAGAGTTACACAATCTTGTTGAAACTCGCATTCACAAGCTACTTGTTATGGGCGTAACTGCTATTAGCTTCACGACTGACATTTCACGACTGACATTAGCTTCACGACTGACCAGCGATGTCAGCCCCATGAGCATGTGACAGCATGGTGAGTCGACGAGGATTTCGTACTGAGGAAAGCCGTATTGCATGCTAAAGAATGTACTGGTTCTCATACCACTTCTGCCATTTCAATGGCATTTAAGAACATGCAGCAGACGTGATACCCTGTCATGGCATTTAAATGCCTGCTCAACAAAAATGCCAACACAGACCGTCGGATTAACTTGGAAAAGTACTCTACTAGAGGCTGTGAACAAGCGATTCGGTGGAATTCTCTCTGAGCCTCTACTGTGTCGCCACCATGCTCGATGCTAGGTACAAGGACCGCTACCTCGATGCAGACAAGAAACAGGGTTTATGTGAAATGTTACAGACACAGCTGGACAAGATGGAAACGGACCCAGTGACCGAGGAAGAGAGGCCATGGACAGACAGAGCTGAAACTTCACTGCTTGACATGTATGATGAAATCCTGGTTGAGACTGAACAAATGAACAACGAAACAGCACAGCAAGTTAGTTAAAGAAATAGGTTTTGATTATGTTTTACTGGTAATGGGAACATTCGTAAAAGCCAACAAAATAACTTTTTGGTCAGTGTGTGTGTGTGTGTGTGTGTGTGTGTGTGTGTGTGTGTGTGTGTGTGTTTCAACTATTTAACTGTACTAGAATGCTTAATTACATCTACACGTTCCGCTAGCGGAACGTCTGCTCCAATATCCAATGATGGGCGGGGCGCGAAATTCAAACTCCTCTAAATCCGAAAACTTACACTTTTCAAACATATGACTATGTTACAGCTATTTAAAGACAAGACTCTCCTTTATCTAACCAAACTGTCCGATTTCAAAAAGGCTTTACAGCGAAAGCAAAACATTAGATTATGTCAGCAGAGTACCCAGCCAGGAATAATCACACAGCCATTTTTCAAGCTAGCATATCATGTCACATAAACCCAAACCACAGCTTAATGCAGCACTAACCTTTGATGATCTTCATCAGATGACACACCTAGGACATTGTGTTATACAATACATGCATGTCTGTTCAATCAAGTTCATATTTATATCAAAAACCAGCTTTTTACATTAGCATGTGACGTTCAGAACTAGCATTCCCACCGAACACTTCCGGTGATTTTACTAAATTACTCACGATAAACGTTCACAAAAAGCATAACAATTATTTTAAGAATTATAGATACAGAACTCCTCTATGCACTCGATATGTCCGATTTTAAAATAGCTTTTCGGATGAAGCACATTTTGCAATAATGTAAGTACATAGCCCGGCGTTACAGGGCTAGCTATTTAGACACCCACCCAGTGTAGCCTTCACCAAAATCACATTTCCTATAAGAAAAATGTTCTTACCTTGCTTGTTCTTCATCAGAATACACTGCCAGGACTTCTACTTCAATAACAAATGTAGGTTTGGTCCCAAATAATCCATCGTTATATCCAAACAGCGACGTTTTGTTCGTGCGTTCTAGACACTATCCCAACGCTAAATCTCGGCCACGAGCATGACGCAAAATATGACAAAAAATTTCGAAATATTCCATTACCGTACTTCGAAGCATGTCAACCGCTGTTTAAAACCAATATTTATGCAATTTATCTCGTAGAGAAGCGATAATATTCCGACCGGGAATCTGCCTGTCTGTAAACTGAGGAAAAAACCAAAAGCCGGGGGCGGGGCGTGTCACGCGCCTAAGGCTTAGTCCATTGACTGACCACTCAGCATTTGCTCTCGTGTGCTTCAGCCAGGGCTTTGAATGACATCATTCCTGTTTTTCCCGGGCTGTGAGACTCCATTGTTGACGTGAGAAGTGTCACGTAAGAGCAGAGATCCTTTGTAAACGATAGAGAGAATCAAGAAGGGCAAGAAATGTTCAGACAGGGTACTTCCTGAACAGAAGCATCTCAGGTTTTTGCCTGCCATAGGAGTTCTGTTATACTCACAGACACCATTCAAACAGTTTCAGAAACTTTGGAGTGTTTTCTCTCCAAAGCTAATAATTATATGCATATTCCAGTTTCTGGGCAGGACTAATAATCAGATTAAATCGGGTACGTTTTTTATCCAGCCGTGAAAATACTGCCCCCTAGATGTAACAGGTTAACGAGCAGCTAAAATTTTAAATATCGGTTATCGGTATCGGTTTTTTTTTTGGCAAGGAAAATATTTCATATCGGTTTCGGCCAAATATTTCATATCGGTGCATCCCTAGTTACAGCCTGAATTTAAAATGGATTATATTGAGATTTCTGTTCACTGGCCTACACACAATACCCCATAATGTCAAGGTGGAATTATAATTTAAGTATTCAACTCCATTGTTATGGCAAGCCTAAATAACTTCAGGAGTAAAAACGTGCTTAACAAGTCACATGATAAATTGCATGGATTCATACAATTATCTGTTAGGTCCCTCAGTCGAGCAGTGAATTTCAAACACAGATTCAACCACAACCCTTTGAGCATGGTGAAGTTATTAATTACACTTTGGGGTGTATCAATACACCCAGTCACTACAAAGATACAGGTGTCCTTCCTGACTCGGTTGCCGGAGAGGAAGGCAACCACTGAGGGATTTCACCATGAGGCCAATGGTGACTTGAAAACAGTTACAAAGTTGAATGGCTGTAATAGGAGAAAACTGAGGATGGATCAACAACATTGTAGTTACTCCACAATACTAACCTAATTGACAGAGTGAAAAGAAGGAAGCCTGTACAGAATGTTTGCAACAAGGCACTAAAATAATATTGCAAAAAAATGTGGCAAAGGCAAAATCCTAGAGGAAAACCTGTTTTCAGTCTGCTTTCCAACAGACACTGGGAGACAAATTCACCTTTCAACAGGACAATAACCTAAAACACACGGCCAAATATAAACTGTAGTTCCTTACCAAGATGATATTGTTCCTGAGTGGCCTAGTTACAGTTTTGACTTAAATCGTCTTGAAAATCTATTTAATTTTTATCTTACTAGGGAAGTCCCTTAAGAACAAATTCTTATTTTCAATGACAGCCTTATTCAGGGGCAGAACGACAGATTTTTACCTTGGCAGCTCGGGGATTCGATTTTGCAACCGTTCGGTTACTAGCCCAACGCTCTAACCACTAGGCTACCTGCCGCCCCGGCATCTACGGCAAGACTTGAAAATGGCTGTCTAGCAGTGATCAACAACCAACTTGACAAATCAACAACCAATACTTTTTTTAAGAATAATGTGCAAATATTGTACAATCCAGGTGTGCAAAGTTCTTAATCGCTGCCAGGTATTTCTAACATGTATTGACTTAGGGGTTGAATACTTACGTAATCAAGATATATTATCGTTTTAATTTTCATTAAGTTTTTATAAATGTTAGTATTTTTCTTCCACTTTGACATTACAGAATATTTTGTGTGGCTCATTTTAAAAAATTAAATCCATTTTAATCCCACCATGTAACACAACAAAATCAAGTTCAGGGGTTGTGAATACTTTCTGAAGGCACTTTACAGTTGAAGTCGGAAGTTTACATACACTTAGGTTGGAGTCATTAAAACTTGTTTTTCAACCACTCCACAAATTTTTTGTTAAGAAACTATAGTTTTGGCAAGTCGGTTAGGACATCTACTTTGCGCATGACAAAAGTAATTTTTCAAAGAATTGGGAGCAATTTCCAAACGCCTGAAGGTACCACGATCACCTGTACAAACAATAGTACGCAAGTATAAACACCATGGGACCACGCAGCCGTCATACCGCTCAGGAAGGAGAGGCGTTCTGTCTCCTAGAGATGAACGTACTTTGGTGCGAAAAGTGCAAATCAATCCCAGAACAACAGCAAAGGACCTTGTGAAGATGCTGGAGGAAACAGGTACAAAACTATCTATATGCACAGTAAAACGAGTCCTATCGACATAACCTGAAAGGCCGCTCAGCAAGGAAGAAACCACTGCTCCAAAACCGCCATAAAAAAGCCAGACTACGGTTTGCAACTGCACATGGGGACAAAGATCGTACTTTTTGGAGAAATGTCCTCTGGTCTGATGAAACAAAAATAGAACTGTTTGGCCATAATGACCATCGTTATGTTTGGAGGAAAAAGGTGGATGCTTGCAAGCCGAAGAACACCATCCCAACCGTGAAGCATGGGGGTGGCAGCATCATGTTGTGGGGGTGCTTTGCTGCAGGAGGGACTGGTGCACTTCACAAAATAGATGGCATCACGAGGAGGAAAATTATGTGGATATATTGAAGCAACATCTCAAGACATCAGTCAGGAAGTTAAAGTTTTGTCCATTTGGGTCTTCCAAATGGACAATGACCCCAAGCATACTTCCAAAGTTGTGGCAAAATGGCTTAAGGACAACAAAGTCAAGGTATTGGAGTGGCCATCACAAAGTACTGACCTCAATCCTATAGACAATTTGTGGGCAGAACTGAATGGCGTGTGCGAGCAAGGAGGCCTACAAACCTGACTCAGTTACACCAGCTCTGTCAGGAGGAATGGGCCAAAATTCACCCAACTTATTGTGGGAAGCTTGTGGAAGGCTACCCGACACGTTTGACCCAAGTTAAACAATTTAAAGGCAATGCTACCAAATACTAATTGAGTGTATGTAAACTTCTGACCCACTGGGAATGTGATGAAAGAAATAAAAGTTGAAATAAATCATTCTCTCTACTATTATTCTGACATTTCACATTCTTAAAATAAAGTGGTGATCCTAACTGACCTAAGACAGGGGATTTTTACTAAATGTATTTGGCTAAGGTGTATGTAAACTTCTGACTTCAACTGTATATGGCTTCAAGTGATTGAGGTTAGAATTGGAATTGGGTAAACTGCTTCTATATGGACTTTTGAGAAAGTGATCCATGCTTACCTCTAAGAAGAAGCGCGGGCTTTCTGGCATGGTGGTGAGAGAAGCAATAGCCGCAACAGAGGGAAATGCACACACCAGGACGAACACACGCCAGCTGTGGAACTGGTACGCTGATCCCATCTGGAAACTCCAGCCTGGGAGGAGAGGAGCAAAGAGAGAGTAATGGGACAAAGTACAAACTGTAAACGTGTGTAATCCCTAGATACAACTTTGTGGTAAGACAATATCCGTGATGATTGAATTCCCGCCATAGGCTACTCACCATAATGTGGGATGATGGCCCATGCCATAGCTGAGGCATAGATGCCACCAATCATCCAGAACATGCAGAGCCAACTGAGGTGCTCCCCACGTTTCTCCTGGGCCAGAAACTCTGAGTAGTAGGAGAACACAATGGGGATGGAACCACCGATCCTGTAAGGATTTGCACAGAGAAACAAACCACTGGAAGTTGAGCTGGACTTTCTAAGCCTGTTCCTGTTTAATCTTTTTGGAAAATCTGTAAATGAAATCAAACTTGGGGAGAATAGTTGGTGGTAGGAGTGCTACTTCGCTTCTGTGAGGGTGCTCTTTGGACGAAATGTCCTTCTTAGCATTAAAGCAAAAAAACATATATATCTCTACTATATAACTATAAAAAAGCTATTAAGCCCACCTGCATTTGTGTGTCACTCTGTCTCTATCTATCATTCACCATCCATCGGTTTTCAGAATCTTACCCAACACCAGAAAGTAGTCGGCAAAAGAGAAAGGTGCTGTAGCCCTGGACAAAGGAGGAGAAGAAGGAGAAGACGCTGTTGATGGAGAGACAAATGAGAAGGGACTGCCGTCGGCCTATCCGATCAGCGAGCCCACCCCACACGAATGCACCGACCATCATTCCCAGATAAACAATCAGACCTGCAGAGGGCAGAAAGAGAAAATGAGAAAGTTACATGTTTCATACCTGTGCATACAGCTGCTTTATTTGTTACCCTTCGGCACAACATGTGGCACAAGAAAGATGATTTCGACACCCACCATCTCAGATCGTTCTGAAATAGTTTCTGTTTTTAAAAACTGACCATTTTAATTTATAGGACTGGCAATCTATAGGATTTATAAGATTCATATAACATTTAATAAATATAATACCTAACATCCATTTGAACCAAACTTAAAAAAAGGTTAGACATGAGGAATCCAAAGAAATTGTCAAAACTTTATATTATATGAATCCTATAAATTACAATGGCCACCTTGGGTGCAATCAGGGATGGAATTACTGTACATTTCCACAAAATAACATGGCAGGAATGCTAATCTTATTGGTTTCTAACAATTAACAACAACAACAAAAAACTTGTCTACATAAGTATTCAGACTGATTGCTATGAGACTTGAAATTGAGCCCAGGTGCATCCTGTTTCCATTGATCATCCTTGAGATGTTTCTACAACTTCATTGGAGTCCACCTTTGTCAATTCAAATGATTGGACAAGATTTGGAAAGGCACACACCTGTCTATATAAGGTCTCATGGTTGACAGTGCATGTCAGAGCAAAAACCAAGCAATGAGGTTGAAGAAAGTGTCCGTATAGTTCCGAGACAGGATTGTGTCGAAGCACAGATCTGGGGATGGGTACCAAAAACTTTCTGCAGCATTGAAGGTATAACACAGTCACCTCCATCATTATTAAATGGAAGAAGTTTGGACCACCAAGAACCTGATGGTCACTCTGACAGAGCTCCAGAGTTCCTCTGTGGAGATGGGAGAACCTTCCAGAAGGACTACCATCTCTGGAGCACTCCATCATTCAGGCCTTTATGGTGGAGTGGCCAGACGGAAGACACTCCTCAGTGAAGGGACATGACAGCCCGCTTGGAGTTTGCCAAAAGGCACCTAAAAACTCAGACAATGAGAAACAAGATACTCTGATGAAACCAAAATTGAACTCTTTGGCCTGAATGCCAAGTGTCATGTCTGGAGGAACCTGGCACCATCCCTACGGTGAAGCATGGTGGTGGCAGCATCATGCTGTGGGGATGTTTTTCAGGACTGGGAGACTAGTCAGGATCGAGGGAAAGATGAACGGAACAAAGTACAGAGAGATCCTTGATGAAAACCTGCTCCAGAGCACTCAGGACCTCAGACTGGGGAAAGGTTCACCTTCCAACAGGACAACAATCCCTAAGCACACAGCCAAGACAATGCAGGAGTGGCTTCCAGACAAGTCTCTGAATGTCCTTGAGTGACCCAGCCAGAGTATGGACTTGAACACGATCAAACATCTCTGGAGAGACCAGAAAATAGCTGTGCAGCAACGCTCCCCATCCAACCTGACAAAGCTTGGGAGGATCTGCAAAGAAGAATGGGAGAAACTCCCCAAATACAGGTGTGCCAAGCTTGTAGCGTCATACCCAAGAAGACTCAAGGCTGTAATCTCTTCCAAAGGTCTGAATGCTTCTGTAAATGTGATATTTCCGTTTTTTATTTTTAATAAATTTGCAAAAATTTGGAAAAACCTGTTTTTACTTTGTCATTATGAGGTACTGTGTGTAGATTGATGAGGGAAAAAAATGATTTAATCCATTTTAGAATAAGGCTGTAACGTAACAAAATGTGGAAGAATTCAAGAATCTGAATACTTTCTGAATGCACTGTACATGACTGTCTTGCAATGTAAAAAAAACAAAAAAAACAACAACTGACAATTGCATTGTGTAAAACCTGCGGTTAGGTGTGTGTGGGCAGGCAGGCACGCAGCCACTGTCACACACTCCCAAACAGACACACAAACGGACAGATACACACACACACATGCACACACACACACACACACACACACACACACACACACACACACCCACCCACCCACCCACCCACCCACCCACACACACACACACACACACACACACACACACACACACACACACACACAAAGCTCAAGGGTAGTGAAGGGGGAGGTGTGGGATGGAGGAGGCTAATCATAGATGGTTTTCCCCTTTATGTGAGAATGAACTCTCTTTGTCAGCGTGGACATAGGTAGCTAGCTATGGCTAGCCGGCTAATGTTTTTGTTTGAAAAATGCATCTGGACACATTACCAGCTTTTTTGTTTCACCTGGGTGCCAGTATTACGTAGAGGAATACAGCAGTGCTAAAGCAGAGGGCTTGTAGTGAGGACGACTGGCTTCTATTCTGAACTTTGTGTGGTGAGCTTTTTGGCGCCCAGAGCTGCCGAGGCATCACTGCTGCGGCATCACAGAGTGGAAGAGGATTAGTCCAGTGGCTATAAGACTCCAGACTTGCCCTCTACAAGATCATCAGCAGACTCCATCACCATCATTTACCTTCCACTGACCAGCTCCCTCCGCTCAAGCCATGAACTGACCCTCTCTATCTTCAGAGGATGCAGCAAAGACTTGGCCTCTATTGGTTGACCTGTCATGATACTGCATATTGCTTTTTTGATTTTTGCTCTTGAAGCACTTTGAGATATAAGGTTAATCAATTGTTGTTATTATTATTATTATTATAGACGTGTCAGAGAGACAAGATCAACGCAAGCTGCAGAGCATAAATTAGGGTCCCTATATTCAATCAAAACTAGTAACCAGCAATGTTTTGCATGTTTTCCTCTATCATACTCTTTCAGCATAATACAATGATGTTCATGTTTACCTCCTCAGAAAAATGGGTAGCCAATTTGGTCCTAGGTTGCTGTCTGCTTTGGGCAGTTTCTGAGCCACAACAAAGTTTATGGGCACTTATAAAGTATTCTAAAGATAGCACAAGACAGAGAGACGGTAAGAGAAAAAGCAGAGGGAGACCTGTTTAAGATGCTAGAGCGCAACTGGCTGAATGCTGGCGGTACACTGGTATGAAATTCACAAATCAACACAAACACACAACACCATTTTATTTAACTGTACTGATTTTTGCTAGAAAATGATGTGGTGACGAGGGGTACTATTTCATTTTTTAAAGTCTGCACTAGTAACTACAGTACCTGGTTATTTCTGTGAATAAATTAAATACCAGGTCATTTCTTTATCATAAAATGAAGTGCTGCTAAGCAGACATTTGTGTATCAGGTGCTGATGTCAATGAATAAGTTACTGAGTTACACATTCATCACTCTCCAGAGGGTCGGCAGAAAGCAGATGTTTCCGGTTTTCAGGGATGCAACCTAACTTGAAAAATAGATGTGGGGACTCCGCTCAGGAGTATTTTTACGCCTGCTACGTTAGGTTACACATTCATAGATTGCTCATTTTATTGTCTACCAAAGACATAAGATGTGAGGAATTTACCGTAGAATGACAGGGTTTTTATTGAATTTGCATTGGGGCCGATTAACTCCCCCACATTTGACACTTGATTGGAGAAAAACATTTAAGGGCTCACTAACCTAGCATGTAAATCAATCAAGTTAATTAAAAAGACACAGTTTAAGGGTCACACTTACCCAACATGCCCTTGCTTTCCTCTGACAGACACATATCTTTCTCAGCACTGGGGAGCACAAAGCCCACCACAAAAATCTCTACACCGTCCGCCATGAGGGCCAGCCCCAGCACAAAGTAGAGGGTCCACTGGAACTTTCCATGGCCGCACTCCTGCAGGATGGTCTCGTACTGCTGGGCTAGCTCTTCTTGATCCTTCCGCCGCTCCCCCTCAAACTGTGCCATGTCCCTGAACTGCTGCCCATCTCCCCCTGCTAGGCTGTCGGCAGCCTTGCTCGAGTCAGCGCGGGGAATGCCCTGGTACTCGCCCTCGTAGATCTCGTTGTCTTCGTCGTGGCCCTCTGTGGAGTCGCTGTGGCCACCTTCATCGTCATTGGCTGCCTGGCTGTCGCCCCGGTAGTAGCCACTGTCCTGCCCCCCAGGCACTCCAGGGTAGTCATCGTCGTCGTCTTCCTCAAAGCGGGCGTATGAGCGTTTGCTGTACTCGTCGGTCATCTTGTCCACACCGCGGCCCACTTTCTTGGCCGCCTGCCGCTTGACCTCCTTGGCAATGTCTTTGGCGCCCTTTATAAAGGCTGTCTTGTTCTGATAGCCGTCCTCCATTATTGAAGGGTCGAGGAATCTCAAAGGCAGGGGTTTATCACCTGAAATGCAGGATGGAGCTCAGGAATCTCTGGGGAGTGTTTGTCAGGCAGCTTTCCAGTTCACCCTCAATAGGATGGCGGAGAGTTGAGCTGGATTGGATCACAGGGCCCGCTCTGTGATGGACTGCTCCTCTACAGAGGGAAAGTGCAAACACATTGTTAGTCACATGGACCAAACTTTTGAATCAGGGTTTGGGTCAATATAATTGTAAACAAATACTGTATAGCTTCAAAACATGTTTAAAACCACAACTGTGGTCTAATGCAGTCCTTGCATCCATAGCTTCATCCCTCAGCTGTTTATCAAAACAAGTGGCGGGGTGACCAATTAGTGGTTTTTAGAATCCCCGATTGCCCCTTTAAGTAACGTTCTATCTCTATAATGGTCAATATGAGTAAGCCCAGATCCTGTTACTGTTGCTAGGAGAAGCATATTTCTAAGCAGATGCCAAGGAGCATCTTATCTCAATTTGCATTCTCTGTAAAGTGATTAGGAATGGCTTACTGTTCAATGTTGACACATTGTGTCTTGTGTCCATCTGATAACAACTCAATACCAGGGAAAGTAAAGCAGGGACAAACTGAGAAGGGTAGCAACTCTTCCTAGTGGACTGTGGATTCATGGAGAAGTCAAAAACAATATTCTTCACAAACAAATGGAAAATACATTTAAAATAATATATAGTAAGAGTATGAGTCCAAGTGTGCATTATTGCTGTGCGCAAATAATGTTGCTTTTGACTTATGCTGCTTTATTTGAAAATGGCCTCTCGCATGTTAAGATGCAAAACTGACCATACTGGAAGTAAAAGGCCTGTAAAATGTAGATAACACTTAGTATTTAGGTGTATATAGGGACCACAACACATCACATTAGTTCTCTTTTTTGTTCGATCTTGTCTCATCGCTGCAACTTCCCAAAGGGCTCGGGAGAGGCAAAGGTGGAATCATGCGTCCACCAAAACAAGACCCACCTAAACGCGCTCTTTAACACCTGCCAGCTTAACCCAGAAGCCAGCCACACCAATGTGTCGGATAAAACGCTGTTCAACTGATGACCGGGGTCAGCCTGCAGGCACCCGTCCCGCCACAAGGAGTCGCTAGGGCGCAATGAGCCAAGTAAAGCCCCCCCTGCCAAACCCTCCCCTAACCCGGACAACGCTGGGCCAATTGTGCGCCGTCCTATGGGACTCTCGGCCATTGCCGGTTGTGGCACAGCCCGGGAATAAACCCGGGTCTGTAGTAATGCCTCTAGCACAGCAATGCAGTGCCTTAGACCGCTACAACACTCGGGAGGCCCATTAGTTAACATTTTTAAGCCATATACTATATGCACTGATAGACAGGTTCCTGTCCCCCAAATACCTGACCACCGCAAAGTCAGATTTAAAATGGTGGCCACCATTAAAGAAGTTGGGAATACTTTGATACAATCAACATCACTGATAACAATATTGTTTGGGAGCCTTTTATCTACAGTGCCTTCAGAAAGTATTCACACCCGTTGACTTTTTCCATATTTTGTTGTGTTACAAAGTAGGATTAAAATGGATTAAATTGCCATTGCTTGTCAACGATCTACACAAAATACTCTGTAATGTTAAAGCGGAAGAAAAATTCTAACATTTGTGGAAAAAAATATGAAAAAGAAAACACTAATATATCTTGATTACATACATATTCAACCCCTTGAGACAATACGTGTTAGAATCACCTTTGGCAGCATTTACAGCTATGAGCTTTGCACACCTAGATTGTACAATATTTGCACATTATAATTTTTTTAAATTCTTCAAGCTCTTTCAAGTTGGTTGTTGATCATTGCTAGACACCCATTTTCAAGTCTTGCCGTAGATTTTCAAGTCAAAACTGTAACTAGGCCACTCAGGAACCTTCAATGTCATCTAGGTAAACAACTCCAGTGTATATTTGGCCTTGTGTTTTAGGTTATTGTCCTGCTGAAAGGTGAATTTGTCTCCCAGTGTCTGTTGGAAAGCAGACTAAACCAGGTTTTCCTCTAGGATTTTTCCTGTGCTTAGCTCAATTCCGTTTCTTATATCCAAAAAAAACTCCCTTGCCGATGACAAGCATACCCATTACATGATGCAGCCACCACCATGCTTGAAAATATGAAGAGCGGTACTCAGTGATGTGTTGTGCTGGATTTTCCCCAAACATAATGCTTTGTATTCAGGACATACAGTTAATTTCTTTGCCACATGTTCAATGTTGTTGATCTATACTCAGTTTTCTCCTATCACAGCCATTAAACTCTGTAACTGTCTTTGTAGTGACTTTGTAGTGATCCAAAGTTTAATTATTAACTTCACCATGCTTTTTTATCCATGTACCAAAAGGTGCCCTTCTTTGCGAGGCATTGGAAAACCTCCATGGTCTTTGTTGTTGAAACTGTGTTTGAAATTCACTGCTCGCCTGAGGGACCTTACAGATAATTGTATGTGTGGGGTACAGAGATGAGGTCGTCATTCAAAAATCATTTTAAACAGTATTATTGCACACAGAGTGAATCCATGCAACTTATTGTGTGATTGTAAAGCACGTTTCTACTCCTGAACTTATTTAGGCTTGCCATAACAAAGGGGCTGAATACTTGACTCAAGACATTTCAGCTTTTCATTTTGTATTAATTAGAAAAAATAAATAAGACAATAACTGTACCTCCACTTTGACATTATAGGGTATCGTGTGTAGGCCAGTGACACAACATCTCCATGTAATCAATTTTAAATTCTGTCTGTAACACAACAAAATGTGGAAAAGTCAAGGGGTGTGAATACTTTATGAAGGCACTGTATGTCTGCCTATCACAGAGGTAAACCTGCAATGGTCTCTTTCTGTAGTGTGAAACAAATAAATATAGCATATACAGTTGAAGTTGGAAGTTTACATAAACTTATGTGGGAGTCATTAAAACTCATTTTTCAACCACTCCACAAATATCTTGTTAACAAACTATCGTTTTGACAAGTTGGTTAGGACATCTGCTTTGTGCATGACAGAAGTCATTTTTCAAACAATAGTTTACATACAGATTATTTTAATTATAATTCACTGTATCACAATTCCAGTGGGTCAGAAGTTTACATACACTAAGTTGACTGTGCCTTTAAACAGCTTGGAAAATTCCAGAAAATGATGTCATGGCTTTAGAAGCTTCTGATAGGCTAACTGACATCATTTGAGTCAATTGGAGGTGTACCTGTGGATGTATTTCAAGGCATACCTTCAAACGCAGTGCCTCTTTACTTGACATCATGGGAAAATCAAAAGACATCAGCCAGACCTCAGAAAACAAATTGGAGACCTCCACAAGTCAGGTTCATTCTTGGGAGCAATTTCCAAACGCCTGAAGGTACCACATTCATCTGTGCAAACAATAGTACGCAAGTATAAAGACCATGGGACCACGCAGCCATCATACTGCTCAGGAAGGAGACTTCTGTCTCCTAGAGATGAATGTACTTTGGTGCGAAAAGTGCAGATCAATCCCAGAACAACAGCAAAGGACCTTGTGAAGATGCTGGAGGAAACAGGTACAAAACTATCTATATCCACAGTAAAACGAGTCCTATATCAACATAACCTGAAAGGCCGCTCAGCAAGGAGGAAGCCTCTGCTCCAAAACCGCCATAAAAAAGCCAGACTACGGTTTGCAACTGCACATGGGGACGAAGATTGTACTTTTTGGAGAAATGTCCTCTGGTCTGATGAAACAAAAATAGAACTGTTTGGCATAATGACCATCGTTATGTTTGGAGGAAAAAGGGGGAGGCTTGCAAGCCGAAGAACACCATCCCAACCGTGAAGCACGGGGGTGGCAGCATCATGTTGTGGGGGTGCTTTGCTGCAGGAAGGACTGGTGCACTTCACAAAATAGATTACATCATGAGGAAGGACAATTATGTGGATATAACATCTCAAGACATCAGTCAGGAAGTTAAAGCTTGGTCGCAAATGGGTCTTCCAAATGGTTAATGACCCCAAGCATACTTCCAAAGTTGTGGCAAAATGGCTTAAGGACAACAAAGTCAAATTATTAGAGTGGCCATCACAAAGCACTGACCTCAATCCTATAGACAATTTGTGGGCAGAACTGAATGGAGTGTGCGAGCAAGGAGGCCTACAAACTTGACTCAGTTACACCAGCTCTGTCAGGAGGAATGGGCCAATATTCACCCAACTTATTGTGGGAAGCTTGTGGAAGGCTACCCGAAACATTTGACCCAGTTAAACAATTTAAAGGCAATGCTACCAAATACTAATTGAGTGTATGTAAACTTCTGACCCACTGGGAATGTGATGAAAGAAATAAAAGCTGAAATAAATCATTCTCTACTATTATTCTGACATTTCACATTCTTAAAATAAAGTGGTGATCCTAAATGAATTAAGACAGGGAATTTTTACTAGGATTAAATGTCAGGAATTGTGAAAAACTGAGTTTAAATGTATTTGGCTAAGGTGTATGTAAACTTCCGACTTCAACTGTATTAGTATAGAATTGGATTTTGTAAGACAGTGATGAAGAGATGTGTTGATAGAAGAATCTCTATATTTAACATGATCAAATGGGTGGGTCAAAATGTAACTGAGCTTCAATTCAATGTTTCGAACTGACTGCCCAGAGGGATGGCCTGTATGTCCTTGTCATTCGATCTTTCTGCTTTTCACAATTCTTTATTGTCTCAGTCTGTGGATGTGGCCACATTTTCCTCGACAGCAAAATACCAAAAACCCATTGAAGAAGGCTGAAACCTACAAACTATATGTATTTTGTTGAAACAGCTGTCCACTTAATCTTCGACAGGAGCTGGAGATAAGCTCTAATGCTCTTCTTTACTTATATTGCCATTGTAGGGTATTTAAAGCAGTGACTGCTTTAACTGGCTAATGAGGATTATTAATCCTCTCATGCCATGTGTTGGGATTATACGAAGGGAAAACAACAGTACAGGAGTGAGAGGATGAACTTTTGGGAGGTCGCGATTGTGAACAGATGGGAGGGGGGAGAGAAACATAGTGAGGGGAAGGGAGAAAGCAAAGGAAGTGAGAAAGGACAAGATACACAGACAATAGAATTGAGAAATTGAGAAAAGGAGAGATAGAAAATGAGAGAGAGAGAGAGAGAGAGAGAGGGAGAGAGCATTCTTCAGGGGATTCCTTCCTGACAACAGGGTGGCATACAAAATGATTAAAAGGCCACTGGGTGACACATTAGACTAAATGGTGCCTGCCAAAAGCTGCAAGAGTGAGGACTAAATTGGGTACAGTAATGATAACACATCCATCTATTTAAAAAAAAAACACTGTCACACATTCTGAGCAGTAAATACACACACCAGATATGCTATCTTTTAGTCAGTAACATGCCCACACGGTTACACATGTGGGGTCAAAGAAAGGGATGAGACTCACTTTAACACATATTGGTCCTAAAATGCATAACTCGCCCTCTTGGCGTCCCAGTATTTTACTCTAGCAATTCCATTACACCATAGAACACACTCAATGGATGAACTTGGGTGCCATCCCACTTCAGGGTGGCAGCCCTGACCAGGACCTGAACCAGAGGCCCTGGGACTATCAGTCCAACAACCCGTTGACGAGGTCACTAGATAGACTAGGCTATAAGATGGTGTTGAGGCAATAGCTACTCTGAGCAGTAGAGGGCTTGGTGTGATATTAAACCCATTTCATTTCACAGCATTGGTGTGCAGACAGACACTGATGCAAGGTTATCCTTATTACCAATAGTGTGTGTTAATTAGGAATTGGCAGGCAAGCCATCAGGGGCGTTGGGAATCCCAAAATTCTGTGGTGGCACAAAGTAAGTGAGATGACTGGGGTGTGGCACGGAGGGGGGCTGGAGAATTGGAGAATTCTGCATTTTTCAAACACCTGAAACAGCTTTTTCCTGCAATTTAGAGCCATGACCATTATGCTTAATTCTATGTAAAAATATATATGTATATTTTTCTGCATATCTAAGCATACATCTTGAGCCATCTGTATCCTCCTGACTAGTGTTTTTTTTTAAATACAATAATTAATATATCCTTCTCTGCACCTCTGCTAAAATATGGGTAAAAGATTGAAAGCAATTTGAGTCTTATTCAGTAGATTTAGTTACTGCTTGCTTTTCTAAAGTCTACCAACCTAGCCAGCAGGCATACCAGACCTGCAATGGCTTCTTGGTAGCTACTTATGAGGTTGGGAGATTGGGAACATATCTGGGCTAGCTAAAGGTGACTTCATACAATCGAAGTGGCTAGTAGTATTACAGATAAAAAAAATATATATATATACCAGTCAAAAGTTTGGACACACCTACTCATTCAAGGATTTTTCTTTATTTTTACTATTTTCTAAATTGTTGAATAATAGTGAAGACATTTACACTATGAAATAACACATATGGAATCATGTAGTAAGCCCAAATTTTTTTAAACAAATCAAAATATATTAGCAACCCTTTGTCTTGATGACAGCTTTGCACACCCTTGGCATTCTCTCAACCAGCTTCACCTGGAATGTTTTCCCAACCGTCCTTCACTCTGCGGTCCAACTCATCCTAAACCATCTCAATTGGGTTGAGGTTGGGTGATTGTGGAGGCCAGGTCATCTGATGCAGCACTTCATCACTCTCCTTATTGGTCAAATAGCCCTTACACAGCCTGGAGGTGTGTTGGGTCATTGTCCTGTTGAAAAACAAGCGCAAACCAGAAGGGATGGCGTATTGCTGCAGAATGCTGTGGTAGCCATGCTGGTTAAGTGTGCCTTGAATTTGAAATAAATCCCCAAAAATGTCACCAGCAAAGCACCTCTACACCATCACACCTCCTCCATGCTTCAGGGTGGGAACCACACATGCGGAAATCATCCGTTCACCTACACTGCATCTCACAAAGACACAGAGGTTGCAGCAGCGGTAACTCTGGGTCTTCTTTTCCTGTGGCGGTCCTCATGAGAGCCAGTTTAATCATAGCGCTTGATGGGTTTTGCAACTGAATTTGAAGAAACTTTCAAAGTTATTGAAATTTTCCAAATTGACTGACCTTCATGTCTTAAAGTAATGATGGACTGTCATTTCTCTTTGCTTATTTGAGCTGTTCTAGCCATAATATGGACTTGGTCTCTTACCAAATAGGACTCTTCTGTATACCACCTCTACCTTGTCACAACACAATTGATTGGCTCAAACGCATTAAAATGGCAAGAAATTCTACAAATCAACTTTTAACAAGGCATACCTTTTAATTGAAATGCATTCCAGGTGACTATGAGAATGCCAAGAGTGTGCTAAGCTGTCAAGGCAAAGGGTGGTTACTTTAAAGAATCTCAAATCTGAAATATATTTTGATTTGTTTAACACTTTTTTGGTTACTACATGATTCCATGTGTTATTTCATAGTTTTGATGTCTTCAATATTATTTTACAATGTAGAAAATAGTAAAAATAAAGAAACCCCTGGAATGAGTATATATATATATATATATATATATATATATATATATATATATATATATATATATATATATATATATATATATATACAATCAATTGTGTTGTGACAAGGTAGAGGTGGTATACAGAAGAGTCAAATATATATATATATATATTTTTTTTTATGTATACATTTTAAACATGACAAATCTGAGGGGGCATGTACCCCCTAGGCATGTCGCCTCCGCATTCCATAACAATGTTCTCAAAAAATTCACCTTCTGATTATGTTTTGCAGGCTTGTTTATTTTAACGGTTAAGGAAATATGTAGGCTATTTGTTAAGGGAAATAGTAAACCCGTTGAGCATCAGCAACAAATCGCGCCAGTCTGAGGCAAGGTCGATATAGATGGAGGCAAAGCATGCACATTTATTGTCTTGCCAAAAGTAGCACGGCTTCAAGATGATGGTCAATCGTTTTGCGATCTTTGCAAGGTCACAAGTGTCAGTTTATTATTTCAGAAATGGTCTGCCAATAACATGCATTACGGACGGTTGTCATTCAGTCGACACGGAATCCCCCTTTAAAAACCTGAGTATGACACAATGCCTAGTTACCATCCCCCTCGCCAACACAATCATGATGAATCGCCTACGTGAAGGACGACGGCAAAATTATAACACATTTCTCCATTCAGGAGCGATACGACTGCGAAATCATGATAGTATGCTACCATTAATATCTTTTATTTTGATAATTTTATTTTGGATTAGCCTATAATTAAATATTTAACGTAGTGCAACAAGACCAGCGCGACTTTTACAACTGACCTAAAGCAATTAGCTCAATTGTTGAATGAATTATCTAAATGCAATATTCAACATATTTTCGGTAATATAAACGATTTAAACCCAAATGCAGTTCCAATCTCTTCATTTGAACGGACATTGAATTGTCGTGACTGCGTTTTTACGCAGGGAAGACTTGGGTATCATGTTAGATAGATAGGCCTGCTGTCATGTTAAATAGGCTACAAGAAATATCAATAACATCAATAATTTTAGTCTGTATTGAGTCTGCATCGACCTGCATAGTCGCATAAATAGATAGGCTACATTTTAATAAAACACGATATGATTTTCACATCCTAAATCGTGGCCAGTGGGTAAGATATTTTGGGAAGCACGCACATCCACATTCGTATAACAACGGAGTCGGCCTATGTAGTCTAATTATAACTAATTTGCCGAGTTTCATTTTAGTGAAGGTAACAGCATCATCTCACCGTAATTATGGACATGGATTTCACTATATCCCCAGCTTGAATTCTGTCAACAGGATGACAGTGCGTTGATGCTGCTGCTGCTCAAACGTGGATAGGCTCCCCGTAACCCAACTGACTGAAGAGGAAGCGTGATGCTAGAACCAAGAGGTACCACCTCAGTGGGTACCACAAGTAGCATCGTAGATTCGCCCCCCCCATCTCTCTGGTCCTCGGCAGAAATATACCTTTCACGCACCTTGCCACGGTCTATCTTAATGGACCTCAAGTTATTAATTTATCTTAACCCGTATTTCAAACAAATTTTAAGTATTAAACATCCATTTTGCTTTCGCATTAAATGTTGCCCACCACACCCTCTCATCATCACACACACACGATGCTATTTGAATCATGTGTAGGCCTACATGTGAAAGCAAGCAACTATGATGTATAGCCTATTGATATTTATCAAGGTGTTGGTATGTTTATGTTTCAAATCGATGAATGTATCCTAAGCTTTAGCTGTATTAGGCTTACATACCCTGAATGAAAATATGTATCTTTACCACTCACGCAAACATGTAGGCCTACAGCCTATAATAAGAATTGCCTCCCTTTCAGTGATACACTTTAGTTGCCAAATGTTGTATTACTCTGCTCCAATTCAATGTTCTAATAGAACAGCTTAAATATAATGAGTTGTATGTTTCTTTAATCGTTGGAATATGACTAATAGTAGCCCCTAATCAACAGGCATAAGAGGTCTCTGAAACAATATTTTCCATGTAAATGGACATGTCTCCCTGAGCTGAATATCAAAATGCCAACCCCATATTTCTATCTCTCACACATACCTGCCTCTGTTTCTATGCCAACCACTGGCCCATCCCACCTAGTGACATCACAGGACCAGATGATGAGGAAACAAGTGAGCTGACGACCCGTGACTTTCTTGCCCAGCTCAGTTATGCAGAAAATATCAGTTATTCTAGCTCTATGAAAATTGCTAACTCTTATTTTAAAGGGGGGTTTAATCAACCAATCTAATATACGGTTTTAAGCCTCTTTGTTTGCACTCATTAATCACTCATTATTAGTGGTGTAAAGTACTTAAGTAAAAATACTTGAAAGTACTACTTAACTCTTTTTTGGGGTATCTGTACTTTACTTTTCTATTTTTGACAACTTTTACTTCACTACATTCCTAAATCAAATTATGTTATTTTTACTGCATACATTCTCCCTGACACACAAAAGTACTTGTTACATTTTGAATGCTTAGCAGGACAGGAACATTGTCTAATTCACACACTTATCAAGAGAACATCTCTGGTCATCCCTACTGCCTCTGATTTGGCGGACTCACTAAACATGCTTCTTTTGTGAATTATGTTTGACTGTTGGACCATGCCCCTGGCTATCTGTAAATTTTAAAAACAACAAAATTATGCCATCTGGTTTGCTTTATATAAGGAATTAAAATATATTTATACTTTTACTTTCGATACTTAAGTATATTTTAGCAATTACATTTACTTTTGATACTTAAGTATATTTAAAACCAAATACTTTTAGACTTTTACTCAAGTACTATTTTGCTGGGTGACTTTCACTTGGGTCATTTGGGTCTTCACTTTTACTCTAGTATGAAAATTGGGTACTTTTTCCACCACTGCTCATTATAAGACCTGCTTAATAAAAATAATTAGTAAAATAAGTACCCTTCACAATGTAAGGAAACATTATCCACCTAAAAAAAGAGAAACACTTAACACCACTTCGATACAGCTATGACTGGAATTTACTTTTTCGTAGCAGGTTAGGAGAACTTACACAGCAGGTTAGAATTAACGCAGAAGGTTAGGAGACGGAGGTTGAGGCTAAGAAAAGGCTTAGCGAAAATGCTCTCCTAACCTGCTACGTACGAAAATCACTTCCGGTCGTTGCTGTATCGAAGTGGCATGAAAAGAGACCTAGAAACCACGGAACCGGAAGTGAGCCCTAGCAGATTTTCACGGCCCAGAGAAATTTTACACGACTGCCTTGTTTTCGTGTTGTTGACCTAGGTCTGGGCTGACACACTCAATATTCTGTCTCCATGGTCAAGCTAGGTTGGGTCGTCACAATTAACTAATTCTCAAAATCCATTTTCAGCTGGCGCTCAGTGGCATCAACCAATATTTACTATATCTTTAAGAATCAATATCAATAACTTAAATGTTCAAAAATGGCTTAAAATATCAGTGTAATTATGCAGCCCAAAACATCCTCCTCCATAACCCACTACTTCAGAAAAGTGGCATCTGCCATAACCATGGCAACAGACCGAGTGAGTGCCTCATTCAACATGGACGCAACACAAACACATTTTTTTGTAGTTTGGAAGCAAGTGCAGAATTAGAATTTGTAATCTACCCATAGCTTTCTCTCAAGGCACTGCATAACATTGCTTTTTGTGGGTTTGTAGTTACTTCAGGGGGTTTAGAAAAAACACTTCATGTTTATATTAGGTGAAGAGGTTTTAGTTTCTATTAGGTCTGGAACCTATCAACTTAGGTGTGCTTGTCTGGTCAAAACATAACCATCCCATTCATCTTGTCATTATGGACATGCCTCACCTTCTCTCCTGGCTACCAATGGTCTCAAACAACTGGCCTTTTGATCACATTTGTAGTTTCTAACATATTTAGGGGACCAACTACATTTTGTGTGTTATGTTTGTACCAGGAAAGCAGAAGTTGATTGATATGATGCATGTTCTGAATTAAATCTCATCTGAGAGAACATCAATTGAAAGACCCAAGTTGTTGTATTAAAACCTTTATTCCTTGCAGGTTTGGCATCTGTACAGTGAAGAAAAAAAACATACAAAAAAATGGAGCTACACCATGTATCTAAATTGTAATCTGGAATAGAACTAAAAAAAAAGCATGGTTATGCGCCTTGCTGTGGTTTTCCGTAGTCTATGGGGGCATTGGTCCTCTCATGGGACCTCGAGGTGGGCCGCCGGGGGGCCTCGGTGGCATTGGAGGCCCCCTCTGGAAACCAAACGGAGGTGGACGAGGGGGACCCCCACCATAGCCTGGTGGGGGCATGGGAGGAGGGGGTCCTCTCATGCCTGGATGCATGGGGTGACCTGTGTGGATGGGGAGAGAGAGGGGGGGGGGATTCACACAATGAAATATCATCTCAGAGGAAGCAGCGCATTTCAACAAGGATATTAGGAAACAAAGCTCTAGGATATCCATCAAATTAATGTATTTATTTATTTATTTATTGTGTCCCTTTAGATACATTTGTGAAAATGTTTTGAAGCTAAACAGTGTTTGTTTACAACTACATACATTTTGTAAAAGTCCAAAAATGGGAGTACCAAATGCTGACTCTAGCTTTAAATATTAAGAAACAGAATAGTAACATAACCAAAAGTGATGAAATGTTTTACATGAATCAGGAGTCAACTAAAAGGCAATTATTCAACTGATAGATTTCAACTGATAGGAGTTGGAATCTCCTATCAGCTTATCCCTAGCCTTGTGAAGGCACAGCACTCACCCATGGGATGCCCATAGGGCCCTCTCGGTGGCATGCCCATGTGTGGATGAGGGGGCATGCCGGGGGGTGGAGGTGCCCGGTGCTGATTGGATCCTGGGGGGCCCGGTGGAGGCACCATACCCGGGGGATGGCCATGAGGATGCATGGGCATCTGGGGCATTCCTGTTGGATATGAACAATATCATTGGTGGTGGGCCTCAGTAGCTTAGTTGGTAGAGCATGGCGCATGCAACACCAGGATAGTGAGTTTGATTCCCGGGAACACCCATACGCAAAATGTATGCATGCATGACTAAGTTGCTTTGGATAAAAGAGTCTGCTAAATGGCATATATTAATGCACATCATCACACGCAATAAGCTCTCTTTCTTTAACCAGAAGTAGCACTAACTTACAATTCCACAGACTACAATTACCAAATGTAACAATTTGGGAAAACTTTTCCTGACAGTTGTACTCATTCCAATGATATGGTCGTGGTGAGTGACTTACCCGGGTGCATGCCCTGGTGGAAGGGTGGTGGGCCAGGTGGGGGGCCTGAGCCCCCTCCCTGGGGTCCTGGTGTCCCTGGGGCTGGGGGCATGCCAGGGGGCATACCAGGAGGCATGGATCCGGGGGGTGGCACAGGAGGGAAGGCACCAGGAGGGGGCATGCCTGGAAATTAAGATCCGAGAAAGAGAGAGAAATTGCACATTTTGTAAAGTTGAATTGAAATGAACTTGATGTAGATGTGTTACTGAAGTTATTAGTCAAGTTATTGTGAAGCCAACATAAAACTTTCAAATTGTGAGGAAAATCTAGTTTTTGACATTCTTACTCTTCCACAGAGCACAATCGATGGCTAAGCTATACAAGGCAAATAGTGATCCTATCTAAGTACACCCACAAAATACCCGAAGGAAGCTGAAATTAAATTCTTCAACCCTGGTGCACCCACTTGCACGCACACACACACTTACCAGGCATGGGCATCCCGGCTCCCAGGGTGGTGAGGACAGGGGTCGAGGCAGAGGGGGGAGGCGGTGCATCTGCGAATAGCTGATGCGGCCGATCGGCCTGGGAAAGCGGGTTTTGAGCTGCTAGGAGGCGTTCAGCGGCTGAGCCGTGCCGCTCGCCCTTGGAGTCCTTCTTGAAGGCATATGACACCGTAATGGGGCGGTTGCACAGGTACTGGCCGTTCATGGCCTCGATGGCTGCGTCAGAGGCGTCGAAACTGGCAAAGTTGATGAAGGCGTAGCCCTTGGAGTTGCCAGTGTCCGGGTCGCGCATGATCTTGGGCGTCTGGAGTATGACCCCAAAGGCGCTGAACGTGTCGTAGAGGAGTTTCTCGTCAATCTCCGGGTCCAGGTTACCGATGAAGATGTTTGCGCCCACATCCAGGTTTTTGTTGTGCGCTGAGGCCTTGTTGACACGGATGGGCTTGCCGTATAGTTTAATCATGTTCATAATCTTGATGGCATAGTCCGCATCCTCTTCACTGAGGAACTCAACAAAGCCATAGCCTTACGGAGCGGGGGGGGGACAGAGCAAAGAACAACATTCAATTATAACTGTTAAAGTCTCTTTCTGATCAGCATTATTGACAGGCTATTTGTTGCTAAAGGAGTCTCCAAATATCACATGACATCAAATGTTGGGTTTGCATTCATAGCATAGACCTATTCAATTCAATACCCTTCATACACTGAACACAAATATAAAAGTGTTGGTCCCATGTTTTATGAGCTGAAATAAAAGATCTCAGATATGTTCCGTAAGCCAAAAAGCTTATTTCTCAAACTTTCTGCATCCCTGTTAGTGAGCATTTCTCATTTGCCAAGATAATCCATCCACCTGACAGGTCTGGAATTTCAAGAAGCTGATTAAACAGTATTATCATTACACGGTGAATCTTGTGCTGTGAACAATAAAAGGCCACTCTAAACTGTGCAGTTTTGTCACACAACACAATGCTCGAGATGTTTCAAGTTCTGAGGGAGCGTGCAATTGGCATGCTGACTGCAGGACTATCCACCAGAGCTGTTGCCAAATCATTTAACGTTCATGTCGCTACCATAAGCCGCCTTTGTTGTTTTAGAGAATTTGGCAGAAAGTCCAACTGGCCTCACAACCGCAGACCACGTGTAACCATGCCAGCCCAGGACCTCCACTTCCTCCTCTTCACCTGCGGTACCGTCTGAGAACAGCCACCGGGACAGCTGAGGAAACTGTGGGTTTGCACAACCGAATAATTTCTGCACAAACTGTCAGAAACAGTCTCATGATAGCTCATCTGTGTGCTTGTCATCCTCACCAGGTTCTTGACCTGACTGCAGTTTGGCGTCGTAACTGACTTCAGTGGGCAAAAGCTCACTTTGCTCCCGGTGATGTGTTGTGCAGACCGCAGTACCCTCTGGAGAGCCTTGCAGTTGAGGGCAGTGCAGTTGTCGTACCAGGTGGTGATATAGCCTGACAGGATGCTCTCGATTGAGCATCTGTAAAAGTTTGCGAGTGTTTTAAGTGAAGTCAAATTTCTTCAGCCTCCTGAGGTTGAAGAGGCGCTGTTGCGCCTTCTTCACCACGCTGTCTGTGTGGGTGGACCATTTCAGTTTGTCTGTGATGTGTACGCAGAGGAACTAAAAACTTTCCACCTTCTCCACTGCTGTCCTGTCGATGTGGAGCTCCCTCTGCTGTTTCCTGAAGTCCACAATCATCTCCTTTGTTTTGTTGACAATGAGTGAGAGATTATTATACTGACACCACATTCCGAGGGCCCTCACCTCCTCCCTGTAGGCCGTCTCATCATTGTTGGTAATCAAGCCTACCAATGTAGTGTTGTCTGCAAACTTCATTATAAGTTGGAGACGTGCATGGCGGCCCCAGTATTGAGGATCAGCGTGGTGGAGATGTTTCCTACTTTCACCATCTGGGGGGACCCGTCAGAAAGTCCAGGACCCAGTTGAACAAAGCGGGGTCGAGACCCAGCGTCTCAAGCTTACTGACTGGTTTGGAGGTAACTATGGTGTTAAATGCTAAGCTGTAATCAATGAACAGCATTCTTACATAGGTATTCCTCTTGTCCAGATGGGATAGGGCAGTGTGCAGTGTGATGGCGATTGCGTCGTCTGTGGACCTATTAGGGCAGTAAGCAAATTAGAGTGGGTCTAGTGTATCAGGTAGGGTGGAGGTGATATGATCCTTGACTAGTCTCTCAAAGCACTTCATGATGACAGAAGTGAGTGCTACGGGGTGATAGTTCAGTTACCTTAGCTTCTGCATATCTGTGTTCCCAGTCATGAAATCCATAGATTAGGGCCTAATGAATTTATTTAAAATTGACTGATTTCCTTATATGAACTGTAACTCAGTAAAATCTCTGAAATTGTTGCATGTTGTGTTTATATTTTTGTTCAGTGTAATTAAGCAGAATTCTGCATTTTTCACAAAAGATAAAACATAACAAATATCTTGCTGCGTATTGTAAACACAGACCACAAAAGGTTCCTATTGTAATTTCTGTTCGGCATCAGACATATTTTGTGCTTCAGTTGCACTTCTCTAATTGGATGAGAATTCACCAAAGGGCATTCTATCAGCAGACAGCGCTCTGACTGACATGTAGCTACTTTTTTCTGGTACTTTTCTCAGCGTAACCTCATTTTCTCTGATAAAATGCAAGATTAACTTCAAGCAAAACATTAGGAAATGTAGCTGGGTTGCATTCTTTCGATGATTAACATAAATATGACAGCCATGCATTGTTTAAGCCAAAAATACCTTGTTTTTTCATTGTAAGCTCATTTACTTGTATGGCTGCTAGCCAAACAGTGTTGCACTTCTGTTGTCATATGATGAAAATGAAGCCATTTTCTACCAAATGTGTTGCACTAATGTGTTATCTGAAACACGACTTTCAATATAAAACGCAGGTGAACAGGTTTAATATGCAGATTTTTGTATGGTCTGCGTATTGAAAATGCAGATCTCTGAATTCTAACACAACCCCTGATTACTACCAGGAGCAATTTCTGTCAGTGTTTATTAATCTACAATGGTCTGTCTTTTTTGTATAGGCTATTTCGACACAGTTCCTATTTGCAAACATGAGTGTGCCACCTCACCACATTTTATTGGTCTTATCGGTGGTAGAATGTGTCAGTTTTGTTACCAATGTGTTGTTTATGAGTGTGTTACTTACCTTGGTGTTGTCCCGTGACTCTGTCTTTGGGCATGTGTGTGTTGACCACAGGCCCAGCCTGTAGGAAGAGCTCCCACAGCAGTGGCTCTGCCACTTTCTCATCCAGACCACCCACATACACAGTGGCATCTAAAGTGATCGAGAGCAAAACCACATTTTTATTTATTTAACCTTTATTTAACTAGGTAAGTCAGTTAAGAACACATTTTTATTTACAATAACGGCCTACCAAAAGGCCTCCTGCGGGGACAGGGGCCTGGGATTAAACATTTAAAAAATAAATACAATATAGAACAAAACACACAACACCACATAAAGACAGACCTAAAGACAACAACATTGCAAGGCAACAACACAGCACGGTAGCAACAACATAACATGGTTGTTAAGTGGATGTGTATAAACCCAAACAGAAGACCTTGCCATATGAGATATTTCAAGTTGCGTTGAAACGACTAACGTTACCTGTTTTTAGCAACACCTTCCCCATGTACATAATCGGTTCCTATTACATTACCGAGCAGTGCACAAGAAAGCTGTAAATCTACTCTTTTTACATCCCGTCTGTGGTGGTTCACTAGAACAAACCCTGCAAAATGGGCAGTGTTGCCAAAGACAGGGAATAGAAGTGGCAGGCAGCCCAGTGTTAAGAGTGTTGGGCCAGTACCCGAAGATCCGTCGATATGCCCTTTAACAAGGCACTTGACCCTAATTGCTCCAGGGGCACTTTACTGCTATGGCTGACCCTGTAAATCAACACTGTTTTACATAGAATTTCCTGCAATTCTACAGATTTTGCCATAGAGTGGAGAGAAATGTTTGCAGTTAAAAAAAAATCTGAGTGAGACTGACTAACAAAATCAATGGGGGCCCCCAGGCTCTGATTCGACCTTGATTACTACAGGTTTAGATAGGTAACTTAGTTTAGCGTCCAGCTATCTAAAACAATATATACTGACATAGTCACTCAATTAGCCTATCAGTGATTTACATAAGAGAAACTGTTGATGCACAACCAAATTTCAAAATGGCATTCTACTTATATTTATTGCTGAAGTCGATAAATGACACCTTAGGACATGGCAAAATAATGGCTTACACCCACTGACAAAGCGTTTAAAATGCATAAAATTCACTTTCAGGATCCATATTTTTGTATTTTTAAGGTAAAGGACACCTGGCCTTATAGTTAATGCCTTTCGGAATACAAATTTTACACTAAATATTAACAAGAAATTCCTAGGAACATAAAATGAACCGTACACTAGGAATGACCCAGCTAGTTACCCATTCATAGCCCGACAGACACCTAGACAAATCTGACGAGTCCGTCAGGACATGAAAATACATGGCTAGCGACATTGCCATGTAATGTCTTGTATCTGTATTTTCAGGTCATGTCTATGTATCTAAATAACTAGCTTGTTAGATATGACAAACGTTGGCTCGTAAACGAGAATGAAGCTAGCTAGCTTCGTTTGGCAATGGAATGCAGTCACACACGCAAGGGGATATGGCTAACTACTTAATTGTAGTGTTCAGGCCATGCGTTCAAATGTGATTGAAACTACCCGTATGTCTACATTTGATGAAATTCATTGTACGTTATAAAGACTTATATACCTTGGTTTCGCTCCGAAATTGGTCCCGCCGCCATATTAAAACCGGCGTGAGGGCAGAGTTATGTTCATCTGATGGGCAAGGAACATATCCGACAAAATCAAAGAACGCGATTAGATAAAGTCGCCCTCTAGTGGCGGGCTGTCTGTAACGGTGAGCTCTCGTTCAAGATGCAGCTGATATCATTGATATCATGGATATCATAGATTTGCACACCTGGATTGTGCAATATTGGCCCATTATTCTTTACAAAAATTCTTCAAGCTCTTTCAAGTTGGTTGTTGATCATTGCTAGACAGCCATTTTCAAGTCTTGCCATATACTTTCAAGCCGATTTAAGTCAAATCTGTAACTAGTCCACTCAGGAACATTCAATGTCTTGGCAAGTAACTCCAGTGTATATTTGGCCTTGCGGTTTAGGTTATTGTCCTGCTGAAAGGTGGATTTGCTCCCAGTGTCTGTTGGAAAGCAGACTGAACAAGGTTTTCCTCTAGGATTTTGCCTATGCTTAGATCCATAACTTTTCTTTTTATCATAAAAAACTCCATAGGCCTTACCAATTACAAGCATACCCATAACATGATGCAGCCACAACCATGCTTAAAATACTATTTTAGACTGGTACTCAGTGATGTGTTGTGTTGGATTTGCCCCAAACATAATGCATGTATTCAGGACAAAAAGTGTATTTCATTTCTTTGGCACTTTTTTTGCAGTATTACTTAAGTGCATTATTGCAAACAGGATGTTTGTTTTGGAATGTTTGTATTCTGTACAGGCTTCCTTCTTAGGTAAGTATTGTGGAGTAACTACAATGTTGTTGATGCATCCTCAGTTTTCTTAGCCATTTAACATTTAATTCAAAAATCATGTTAAACACCATTATTGCACACAGAGTTAGTCCATGCAACTTATCTGACATGTTAAGCAAATTTTCACTCATTAAGTTATTTAGGCTTGCTATAATAAAGGGGTTGAATACTTATTGACTCAAGACATTCCAGCTTTTCATTTTGAATTAATTTATAAACATAATTCCACTTTGACATTATGAGATATTGTGTGTAGATCAGTGACTCACAATCTCAATTTAATCAATTTTAAATCCAGGCTGTAAAACAACAAAATGTGTAAAAAGTCAAGGGGTGTGAATATTTTCTGAAGGCCCTGTATGTACAGTCTAGGAATTTAGGCCTATATTTATTCTTGGCAAATTATTGCACTCACAACTGTTTTACCCTATCATATCATAATTCCAAATAAGGTTGTATTATATTACTATATTGTTGACAAATAATAATAACTTGCCTAAACAGATAAAAGGGTCAAAACTGTTGTAATGAATACTCATTGAGAAAAAAAGTGTAGATTCACGTGCAGAGCGCGGCAGGTGTTTATTTCGCCTTCGCAGAAGGCAAGAATCGTGGTCACAGGCAGGCAATGGTCATACACAGTGCTTCACGGTTGGGATGGTGTTCTTCAGCTTGCAAGCATCCCCCTTTTTCCTCCAAACATAATGATGGTCATTATGGCCAAAACGTTCTATTTTTGTTTCTTCAGCCCAGATGACATTTCTCCAAAAAGTACAATCTTTGTCACCATGAGCAGCTGCAAATTGTAGTCTGGCTATGTTAATGGCAGTTTTGGAGCAGTGGCTTGTTCCTTGCTGAGCGGCCTTTCAGGTTATGTCAATATAGGACTCGTTTTTACTGTGGATATAGATACTTTTGTGTCTGTTTCCTCCAGCATGTTCACAAGGTCCTTGCTGTTGTTTTGGGATTGATTTGCACTTTTCGCACCAAAGTACGTTCATCTCCAGGAGACAGAACGCGTCTCCTTTCTGAGCGGTATGACAGCTGCATGGTCCCATGATGTTTATACTTGCGTACTATTGTTTGTACAGATGAACGTGGTACCTTCAGGCGTTTGGAAATTGCTCCCAAGAATAAACCAGACTTGTGGAGGTCTACAATTTGTTTTCTGAGGTCTTGGCTGATTTCTTTTGATTTTCCCATGATGTCAAGCAAAGAGGCACTGAGTTTGCAGGTAGGCCTTGAAATACATCCACAGGTACACCTCCAATTGAATCAAATGTCAATTAGCCTAACAGTAGCTTCTAAACCCTTGACATCATTTTCTGGAATTTTCCAAGCTGTTTAAAGGCACAGTCAACTTTGTGTATTTAATCTTCTGACCAACTGGAATTGTGATACAGTGAATTATAAGTGAAATAATCTGTCTGTAAACAATTGTTGGAAATGACTTGTGTCATGCACAAAGTAGATGTCGTAACCGTCTTGCCAAAACTGTAGTTTGTTAACAAGTAATTTGTGGAGTGGTTGAAAAACGAGTTTTAAAATTACTCCAACCTAAATGTATGTAAACTTCCGACTTCAACTGTATAATGCTCAGACAAGAGAGTTGTTGTAAAAAGTACAGGGAATTTATACTCCTCTATATTCTTTTGGTTAACTTTCTTTTAGGTTACCATAACTTTAACTGACTAAAATCCTTAAACATGCATTGAGTTATAGCTGGTGATACACAACCAAAACTAACTGAATGTAAGGACCCTGGGTTAAAATGTAGTGCTTTAGAATGGAGTTGACCTGACCATGTCCTTTTTCTAACTCACTCAGACACTTCGTTGAACTAGAGTTGTCAATTTTTTCCATGGGCCTAAGAACAGACCATTTACATGTTCAGTTTAGAAGCTACAGTACAGCCTACACTGGACAGTGAAGCTAAACTTTTAATTTGGCTCTATACTCCAGCATTTGGAATTTGAGATCCAATGTTTCATATGAGGCGACAGTACAGAATGTCACCTTTTATTTTGGGGTATTTTCATCCATATCTGTTTTACCTCCCCTGTTATAGGTAAGGGTGAGAGGTTAGCATGTCTTGGAGGTATGATCTTTTTTCTTGGAACTTTCTCACTCATCATTATTTACAATTAATTCATGATTATCCGTATTCACGGTAGCATTCACATTAATATCGCAGTGTTCAAAAACATATTCTATTCTTATTTACAAAAAAAGTGACTCCAAAGTGACACAATACAATATTTACCATTCATTTCTATTGGGAACAACATAATCCAAAACACAACCAAAACAAACTGAAAATGCATCCAACAAGTTTGTAGTCACAAGCTTGATGCAGTCATTGCGTGCTAGGAATGTAGGGCTAATTACAAAACTTTTGACTATTTAATACAGTAAATTTATCCTAGTACTTATACTAGGGGGGGCTGGATACATAAAGTGCTTTCATTTCTAAAAGGGGAAAATAGATAAGTATGAAAATATCCTGAAATTAAAAGTGACATTTTGTACTGTCGCATCATATGAAACATTTGATCTCACATCCAAAATGCTGGAGTATAGAGCCAAATTAAAAGTTTAAGCTTCACTGTCAAAATAAATATGTAGGTGAGTGTATAATGTATACTATAAGACTGAAATGAATGGCAGTTCTTTTCCCGCTGTACAGTTTTTAAGAGGTAATGGACATTTGTTTCCTTCATCCTCCTGAAACCGCTTGCCAGTGGAGGCGACAGTGGTACATGTTGCCAGGAAGGAGAGCAGTCCTCAGACCTGTAGTCTTTACCTGAGCCTTGACCCACCGCACTGTCAGAGCTGCATCTCCTACGAGACTCGCCTGGTCTGCGGACACTTCTACTGTGACCAGTGCAGGGGCCACGTCGTTAATCAGGCTTTCAAGGACATCGAGGGCCTCTCGAGCTACCCCTGTCCTACAGTATGTGCAACTCTATCTGTCAGTTAGGAGGCACAGTGCCTGAACCAGGGATCTGCAGTAATAGCCCGCCCACTGTGTCTGTGGACTTCAACAACCCCTCCTCTGGGACTTGACGAAGGACAGGAGAAAGGCACTTCGGAGTCTGTTTTAGTGGAAAAACAGACTTAATCTGAGATTCAGGTTTTTTTTGCAGATTTTCTTTAGCAGAACTGACTTTGTCATGAGGAAGTGTGCTCCAGCAAAATACATTTTCATTAATTCCTAATGGAAGGCATTGGAAGCAGTGAGAGTTGTTTTTGACTGCTTTATTGCATTTTATGTATATAAATTGAAATACAAACCTACACTGAGTAAAAAAGTAACAATTTAAAACTGGTCATATAAAATACATAAGAACAGTATAAAACAAACAAAGTTTATATAGATAACATTTTGTTAAAGGATTTATGAATCATGCACATCTTGATAAGCTAGAAGGCAGGGTAATAACAAAATGATTGCCGCCTGTGTAAAAAGGAATTACACTCAAATGTTAGTCCCACGTTATATTAAGTGTCGCTTAATAACTCAGTTGGTAGAGCATGGCGCTTGCAACGCCAGGGTTGTGGGTTCGTTTCTCACAGGGGACAAGTATGAAAAAAAGTCTGAAAATGTATGCACTCACTACTGAAAATCACTCTGGATTAGAGTGTCTGCTAAATGACAACAACAGAAAATATGTAATTACATTGTAATTACACAGACAGGTTCAGTGTAGGTACACATTTTATCAATCTGGATACAAATTACATGTGTAAAAATGTTGCAACAAACTGAAATTGATTGAGTTAAAACAGGTAACAGTACTCTTACAACAATGTGAACAATGTACCTGTCAATGTAAATACTACCAGGTAAGATTGGTAGTTTTAGTTATACTTTATATAAAAGTGGGAACCAAACAAACAACTTAATTTCCTGAAGTACAACATTTTTTTGACAATGTATATGATTAATGGTAGCCATACAATTGCCATAAAAACCGTGGGTAACTCACCATACATTTATTTAAAATGTACATTTATTTTTTTGACCTTTTTATTTATCTATGGAAGCGTATTGCTGCCAAAACGCCTCAATACTTTTTTTTTTTTTTACCTTGAGAGTAACTTGTAGTTAGGGGGAAAGTGCAATCCATATATTCCTACAAACACTTACGTTTGTGCACTGTGTAAGTTATGTTTTTGTTTTGCACACAATTCTCACATTACAGAGTTGTTAACGCCAATGCACTGGTCAATCCGCATATCAGTATCGTCTAAATTACTTTAAGTGTTAGCCAAATAATAGCGTTTAAAATGAATGATAACGCTGAACGATTAGTCATTAAGCTGCATTAAGGCCAGTTTTTTCCAACACTGTTGGATAACTGACATTCTTGTGAATGATGCATTCTTACAAGCAAAGCAAGGCAAATCAGTTTGAATCGGTGAAGCGGTTCTTTCTTTGCAAATAAGGCTTGCTATCACTTAAGATACTCTACAGATATAGGATCTTAATTTGACCTGTATTTCACAGAAAAACAATCCTGCAGCAACAACATTTGAACATTTTGTCCATAATATTCTTGCTCAGTGGTTAGGCTATTATCTGGCCAAAAGTATGAAAAGTGCAATGCTATTAATATAACCGTGTGTTAGTTTGAATTTATGCAAATCACGAAGCTCATCTGCATTTCCTGCAGTGCAGGAAAATTCTCAGCAACAGAAGAGTGATCAAATTAAGATCCAACATCTGTATATAAGATCTGTAATGTAATAGCTATTCATACACACACACACACACACACACACACACACACACACACACACACACACACACACACATATATATATATATATATATATATATATATATATATATATATATATATATATATATATATATATATACAGTTGAAGTCGGAAGTTTACATACACTTAGTTTGGAGTCAATAAAACTAGTTTTTCAACCACTCCACAAATTTCTTGTTAACAAACTATAGTTTTGGTAAGTCGGTTAGGACATCTACTTTGTGCATGACATAAGTCATTTTTCCAACAAATCTTTACAGACAGACGATGTCACATAATTAATTCACTGTATCACAATTCCAGTTGGTCAGAAGTTTACATACACTAAGTTGACTGTGCCTTTAAACAGCTTGAAAAATTCCAGAAAATGATGTCAAGGCTTTAGAAGCTTCTGATAGGCTAATTGACATAATTTGAGTCAATTGGAGGTGTACCTGTGGATGTATTTCAAGGCCTACCTTCAAACTCAGTGCCTCTTTGCTTGACATCATTGGAAAATCAAAAGAAATCAGCCAAGACCTCAGAAAAGAAATTGGAGACCTCCACAAGTCTGCTTCATCCTTGGGAGCAATTTCCAAATGCCTGAAAGTATCACGTTCATCTGTACAAACAATAGTAGGCAAGTATAAACACCATGAGACCACGCAGCCGTCATACCACTCAGGAAGGATACGCGTTCTGTCTCCTAGAGATGATCGGACTTTGGTGCGGAAAGTGCAAATCAATCCCAGAACAACAGCAAAGGACCTTGTGAAGATGCTGGAGGAATCTGGTACAAAAGTATCTATATCCACAGTAAAAGCGAGTCCTATATCTGTCACGCCCTGACCATAGAGAGCCTTTTTATTCTCTATTTTGGTTAGGTCGGGGTGTGACTGGGGGGGTGTTTCTATCTAGGTGTTTTATTTCTATGTTGGCCTGGTATGGTTCCCAATCAGAGGCAGCTGTTTATCGTTGTCTCTGATTGGGATCATATTTAAGCAGCCATTTCCCCACTGTGTTTTGTGGGATCTTGTTTTGAGTTAGTGCATGTAGCACCTCTGATGTTACAGTTAGTTGTTTGTTTCTTTTTTTTGTTTTTGTAAGTTTCACTAAATAAAATATGTGGAACTCAGAGCACACTGCGCCTTGGTCCATCTCTCCACACAGCTGTGACAATATCGACATAACCTGAAAGGCCGCTCAGCAAGGAAGAAGCCACTGCTCCAAAACTGCCATTAAAAAAGCCAGACTACGGTTTGCAACTGCACATGGGGACAAAGATTGTATTTTTTGGAGAAATGTCCTCTGGTCTGATGAAACAAAAATAGAACTGTTTGGCCATAATGACCATCGTTATGTTTGGAGGAAAAAGGGGGAGGCTTGCAAGCCGAAGAACACCATCCCAACCGTGAAGCACGGGGGTAGCAGCATCATGTTGTGGAGGTGCTTTGCTGCAGGAGGGACTGGTGCACTTCACAAAATAGATGACATCATGAGTAAGGACAATTATGTGGATATAATGAAGCAACATCTCAAGACATCAGCCAGGAAGTTAAAACTTGATCGCAAATGGGTCTTCCGAATCGACAGTGACTCCACGCATACTTCCAAAGTTGTGGCAAAATGGCTTAAGGACAACAAAGTCAAGGTATTGGAGTGGCCATCACAAAGTCCTGACCTCAATCTTATAGAATATTTGTGGCCAGAACTGAAAAATTGTGTGCGAGCAAGGAGGCCTACAAACCTGACTCAGTTACACCAGCTCTGTCAGGAGGAATGGGCCAAAATTCACCCAAATTATTGTGGGAAGCTTGTGGAAGGCTACCCGAAACGTTTGACCCAAGTTAAACAATTTAAAGGCAATGCTACAAAATACTAATTGAGTGTATGTAAACTTCTGACCCACTGGGAATGTGATGAAAGAAATAAAAGCTGAAATAAATCATTCTCTCTACTATTATTCTGACATTTCACATTCTTAAAATAAAGTGGTGATCCTAACTGACCTAAGACAGGGAATTCTTACTAGGATTAAATGTCAGGAATTGTGAAAAACTGAGTTTAAATGTATTTGGCTAAGGTGTATGAAAACTTCCGACTTCAACTGTATGTGCTTAAACAATGTAATGTTCAAATAACTTTCAAAGTCCTTCATGCAGAAAATCTAATGAGATAGATTTAAGCGACAGACATTGGTCTATTTTGGTGTGTAAGATCTTTCTGTGACAATATCCTTGAGATGACGTCCTATACAATCATTAGTAAAGGCAGGTCATGGGCTTTAATTCCACCCATGTGGTAGAGTTGTCTACAAGTATAGAAAGGGAATGAGAGGAATGGTAACAGTACATTATTCCATGTGAATTTCACAAACCCAACAGCATGGCAGCACAAATTGACCTCAATTACTTAAACTTTTATGTAACAGAATTCTTCAGTCGTGGTCCCGAAGACCCATAGCATGTGCAAGACTTTGTTCTAAACCAGCACTAACATATCTGATTCAACTAATCAACTTATTGTCAAGACTTTCATTAGCTGAATCAGGTGTGTTAGCATTGGCTGGAAAAACACTAACTGTTTATAATTCAAAGCTCCTAAATGGCTGCCTTGCTAGCCTCTATCCAATCAATGGTATTGGCCACTGTTACTTATTCCATCTCTAAGGCCAGATTCCAAACTGACAACCAACTTCCTTCCATCTGCCCTTGACTCCGAACGAGCAGATCTGATCGGACTGAATAGGTAAAAGCCATATAGTGGAAGCTATGCAGAGTTACAAGAACATTTTCCACACCTATGGAGACTTTTGAGAATCACGAAGGGGAAGTCAATGTGGGAAGATAGAAGTGAATCAAGTTATGGGGTTGTAATCCAGCGTATACCTAGCAGGTTGAAGGCAGGGTGGCATTGTTGGCTGCACCCAGTTGGCCAACAGCCAGCATCAGGATGTCCTTCTTTTCCTTGTGGAAGCGCAGCTCCTGGCCGGCCAGCCTGGCCTCCTCAAGTTCTCGATCTGTTGCTGCCACCTCCTGGGCGATGGTGCCAGCCAAGCCTTGCTCCCGGTTCACCCAATCAGCTGCCATTTGGGTACGCATGTCATCATCCAGCGCCCGATGGGAGTAGTGAGCCAGCACTTCCTGTTAGGGGAAAGCAAAATCAAAAATGTGTGAGGCCAAAATGGACCTTATTCACACCACGGCCATGATCGTTAGAAATTCAGGCTAGCTGGGTAGGAAGTGGAAGTGCGCCATTAAATCATTATATTTTTCAACAGTACTGGTTTCCTAGCAGTGCAGGTTTGATTGAGTTCCAGATAATGTTAAAAGATCCAGAAATGCCTGGACATGAAACGACCTGGAACCACAAATTTAGTGCACAATAAGCAAGCTGCATGGCTGCAAGCTGCAATAACATCAATTCACATGAGGAATGCGATACATCTGGAAGCGCTAATTACTCCAGTGGCTCAGCTCCTCTCCTTAACCACTGAGATGAAAGGCATAAGACCAGACCAAAGAGAATACCTAATCAGTCAAGGGACACACAAGGCGAGAGCACTCTGTAACCCTAGAAAAACACAATACAACTGAGTCGTATCTATCCAAATCATGGAGTTGCTGGCTGGTCTTCCTCCTCTTAGACTTCAGATCTGAATGGAGTAAATTGGCAAAAGCCAGGGTTGAGGCACAAATTTGATAATTTAGGTGAATTAATACATTGGAAGTTGCCTGAATTGACCCCCATACTGCAATAACGATGTCAGAAAGCTGCCATTGTTATTAGCAAACATGAAGGGTGAGGGATTATTAATTATTATCTGTAAATAAGAATTTGTTCTTAACTGACTTGCCTAGTTAAATAAAGGTTAAATACATAAAAAGTTAAAGTTGTGTGAATATTTAAATTTTTGAGATCAGAAAGAAAAATGCAAACTTTTGTCAAACTGATCAAGGCTCATACTGTAGTTGACACCTTAAAAGTTGTTTCTGTATGTACAGTAAGATGCATGAGATAATGAGGACTGCACACAAACGTTGAGGTCACCCGAGTCTGCCTGGAACGGAATGCCTCCATAGGTATTTATTCAGCCCACACAATGTGGTTTAGAGAGATCCTTCAGCATGACATTCCATCCTAACTCAAGCCAGAGTGTAAATCAGACAATGTTACGCATTATCTTTAGTGAGTTTCACCCCATTCTGTACTTTCTGTATGTTGAACTGACATACAGTGTTGGCTGTACCATTTGAGTTATGATAAAACACTATCACTGGCAGTGTGTAAGTGCTATGTTTTCTTCTCCAAAACTGCAGAGGGATTTAATGGAAACTGTCAGTCAAATTACTGTTTTTGCTCTCCAATAAATGTTTAGTTTGATCAGTTATTCTGTTGCTGAAACTCAGAGGAATTTAAGTTATGATTGAGTTACATTTTCCATCTTTTACACCAGGTGTGTGTCACCACAATGGCAGTTTACTTACCTTCTCCCTTTAGGCTGACTCGTCATTGTTGGTTACAGGCCTACAACCGTTGTGTCGTCAGCAAACTTGATGATGGAGTTGGTTACGTACAAAGCCATGCAGTCGTAGGTGAACAGGAGTACAGCAGAGGACGGATGATATAGTCCTGGGGGGCCACTGTGTTAAGAGTCAGTGTGGAGGAGATGTTGCCAATCCTCACAGCCTGTGGCCTGCCCGTTAGGAAGTCCAGGATCCAGCTGCAGAGGATGTGTCCAGATCCAGGGCTCTGAGCTTGGTGTCAAGCTTGGAGGGAACAATAGTGTTGAATGCTGAAATGTAGTCGATTAGCAACATTCTCACATACAGTAGGTGTTCCTCTTGTCCAGATGTGTTACGGCCATGTGAATAGCAATGGAAATAGATTTGTTGGAGCGACAGGCAAATTGGAGTGGATCCAGTGTGCCTTGTGGGCCATGACCAGATTTTTGAAGCACTTCATGATGACCGAGGTGAGCGGTACGTGGCGATTGTCATTTGGGCATGTCACCTTGTTTTTCTTGGGCACTGGGACGGTGGTGGTCTCCTTGGGCACTGGGACGATGGTGGCGGACTACAGCCTGGGACAGAGTCAGGTTAAAGATGTCTGAGAAGATGCCCGGCAACTGATCAGCACACACTCTGAGGATGCGGCCAGGGATGCTATCTGGGCAGGTGGATTTGTGAGTATTCACTCACGTCAGCCTTGGAGAGCGAAAGCACATGGTCGTCCGGCGCAGCGAGAGTCTTCCTGGATGGCTCAGTATTGTCTGCCTCGAAGTGAGCATAGAATGTGTTAAGCTCATCTGGGATGGAGGCTTCGATGGGCACTACAGCTGGATTTTCCTTTGTAGTCTGTAGTCCTTGCCACATGCGACATGAATCTGAGTTGTCAAACATAAATTCAAGTTTGCATCTCTACTGTCTTTTATCGTCCCTAATGGATTTGCGGAGCTCGTACCTGCTTGCCTTGTACATGTTGCGCATCACCAAGTCATCGGGGTTCATTCTGCAGACATTGAATGCTGCAGTACGGGCTGTTAGCACTTAACGGATATCTCTGTTCATCCAGGGTTTTTGGTTGGGGTATGCCCAGATTGTTATTGTGGGTACATCCTCATCAACACATTTCTTAATGAAGCCTGTGACTGATGATGTACAGTCAGTGGCGATTTTACTAGGTACACCATCCCGTTCACGAAAATTGTTAGCTTCTACAGACAGTGAGTCACGTGGCTGTGGCTTGCTATATGAAGCAGGTAGACAGTACCGAGACTTTTGCGACAAACAAAAACATCCAGTCAGCGGCAGTCCTGTGGGTGAAAACAGCTCGTTGATCAGAGGTCGAAGGAGAATGGCAAGAATAGTGCAAGGTAACAGGTGGGCCACAAACAGGAAAATAACGGCACATTAGAACAGCGGTGTGCAGAACGGCATCTCAGAACGCACAACTCGTCGGTCCTTGTCACGGATCGTCTATTGCAGCAGACAACCACACCATGTTCCACTCCTATCAGCTAAAAACAAAAAGAAGCAGCTCCAGTGAGCACGCGATCACCAACACTGAGGAGTGGAAAAACAATGCTTGGTCCGGTGAATCGCAGTTCCTGTTGCGTAAATGCGAATGGCAGAGTCAGGATTTGGCGTAAGCAGTCTATGGCCCCATCCTGCCTGGTGTCAACAGTACAGGCTGGTGGCAGTGGTGTAATGGTGTGGGGAATGTTTTCCTGGCACATGTTAGGTCTCTTAATACCAATTGAGCAACATTTCCATGCTCTGAAGAATTCAGGCTGTTTTGGAGTCAAAGGGGGGTCTGAGATGCGTTCCGAGATGACCACATTTGTACTGCGCCGTTATTTGCCTGTTTGTGGCCCGTCTGTTAGCTTGTACGATTCTTGCCATTCTCTTAGAACTCTCATCAATGAGCCATTTTCGCCCACAGGACTGCCGTTGACTGGATATTTTTTGGTTAACCCTTGACACTGTCATGCGTGAAAAGCCCAAGAGGCAGGACGTTTCTGAGATACTGGAATTTTCGCGCCTGGCACCGATGATCATACCACGCTCAAAGCCTGTCTGCCTGCTTTATATAGCAAGCCACGGCCACCTGACTCACTGTCTGTAGGAGTGAACCATTTTCGGGAACGGGGTGTTGTACCTAATAAACGGGCCACAGTGTATATTTCCACACTATGAGGAATACTGTAAAAATTGTGACAATGATGATAATGCCCTTTAAGTGTAAGAGCTGTTTGAAAAGTCTGCATGACATTTCAGCCTGTTTTGGTGGGAGGGAATTGTGGCCTTCCATGGTGACATCACCATGCGGTAAATTAGTTAGACAAATAAGAGTGTTCCAACCCTAATTTTCAGTTGTTTTCCCCTCCCCACTCAGACCACTCCCAGACAGTCCTAGCTAAATTCTTGATTGAGAAATTACCCTTTGCTAAGAAGCTATTTTTGCTTTAAATTAAAATGGTCAAAAATACACAATCACAGTAAGGTACTTAATTGTTACCCAGAAATTATTTGATATTGAGATAAAAACAACTGCATTGGACCTTTAATCAGTACTCTTATCCAAATGAGATCTTACTTGACGGGAGCATTGTCTCTCTCTCATGGCCTTCAGGCTTCCATTCCAGTGCAGCAGCTGAAAGACTGTCATCAATTCCTGAAAGAAAAACACAGTTCAGCATCGACAAGAAGCATTTTTGTGTGTGCCTGTGCTGATGGAGAGCACAATTTCAAATTTGATTGTCATCGCAAGAAAGCAAGTTTTTAATGTCAAAGTCACAAGATTTGTTGATGTTTTTAGGGGAAGCTAACAGGGAGAAAGGTCTATAGCTAGCATTCATTTGTTTGCATGTGTAGAACCCTAAATCATGAGCTGTGGTTTAGCAAAGACCAATCCATGCATTAGATCAGTGGTTATGGATGACAAACAATGAAAGAGTGGAGGCCAGCAATACAGTCCAGATTTGTTTGCCAGACCCACAAGCTCTCATACGCAATTCCTAGAATCACAGAGAATACATGGTTTCTGCTACTATTCTCTTCACGCATGATAGTCCTCACATTCATGTAGTGGGTCTAAGACTCTAGTCCTTGAAATCTACAGTTGATTCCTGATAAGTGCACTTTGGAGTCCAAACTCTGTTTATGTGAGCTGCAGTTCTCAAGTCCCAGTTCAATGGCTGTACATTGTTTTATTTGCTCCTGAAACTGGTCTGCTCTGCTTTAGTTCATGTGGTCATGAGTCTTATACCATTGCATTTATCAAGTTCTACTGTATAGTTTTTTCATTCAACCTGGGAAACCAGATTAGTAGGTCATGAAGCAGAGGTGATTAAGCCAAACGACTTTGATAAACACTCAGAAATAACTTGTAGTTTTCTTTATGAACTGGAAATACAAAGATAAATGAGAATATAGTTCTGTCTGCTTTGTGTAATTACCCATAGTTAGTGGCAGCAACATTCCTAAACTAGTCTCATATACAGTCCAACCTATTCATTTTCTTAAGTATCATTGCAGTAACATCCACTGTATCATTACAAGTAATCCAACTTTGCGTTCCTCCATCCTCTATTTACCTGAAACTCCAGCATTGACTTTCCTTTGTTGGACTCCAGCATGAAGCGAAATGCCCCGATACCTGTGCTGGGGTTGTCGGCCTCTTCTCGGTTTCCCTGTAAAAGACAAGTAGAGTCCAATCATCCAGTCTTTTTCTCCTTAAGAGCCCAATCAGATTAAAATCTTACCCTCATAAGGACGTGTGACCTTTTAATTAATAAGAGCTACAGTAAAGACTACATTAAATACCAGTGCTCACTGCTACTGTTAATGTCAGTCATTTTATCTGAAAAACACATTCAATGACACTCACATTAAAGGAGGCCAGCGCCTCGCACACACTCTTCTCAATGAAGTCATCTGTGATGCGGCGGGAAGGATGCTCGTTGAAAACCGAGTTCATCAGAGCGATTTTGGCAGCACTACGTCTTGCCTCAGCCTTGGTTGGACAAAACTGCCGAAAGTAAAGCATATTTAGTACTTTTCTGAATGGTCTCCCAAAAAATGTAGGTAGCCTATGGCACAAAACGTTATGACCCTGTGAGACATGGATACATGCGATATCATATCTGGAAGATGGTTAGGTCAAATTATTGTATGGATCTTCTGGAAGTCATTTAGAAGTGCATTTTAATAGTGACATTTTTTGTTGTTGAAAGATTATGCATTTGAAATGTATGTTAATCTTTTCTTATTTATATTTCATAATTACGTTTGAGTAATATCGATGCTTCCACTTCTTTGCTATTACCTCAAAGTAAGAAAGAGAGTTAGAAAAGATAGGGGTAAGAGAGACTGTGCAAATGGGACGAGGGGGAGAATGTGGGGAGGGGTTTCACAGCTCCTTCTAAACTCAATGTTTGGCTCTAATAACAACCAGATGAGCCACCCACTAGATGAGTTTCCCATCCCAGTATGCATTGCAGCCAGGCAATTCGAAGAAATTGCAAAACATGTCATTCTCCCATGGAATATTCTGTTAGGCACAATGCTCAATTTGTCTAATATTTACTGTATGACTTAGAATAACATTTCAAAAAAATAAGAATGTACATTAAAGGAGTCTTTACTATTTCAATAATACTGGTGGATTATTTAGCAAAGATAGGAATATGGCTTGTACTGTATGTAATTATGTATACAAGTTCATAGATAGATTATGAACTTGTCAACAGCCAAATGTGGTTTCCTACATCATGAATTCAGTTAAACTTGAATTTCCTTATAAGATTTTTTTTATGCTAAGCCTGAAGACAAGTAGGGTCCTACACCAGGGATCATCAACTAGACTCAGCCGTGGGGGGCCGAAACATAATTACAAATAATTTGTAGACTGCAAATTGACCGCAAGAAGCCTAAACAGATATGTTTGACTAAAACATAACCATTTCAAACCTTGTTAACATTTGCATACAGTCACGTCTCTCTATTATGTGTGGGAATACTTGGGAACAGATTTCTTACATTAAAATAACTTGGAGTTGATTTCCTGGTGTTTTTACAGTCTTTTATGTCCACCAATGAAAATCAGTTGGAGAAAACTGTCCAACACCTTGCTAACATGTTTTTGATGGACCCAACTGCCTACAGTTATTGAAGTGGCAGTGTGTTTTACCTCAGCAAAGGTTCAGATCCAGGGATTATTATTTGAGATTTGCCAATGGTTAGCTATTGAATTTAATCTTGGTTTGTAATATCATGTAATCCTGATGGGAGACAGCAAACTGCTTTAATCTGGGATTCACAGTATACATACTATACCATTCACCAAGAGCAGCCTGAAGCTGGAGATTTATCACTCTCCATTTCTTTATTCTTCAGCTAACAGTGCTCTTTTTTTCTCTGTATACTGCAATCCAGCTATTAGCTGTGAGTATGTTCAAGCCCCCCAACCAATAATAATAAAAACTTGATATATACAGTACCAGTCAAAAGTATGGACGCACGTACTCATTCAAGGGTTTTTCTTTATTTTTTACTATTTTCTACATTGTAGAATAATAGTGAAGACATCATCACTATGACATAACACATATGGAATCATGTTGTAATAAAAAAAAAGACTGTTGGAAAAGCATTCCAGGTGAAGCTGGTTGAGAGAATGTCAAGTGTGTACAAAGCTGTCATCAAGGCAAAGGGTGGTCACTTTGATGAATCTCAAATATAAAATATATTTTCATTTGTTTGAAAAAAAAAAGTTACTACATGATTCCACGTGATATTTCATAGTGATGATGTCTTCACTATTATTCTACAATGTAGAAAATAGTCAAAATAAAGAAAAACCTTTGAATGAGTAGGTGTGTCCAAACTTTTGACTGGTACTGTATATACACACACTTCAATTGTTCTGCTCAAGTTATAAACTATGTAAAACATGCAACGATGCCTTTTAACTTGATTAGTTACTTAGGCCAGATTTATAAAGAGTGTGAGCCGTAAGTCCCGGCAACATCCGGGTCATGTTCATAAGGCACCAAACGGAAGAAAACGGACTGAAACTTGGAGGGACTACATGGACTTCTCTAATAAGAAACACAGTTTCATGATTCAGAGGAATCACATACAAAAAATGTATGCACTCACTGTACAATAAGTCCCTTTGGATAACAGTGTCTGCTGCTGTAAGTGTCATATGCTTCCAGCAGAATATGGGTGCACAGTTAGAAGTTTACAATCAAAGACACTACATAAACATTGTTTTCAATTGCACAACGTTTTGCTACAGTGTGCCCCAATAAACATGGCCCAGGCCGAATTTTTCTCTTGCTCTCACTTGACATTTCTCATGACAGTCCAGAAGAGGCTCCCAGTGATTGACATTTGATCCGATAATCTGGGGCAATGTACTAAAGGAGATGAGGTCAGATTGGCAGAATTGATTTGGGTGGGAGCTTTTGTGCATGAATAGAGTTGTATGGTCGGATAAATCACTAATGTCATGGCCATATAAGGAAGTTAGGCTAATTCATGCAGCTACACCAATGCAATGTCAAACCATTATATTGTACTGTTGTGGTAAAAATAAAGACAATTTTCAAGCACTTTCTCTAACTCAGTGATACTATACAGGGGGCCTTCCACCTGTGGCGCAAACCAACGTTTTAGTGCCAACAACTATATTGAGAACACCTACAGCGACAGGTTAGCTCACCTGGAAACTCCCAAAGCAGCTTCCCCCTGGAAGACTGACGTAGCAAACATAGGGTGGGTTGTTTGATGGGACCATCTCGTACACCACCAGCGCCCCATTCCTGAGGTCTGCCCCTCTTGACTGCTTCATCTGCCAGAACTCTTGCAAGGCTTCCACCACATTCACTGGAGGAGACATAAAATGACACAGCTTAACGTTCACTGGAGGAGACATACAATTATAGTTTAACGTTCCTCTGCATGGTGTCTTAAAGGCTGACTCAGCGATATGACAGATGCAGAAAGTAAACGGCATAGTGGGTTAATTTCCGCAACAACTAAGACCGTTGAAGTGCGAGGCTCAACTTCTCCGCTGTTTTGGTCCTGTGGCTACCATGCTGTAACAGCGTGAAGTGAACCCATGCACATGCGTATACTGTGTGGGACTGTGAGAGCGAAGTCTTGCATCTCACTCATCTCAATATCTCAAGTTCTAATTGCTGAGTTGACCTTTAAATATGGTCTGGTGTTCTCATTTGGTATGCAGGTTTGGATTTAAGAAAGGATAAAAGTGGCACAGTGGGTTATTACATACAAGTGAGCATTAACACTACTTTTGTACATATATGGATATAGCCAAAAACATCCTGTTTATTTTACAAGTAAACAACAAGGAACAACCCACTGACAGACACTGAACTGAATGAAGCTGTCCAAATTGTGTTGACTTTCAACACAGTTATAATAGTCCACACATTCACTAAAAATGAATGAAGAGTATGTAACATCATAATACTTCTGTAAATGAAAATTGAACAGGTCTATCCACTCACATTTAATTGATTGGGTTTTTGGATGATAGTATGACATGTTGGCTAGGCCTAGTCTAAAGCATTGTGGGTGACTTGAAGTGTCAAATGTCGGATGGAGTGCCCAAATGCTATGTAAATTGAGCACACAACTGTATCCTGTAGTCATTAGGCTAGACATGACAAAAACATATGCTATAATAAACTCGGTATGTTCATGTAGCCTACTGTTATAAACTGAATGGTCAGTTTTGGTGACACAATCTGCATGCTGCACATGCATTACTAGGCTATTTTAATCCCATTTCTTATCTTAATCACAGTTACAGTGGGTTACATTTTAACCACGACCAGGGAAAGTCGGAGGACATACATTCTGCGACTAATTTTTTCCAGGTTACCTCTGCCATAGCCCTGCGTATGCTTCGCAAAACTCCGAACAACAGCCTCCACCGCCTCCTTCAAGACCGCCGGGTTCCCTGGATTACATAGACCGAATCCAGCCATCCCTGTTCCGAGCCCCGCACTCCCAATAGTGCCGTGAAGACTGTGCAGTTGAAGCGGCGGAGGCGGCCCAGAGGAAGCACATAAAGAGGCCGGGGGAGGCAGTAGAGGTGCGGTTGGCATTGTAACCCCGGGCCGGAGAGAAGACCGTAGGGTCACAGTCGATCCAGCTCCAAATCCTATCCCTGGTTGAAGTCGCTGAGGGCGGATAGATTCCATTGTTGAAGCGTAAACGTCAACAGTATGGGGTAATAGAGAAATTTCGTGATGAAAATACTGGCCTCCCCGTTGATATTGTAATAGAAAATGAAAACAACGAAACAAAAAAGAGAGTGATAAATAAAATCACTGTTTTCCTCACGGAGAAAAATGGATACTGCCAATCCCTTTAGTCTTTGCGAGGATTAGGCTGCTTGGCTGTCAATCTTGGAGTAGGGGCGGAGAAATCAGAGACGTGAAAATGGGGAGCTGTGAATGGGCCATTTACTGTAACCAAAACTGTAAAGGAATTCTGTGGCTAATGAGATTTAAATTGTTATACATTGGAAAAATAGTAGCTACAGAAATAATTATTCAGAACGTTTAAAAAAAGTTTTTGGTAAATGACCGTGACAGCATGGTGGTAGATACCTTTAAATCATACTATTCTTTAACCATAAAAGCAACACACACTATCTATCCATCCACCCATCCACCCCCCAACCACCCACACACCCACCCATCCATCAATCTCGATCCATCCATCCATCCATCCATCCATCCATCCATCTTCCTAACTAGTCATCTTCACTATCTAGATCAACTGGGCATCTAAATATAACACAGTTAAAGATCAAGCTCTGGGACTGTTTTTTATTGAGCGGATGGTTGGGGGCAATGTTCCCTCTAATTTGTTTTGGCACTGATTGAATTTCAGGTCTGCTGATCGCAAACTTAAACGTTGTGAAAACTTCCAGCACGCATTTACTGTGAACACTGAGGCTGTACCCACTTTAAGTTACAGTTTTACCTGTGGCCAAGTAGTGCTCTTGTAGGAAGCAATCACTCCCCTACTGCTGACTACAAATTATTTATAACTGGGCTAATAATTCACTAACTAGCAAAGGATAAGAGCAAAATGTGCACCTTTGGCTACATGCAGCTCCCACTTTGATTACCAAACAAGTGCATCTACTCATGACCGCTCATGCTGTATACACAGTCTAGTTCATAGTAAATGGCACAGATCCATATATGGCAATGGTCTATTTGCATATAGGCCTACTGCAGCTCTGATTGTTCATGCCACACCTGTCTGTGTAGAGTATGGGCTGAGTCATGGGTATTATTGCAATAGAATCCTACTCCAATGCATTCTGCCTACAACAAAATATCTTGCGTACTTAATTTTGTTTCGGTATGTTGCATTAAAAGTGGCTAATATTGCGTAGATTAGATCACAATTGCCACAGAAAAAAGGGAAACATGGTTGATAATGTTAACAGGGAAAACTCTAGAACAGTGGTCCCCAACATTTTCTGAGTCAAGATCACTTTCTGAGTCAAAATGCAAGCCGAGATCTACCTCAGATTTTTATTTTTTACATAATTTCAAAAACCTCTTAAGTAGTCCCCCCTTTTTTTCAATTTTCGCCTAAAATGACATACCCAAATCTAACTGCCTGTAGTTCAGGACCTAAAGCAAGGATATGCATATTCTTGGTACCATTTGAAAGGAAAGACTGAAGTTTGTGGAATTGTGAAAGGAATGTAGGAGAATATAACACAATAGATCTGGTAAAAGATAATACAAATATATTTTTTTTGTACCATCATCTTTGAAATGCAAGAGAAAGGCCGTAATGTATTATTCCGTCCCAGGTGCGATTTAGATTTTGGCCACTAGATGGTAGCAGTGTATGCACAAAGTTTTAGACTGATCCAATGAACCATTGCATTTATGTTCAAAACTTTCTATCAAGACTGCCCAAATGTGCCTAATTTATTTATTAATAACTTTTCATGTTCAAAATTGTGCACTCTCCTCAAACAATAGCATGTTATTATTTCACTGTAATAGCTACTCTAAATTGGACAGTGCAGTTAGATAAACAAGAATTGAAGCTTTCTGACAATATCAGATATGTCTATGTCCTGGGAAGTTTTCTTGTTACTTACAACCTCATGCTAATCACATTAGCCTACGTTAGCTCAACCGTCCTGCGGAAGGGACACCGATCCCGAAGAAGTTTTAACCAACTAAAAACAGGAGCATAATTACAAAGAACATTTAGACTGTAAACTTACTGCAAGAAGCCCAAACAGATGTAATATTTGACTAAAACATAATAACTTCAAACCTTGCTTGCATTTGTATACAATCACGTGTCTCTCTATTATGCGTGGGAATACTTGCGAACAATACAATTACTTGGAGCTGATTTCCTTGCGTTTTTACAGTACGGGGGGGGGGGGGGGGGGCTCAGAAGTCGGGGTGCCAAATAAAACCATCCGTGGTTGGGAACCCTGCCCGAGACCAACACAACATCTAACTTCCTACTGTAGATTTAGATCTACAGTACACCAACTAACCACTCCCTAAATTAAAGCTCTTGACCAGCACTAGACAGACCTACTACTAACTAGACGATAGACCTAGACCAACTCGATTTTAGATCTAAACCAGTTATACCAATTATACATCTAACTAAACCATAGATCTAAGATGACTAATGCAAGCTTACATTTTCTTAATAAGGGACATTCACATTTTTCAGTTCTATTTGTAGGCTACCAAACTATAATTTAAAGCCGGAGTGAACAAGCATTTGCTTCTAAGCAGTTCAAATATTAGTGCTTGGAGAACATAATGATTTAATAAGGCCTGGTCTATAGCCCAATAGGTTGATCCGGCCCTGCCAGAACCCATAATCTTTCCTCTGTGTTTTAATTATTTAATTATCTGTCACGAGATACTACCCACCTACCCACATTACAATGACTCTTACCTGCCCCATATGCTGTCCCACAACCAATCGAGAACAGAAGTGAGTTAGAAGTGAAGAGAGGTGAACAAGTTTTTCAAGTTCTCTGTCAGCAACGTGGTCTCAGGGCAATTTGTATTATTCTGTATGTAAATATGTGACCTGGGTACGGTAGTACATGCCAGGCACACTGGGTTGAGTGTGTCAAGTTGTTCATGCTTAACAGTTTCCCATATGTATCAAGAATGGTCCAACTTGACACACCTGTGGAAAGCATCGGAGTCAAAGTGGGCCAGCATCCCTGTGGAAAGTGTTTAACACCTTGTAGAGTCCATGCCCCAACGAATTGAGGCTGTTCTGATGGCAAAAGGGGTACAATCAGTGCATGTTACGTTAGGTTACATTATGAATAGAATAGCTGTCATACAGTATCATACGAATTGGATGACGTACCTCAAATCAAAGAAAAGTTTATTGGTCACATACACAAATCAAAATCAAATCAAATGTATTTATAAAGACCTTTTTACATCAGCAGATGTTAAAAAGTGCTTATACAGAAGCCCAGCCTAAAACCCCAAACAGCAAGCAATGCAGATGTAGCAGCACAATAGAAAGGCAGGAACCTAGGAAGAAACCTAGAGGGGAACCAGGATCTATTTAGACACTATTTAGGAGATGTTATTGCTGGCAAAATGCTTGTTTTCCTAGCTCCAATAGTGCAGTAATATCTAACAATTCACAAAAATACACACAAATCTATAGTAAAATAATGGAATTCAAAAATATACAAATATTAGGACAAGCAATATCAGAGTCCGGAGTATAAATATACAGTACCAGTCAAAAGTCTGGACACACCTACTCATTTTCTACATTGTAGAGTAATAGTGAAGACATCAAAACTATGAAATAACGCACATGGAATCTTGTAGCAACCCAAAAAGTGTTAAACAAAAAAACAAAATATAATTTATATTTGAGATTCTTCAAAGTAGCCACCCTTTGCCTTGATGACAGCTTTGCACACTCTTGGCATTCTCTCAACCAGCTTCATGAAGAATGCTTTTCCAACAGTCTTGAAGGAGTTCTCACATATGCTGAGCACTTGTTGATTGCTTCAGGTGCATTTTGGCAAACTCCAAGCAGGCTGTCATGTGCCTTTTACTGAGGAGTGGCTTCCGTCTGGCCACTACCATAAATGCCATAATGGTGGAGTGCTGCAGAGATGGTTGTCCTTCTGGAAGGTTCTCCCATCTCCACAGAGGAGCTCTGGAGCTCTGTCAGAGTGACCATCGGGTTCTTGGTCACCTCCCTGACAAGGCCCTTCTCCCCCGATTGCTCAGTTTGGCCGGGGGCAGCCAGCTCCAGCAAGAGACTTGGTTGTTCCAAACTTCTTCCATTTAAGAATGATGGAGGCCACTGTGCTCTTGGGGACCTTCAATGCTGATACCCTTCCTCAGATCTGTGCCTCGACACAATTCTGTCTACGGACAATTCCTTCGACCTCATGGCTTGGTTTTTGCTTTGACATGCACTGTCAACTGTAGGACCTTATATAGACAGGTGTGTACCTTCCAAATCATGTCCAATCAATTGACTTTACCACAGGTGTACTCCAATCAAGTTGTAGAAACATCTCAAGGATGATCAATGGAAACCGGATGCACCTAAGCTCAATTTCGAGTCTCAGAGCAAAGGGTCTGAATACTTATCTAAAAAAGGTATTTCTGTTTTTATTATTGGGTATTGTGTGTGGAATGATGAATATAAAAAAATAAAAATCAATTTTAGAATAAGGCTGTAACGTAACAAAATGTGGAAAAAAGTCAAGGTCAAAAAGTCATACTTTTCACTGTATATCTGACATGGTACATGTGTCTTTTTTTTGTTAAGCCCATAACCATGTGTGTGAGGTGTATACTTTTGTTTCAAAGTACATTTGTTTAAGACCGGCAAGAAACACTTCTGATTCGGCCCACTCCAGTATATGGTTTTACGTTTAGTATAAGGGTTAGGGGAAGGGTTAGGTAAAATACTACAGTTGTCCCCAATGCGATTCGAACACGCACCTTTTAAATTACTAAACAGTCCCGTATTACGCCCACCAATCTTCCCTGACCAACCTCTCAAAAAACCTCTCTACTTTCGTTCATGTCTAAAGGAACTAGACCAGTAGTTGGTATATGTCTTGGAGGTGCTCAGAAATACGTAAAGTATGTTTCGTATGGCTCTCATGCCAGGCTTTTGTCAGGCAGCCCTGCAATGCATCAGTAGAGGGCACTGTGCAGCTACAGAATGTTCCCCCGAATGTTCATCCCATGCTGCTGCCAGCAGATGCTAACCAAAGCCCCACTCAACTGCCCCCTGCCACATCCTCTCAGTCAGGGACTTTTCTAAGTAATTTGAACCTGTTCTTGTGATGTGGTTTATAAGCTGTTATGTCACACCAAACTGGTGACACTTTACATAAGCCTGCAATGTACACTCAATAAGGACAAATGACACAGTTGACTTCATAAAAAAAGAAGACCCCTGTACCATGTCAGATATAGAGTTGAAATGTTTCGCTATAACAACAAAGGAGAATTATGGGGATTATGACATTCACTATAGTGTGCCTTGAGATATGTGACACAAAGCTTTATGAATTGCATTGTAGCCTCCTAAGTAGCATGTTAAAGCAGAACTGTTATTGTTATTGTGTAGCCTGTGTTGACATAAGCCCATTATAAGTGCATTTATTATGTCTTACGGCAGTGTTATAAATGTTTATGACTTCCTATGATGGATGTTATAATGTAGTGGTTATGTAGCGGTTATAATGTAGAGGTTATAACGGTTGTATGCTTGAATGCATACACAAGGGGGGCTACAGTAAAGTTTTACCAAATTTCCTAGAATGCATTATACTCATCATTGCTGCCTATATCAATTGGCCCTACTCTCCTCACCTGATGTATTACCTAGTGGTGGCTTATGTTGTCACGGCTGTCTAGGACCAGTGGAGATGTGGAATCAGGAGCAGGAGACAGAGGGCCGGAGCAACTGTGTTTTAATAATAATAATTGCAAACGCAATAGCCGTAGGGCACAGGGCGCGTGGCGAAGTCCGCCAGGGGAAAACACATTCCCAAAATAAGCGCACTGAAAAAAAACGCACGGGGCCCAGCCCGGCAATATAATGGACAATAATAGCGAAAGAACAGCTTACACTTCACAACTGTCCTGAGTGGACAATAAACAATCCCGCACGAGAACCCCAACTGAAAATACACACTAAATAACCCCCCCACTAATGACAAACACAAAACAGGTGCGGGATAGACAGACAAAATCAAAAGACACAGAAACAACGATCGGTGGCAGCTAATAGGCCAGCTACGACGACCGCCGAGCGCCGCCCGACCGAGGAGGGGCGCCACCTTCGTTAGATACTGTGACATATGTTCTGATTAGATTAACATAACGGTTATAAAGTATGATAAGGCTCTGGGGTTGCATTGACCTGGTGAATGGGTTTATACTATGTGTTGTGTATCACCTCAGACTCAAGATTAAATGTCTGTAGTTTATTTAGGTTGATTTTACTAATATATCCATTAGTCCATCATGGCTAATCTTCCTGGATTCATAGCCCACTCAAACATACAATAGAATACAATTCAATACAATACACAAACATAAGAGGACACATTTGAATAAATATATTGGCAATATAACACACCCCCTAGGGCCTTATTGCTTAAATAAACTATAGTATATAGCAGGGGTCACCAAACATTTCTAGCATGAGAGATACATTTAAAAAATTAAGAATGTCGCGAGCTACTAATTTTTCGAGCTTTCAAATAGGCACATTCTCTTCTGCAGGGGGCATCTCTTCCCCGCAACTCTTCCCCAGGTCCTTAGTGTAGAAGAGAACGTAGTGCACTATGTTTTCTGGCAACATACTGTACTTGGTAAAATAATGGTTAATTAACAACTCTAAGGGGGTCCCTATAAAATCTGTGATTTATTTTCTCAAATTCTGTTTTATATTTATATTTTCTCTGTTTTATTTGTCCTGGCTTTCACCCCCCCCCCCAAAAAAAAAATATATATATATATTTCATAGAGAAACAGCGAAATTGGATGTTCTGAGTCCATGTCAATACTTAAATCACATTTGATTTTTTTCAAGTATGATGGTGGCTGCATCATGGTATGGGTATGCTTGACATAGACAAATAATGGGGAGTTTTTCAGGATAAAAAGAAACTGGATAGGGCTAAGCAAAGGCAGAATCCTAGAACAAAACCTGATTCAGTCTGCTTTACACCAGACACTGGGAGAGGAATTCACATTTCAGCAGGACAATAACCTACATCACAAAGCCAAAGCTGCACTGGAGTTGCTTACCCAGAAGACAGTGAATGTTCCTGAATGGCCAAGTTACAGTTTTGACTTAAAACCTCTCTGGCGCATGTGGGACGAACTCTGAAATCTGAAATCCAGTGGCGCGATTTTTGAATCGTTAGAAATACTATTACTTCAATTTCTCAAACATATGACTATTTTACAGCTATTTAAAGACAAGAATCTCGTTAATCTAACCACACTGTCCGATTTCAAAAAGGCTTTACAACGAAAGCAAAACATTAGATTATGTCAGCAGAGTGCCCAGCCAGAAATAATCAGACACCCATTTTTCAAGCTAGCATATCATGTCACATAAACCCAAACCACAGCTAAATGCAGCACTAACCTTTTATGATCTTCATCAGATGACACACCTAGGACATTGTGTTATACAATACATGCATGTCTGTTCAATCAAGTTCATATTTATATCAAAAAACAGCTTTTTACATTAGCATGTGACGTTCAGAAAAAGCATAACCCCCGCAAACTTCCGGGGAATTTACTAACAGTTGCTAAATTACTCACGATAAACGTTCACAAAAAGCATAACAATTATTTAAAGAATTATAGATACATTACTCCTCTATGCACTCGATATGTCCGATTTTAAAATAGCTTTTCGGATGAAGCACATTTTGCAATAATCTAAGTACATAGCCCGGCATCACAGGGCTAGCTATTTAGACACCCACCCAGGTCAGCCTCCACCAAAATCACATTTCCTATAAGAAAAATGTTCTTACCTTGCTTGTTCTTCGTCCGAATGCACTCCCAGGACTTCTACTTCAATAACAAATGTTGGTTTGGTCCCAAATAATCCATCGTTATATCCAAACAGCGACGTTTTGTTCGTGAGTTCTAGACACTATCAGAATGCTACATCACGGTCTCGCGCATGGCGCATTGGCGTGACAAAAAAATTCTAAATATTCCATTACCGTACTTCGAAGCATGTCAACCGCTGTTTAAAACCAATTTTTATGCCATTTATCTCGTAGAAAAGCGATAATATTCCGACCGGGAATATGCATTGAGCCTAAACAGCCGAATTAAATTTCTCCTCAGGAGCGAATCGTGCACGCGCCTCATTCAAAGGTCCTCTGATCCGCCACTTACCAAAGGCGATAATGTGTTTCAGACTGAGGCTGCCTCGTCAACCTTCAGGTATTTCCCGGGTTCTGAGAGCCTATCGGAGCCCTGGGAATTGTCACGTTACAGCTAAGATCCTTACTTTTCAATAAACAGATGCAAGATGCACGACTCCTTGTCAGACAGGGTACTTCCTGCATGAAACCTTGTCAGGTTTTTGCCTGCCATAGGAGTTCTGTTATACTCACAGACACCATTCAAACAGTTTTAGAAAATTTAGAGTGTTTTCTATCCAAACCTGAACAATAATATGCATATTCTAGCTTCTGAGTTGGTGTAGGAGGCAGTTAAAAATGGGCACATATTTTTTCCAAAATTCTCAATACTGCCCCCTAGCCCAAACAGGTTTTAAATCTGCTTGAAAAACTATGACAAGACTTGAAAATTGGTGTCTAGCCATGATCCCCAACATCTTGACAGAGCATGAAGAATTTTGAAAAGAATAGTAGGCAAATATTGTACAATCCAGCTGTGTAAAGCTGCTAGAAACTTACTCAGAAAGACTCACAGCAGTAATTGCTGCCAAAGGTCTTTCTAACATGTTTCTGGTATCAGGGAGCTGAATACTTATTATGCAATGACTATATTTTATTTATTTATTTGTTTTGTATTAATCGTTAAAAAATAAAAAAATGTTTCTACCACTTTGACATGAGTATTTTTTTGTAGATTATTGACAGAAAAATTACAATTAAATCCATTTTAATCCCACCTTGTAAAACAATCAAATTTTCAGAAATCCAAGTGGTCTGAATAATTTTGCAAGGCACTGTATATCTATAACCTAGTAGATTAGGAAAAAGGCTGACCTTTGACCAAACACTTTGGCATAGCAAGAATCCTGTTCCGATCAAATGAGGTAACGCGGTTACATGATGTGACTCTCTTCTGGTGATGATACACTTGGCTAGTCCAAAGAGAAGCAATATGGGACTGGTACACTCAGCGGTCCGGTTCTGTGAGCTTGTGGCCTACAGTGAGGGAAAAAAGTATAAAAGACACTTGGGAGCCAGAAATCTTTCTGATTGAGAGGGGGTCAAATACTTATTTCCCTCATTAAAATGCAAATCAATTTATAACATTTTTGACATGCGTTTTTCTGGATTATTTTGTTGTTATTCTGTCTCTCACTGTTCAAATAAACCTACCATTAAAATTATAGACTGATCATTTCTTTGTCAGTGGGCAAACGTACAAAATCAGCAGGGGATCAAATACTTTTTTCCCCCACTGTACCACTTCGCGGCTGAGCAGTTGTTACTCCTAGACATTTCCACTTCACAATAACAGCATTTACTGTTGACAGGGGCAGCTGTAGCAGGGCAGAAATTTGATGAACTGAATTGTTTTAGAAAGGTTGCATCCTATAACGGTGCCACGTTAAGAGTCACTAAGCTCTTTAGTAAGGCCATTCTACTGCCAATGTTTGTCTATGGAGAATGGACTGGTGTGTGCTCGATTTTATAAACATGTCAGCAACAGGTGTAGCTGAAATATCCCAAACCACTCATTTGAAGGGATGTCCACATACTTTTGTATATATAGTGTATATTCTTCCAAAATCTATATCATATATTTAAAAGAAAAAAAATTCAATCCCAGACTGTATGTTTAACATATTTTGAAGCTGGACATTTTTGTTAACATCAATGTTATTTACAAACAATTGAGCAAAGCAAGCTTACATTTTGGGTTATGATGGGGAAAGACGGTTGTAAGAATCTCAAGTTATTTTCTTCAATAATCGGTGGGTATATATCATTAATTGGAGGATCAAGAAAAATCTCTGGATTGTGCCTTTGACGTTCCTGAAGATTCTGTACAATTTCAGAAGCAGATCATAGCATGTCTATTTAAAACACATTCAGAATACAGATGAGGTATCTAGCATATCAGCCCATATCAGCTCCATGTTGGCGATATAAAGGTAATTGCAAAAATAATGGAAACACTTGAGTAATTGATGGATACAAAGTATATTGAAAGTAGGTGCTTCCACAAAAGTGTGGTTTCTGAGTTAATTAAGCAATTAACATCCCATCATGCTTAGGGTCATGTATAAAAGTGCTGGGCAGGCCATTATTTTGGCTATTATTTTGCCTACCCTGTCTTGTCTATCCCCAATAGAACAACAATGCCCCATCCACAGGGCACGAGTGATCACTGAATGGTTTGATGAAAACGATGTAAACCATATGCCATGACCGTCTCAGTCACTAGGTCTCAACCAAATTGAACATTTATGTGAGATTCTGGAGTGGCGCCTGAGGCAGCGTTTTCCACCACCATCAACAAAACACAAATGATTGAATTTCTAGTGGAAGAATGGTGTCGCATCCCTCCAATAGAGTTCCAGATACTTCTTAAATCTATGCCAAGGTGCATTGAAGCTGTTCTGGCTCGTGATGGCCCAATGCCCTATTAACACGCTTTATGTTGGTGTTTCCTTTATTTTGGCAGTTACCTGTATCTATAACCTAATAGATTAGGAAGAAGGCTGACCTTTGACCAAACGCGTTGTCATAGCAAGAATCCTGCTCAGATCAAATGAGGTTACATGACTCTTTTCTGGTGATGATACACTTAGCTAGTCCATAGAGAGCTTTCATAGCATTGTCAGGATGGGGTCCACACAGTAAAATAATACTTTTTAGATTCATTCTACATTGCCCTTTCAAATACCTTTTTAGCTCCGTAGACAATTTCAATGTTGTTACTAGCTGCCACAGCAACCAAAATCTCTTAAGTATTTGACATAATATCACAACAGATCCCAAGATCGCAAGCTTTACTACATTGTCACTACATCCTCTGCATTTCCCCCTGTTTCTGTTTGTCATCCTGGACTTGCATCTTCACCAAATAATCAGTGGCGATTTTAGCATGTAAATCTTGGTGGGGCAAACACATTTTTTTAGATGCATGCCAGCAAAGCCCCTACACAACACAACGCTAACCAATACATGAATTACACTATAACGGTGACATACAGTGTCCACAAACTGTTAGGGCCTACATAAAGCTGTCCCAACAGCAGAGCTTTCTTTTCAGCACCATGGAGTGAATCCTTACCACTGCTACACCTGGCGATCAGCAGAGCTTTGTCTGGCAGCAAAACAGTTCATTCAGCCTCATTTACTGCCTTTCAAAAAAACATAGCTGATATGGCTGACTTGCTTAAACAAATGTGGTTTCTACTGACAATTGACATGTACAAACTATGGCATAAGGGGACGATGAGCGGATCAGAGGCAATCCGTAATTTCAATTAAGACATTTATGAGCGAGCGAGGAAGGACGTAGTCAATTTGTTCAGCACTTTTGAAATGTACAGTGACAGAATTCAGAACATGGGCCATTCTTATAGTATTCTCCCTGTACACCAAGTTAGAACCGTCGGATAAATAAAGGGGGCGTATATGCAGACAATGAAAGCTCTTACAATATTCGATGATTACATTTCTCTAAAACAGGCTAAGTAGGCTAAGTTATGAGGGGGAAAGAAACCAACTTATTAGGTTGAGGCACATGGACTACTAACAGCTTATTACATAACATACACTTAGTATTACTTTCTTAGCTTCAGTATACATATCTCCCTGGCATATTACATCATATATGCAGCAGCATACAATACATTTTTGGACTCAACTTGTTGTGCGGTGCTCATTTGAACAGGAAGCTGGCGCGGCGGTCCTTCTTGTGGGCAAATTTTATCATCAAACATTGCCATCAAAGTCTGGCATTCTCTGGATTTAAGGTGCATTCAAGACAACTCCAAACTCTGAAAAAAACAAGGTTGAATCATGACATCAGTAATCTTCAGGTTGGAGCTCAAGAAAGAGGCCAGAGTTCCTGACTTGGAATTCCGAGTTGGATGACCGTTCAATACGTATTTTCCCAATTGGAACTAGTTTTTTCAAAGTTCCCAGTTGTCTTGAACTCACTGAAGTCTGAGATTTCCCAGTACCAAGTTTCCAGTTGTTTTGAACGCCGCAAAAGTCATGCTGGATTGACAGCATGGCCAATGTATACAACCTTTACTTCCCCGTGGTGTTGAATGTTTATTCTTTTTAGCTTGGTAAAGAGACCCTTAAACCCAGACTTGGACCACACACCCTGAAAAAGCAGGCTAATGATTGCTTTGCAACACTTGCAGTTAGCCACTGATTCTTTCCAAACCACTTATTGTTGAATTTGCAATTTCCATCTTGTTGTGTAATATTTATGTCCAATGGCCGATGAGCACCGATACATTTTATCTATAATTTCTCTTCATATGACAAGGATTGAAAAGGATTTGCCAGTCGACTTGATTCATGATGATGACTGCTTGTCTAGCTTGCTAGCTAAGATTTTGAAAGTATGATGTTGACATGATCAGTCCAATCAAAGCTACGGTATATATAACGTGATTTGACGTCATTTTATCTCTGGCCAATGACCTTGAGCCTTCTTGGATGGGCACTTCTAATGTAACTGTATGGCAGCACCCAAGGGGCTTGAATTTTCGAGCACTCCCCGTAGAGTTTTTAGTGACGTAGTGTTCCCATGACTGACAGAACATTAAGGCAATCACGGCGCAACTAGGGAACTTTACCAGCCCCTACGCTCCGTATTTTCCTTTGGCTGCCCCACCACCGCAGAAAGCACTGAAGTAGGCTGAAACGCCTGCATTTTGGAGTTGCCTTACTCAATATTAGTATGTGGCTTTATTAACTCAAAGATTAGTTGTTGTTTTTTTTACATTGTTTGCAAACTGATATGTGGCACGTATTAATGCCAAAATAACATGCAAAACAGGCAACCAAAAATAAAATAAAAAATATATATACTGTATATATGTATTTTTTTTCACAAATTCATATATTTTTGAACCATTCATTATGTTTTTGGGACTCAAAACAGGTGGGGCTCTGCCCGACCTGCCCTGAATGATGGGTCACCACTGCAAATAACAGAGTATATTGAGTGCCCTTTGCATTCAAAGCCGTAATAGTGAACACTTAGGCCTAGCTTCTGCATATTTTTCTGAAAGGAAAGTACAAGAGCTCAAGGGCATGGTATGAATCAACACAGTCTGTGATTAACCCAAGGTAAATCAGCACTCCTTCTCTAAGACACTGGAAATAAATGGCCCCAGGTTCAATGCAAACGTCACATAGAAATGTTTGTGGAGAAATTTCACCCTTAATAACTAAAGAATTCTGACCTAATATTACCAACGGCAACATTTATGAATAAAAGACCATAACAGTATAAACTAATATAAAATGTATAGTTATACACACAAAGACAGACAGACAGACATATATATAAATACAGTACCAGTCAAAAGTTTGGACATCTACTCATTCCAGGGTTTTTCTTTATTTTTACTATTTTCTAAATTGTAGAATAATAGTGAAGACATCAAAACTATGAAATAACACATATGGCAGCTTCATTAAATAGTACCCGCAAAACACCGGTTTCAACATCAACAGTGAAGAGGCAACTCCGGGATGCTGGCCTTCTATGCAGAGTTGCAAAGAAAAAGCCATATCTCTGACTGGCCAATAAAAAGAAAAAAATTAAGATGGGCAAAAGAACACAGACAATGGACAGAGGAGCTCTGCCTAGAATGCCAGCATCCCGGAGTTGCCTCTTCACTATTGACGTTGAGACTGGTGTTTTGCGGGGTACTATTTAATGAAGCTGCCAGTTGAGTTCTTGTGAGGCGTCTGTTTCTCAAACTAATGTACTTGTCCTCTTGCTCAGTTGTGCACCTGAGCCTCCCACTCCTCTTTCTATTCTGTTAGAACCAGTTTGCGCTGTTCTGTGAAGGGAGAAGTAGTACACAGCGTTATACGAGATCTTCAGTTTCTTGACAATTTCTCGCCGGAATAGACTTCATATCTCAGAACAACAATAGACTGACGAGTGTCAGAAGAAAGTCCTTTGTTTCTGGCCATTTTGAGCCTGTAATCGAACCCACAAATGCTGATGCTCTCGATAATCAACTAGTCTAAAGAAGGCCAGTTTTATTGCTGTTTTAATAGGACAACAGTTTTCAGCTGTGCTAACATAATTGCAAAAGGGTTTTCTAACGATCAATTAGCCTTTTAAAATGATAAACTTGGATTAGCTAACACAACTTGTCATTGGAACACAGGAGTGATGGTTGCTGATAATGGACCTCTGTACGCCTATGTAGATATTCCATTAAAAATCAGCCGTACAATAGTCATTTACAACATTAACAATGTCTACACTGTATTTCTAATCAATTTGATGTTATTTTCATTGACAAAAAAAATGGCATTTCCTTCAAAAACAAAGACATTTCTAAGTGACCCAAAACTTTTGAATGGTAGTGTATATACAGTTGAAGTCGGAAGTTTACATACACCTTAGCCAAATACAAACTCAGTTTTTCACAATTCCTGACATTTAATCCTAGTACCAATACTCTGTCTTAGGTCAGTTAGGATCACCACTTTATTTTAAGAATGTGAAATGTCAGAATAATAGTAGAGAGAATAATTTATTTCAGCTTTTATTTCTTTCATCACATTCCCAGTGGGTCAGAAGTTTACATAAACTCAATTAGTATTTGGTAGCATTGCCTTGAAATTGTTTAACTTGGGTCAAACGTTTCGGGTAGCCTTCCACAAGCTTCCCACAATAATTTGGGTGAATTTTGGCCCATTCCTCCTGACAGAGCTGGTGTAACCGAGTCAGGTTTGTAGACCTCCTTGCTTGCACACACTTTTCAGTTCTGCCCACAAATTATCTATAGAATGGAGGTCAGGGCCACTCCAAAACTTGCCTTTGTTGTCCTTAAGCCATTTTGCCACAACTTTGGAAGAATGCTTGGGGTCATTGTCCATTTGGAAGACCCATTTGTAACCAAGCTTTAACTTCCTGACTGATGTCTTGAGATGTTGCTTCAATATATCCACATAATTGTCCTGCCTCATGATGCCATCTATTTTGTGAAGAGCACCAGTCCCTCCTGCAGCAAAACACCCCCACAACATGATGCTGCCACAAACGTGCTTCACGGTTGGGATGGTGTTCTTCGGCTTGCAAGGCTCCCCCTTTTTCCTCCAAACATAATGATGGTCATTATGGCCAAACAGTTCTATTTTTGTTTCATCAGACCAGAGAACATTTCTCCAAAAAGTATGATCTTTGTCCCCATGTGCAGTTGCGAACTGTAGTCTGGCTTTTTTATGGCGGTTTTGGAGCAGTGGCTTGTTCCTTGCTGAGCGGCCTTTCAGGTTATGTCGATATAGGACTCGTTTTACTGTGGATATAGATACTTTTGTACCGGTTTCCTCCAGCATCTTCACAAGGTCCTTTGCTGTTGTTCTGGGATTGATTTGCACTTTTCACACCAAAGTACGTTCATCTCTAGGAGACAGAATGCGTCTCCTTCCTGAGTGGTATGACAGCTGCGTGGTCCCATGGTGTTTATACTTGCGTACTATTGTTTGTACAGATGAACATGGTACCTTCAGGCGTTTGGAAATTGCTGGATGAACCAGACTTGTGGAGGTCTACCATTTTTTCTTGACTAGGTCTTGACTAATTTCTTTTGGTTTTCCCATGATGTCAAGCAAAGAGGCACTGAGTTTGAAGGTAGGCCTTGAAATACATCCACAGGTACACCTCCAATTGACTCAAATTATGTCAATTAGCCTATCAGAAGCTTCTAAACCCTTGACATCATTTTCTGGAATTTTCCAAGCTGTTTAAAGGCACAGTCAACTTAGTGTATGTAAACATCTGACCAACTGGAATTGTGATACAGTGAATTATACGTGAAATGATCTGTCTGTAAACAATTGTTGGAAAAATGACTTGTGACATGCACAAAGTAGATGTTCTAACTGACTTGCCAAAATTATAGTTTGTTAACAAGACATTTGTTGAGTGGTTGAAAAACGAGTTTTAATGACTCCAACCTAAGTGTATGTAAACTTCCGACTTCAACTGTATATAGCATAAAAACTACATGTAGCTTTAGTTTGAAATTCCTGATGGTGTAATACTCAACATTTGTAACCAATTATTACTGTCACGACTTCCTCCGAAGTCGGTCCCTCTCCTAGTTCGGGCAATGTTCGGCGGTCGACGTCACCGGTCTTCTAGCCATCGCCGATCCACCTTTCATTTTCCATTTGTTTTGTTTTGTCTTCCCACACACCTGGTTTCAATTCCATCAATTACATGTTGTGTATTTAACCCTCTGTTCCCCCCATGTCCTTGTCCGGTATTGTTTATTTTAAGTGCTTGTGCACTTTATGTCTGGTGTGCGTTGGGTTTTGTACCCATTTATTGATTGTTCTGTTTTCCTGTGGTTTTTATTATTAAACTGCGCCGTTGGAAACACAATTTTTGCTCTCCTGCGCCTGACTTCTCTGCCGCCAGTACGCACCCCTTACAGAATACCAGACCAAACTTATGGAGTCAGCAGGAGCAGGTACCCCAGGTATAGGGGTGGAGGAGCACGTCCGGGAGCACGCACCATCTTGGCACCGCCATGGACTGCGTTGTCCAGACAATGGACCGCTGGGAGAGATAGGGAGTTCTCCCAGCGCCTCCACCAGCACAGCCGGGGTCTCCACTACTCGCCCCTCCTTCTCCTGGTCCCAGTGGGATTCGTCTCTCCCTTCCCCAGGTATAGGATGGGACGGCTGCGAACTGCCAGGGGTTCCTCTTGCAGCTGGACTTATACCTGGCCACCGTCCACCCGGCTCCTTCCGGCCGTGAGAGGGTATCCGCCCTCGTCTCGTGCCTCACCGGGAAAGCCCTGGAGTGGGCCAACGCCGTGTGGAGAGAGGGAGATGCGGCGTTGGACCAGTTTCATATTCAATGGAACATAACAAACTTTCTATATCTCATAAGTCACACAATTTTATTTCATGGAGACTAATATATTCCATGGCTTGGAACTTCAAAGATAAGTAATTTTAGTAATTTTCTTTTACAGCATATTACTTTTACTGTCATTTTACTATTACAAATGTATCTTTATTACCAATATATTTAAATCGATTTACTTTTATCTATTCAATATGGAAAAATTGGGAAAGTTAATCTGTATATTCGTAGATGATCTGGTTTAAAGCAGTACACACACATGACATAGAACAGAAAACATAAACAGCTAACATGGGATTCACACAGACAGTCAGAAACAGCTTAACTGAGTCATATTCAGGCTGACCCATCTAGACTGTGTTGTGGCTGCCATGTTTCTATACCATCACAATTCTTGTTGTGTTCGAACAACTTGGTTGTCATTCTCTCTGTTTTGTGTTATTTCTCGTGAGGAAATGTCCTGGGTATGTTTTCTTTAATCAGATGCTTTGATAAGACGCCTACTGCGTTTGAGCAATCAGCACTCCTACGCAAGAGGGGGACTCTTGGACTTTAGAGTGGATCACTCTAGTGGCAAGCTGAGCAGCAAGGGTCACCCTGCAATCACATGCTAGCACAAACATCCAATGATAGTCCAGTACTTCAGCCTACGCAGCCATGGGGCTTGGTCTGGGGTGGCCCCAATCGTTCCTGAAGGACTATAAGACATTTGGGAGGCCCAAGGAAAGATACCATCCGGTCTAAACTGTCCTGCAATTCAGGTGAGTGGTCCTCTCTCTTTCTCTGCCAAGGAACTCATGTTTGATATAGTAAAATATTAGATTTTCTTGCAATATGTAGTTTTTTATGTGGGGTATCTGTAAGTGGGGTATCTGTAAAAACATAATAACTGATTGGCATTCAAATGAAGAGGGACATTTCTTCCCAACCAGATTGTAAGATGCTCATTTAAACAGTGTTGTTATCAGCAGTAGTTTAGAAAGTGATCTTTAAAGTGCTTGATAGATGTTTTATTCCTGTGTTTTAAGAGGTAAACTGTCAATATGAATCAAGATTATTCTTCTCAGTGAATTCAGAAAGGCAAATAAAAATGGAAATGAAACAGAGTCCATGTTTTATTCCATTACAAATTTGCTCAGACAGGCAGAAGTTGCAATTTACTAGGGAGTCGGGGGTACGGGTATTTTTGTCTTTATTTGAACCTTTATTTAACTAGGTAAGTCAATTAAGAACAAATTCTTATTTACAATGACGGCCTACCCCAGCCAAACACTAACAATGCTGGACAAATTGTGCTCCGCCATATGGGACTCCCAATCACAGCCGGTTGTAATACAGCCTGGAATCAAACCAGGGTCTGTAGTGACGCCTCTAGTACTAAGATGCTGTGCCTTAGACCGCTGCTTCACTCGGGAGCCATGTATTTGACCAACTCCATTATTATTAAACCAATTCATTATGATTTGAAATCTTCCTGAATTAACTGAGTTAAGTTTAACTGATCCCAAACCTGCCACTGAGTGCCCTTATTTGTTATACCAAGAGAAAATCCTTGAAACCACAAAATGCTTTAGAGATGGCAATCCTACCACCCGGGAGTGGTGGGAAAAGTACTCAATTGTCAAACATGAGTAAAAATAAAGATACCTTAATACAAAATGACTCAAGTAAAAGTGAATGTCCCACAGTAAAATACTACTTGAGTAAATGTACTAAAGTACAGTGGTGGAAAAAGTAATCAATTGTCATACTTGAGTAAAAATATAAAAAGTAAATACTATGTGTCTACATCAAATTCCTTATATTACACAAACCAGACAGCACGATGTTCTTGTGTTTTAAATATATGGATAGCCAGGGGCAAACTCCAACACTCAGACATAATTTACAAACACAGTATTTGTGTTTAGTGAGTCCACCAGATCAGAGGCAGTAGTGATGACAATGCGTTGTGTGTGAATTGGACCATATTTCTCTCCAGCCTGAGCATTTGAAATGTAACAAGTACTTTTATGTGTCAGGGGAAATGTATGGGATTAAAAAGTACATATTTTCTTTAAGAATGTGGTGAAGTAAAAGTACAAGTTGTCAAAAATATGAATAGTAAAGTAATGTAAACATACCACCAAAAAACGACTTAGTAGTACTTAAAATTATTTTTACTTAGTTACTTTACACCACAGCCATCCGGTGATCAAACCATGCCTCCACAGACCCATGGGGTCAAGCTAATCCTAGCACTTTCTTCTCTCCTCAGGTGCCATACTCAGCAGCCATGAAGTTCTCCCTTGCCGCCCTAGTTGTCGTGCTCGCTCTAGCACACGGTAAGTGAAACATCTTCATAAGTGAAAGGAACACTCTGTTGTTAGTTTCTCCCGTGATAGCACTCAGAATTAAATACACAATCATAGCTGAAACAAAAACACGTACACACACACACACACACACACACACACACACACACACACACACACACACACACACACACAGTCTCATAGATTGCATTATGTATGGAGATTATGTGGTTCTATAACTATATTTCATATATGTGCACGATACACTGAGTGTACAAAACATTAAGAACACCTGCTCTTTCCCTTACATAGACTGACTAGGTGAATCCAGGCAAAAGCTATGATCCCTTTTTGATGTCACTTGTTAAATCCACTTCAATCAGTGTAGATGAAGGGGAGGAGACAGGTTAAATAAGGATGTTTAAACCTTGAGACAATTAAGACATGGATTGTGTATGTGTGCCATTCAGAGGGTGAACATATTTAAGTCCATTTGAACGGGATATGGTAGAAGGTGCCAGGAGCACCGGTTTGTGTCAAATACTGCAATGCTGCTGGGTTTTCACGCTCAACAGTTTCCCGTGTGTATCAAGAATGGTCCACCACCCAAAGAAAATCCTGCCAACTTGACACAACTGTGGGAAGCATTGGAGTCAACATGGGCCAGCATCCCTGTGGAATGCTTTCGACACTTTGTACTTCGACACATGCCCAATAAATTTGGGCTGTTCTGAGGGCAAAACGTGTTCTTAATGTTTGGTATAATCAGTGTATAATACAACAATACTGAGAGATATGCAACATATAGGAATCTTACATTGCAGAGTTGGTGGATTTATTTATAACTCATGTATTTTAAATGACTGTATGTAGAGAGGGTCTTGTATGTGCTGTTGTATGCTGTATGGGCATAAATGGTTTGAGTACAATGTTGGAATATGTTAATGAAGTTATCCTCTGGCTACCCATAGGAAGCCAAGCAGCACAGTCCCCCGAGGTTGAGAAGCTGGCACAGTATTTCCAGGACCTGTCAGCTCAGCTGACCTCCACCACTCAGGAGCTAGTGCAGAAGATCCAGTCAGAGTGAGTGACATTTTTTTAACTATTAACTGTGAAAAAAAACAGAACACATCTTCATTCTTTTGCATAATTTACAATAAACAGCAGTCAAAAATAATGCTAAAGAATGGATGCTTCGCAAAATTAGATTAAAAAAAATGCTAATGACCTGCAAAAGCTTTAACAGGCAATGTGTTTCGATCTTATTTTCAAATAATATTTTTGGCAGTCCCTTTGTCAATATTCCAACCACTAACCACCAGCTTCCTTCCAAACAGGACCTTCGTAGAGGATGGAAAGGCCCAGCTGCAGCAGATCCAGGCCCAGCTGGCACCCCTGGCAGAAAATATGCAGGCCCAGCTGAAGCCCCTGGCTGAGAACATGCAGGCCCAGCTTAAGCCTCTGGTTGACAACTTCCAGGCTCAGATGGAAGACCTCTTCCGCAAACTGATGGACCAGACCAAGTCCCTCGGCCAATAAAGCAGTTATTTTTCAATAACCTTATCACCTCGGACCGAATCAACAGCTCCATGGGCTTACAATCAGCCAAAACCAACCCACCAAGAGTTGGAACCAGACAAGCTTTCAACCCTCTGCTTAAGTCAATCAATCAATCAAATTTATTTATAAAGCCCTTCTTACATCAGCTGATGTCACAAAGTGCTGTACAGAAACCCAGCCTAAAACCCCAAACAGCAAGCAATGCAGGTGTAGAAGCACGGTGGCTAGGATAAACTCCCTAGAAAGTCTTCTGTATTTGTGCCAAGACGAATGTTGTTGACATGCAAAGACAGACAGTAGTAACAGAACAACATTCAAACTTGGAAACTGGTTCTGTGGTCTCTATTGTAATTTGTAGTCTATTCATTTTCACTGAAATTAGTTTCCAGTCATACATCATTTCACATATTTGTTTGGTGTACGATTATTGAAAATCTGTTTAATTCCTCAATTTAGGAATTCTAGTTTCAATAACCCATTTTACTCCATCATAGGTCATACACTACCAACCCATTCCCTCAATTAAAACATCAACACACTCCCCTCCGTATTTATTTGGACAGTGAAACAAAAATGTGTACTTTTGGCTCTTCTCCAGCATTTTGTATTTTAGAGCAAATGTTTCATATGAGGTGACAGTACAAAATGTCACCTTTCATCTGCGGGTATTTTCATACATATCGTTTTTACCGTTTTGAAATAAAAACAGTGGAGAACCGGGTTGTCGCTACATGGTATACAGCATATATGGTATACAGCGTATACAGCATATACATATCAGGAATCAAGGTAAGACCCAGGTGCAGACTGTCGAGGTAACAATGTTTATTGTTGCAACAGGGGCAGGCAAAGACAGGTCAAGGCAGGCAGGGGTCGAAGATCCAGGGTAAAGCAAAGGTACAGGACGGCAGGCAGGCTCAGGGTCAGGGACAGGCAGAGTTCAGTAATCCAGAGGTGGAGCAACGGTACAGGACGGCAGGCAGACTCAGGGTCAGGGACAGGCAGAGTTCAGTAATCCAGAGGTGGAGCAACGGTACAGGACGGCAGGCAGACTCAGGGTCAGGGACAGGCAGAGTTCAGTAATCCAGAGGTGGAGCAACGGTACAGGACGGCAGGCAGACTCAGGGTCAGGGACAGGCAGAGTTCAGTAATCCAGAGGTGGAACAACAGTACAGGACGGCAGGCAGACTCAGGGTCATTGACAGGCAGAGTTCAGTAATCCAGAGGTGGAGCAACAGTACAGGACGGCAGGCAGACTCAGGGTCAGGGACAGGCAGAGTTCAGTAATCCAGAGGTGGAACAACAGTACAGGACGGCAGGCAGACTCAGGGTCAGGGACAGGCAGAGTTCAGTAATCCAGAGGTGGAGCAACAGTACAGGACGGCAGGCAGACTCAGGGTCAGGGACAGGCAGAGTTCAGTAATCCAGAGGTGGAGCAACAGTACAGGACGGCAGGCAGACTCAGGGTCATTGACAGGCAGAGTTCAGTAATCCAGAGGTGGAGCAACGGTACAGGACGGCAGGCAGACTCAGGGTCAGGGACAGGCAGAGTTCAGTAATCCAGAGGTGGAGCAACAGTACAGGACGGCAGGCAGACTCAGGGTCAGGGACAGGCAGAGTTCAGTAATCCAGAGGTGGAGCAACAGTACAGGACGGCAGGCAGACTCAGGGTCAGGGACAGGCAGAGTTCAGTAATCCAGAGGTGGAACAACAGTACAGGACGGCAGGCAGACTCAGGGTCAGGGACAGGCAGAGTTCAGTAATCCAGAGGTGGAGCAACAGTACAGGACGGCAGGCAGACTCAGGGTCAGGGACAGGCAGAGTTCAGTAATCCAGAGGTGGAACAACAGTACAGGACGGCAGGCAGACTCAGGGTCAGGGACAGGCAGAGTTCAGTAATCCAGAGGTGGAGCAACAGTACAGGACGGCAGGCAGACTCAGGGTCAGGGACAGGCAGAGTTCAGTAATCCAGAGGTGGAGCAACAGTACAGGACGGCAGGCAGACTCAGGGTCAGGGACAGGCAGAGTTCAGTAATCCAGAGGTGGAGCAACAGTACAGGACGGCAGGCAGACTCAGGGTCAGGGACAGGCAGAGTTCAGTAATCCAGAGGTGGAGCAACAGTACAGGACGGCAGGCAGACTCAGGGTTAGGGACAGGCAGAGTTCAGTAATCCAGAGGTGGAGCAACAGTACAGGACGGCAGGCAGACTCAGGGTTAGGGACAGGCAGAGTTCAGTAATCCAGAGGTGGAGCAACAGTACAGGATGGCAGGCAGACTCAGGGTCAGGGACAGGCAGAGAGGTCAGGCAGGCAGTACAGGGTGAGGATAAGCAGAGGTCAAAAACCGGGAAGATGACGAAAGAGAGGCTGGGAAACGATAGGAGCTGACAGGAAACCGCTGGTTAGCTTGAACGAACATGACGAACTGGCAACAAACAGACAGAGAACACAGGTATAAATACACAGGGGATAATTGGAAAGAGGGGCGACACCTGGAGGGGGGTGGTGACAAGCGCAAGGACAGGTGAAAACAGATCAGGGCATGACACTACATATGGAAGTGACACCTACATTGCATAAATCGTCTTTTATTTTTGTTGTTTCGGGCAGAATTTTTGCATTTTAATTAAGCATAAACCCAAGCCGTGTCCTAACCTTTACCTAATTATTTTAACCTGCTATTGTCATGGTTGTCGTCGGTGAAGGAGGACCAATACGCAGCAGGTATGTGTATGCTCATCTTGTTAATTTATTACTTCAAAAAATGAACGTACAAAAAGAACACAAACACGAGAACGAACGAGAACAAACAGTCTGGCAAAGCCTAAGCTCAACACAGAACAATCACCTAACAAATAACAACCACAAACACACCCTAATATATGGGACTCTCAATCAAAGGCAGATAGACAACACCTGCCTTCAACTGAGAGTCCCAACCCCAATCAACACAACATAGAAACACACTCACCAGACTAGACATAGAAATACATAAACAGACTATAAACCAAAACCCCGGAAATACTAAATCAAACACCCTTTAACCAAACACACCACCCTGAACCACATAAAACAAATACCCTCTGTCACGTCCTGACCAAACTACAATACTAATTAACCCTTATACTGGCCAGGACGTGACAGCTATGTTAATTATCATAACCTGCTGTGTAAGTTCTCCTAACCTATGAAAAGTAAATTCTGTTCGTAGGTGTATACCATCTAGTCCTCACCGCAAAACCATGACGAAAGTAATGCGGTGCGGAAGTAACACACCCATTTTCTCAAATAACACAGAAGCTAGAATGACGTAATGACACACGCATGTGCCTAATGAGGAAGACAACCTCCCAGCAATAAATCTGTACGCTTGCAACAACATTTCAACCAGTTATATACAAAAGTTGTTTTGAGCAAGGGAAAGTAAAAAAAGAAAGATGTGTTTTTTGTAGAGTTGTGTTTATTTATTTCTTTACGGTTCCAGACATCAAATCAAATGTTATTGCTAACATACACATGGTTAGCAGATGTTAATGTGAGTGTAGCGAAATGCTTGTGCTTCTAGTTCCAACAGTGCAGTAATATCTAACAAGTAATATCTAACAATTCCCAACAACTACCTACTAAACACAAGTTTGGCCCCGGTGATGCATTGTGCAGACCTTACCAGGCGGTGATACAGCCCGACAGGATGCTCTCGATTGTGCATCTGTAAAAGTTAGTCCGGGATTTGGGTGACAGGACAAATTTCTTCAGCCTCCTGAGGTTCAAGAGGCGCTGTTGCGCCTTCTTCACTACACTGTCTATGTGGGTTGACCATTTCAGTTTGTCTGTGATGTGTACGCCCAGGAACTTAAAACTTTCCACCTTCCCGATTGCTGTCCCTTCGATGTGGATAGGGGGGTGCTCCCTCTGCTGTTTCCTGAAGTCCATGATCATCTCCTTTGTTTTGTTGATGTTGAGCAAGAAAGAGGTTGTTTTCCTGACACCACACTCCGAGTGCCCTCACCTCCTCCCAGTAGGCTGTCTCGTTGTTGTTGGTTATCAAGCCTACTACTGTTGTGTCATCTGCAAACTTGATGATTGAGTTGGAGGCGTGCGTGGCCACGCAGTCGTGGGTGAACAGGGAGTACAGGAGAGGACTGAGCACACACCCTTGTGGGGCCCCAGTGTTGAGGGTCAGCGAAGTGGAGATGTTGTTTCCTACCTTCACCACCTAGGGGCGGCCCGTCATAAATTCCAGGACCCAAGTGCACAGGGAGGGGTTGGGACCCAGAGATTCCAGCTTGACGATGAGCTTGGAGGGTACTATGGTGTTGAATGCTGAGCTGTAGTCAATGGACAGCATTCTTACATAGGTATTCTTTTTGTCCAGATGGGATAGGGCAGTGTGCAGTGTGATGGCGATTGCGTCATCTGTGGACCTGTTGGGGCAGTATGCAAACTGAAGTGGGTCTTGGGTGGCCGGTAAGGTGGCAGTGATATGATTCTTGACTAGCCTCTCAAAGCACTTGATGATGACAGAAGTGAGTGCTACGGGGCGGTAGTCATTTAGTTCAGTTATCTTTGCCTTCTTGGGTACAGGAACAATGGTAGCCATCTTGAAGCATGTGGGGACAACAGACTGGGATAGGGAGCGATTAAATATGTCTGTAAACACACCAGCCGGCTGGTCTGTGCATGCTCTGAAGATGCGGCTAGGGATGCCCTCTGGGCCAGAAGCCTTGTGAGGGTTAACACGTTTAAATGTTTTACTCACGTCAGCCACTGAGAAGGAGAGGGGGGGTGCAGACTTTGTTAGAGAGCCGTGATGGTGGAACTGTATTATCCTCAAAGCGGGCAAAGAAGGTGTTTAGTTTGTCTGGAAGCGTGACGTCGGTATCCGTGACTTGGCTGTTTTTGTTTTTATAGTCGCCGATTTCCTGTAGACCCTGCCACATACGTCTCGTGTATGTGAGCTGTTGAATTGCGACTCCACCTTGTCCCTGTACCGGAATTTTGCTTGTTTGATTGCCTTGCGGAGGGAATAACTACACTGTTTATATTCAGCCATATCTCCAGACCTCTTTCCATGGTTAAATGTGGTGGATCGCGCTTTCAGTTTTATGCAAATGTCGCCATCGATCCACGGTTTCTGGTTAGGGTAGGTTTTAATGGTCACAGTTAGTACAACGTCTCCAATGCACTTATTTATAAACGCACTAACCGAGTCAGCGTATAGGTCAATATTGTCCTCTAAGGCTGATCGGAACATATTCCAGTCCGAGTGATAAAAACAATCTTGGAGCGTGGCTTCCGATTGGTCAGACCAGCGTTGAATGGATCTCGTCACTGGTACATCCTGTCTGAGTTTCTGCTTATAAGCCGGGACGAGTAAGATGGCGTCGTGGTCGGATTTGCCGAAGGGAGGGCGGGGGAGGGCTTTGTATGCATCATGGAATTTAGAGTAGCAGTGGTCAAGATTATTAGCCCTACGTGTCGTGCAATCCTTATGCTGATAAAATTTAGATAGCATTGTTTCCAAATTTGCTTTGTTAAAATTCCCAGCTACAAAAAATGCAGCCCTGGACATATAGTTTTCAATTTACATAGAGTCCAGTGAAGTTCCTTAAGGGCCGTCTTGGAGTTCGCTTAAGGGGGGATGTACACAGCTGTGACTATAACTGACGAGAATTCTGTTGGTAGGTAGAATGGCCGACATTTGATTGTAAGGAATTCTAGGTCGGGTGAGCAGAAGGACTTGAGTTCCTGTATGTTGTTATGATTACAGCAAGAGTTGTTAATCATAAAGCATACACCCCTTCCTCTTCCTAGAGAGGTGTTTATCTCTGTCGGCACGATGTATGGAGAAGCCAGGTGGCTGAACCAATTCCGACAACATATCCCGAGAAAGCCATGTTTCCGTGAAACAGAGAAGGATACAATCTCTGATGTCTCTCTGGAAGACAACCCTCGCTCGAATTTCGTCTACCTTGTTGGCAAGAGACTGGACATTGGCGAATAATATACTCGGGAGCGGTGAGCGGTGTGCCCATTTACGAAGTCTGACCAGAAGACTGCTCCATCTGCCCCTTCTCCGTCGCCGTTGTTTTCAGTCAGCTGCTGGGATTAGGTCCATTGTCCTGGGTGGTGGTCCGAAGAGCTTCGGGAAAGTCGTATTCCTGGTCATAATGTTGGTAAGTTGATGTTGCTCTTATATCCAATAGTTCTTCCCGGCTGTATGTAATAACACTTGAGATTTTCTGGGCTAACAATGTCAGAAATAATACATAAAAAAACTAATAACTGCATAGTTTTCTAAGAACGCAAAGCGAGGCGACCATCTCTGTCAGCGCCATCTTGATTGACGTATCAAGATGTTATTTTCTTAAACCATCTAGAAACTAAATTACAGCATAGGTTTTAAATATCTTGCTAGCTAGTCTTGGATGCTAGCCAGGGAGAAGTTACAAGAGAGAGAGGTGGGGCGGAAAGTAACATTGGTAGGGCACTGTCACGTTGGTAACAATGATCGGGAGACAGGTGCAGGAATGCATATTAGTTTTTTAAATTATACCCCAAATTACGGCGTGCCGTGTAAAGGCACGGGGACGAAGACCAAACAAACACGTACACAAAACACAGGGTTGAAACCCAAACAAAAAAGTGAGGAGTACCTTGAATAAATACACAGGCGCACAATGATTAACACACGGGACAAGACCCGTAATCATTTGCACAATCCACAAGGGCACAAAACACACAGCACAGGTACTCACATGCACCAATGGACATAGTCACAATAATGGACAGCACCATGGTGAACAAAGGGCACATATATACAAATACAATCAGTGGGAATAGGGGCCAGGTGTGCGCAGTGAAAGTTCCAGAGGGATCCGTGACAGGCACAGACGTAACAGATGTCATGACTTGACTTATATGTTATATGTTATTTATAAATAAATCATGGAACAATTAATTCATTAGGATCTGGGGCACCACGATACTGATTCTTTAAAGAGTTACCATCTCCCAAATTAAACTCTAAAAGGTATTTTTACCTATCACATCTATAAACAGTCAACTTATTAATCATAACCTCATATCATATCATCATTATGAACAGTCGTAACCTCCTTGCATTTGCAAAAACCTGAGTCTTACTAATTATTCAGTACTACACAAATTGGTTTAATTATTCATTTACTAGCTAATTAAATGGGAACACAGGATAAACATACACACTTTGCAACGGTTATTGATTGGAGACTTAGTATGTTGAAAACATGGCTGCTTGTTAAAGAAGAGATGGAGAGAGAGAGGGACAGAGACACTTAACATTGGTACATTCAGAAACTACTCTCACCTACAGTAACCATATACTTTGCACACAAACCGCTGCCCGCTTTGAGTAAGAAATCCTAAATGTATTCATGTGAAATGCCTGGGTTCACCGGGGATCTCTCTGTGAATAGGGCAGCCTTGGAAAGGGGATTGGGCCTTTTCACGGCACACTTGTAAGGCTCTGATTGTCCAAAACGGTTCCAACAAGTCTTCTACTGTTGTCCTTCTTTGTAGTTGTCCGGTATCCTGTGACTTGTCGTGTAGTCCTGAACAGAACTACAGAATTGATTTTCCTTCCATTCACCCTTGAAGAGACTTCTTTGAAGATAGGCTAGCCAGCTATAGCGATGTTCCCCAGTGGGGTGATGAGAGTAGCGTAATATGATGGTTTGAGCAGAGTAATAGGATGGTCCTACTTAAATTCGCTTTCGAAGATACTTTACTTACGACAGCTAATCAGCTGTACCAGATATTGTCCGGGGAGGTGAGTTTATCGTCTCCAACTCGTGTTGAGATTCAAAGTTCAAAACATTTTAAATGTGCAGCTGCCGCTTCATGCTTTTTCTGGTCTAATGTGTTTTTTTTCTTAACACATAATTTATACCTTTTGCTCGAAAGGGGTGGTTCCGGCAGGCTGACTGGCACTCTGACCTCACTTTGGGGCGGTGACTACTCACGGTGCAAAGTTATAGAAAACAATTCTCTCTTACAGCTTCTCACATCACATCCCTCTCTTAACAAAAACACTTTAATCATTTTTCATATTACATGCACAACGCATAGTATGGAAACTTCATATATGTACTGTAGTGGGTATACTTTCCAAGTTACAGTATTTCCTTTATAACATTTTTAATGACATCACAAAATAACAAACAAAATGACATTAGTGTTCTATAGATCGCCTCTGACCATTCCCCATGTTCTACATTAGAAATGTTGTTCCAGTATTTGCTTTTGAACGTAGTAGAGTTTCAGTGGGAAAAATGTCTATTGAGACAAAGCACATTCCTTTGGTGGATTTGGAGAGCACAGGCCTGGATCTTCTCCCTTGATTTACAACAGTACGTGAGTTGTTAATCCCCACTAGTTCTTTCCTTCCCCCTCTACGTCTGACTGAAGTTATTCATTGCAAACCTGATTGGACCTATTTGGATTCTCATGGACAGTCATGACACAGATATTGTGCACTTCTCGCTAGGCCTTACTTCCGACAAAGCATGTATTACTTCGGCCTGCAGTAGGTACAAAAGTAACGTGGTAGTTCTGTTCTCTGTCTATTTCATTTGAACTCCTTTAACCTAGAAATGAAATTACAGTTGCTAATGGTTGAGGACATGTATAAGAGGTTTATAGTAAAATATGGTGGCTCTAGCTCTATCAATCTCTGCGTACGTAAGAAAATAAAGTGTACCTTTCATCCCAGTTCTTCCCCACTTTATGTATCTAGCCCCCCGATTTGAAGAAGTTAAGTATTTGAACAAATGTACTTATAGTGTATGAAAGAAGTTAAACGTTTAGTATTTGGTCCCATATTCCTAGCATGCAATGATGGCATCAAGCTTGTGACTACAAACTTGTTGGATAATAATAATGTCACACAACTCGATTCTGGAGAAATTGGTTTTCAAACAGCTAAATTATTAATGTTCCAGTAGGTCCTTCAGGTGCTCTGGCACTGGCTTTTTAACTATCCCAAAGCCTAGGACCAAGAGGCAGGGAGAAGCATTAAATAAACAAAAATCCTCAACAATCTACACACAATACCCATAATGACAAAGCGAAATGACGTTTTTAGAAAATGATTGCAAATGTATTCAAAATGAAAAACAGAAATACCGTAATCAGAAATACCGTATTCAGACCCTTTGCTATGAGACTCTGTCACGTCCTGACCAGCAGAGGGCGTAATTGTGTTAGTCTTGGTCAGGATGTGGCAGGGGGTTTGTGTTTGTTAAAAGTTGTGTGGGTGATTGGACTCCCAATTGAAGGCAGGTGTGTTGAGTTGCCTTTGATTGGGAGTCCTATATAGGAGTGTGTGTTTTTCTTTGGGTAATTGTTTCTTGTTTAGTGTGGTTGCACCTGACAGGACTGTTGGCTGTCAGTTTTCTCAGTTTGTTTTTGTTATAGTGTTCTTTCTATTAAATTCAAGATGACGAACACTAACTCTGCTGCATTTTGGTCCTTTCCTGAAGACAGCTGTGACAGACTCGAAATTAAACTCAGGTGCATCCTATTTCCATTGATCATCCTTGAGATGTTTCTACAACTTGACTGGAGTCTACCTCTGGTCAATTCAAAAGTCAATTGATTGGACATGATTTGGAAAGGCACACCTATCTATATAAGGTCCCACAGTTGACAGTACATGTCAGAGCAAAAACCAAGCCATGAGGTCGAAGGAGTTGTCCGTAGAGCTCCGATACAGGATTGTGTCGAGACATAGATCTTGGGAAGGGTACCAAAACATTTCTGCAGCATTGAAGGTCCCCAAGAACACAGTGGCCTCCATCATTCTTAAATGGAAGAAGTGTAAAGTGTAAACATGTAAAGTGTTGGTCAAATGTTTCATGAGCTGAAATAAAATATCAAATATCAAATTTGTGGGTATGGAACAGAAATGTTCCATACCCACAAAAAGGTTATTTCGCTCAAAGTTTGTGCACAAATTTGTTTACATCCCTGTTAGTGAGCATTTCTCCTTTGCCAAGATAATTCATCCACCTGACAGGTGTGACATATCAAGAAGATGATTAAACAGCATGATCATTACACAGGTGCACCTTGTGCTGGGGACAATAAAATGCCACACAACACAATGCCATAGATGTCTCAAGTTTTGAGGGAGCATGCAATTGGCATGCTGACCGCAGGAATGTCCACCAGAGCTGTTGCCAGAAAATGTAATGTTCATTTCTCTACCATAAGCTGTCTCAAATGTCGTTTTAGAGAATTTGGCAGTACGTCAAACTGGCCTCACAACCTCAGACCACGTGTAACCACACCAGCCCAGGACCTCCACATTTGGCGTTTTCACCTGCAGGATTGTCTAAAACCAATCACCCAGACAGCTGATGAAACTGTGGGTTGCACAACCGAAGAATTTCTGCACAAACTGTCAGAAATCAGGAAAATCATCTGTTCGCTAGTCGTCCTCACCAGGGTCTTGACCTGACTGCAGTTCAACAACGTAAACCGACTTCAGTGGGAAAATTCTCACCTTCGATGGCCACTGGCATGCTGGAGAAGTGTGCTCTTGACAGATAAATCCTGGTTTCAACTGTACCGGGAAGATGGAAAGCAGCGTGTATGGTGTTGTGTGGGCGAGCGGTGTATTGATGTCAACGTTGTGAACAGAGTGCCCCATGGTGGCAGTGGGGTTATGGTACGGGCAGACATAAGCTAGGACAATGAACACAATTCCATTTTATCAATGGCAATTTGAATGCACAGAAATACCGTGATGAGATCCTGAGGCCCATTGTCGTGCCATTCATCCTCCGCCATCACCTCATGTTTCAGCATGATAATGCACGGCCCCATGTCGCAAGGATCTGTACATAATTTCTGGGAGCTGAAAATATCCTAGTTCTTCCATGGCCTCCATACTCAGACATATCTCCCATCGAGCATGTTTGGAATGCTCTGGATCGACGTACAGGACAGCGTGCTCCAGTACCAGCCAATATCCAGTAACTTCGCACAGCCATTGAAGAGTAGTGGGACAACATTCCACAGGCCACAATCAACAGCCTGATCAACTCTATGTGAAGGAGATGTGTCGCGCTGTTTTAGGCAAATGGTGGTCATACCACATACTGACTGGTTTACTGATCCACGCCCCTACCTTTTTTTTGTGTCTGTGGCCAACAGATGCATATCTGTCATCAAAAAGAAAGGAGGACCAAGGCACTATTCAAGTAATTTAAATACCTTTATTTGTATTGCATGTTCAATGGAAACAAAGTTTAAAAACTTTGAAGCGTTTCGGCTGCATGGCCTTTGTCAGGGAGTACAAAGAAATTATAATACAATGTTCTCTTTTGAACAGCTTTTTCCAATCAGTCCTGATTTGAAGAGGGAGTGGTTACAGAATTCAATTGACAACACCTATTAAGCAATACTATACACATTAAAAAGTGAAATACTGTAAATATGTTGTCAAAAATGCAACTCCAAGCTAGAAGCATCAGAACCCCTAGAAAGGTAGTTCCAACCTTGAATATGACTGGACAAAGTGCCAAGAATAGGAGAGCGATCTATTCCATAGTACTCTAAAACACAGCAAACATGGACAACAACAGTCTAAACACAGCTGAGGGCAATAGAGAAAAAATGTCCACTAGATGACAGCAAATAGACCTATCACGACCCCACAGAAAAGGTGAAAAATCCATATCTTCATTTAAACCAGGGTACTTAGTGGCCTGTAGTTTGTAAATATTAAAACGTTCCATTTGGTTTAGCTGTTTAAGACGGTCCCCTTTTCTAATTGAGACCGGAACATGATCAATACCCATAGCTTGTAGGGAGGCAGGGTTACCATTGTGTAAGGACTTGTAGTGCCTTGCCATGGGGTAGTCTTCATTGCCTAACCGTATGGCGTACTTGTGTTCCTCTAAGCGGTCTTGAAGGTGTTTCTTTGTCCATCCAATGTAGAATACCTTGCACTGTGGACATTCCAATCTGTAGATGACATGTGTGGTTTTGCAGTTAATGAAATGCTTGACTTGATACTCCATTTTAGAAGCTGTGTCATCAAAATACTTTTTCTGTGCAAAATATCTGCAATGGTTGCACTGGTTGCATTTAAAAGAGCCCTTGGGTTTGTGGTCTAGCCAAGTTTTTTGACTGTCAACAGGAAGATAGCTGTGAACTAATTTGTCATTAAGGTAGGACATCTCTTATAGCTTATGACTGGTGGCTCTGGGAAGACTTAGCGTGGTAGCGTCAGGGGCAAAAATCTGATATCAACTTTCGAGGGGGCAATTACATTAAATTTTCTCAAGAGCAATTCCTGAGGGGGACACCAAAAGTAGTGCTGTAACACATAGCCTACATTGTAATATGGTAAATGTATATTGAGGAACCAAATTAATAAGGTGTTTGCCGTACTCCTAACTACCGGTACCCAAAACTACACAACTAATCACAACAGCAATACCATTGCCTTTAACAAATCTTAGTTCAGTCACCAGTTTAAGTTGAGAGTGGGGGTATCCATGGCATTTTCCAATTATGTTCCTATTTTACAAGTCAAAAAAATTGAGAACCTTTTATAATGTTGCCAAACAAAGACTCAACAAACTTACCTGAGACTCCCTGTCTCTGCCAGTCTGTCCCTGCATATCTGTCCCCAACTCTGCTGTCTGTGTGTCATCTGTTGCCTGCTCTGCCTAATGACATCATTGTGAAACATTTCCATTAGAATTTAATTTCTTTCTTATGAACATTTTATCAACTAGTCTTTGAGATATTAGGCTACTAGGGTTCTTACTATGCGTTTTGGTGTACTGAAAAATACTCTGATGTCCGTCTTTTATTTTTCTGCCATTTTTCTACCTGGCTGGCTGGCTGGCTACACACACAGTGTGTAGGTTATTTACAGTAGATGGGCTTCTATCATCTTCAATCATTCTATTTGGGCTTCGATCTAAAAGGTAGCTAGCAAATGTGAAACGGATTAAAATGACAAGAGTTGACAGCTGTATGAGTTCACCATTTACACAACATATGCTGCAACCTTTTGTAATTTTAATAGTTTGTTTCATATTGGCTGGCTTCCAACAATAGCTGAATTTGCAAAGCTAGCGAGCACCAATTCAGTTTCAGTGGTGTTTCCTATAATCTTTGCTACCCGGGTTAAATAAAGGTGAAATAAAATAAATAAATAAAAGTTCACTTGCGACAATTTAGCTTTTGCAACGAGACCATTAAATATATTTAAGACAATGGTAGAAGAGAGTGTAGTTCTGTTCAGTTTGGATTTCAGTTTATCGCTAACCTTATCACAGGGACTTTGAAGCACTAATTTACATAATCTGCATGCTGATTCCATCTTTGACGACGCCACATAAATGGAATAGGTACTAGCTAGCTTAATAGTTAATATTTGCGCGCTAGCTCTGCATATTCAGCTAGTGTGTGTGCGCGATTGACTGGATTAACCTCACGTCAGTTACATGCATTGAGTGCCTTTCAGACAGTAGATACGACCTCTCTGTTACCTAGCAAGCTAAGGAACTGGCAGTGGATCAAACCATTGTGAGGCAAAGGGTGGGGGGTTGCAATCTTTTGAAACTTAAAAATGCGCTATTAAGTGTCTATAATCAGCACAATTGCTTTCATTGCGTATTATTAATATTATTTAAATTACATAGTTCTGTTTCAGTGATATATTGGGGGGGACAAATCATATTTTTCCCAGGGATTTCCCCCCCGGGATTTCCGCCCCTGGGTAGCATATCACTTTGGATGATTCACCAATTATTTTTTAATGTTCTCTGCTTCAGTACTGTATTTTGTAACAAAGTACACTCTCTCTGATGCATCACGAGGCGCTCCCCTTCGCAACAAGTTCTCTCTGTCAAGTCGTCCGGCCCTTATACCTGCATCTTTCCGGACCTGAGCGCTGTAGCTCCGATTCAAGAAGTGATTCTCCAATTCAGCAGATTAGACACTGTAGTCTGTTGCCTGATCGCAAATTCTGGAATTGGCCATATGGAATTGGCCAGACTCTTTGGAATTGGCCATATGGAATGTTCTCTTTAAGCCTTTTGGGGTGAAAACTGTCTGCCGTCAGAATGGTATTCCCATCTGTAGGCTTCCTAAAGATTGATGTGTGCAAACTACCATCGTCATTTTTACTGATGTCAAGGTCCAACAAAATGTATGTTATCCTTGCTGTACTCCATAGTCAGTTTGATGTTAGGGTTAATGCTGTTAAGGTATTGGTTGAAGGAAATAAGTTCATCTTCCGAGCCAGACCAGAACAGGCAAACATCATCAATACAGCATCCCCGCCATATAATCCAGTCAAATAACTGTTTTTTTTTAAGGATCCAAAATGAAGTAATTTTCCCATTTACCTAAGTACAAACCAGCATTGGAAGGGCTGTAGCAAGCTCCCATGGCACATCCTTTGACTTGTTTAAAAATACGGTCCTGAAAGACAAAGATGTTATTATTAAGAGTCTATTCAGTCAGTGAGACAATGAATTCTGTGGGAGGCATTTCAGTCTCAGGCCGGGTACTCAAGAAATGGTGCATAGCTGTCAATTCTTGTTCATGTTCAATGGTGGTGTATAGAGACTCCACATCCATGGTGACCAAAAAAGAAGCTGTACCTATATTGTTAAATTCCTTAATTTTGTTCAACACATCTGTGGTATCTTGAGATAGGCTGGCAGTGACGGCAGAAAAGGCTTAATAAAGTAATCAATGTACTTGGAGATGGGTTCTGTCAGACTTTCATAACCACTGATGACTGGTCTGCCTGGGAGGTTTTCAAGATTCTTGTGGACTGTCATTGAAAAGAAATTTGAACGCATTGTCTGAAAACCATTCTCATAAGCTTCTGTATTCCCAGTCATGTGAAATCCATAGATTAGGGCCTAATGAATTTATTTGAATTGACTGATTTCCTTATATGAATTTTAACTCAGTAAAATCATTGAAAGTGTTGCATGTTGCGTCTATATTTTTGTTGAGGCATTCTAGGGTAGACCAGGGCTTTTGGCATCACTGCAACCTGGTCTCAGAGCATGTCGTATTATTCTGTACGTAAATCCAAGGCGTTCCATTTAGCATGATATGTCACGTTTTGTACTGTATATAGTAATTTGTTGATATCCATCACCCATTTTGTATGATATGTCAGAAATGTCAGTTCGTATTATACATTACCAGTCAAAAGTTTGGACACACCTACTCATTCAAGGTTTTTTTTTATGTTGTAGAATAATAGTGAAGACATCAAAACTACAGTTGAAGTCAGAAGTTTACATACACCTTAGCCAAATACATTTAAACTCAGTTTTTCCACAATCCCTGACATTTAATCAGAGTAAAAATGCCCTGTCTTAGGTCAGTTAGGATCACCACTTTTCTTAAGGATCGGCGTTCCGTCAACGGGGCAGTTGTAAATTGTAACAGTTGTAAATCATGCAGCGCGTTATATCAAGATCTCAGATTTTAGAGTAACAACAAATGTCGGTACATAGAAGTGTCTTATATCGGCTGAAAGCTTAAATTCATGTTAATATAACTGCACTGTCCAATTTACAGTAGCTATTACTGCAAAAAAATGCCATGCTATTGTTTGAGGAGAGCTCTTAACAACAAAACACTTTTTTCAACGCGATAGGTTTGATAAATTCACCTCTGAAGGTGAAATGTATACTTACATTCTGAAATATTGCTCTGATTTATCATCCAAGGGTCCCAGAGATAACATGAAGTGTTGTTTTGTTAGATGAAATCGTTTTTCATATCCTAAAAAGGTTCATATAGCACACGCGATTGATTTTGTATTTCCACTCTTTCAATTTGCAAAGAAAGGAATCTGTGAAAATCTCACCCTAAATGTTGTTTGAACGATTCAAATCACATTTGTATGTATTCCTCAGAGATCCTAGAAGGTAACAAGACTTCACTATTTCATTAGGGGTGTAGTATAACCTATAGGACACCATATTTGGTCAGAGAGCGACGCCTTCACGGCACGCCGATGACGCGGGCGGCCATCACTTGAAGGACTGTGTCTTTATCAAATAAGCACCAATCGGGGTCAAACAAAGCTAGCTAGATAGCCAATCAACCCCGTCTCGGTCGCAAAATGTAGGTGCTAACCTTTTGCGACAGCATGCCTTTTCCTTTTGGACACAATGTATAAGAATATTCAGAGTTATGAAGTTATGAAAACTGGTTGTTTTGCAAATGTTGAACTTATATGGCTACTAATACTTGGAATGCTAACTCAAAGTCCAAGTATACAGATTTGACGATATTCTTGCAGAAAAATGGAATATGAATGTGAATGTCTCATTCATGATTTGCCAAATGTACCTGGGGACTCATTTTTCAAGTTATCCCTCTGAAACTTTGCACATACACTGATGCCATCTTGTGGACACTAGCGGAATTACAACCAGAGTGATGGCTATAACTATGACCTTTCTCTTGCATTTCAAAGATGGTGGAAGAAAAAGTCTGGTTGGTTTTTAATTTGAATTTTCTTCTACCAGATCTATTGTGCTATATTCTCCTACATTCAATTCACATTTACACAAGTGTTTCCTTTCAAATGGTACCAAGAATATGCATATCCTTGCTTCAGGGCCTGAGCTACAGGCAGTTAGATTTGGGTATGTCATTTTGGCGCACATTTATAAAAAGGGGGCTATCCCTAAGAATTAAGAATGTGACATGTCAGAATAGTAGTAGAGAGAATGATATATTTCAGCTTATATTTCTTTCATCACATTCCCAGTGGGTTAGAAGTTTACATACACTCAATTTGTATTTGGTAACACTGCCTTTAAATTATTTAACTTGGGTCAAACGTTTTGGGTAGCCTTCCACAAGCTTCCCACAATAAGTTGGGTGATCTTCACAAGGTCCTTTGCTGTTGTTCTGGGATTGATTTGCACTTTCCGCACCAAAGTACATTCTAGGAGACAGAACGCCTCTCCTTCCTGAGCGGCATGACGGCTGCATGGTGCCATGGTGTTTATACTTGCGTACTATTGTTTGTACAGATGAACGTGGTACCTTCAGGCGTTTGGAAACTGCTCCCAAGGATGAACCAGACTTGTGGAGGTCTACAATTTGTTTTCTGATGTCTTGGCTGATTTCTTTTGATGTTCCCATGATGTCAGGCACTGAGTTTGAAGGTAGGCCTTGAAATACATCCACAGGTACACCTCCAATTGACTCAAATTATGTCAATTAGCCTATCAGAAGCTTCTAAAGCCATGACATAATTTTCTGGAATTTTCCATGCTGTTTAAAGGCACAGTCAACTTAGTGTACGTAAACTTCTGACCCACTGGAATTGTGATACAGTGAATGATAAGTGAAATAATCTATCTGTAATCAATTGTTGGAAAAATGACTTGTGTCATGCACAAAGTAGATGTCCTAACCGACTTGCCAAAACTATAGTTTGTTAACAAGAAATTTGTGGAGTGGTTGAAAAACGAGTTTTAATGACTTAAACCTAAATGTATGTAAACTTTCGACTTCAACTGTATGAAATAACACATATGGAATCATGTAGTAACCAAACAAGTGTTAAACAAATCAAAATATATTTTATATTTGAGAGTCTTCAAAGTAGCCACATTTGCCTTGACGACAACTTTGCACACTCTTGGCATTCTCTTAACCAGCTTCATGAGGTAGTCACTTGGAATGCATTTCAATTAACAGGTGTGCCTTGTTTAAAGTTCACTTGTGGAATTTCTTTCCTTCTTAATTTGCTTGAGCCAATCAGTTGTGTTGTGACAAGGTAGGGGTGATATACAGAAGACAGCCCTATATGGCAAAAGACCAAGTCCATATTATGGCAAGAACAGCTCAAATAAGTAAAGAGAAATGACAGTCAATCATTACTTTAAGACATGAAGGTCAGTCAATTCAGAAAATGTCAAGAACTTTGAAAGTTTATTCAAGTGGACACCAAGAATAAGAAGAGACTTGCTTGGACCAAGAAACACCGGTGGAAATCTGTCCTTTCGTCTGATGAGTCCAAATTAGAGATTTTTGGTTCCAATCACCGTGTCTTTGTGAGACGCAGAGTATGTGAATGGATGATCTCTGCATGTGTGGTTCCCACCGTGAAAGGCACACTTAACCAGCATGGCTACCACAGCATTCTGTAGCGAGACACTATCCCATCTCATGTGCGCTTAGTGGGAATAACATTTGTCCTTCAACAGGACAATAACCCAACATACCTCCAGGCTGTGTAAGGTCTATTTGACTAAGAAGGAGAGTGATGGAGTGCTGCATCAGATGACCTGGCCTCCACAATCACCCGACCTCAACCCAATTGAGATGGTTTGGGATGAGCTGGATGGCAGATTGAAGGAAAAGCAGCCAACAAGTGCTCAGTATATGTGGGAGCTCCTTCCAGACGGTTGGAAAAGCTTTCCTCATAAAGCTGGTTGCTTTATTTAACTAGGCAAGTCAGTTAAGAACAAATTCTTATTTACAATGACGGCCTACATCAAGGCAGAGGGTGGCTACTTTGAAGAATCTCAAATATAAAATATATTTGGATTTGTTTAGCCCTTTTTTGGTTACTACATGATTCAATATATGTTATTTCATAGTTTTGATGTCTTCACTATTATTCTACAAAGTAGAAAATAGTTAAAAAAAAAAAAAAACCTTGAATGAGTAGGTGTGTCCCAACTTTTGACTGGTACTGTATGTTACGTATATGCTAAGCCTACAAAATGTTAGGAATTTGCAAAACATAATATATGTTACGAATTTGCAAAAGGTATGATATGTTATTAATTCTAACTAGGTGGCTAATGTTAGCTAGCTGGCTAACCCTAGCGAGGCCAGGGGTTAGGGTTAGAGATAAGGTTAGGGTTAACTTTAGGAGTTAGGTTAAAAGGTTAATTTTAGGGCTAGGGGAAGTTTAAAAAAAAATATATATATATATATATATATATATATATATATATATATATTCATGTTTTAGGGGGTAGATCAGCTTTAATATTGAAGGTAGATTGTGGCTTCCATCAATGTAATTGTCCGCATCATTTCCAATCCCTCCCTCTGCAACTGGTTCCTGGACTTCCTGACGGGCTGCCCCCAGGTAGTGAGGGTAGGCAGCAACACATCTGCCACGCTGATCCTCAACACTGGAGCTCCCCAGGGGTGCGTGCTCAGTCCCCTCCTGTACTCCCTGTTCACCCATGACTGCATGGCCAGGCACAACTCCAACACCATCATTAAGTTTGCAGACGACACAACAGTGGTAGGCCTGATCACCGACAACGACGAGACAGCCTATAGGGAGGAGGTCAGACCTGGCCGGGTGGTGCCAGAATAACAACCTTTCCCTCAACGTAACCAAGACTAAGGAGATGATTGTGGACTACAGGAAAAGGAGGACCGAGCACGCCCCCATTCTCATCGACAGGGCTGTAGTGGAGCAGGTTGAGAGCTTCAAGTTCCTTGGTGTCCACATCAACAACAAACTAGAATGGTCCAAACACACCAAGACAGTCGTGAAGAGGGCACGACAAAGCCTATTCCCCCTCAGGAAACGAAAAAGATTTGGCATGGGTCCTGAGATCCTCAAAAGGTTCTACAGCTGCAACATCAAGAGCATCCTGACTGGTTGCATCACTGCCTGGTACGGCAATTGCTCGGCCTCTGACCGCAAGGCACTACAGAGGGTAGTGCGTAAGGCCCAGTACATGACTGGGGCTAAGCTGCCTGCCATCCAGGACCTCTACACCAGGCGGTGTCAGAGGAAGGCCCTAAAAATTGTCAAAGACCCCAGCCACCCCAGACATAGACTGTTCTCTCTACTACCGCATGTCAAGCGATACCGGAGTACCAAGTCTAGGACAAAAATGCTTCTCAACAGTTTTTACCCCCAAGCCATAAGACTCCTGAACAGGTAATCAAATGGCTACCCGGACTATTTGCATTGTGTGCCCCCCCCAACCCCTCTTTTTACACTGCTGCTACTCTCTGTTTATCATATATGCATAGTCTCTTTAACTATACATTCATGTACATACTACCTCAATTGGGCCAACCAACCAGTGCTCCCGCACATTGGCTAACCTGGCTATCTGCATTGTGTCCCACCCACCACCCGCCAACCCCTCTTTTACGCTACTGCTACTCTCTGTTCATAATATATGCATAGTCACTTTAACCATATCTACATGTACATACTACCTCAATCAGCCTGACTAACAGGTGTCTGTATGTAGCCTTGCTACTTTTATAGCCTCACTACTGTATATAGACTGTTTTTTTACTGTTGTTTTATTTCTTTACTTACCTATTGTTCACCTAATACCGTTTTTGCACTATTGGTTAGAGCCTGTAAGTAAGCATTTCACTGTAAGGTCTACACCTGTTGTATTCGGCACACGTGACAAATAAACTTTGATTTGATTTAATGCAGGCAAACTTAAATCTTTTTTTTACCTCATTTCTACCAGCATGTCACGTGCAACCAGAGCATACAAAGCTCTCCCTCGCCCTCTATTTGGCAAATCTGACCATAATTATATCCTCCTGATTCCTGCTTACAAAAAAAACTAAAGCAGGAAGTACCAGTGACTCGCTCAATATGGAAGTGGTCAGATCAGATGGTGCGGATGCTACGCTACAGGACTGTTTTGCTAGCACAGACTGGAATATGTTCTGGGATTCATCCAATGGCATTGAGGAGTACTGCAGGCTACATTTCTTTAAATGGACAATTCTGTGAACTGTATTGTGCAGGTTTAAAATTGATACAATACCTGTTAGCAAAGGTATCAGCTAGAGATGAGGTGCAGGAGCTTGCAGGGATTTGTAGTTTTGCGTGACCTCTACTGATGCTAATTAGCATTTTCGAATCTGAGAGTAAATAGAGCCGAAAGATTGTCCGAGAGAGATTTACATGGTTATTAAACGTGACGCCAGGGTAAGCCTATACGAAACACAACCCTTATTTTAAGTGTTTCTAAAATCCCCTATGGGAATAATGAATGATGGAAAAACAATTGGAACCATTTCCCTGTTTGACTGCAAGGTTTTATAGGTATTACAACACCTCTACTATGCTGCTCTATTGGACGCAGCTACAGATCTTCAGATGGGTGGAGTATGTGTATTGCTAGTGGAAAGGAATGAGGAAGTAAATGGGATTGCTAAAAAGGCCCTCAGGATAAAGGATGTGGGATTGCCAATGAACAAGGCAGCTCTTACAGGACTGATATGGGAGTAGTAGTGTTGAGATGGCAGGAGAGGTGGAACAGAGACACAAAGGGCAGGTATCTATCACAAGTACAGAGGAAAGAGTGGGAGGGGAGGACGGCAAGAAGAGAGGAGACCATCTTTACAAGGCTAAGGGTGGGACACAGCCTGCTGAATAAAACATAAAAAATGATAGGAAAGCATCCAACAGGAAGGTGTGATTACTGCCACGGAACAGTGACCGGAACATGTACTGATCAGTGGTGTAGGGTAAACGCAAGTAATCGCAGTTTACCCAAATTTTTTATTTAGCACAAGTTTACCCACCTTTTGTGGAAAAATCCATTGAAAGTAAAGGGAGCATAACTTTTTTCCACTAGGACCGGCAGTATGAGAGCCGAGAGAGGGAGTGAGATCCATTATGAGGGAGAAGGGGATACTGAGTCATCATTAGAATCAAATATGTTTTATTTTTCTAAAAACGGGGTAGGCAGGTCGAATTTCCTCCCTGTCTCTGGCGCACACTCCAGTACAGTAGGCGGCGTTAATGCAGCATAACGTTGGATGCCAACCGCCTATAAACCCCACTGAAGAAGAAGCTAGCCATAAGTATTTTTTTTTAAAGAGTCTCAGCCGTTTATGACATCTACTTTGTTTTGACATTTCATTCAAAAAATATATATCCAAACTATGTCTTCCTCTGATGTTGCTCGGCAACTGGTACGTCATAAAGTAGTTTTTTGTGTGTGTATTCCCTAGTATTTAGAGTTAGCTATCTGAATAGAAACTTTACAGAACATAACGAACAAGTTTGGGACGTTTGAGTCGAGTTAGACATGCCACGGAGTGTCCCTTGCTAATTCTAACTAGCTTGCTTTTTAAAGTAACCAGCTGTGCTTTCCGAAAGTTAAGTTGTCGTGTTAGCAAACGTTAGTAACGTTGTAGCCTCCTCCGCTATATTCATAGCCGGCACTGTCTGAAAGTTTAGCTTCGTTAAGCTGTCGTTAGATACTGTAACGTTAAGTAGGTAACTTTAGATATCGATGTTTTGCGAGCTGTGTCTTGAGATCAAATTTGACTCAAAATAATGCCATGATTTAACGTCAGCTGCTTTCAAATGATTATATTTTGCTACGTTTCAAATGGCATTTCTTGTTCACTACACTAGAGCAACAAACAAGAGGTTCAGAGGCTTATATTTGGTGTTTGAACAGACATTACTCTGGGGGAGTGTCTGATGTGTTATGTTGTGTTCCTGACACGATAAGGGAGCACATCACCTCTCTCTGTCTGGCCATGTTGGGTTTGACAGCCTTCCAGACCAGCTGGTCAACAAGTCCACATGCCAAGGCTTCTGTTTCAACATCCTCTGTATAGGTAAGACCACAACCGTCTCTCTCCAACCAGGCCTATCCCCTTGCTACCTCTCACACTCCGTCTCTCTCTCTCTGTGTGTGTGTGTGTGTGTGTGTGTGTGTGTGTGTGTGTGTGTGTGTGTGTGTCCCACCAGGTGAGACTGGTATTGGTAAGTCAACCCTGATGGACACACTGTTCAACACTAACTTTGAGAACTGTGAGTCGTCCCACTTCGAGCCACAGGTGAAGCTGCGAGCCCAGACATACGACCTGCAGGAGAGTAATGTCAAACTCAGACTCACAGTAGTCAACACCGTTGGCTTTGGAGACCAGATGAACAAACAGGACAGGTAGGGAGAGGGGTGTGTGTCACATCACTGTCAGCTTTTAAGACTAGCTGAACAAACTGGGCAAGTGTGTGTATAGTAACCTTATGTTTCTCCCTACTAGCTACCAGCCGGTGGTGGACTATATTGACCGTCAGTATGAGACCTATCTCCAGGAGGAGCTGAAGATCAAGAGAAGCTTCCACAACTACCACGACTCCCGGCTCCATGCCTGTCTCTACTTCATATCGCCCTCCGGACACTCCCTCAAGTCCCTGGACCTACTCACTATGAAGAAACTAGACAGCAAGGTGTCTGTCAATGGCTTCTGGTCACTGACCCAGTATAGTCACTGACCCTGCTCATATCACTGTACTGAGGTCACAGCTCTCAGATCCTTGTGGCAGTCAAACACTGAACCAACTGTAGGAAGGAGATATTAAGCTCTAGATGTCAGGGTATTTTTTTAGCTTCTCGAATCTGAGTGCTAATGTGTGTAGTTGTACATTCACAAGATGTGTGTGAATGCACATGACTGAGGCCAGGATTCAATCTGTTCATGTTTATACGTTTACTTTTCTGATTTAAAAAAAAATGTTATTTAGTTATCCAGAGCGACTTACAATAGTGAGTGCATACATTTTTGTACCAGTCCTCAAGCGCCATGCTCTACCAACTGAGCCACATTGGACCACAATGCGTCTTTTAAAGGCAATGTTACTGAGTTTGTGGAGATCACATTCAGGGTAATCGCTGCAGGTGACTGCTCAATTGGAAGTCAAGCACGCTATAGCGCGGTTTCTGAATTTATCCCTGCCTGACTGTGTCGTAGTTTAGTGTTACCCTAGATGTGTCCACTCTGGAGTGGTCTATAGTTTCTCTGCGTGCTGTCTAGTCACTCACAGTAGCTGGAATGAGCTCAGCTGTGTGCCCACCCCAGTGATTACCATCTGAATGGTGTTGTTTTCTGTGGAATGCTGTCTAGCTTTCTTTGTCCTGTATGGACAGAGAGATGTAGTGACTCTGAAAAAGATGGGAGAGCGAGAACAGTAAAAGTAGAGGACTGATGCAGAGCGAGACAGAGAACAGTGTGTTTGTACCAGGCACAGAGAATATATACTTAGCTGTGGTGTGTGTGGGTTGTAGGCAAGAAGCTAGTGTTGGCTGGGTGGCCTTTGGGTGGGATTCTGTCAATAACACTACGAATCATGAGTCTGCAGCTTGCAAAGTACAATGAGTTGCATGGGCCTTGTAGACAAGCTAGCATGCTAATGTCATGTAGAATGTGCGCCTTAAATGGTTTCTTTCAGTACTAAAATAAATAGTGTAATTCTCACCATCCTTATTTGCACAGGAATACCAAATTCTGTCTGTGTATGTGCGTGTTTGTTCCAGGTGAACATCATCCCAGTGATAGCCAAGGCGGACACCATCTCTAAGAGTGAGCTGCACAAGTTTAAGCTCAAGATCATGAGTGAGCTGGTCAGTAACGGAGTTCAGATCTACCAGTTCCCTCTGGACGATGAGACTGTAGCCAAGGTTAACACTACCATGAATGTAAGTACATGCACACGCATCTGCTGCTGCACATGTTTATGTAGTTATTGTTGACAGAGCGTCTCAAAGAAGGTATTCACATATGTATCTTAGTGTCTGTAATGTGCAGTCTACATCTCAGGGCTATGTCACCAAGCCAGCTAGAGATATGCAGGATTGTCTAAAACTAGCTAGCTTCAGTTGGCTTCACATTCTAACTAAGGCTTCATCCATGTCACAAAGGTGGGTATTGATCAAACGCCTGCCGCTAATTCAAGCCAGGCTTCAAACTGCACATGCATGTCACACGTGGATAGCTCAGCGAGTCAAAAATGGATTTGAATTAAAACAATGCTCGCATACCCTATCCTGATTTGGGACAATTCCTCAACTGGAAGTATGTGTGTCTGTGTGTGCAGGGCCACCTGCCGTTTGCTGTAGTGGGTAGTACAGAGGAGATGATGGTGGGGAACAAAATGGTGAAGGCTCGCCAGTACCCCTGGGGCGTAGTGCAAGGTAAGAGCGAGAGTGTGTTTGGGTCACTCTGTGGGGCAGGAGAAGAAGATTGGACAAATCCACTGTTGTGCTGATTGTGTTTCAGTGGAGAACGAGAGTCACTGTGACTTTGTGAAACTGCGTGAAATGCTGATCTGTGTGAACATGGAGGACCTGAGAGAGCAGACTCACACACGTCACTATGAACTGTACCGCCGCTGCAAGCTAGAGGAGATAGGCTTCAGAGACACAGACCCTGAGAGCAAACCTGTCAGGTACACACACACACTGAAATCAAACCTGTTGTGTACGATACACACACATTGACTCTGGCACTAGTGAAATTGAAGTGTGCATGACCTTTGAAATGTGTGCACAGCCTGCAGCAGACATATGAAACAAAGCGTACAGAGTTTCTGGGGGAACTTCAGCGGCGAGAGGAGGAGATGAGACAGCTGTTTGTCCAGAGAGTCAAAGAGAAGGAGGCTGAACTCAAAGATGCTGAGAGAGGGGTACACGTCACATGCACACACACCTACAGTAACACACCACATTCACAAATACAAATATATTACAAACTTAGCAGAACATGTGTTTTATGTGAAGGTATGCATTGTAACTCTAACCTTTTTGCTGCTGTGTGAGTAGCTGCAGGGAAGGTTTGAGCAGCTGAAGCAGTTGCATGCCGAGGAGAGGGGTGCGTTGGAGGAGAAGAGACGAGTTCTAGAGGAGGAACAAAGTTCCTTCAGTAAGAGACGAGCTGCAGCCCAGCTACTGCAGGCCAAGAACCTTAATGCTAATGGGAAGAAGGACAAGGACCGCAAGAAGTGAGTTACAGTACCTCTGACCTCTAGGCCATACTCTAAATGTTCTCCTTTTTAATGTCTCCATTTGAGAAGTTTAGAGTTTTTCTATAGATGTTTGATATCAGTCTTTGTGCTGTGACTGAGGGCAGTTCCTAACACATGATTGTCCAGCTCTCTTCTCTTATTGTCCCCCACTTTCAGCTCTGGGTTCATGTGAAGATCAGCGCGACTTGGATCAAAAACAACCACTGGCATCTAGTCCTCTATTCTGCCCTTGTTGGCTAGATTCTGGCACTAAATAGAAAGTAATTTCACAGAGCCTGCTAACTTCAAATTTCTTACTTTCTAAAAAAAACATTTAAAACTGACTGTACTGTCAACAGCCCATAAGACATCAGTCTTCAGATGTAAGTTATGAGGCTCACGTGTTGTTCCTGTTCGGTTTGCTTCAGTGTTTCTCCTATGATTTCTTTCAGCAGCGGTGGCAAAGTTATTCAGGGGTGTGGCCAATGGCGTGGTTTTAGAGGCCCTCTTGGCATCAGACAATGTTGCTGTTTTAAACTTAATTTCCTGCAATTCTACACATTTTGCTATGGCTTATGCCATTTTTATGATCTGAGTGACTCAAACCTTCTAACAAAATCAATTGGTGACCCATGACATGGAATTTTACATTCTCCCTGACCGTCAAGTTTATTTTGAGTGTTAGTTCTCAAAGATCTTATCGAGAAAAAAATATTGCTTATAGCTGTTGCTATTCTAGTTTTGGTGGTTTAAGTTTATATTAAAAACAGTTTTCTGGATGGTAAAACATCTTAAAAAAATATATATAAAATAATATTGTGCCGCTGCTAAACGCACGTAGGGGAAACACTGCTTTGATGTTTAATGACAAATCTGAATGTTTGTTATTTTATACTTCCTTTTAGTGGCATGTTGCTTTATATATCCCTGTATTTTATATCTCCCTCTATTAACCCCTGCCACTATAGGGCACCAGTAGCCTTGCCGTTTTCCCAATGAATTCCCTTTTTACTTGCTTTACACTTTACTGACTGTTTCACTACCATTTATTAGTAAAAAAGGATTCATTGGGTTGTAATTTATTTACTAATTGGATGGGATTTCTGTAAATTTACACTCGTTAGGTATATTCATTTTCCTTCTTAGGGAGAGTTTAACCAATGATTACATTCCAGTGAAACATAATGCTATGCCAAACTGAAACACTTGAGTGTTTAAAGTCTTCGTGTGCCTTACATGTGATATTTATATGGACTCACTATAGACCAGCGCAGATCAGGGTACTGTTTACACAAGTGATGTCATGTTTACATGTTTTAACTACCCCAGTCAGACTCCTCTCCATTCCACTGTCCCTTCACTCATTTGGCATGCATTTATTGGGGAAAGATTTTAATATCTATAACAATTGTATTTTTCATAAGTTATCTTTTAAACCAGTGTCCTATGCATTGTGTGCAATTTTGTTCTCAGTTTTAAATAAATTGTCTAGAGAAACTGACCTGCAGTATTATACATTTTTCCAGCAGTATTTCTCATTATTTATATAAAAGCAGTTAATAAAACTCTGCCTCTTTTTCTTTTGTTGATGTCTAGGCTACTTAAAAGGTGTTTTCTGCTGTAGTACTGACTGAGGTGATACAGTATCTGTAGTGCTTTTTCTTTTCTTGATGCCATTTTATTTACTCTCTCCTGACACCCTGATCTAGCGGTCTTCTCACTTACCAAAATTGAGATCCGAACCGAATTGAATCCGTTAAATTCCTACCCGACCCTGACACAATCCGGTCATAAAAATAAATAAAAAATCAGATTCGGATCTGAGGTGGACCAGATCTCACCCAAAACCTCGCCGAGGTAAGCGTATCCAAATTGGGTTGATCTCTGTCCGACTAAAATGCAACCGAAAGATTAAAAATTAAGCTTTATTGCCGCCAAAGCCAGCAAGAGTTTGTCTGGCACTGAACGTTAACATTGATTTTCGGTTGTAGGTCTAACTAAAATAATTGTGGTCTAAAGTTGAGCATTTTCAAGAAATCCCTACAGAGGGAGAACATGAGGTTTCTTATTTCCGTTGATCAGATATAGATATATATTTTTGTCATCGCATACAAGGCAGAGCAGGGAATAGTAATAATCTGTAGGTCTATTTTAGTAAACAACATTCCAATCTAGCCTATAACTCTTGATCAACATTGATTTAGGCTAAAGGTAGGCTATAGCCTGTTTGACTAGCAAGCTTCAAAATACATTTTGAAGAGGCTACTGAAATTCCTCCCATCTGCATTCCCATGTAATTTCCAACAATTGGGATTTGTATTGTAGGTCTAGACGAGGTTAGTATTCCCGCTATGACAACGTTAGAATTGGAACAAAACTATTTATAGGTTTTCAGAGCTGTTTGTTTCTGTTGAGCACATTTTTTAAATTAGAATATTTTTGTTGTTCGTACACTAGCGTTAGACATAACCAACCAAAATATGTCTAACTCAGGTGTAACTCATTATAATAGCCAAATGTGTTTGTTTTAAATGAAATGTAGATATATCCTTTAGGCCTACAGAATTAGCCTGTAGATCCTGAGATGGGTTTGATTAGAAAAATCATCCATGCCACAGTTGTGTATGCCTACCGTCCGGCGAATATATAAAATATTAATAATTGAAGCGTTCTGATATTTCTTACATCTATCTATGCCATACACAACACCGGCAGCCTTTCAACATTAGGCTACAATATTTTCTGCAAATAAACTTATGGCGATCAGTCTATCGCACATGCACACATGAGCAGATTAACTTGGTCAAAAATGGGATTTTAGTGTAAATGACCTATTTTGAAAGAAAGCCACGGAACTAGCGCATGAATGGGTCACTCATCTTTATGCCTTCAAACATCACATGCACTTCACTCGAGTCAAGCCAGGATGTAGGTTAGCATAATTCCGGCCCTCAGTGGTGGATTTAGGTATGGGCGGCATGGGGCGCCCACTCAAAAATGTGGAATGGTGACATTTGCGCGATCGGTTTTCTATCGCTCATTTTCGCGTCACGTCAATGATATGTCACCGTGTGGGTCAATTAACCTTGTCGGAGTGGATTTGTCCCACTCAGAAGTAAGAGATGGAGCGGGGGTAGGTTGACCTCAGGTTGGGGGAGCGGGATCTATCAAATAGCGCACCTCTAACTTCGTACAGTACTAATACAATTAGTAAAATCAGTCACTACGAAATGCTACCAAAATAAGCCAAAATTCAGTCATAATACTGTGAATATATAGTTTCACAGACATTTTTTTCTGGTTTGTGTGAAATCGTTAAGAATAATGTAAAACCAGTCTGCACACCACCAAGGTGAATTGGTTTAGTCTTGACTCTTGGTTGACAGTGTTGGGGGATGGGTAATGTATTGATGCTCGAGTGCCAAATCAACACAAATGGATAAGAAAAGGTCTAAGCCATCAGGTGCCCAGTTTAGGAAAAAGGAAAGAAGAGGAGAAATGCGCAAAAGATAAAGGTATACAGCTATGTCGTCTCTTTATGAGTATAATATTATGAATGTAATGAAAAAGGCTAGTGCAGCACTTATGTTTGTTAGCCTATGTTGCTTGCTATTACACATAGGGCGACAATATTCCGCTTTCTGTCCAACTAGCTTACATAACATTGGATATCATTTCACACAGTTTCATCATGATAATGTGTGTAGCCTGCAGAAAACCATTACAACCTAACTAGCACATTATTGATTTGGTTAACTTTCATTGAGGTGACAAAGGTTTTCTGTAAGGGGAATTTCCAATGCTGTAGGCTAACTTAAAAGACGTCTATATTATGCTGATATTTTCTATCGTGTGATATATTGAGTATTTTGGGGTGTCTTTTGCCTAGAATTAGCCAAGCAAGGTTGTATACATAGACATAGGCAGAAATCCCAGGGGGGACGGGGGACACGACCCCCCCCACCCTGGGAAAAATATGATTTGTCCCCCCCCAATAATATATCACTGTAAACTAAACTATGTAATTTCAATAATATTAATAATAAGCAATGAAAGCACTTGTGCTGATTATAGACACTTAATAGCACGTTTTTAAGTTTCAAAAGATTGCGACCCCCGCCCTTTGCCTCACAATGGTTTGATCCACAGCCTCCCAGCCCTCAGCAGTGGCACATGATGCAGGTACTGTGCATGTGTGGGGTAGTGTTGCCAATTTAGCGACTTTGTTGCTATATTTAGCAAGTATTCAGACCCCTCTAGCGACACATTTTCAAAAATGCGACTAGCGACAAATCTAGTGACTTTTTCTGGTGTTATTGGAGACTTTTGGAGACTCTGACGTGAAAGCACATATAGTTCTTACTCTTCTCAACGAGCAGCGGGTGCTGCCGTGGGTCCCAACCCCGTCCCAAAGTACTCACAGGCGGCCCAGTCCTCGCGCAGCAGTCTCTCCCAGCTGCAGTCAGAGCAGATGTTCACCCCTCCGCATCCAGACTGCAAATTAATCGCGCATGCGGGAAGCCGCCGCTGGCTGATCCCGCCCTGGCTTACATTCAGGGAGGGATGTAAATGTAAAATGTTCTTTGTCTAAAATAAATCATTGCACAAACATAAATCACTGCATTTGACTCACACAGGCTCAGTCACTTACTCACCTTGTCCACTGTGTGTGTGCCTCTCTGTGACATAAGCTAAACATCTAGCTGGCTAGCTCATCATGTCTCAGTCTAAACTGAACACTCAAAAATACAGATAGGAGTGGGAATCAAACTTGAATTCAAAGGCTGGTTGAAGCCGTTTATTGGAGATGATACATGGGCATACTGCCTGTATTGTAAGGCTGATTTCTACGCCAGACTTAGTGATGTAAAAAAAACACATGACAACTCAAAAACATACTCAAAAGGCAAAGCCTTATAACAGTTCTACCCAAAACAAGCTGCCATTTATGGTAAAAGAAATTGACTGCAAAAAAGGCTGAGGCCACCATGGCATTAGCTATCGCTGAACACTGTTCCATGCTGGCATGTGGTCACATTGGAGAAGCATGTAGAGCTGCTTTCTCAGACTCCACTGCTGCTACCCACTTCAAAGAGCACAGAAATGATTAATGGTGTTCTAGCACCATACTTTCTGAAAAAGTTGGTTGCAGATGTGGGTGACCAGCGTATCGGCCTCCTCCTCGATGAGTCCACGGATGTAAGTGTTTCTAAGTACCTGGGGGTTGTGATAATGTACTTTAGTGACACCAAGCAGATAATTGTATGAACATTTCTGGGGCTTGTTGAGTTGGAGGGAGGAGACGCCAAATCTATAGCCCATGCTGTTGTGGCTTTCCTCGAGAAGTGTTGTCTTAAAAAAGAGAAACTCCTGGGGATAGGGACTGACAATGCCTCTGTTATGACGGGGATTAACAATGGGGTCCATAAAGTTCTGAAGGAGGAGTATGGCCTCAAATATCTGGTTCTTATTCGCTGTGTGTGCCACTCTCTGCAGCTTGCTGTAAGTCATGCTTCCAATGACACCATCCCCCGTAGTGTGGAGTACTTGGTATGAGAGACTTATAACTCTCCAAAGCGCAGGGAGGCCTACAAGGCCATATATGAGACCATCAACTGTGGGGAGAAACCTTTACAGATAACCAAGGTGTGTGCCACACGCATTTTGGACCAGTGGGAGGAGCTTAGGCTGCATTTCACAGTCACCAAGTCCAGTGAACACTGCTACATGGCTGAGGTTTTATACTCCGTGTACAGCGATCCTCAAAACATATTGTATCTGACTTTTTTGACGTCAGTGCTGGGTGAGGTACAGTTGGCTATCAAGGCTTTTGAGGGAGAGCCAGTAGATCATCTTAAGCTACTTGACAGCTTGGTTAGCCTGATCAAGTCTGTGAGCAGCAGGGTGCTGAATCCACTGGCAAATGTTCATGTACTCAAAGGGCCAATAGATGGATACATCAGTCCCAAACCGTACCTTGGTTACCTTTTTGAGTCAAAGGCAGCTGAGCTCCACCTTGCGCCTGAGAATGAAAACAATGTCTGAAAGCGGTGTGTAGCCTTCACCATCTCCCTCACTAATGAGTTGAGGGTGAGACTGCCTGACAACATCGAAGCATTGCAGTACATGTCAGTTTTCAAAGTGGAGGAAACTCTAAAGCACAATAAGAGCCCTGGAGAAATAGAAAACATAGCCAAGCTCCTTGGCTACTCCCCTGCAGAGATATACAAGATTGTCCAGCAATGGCGTGCCATCCACCTTAGTAAATGGAATGAGACAAAAAACACACTGGGCTTCTGGAGTGAGATTTGGAAGTTCAGGGATGCAGCTGGTATCACCCCGTTTCAAGAACTTGCCATGGCTGCTGTGTCTGTGTTGTCCTTGCCACACTCGAATTCTGAAGTCGAGAGAGTATTCAGCCAGATGAGTGTGGTAAAAAGCAAACTTAGAAATCAGATGTCCTTGCAGACCCTTAACTCCATCCTGTACATTCGATAAGGACTGAAGCTGTCTGGCGAGGCTTGCTATGAGCACCAGCTGCCTGATAATGTTTTGCAGCTTTTTGGCACATCAGCTGCTTACTCATTTAAGTCAGCTCCCTCAGTTGCTGAACCTGCCATAGAGAGCCTTGACCAAAATGACGATGACCCACTCTTTCTGTGAGCCAGCACAGCCTGTGTGTGTGTGGAGGGGGGTCTGGATTTATTTAATTTTTTTTAACCTGAATTAGGGTCAGACTAGTTAGAATAATTTTCTCACATTGCCATTGACAGTTTTTTCTATTGTCTCTTTTCGGTCCATTTAGATTGTTAATGTATACTGCTCAAAAAAATAAAGGGAACACTTAAACAACACAATGTAACTCCAAGTCAATCACACTTCTGTGAAATCAAACTGTCCACTTAGGAAGCAATACTGATTGACAATAAATTTCACATGCTGTTGTGCAAATGGAATAGACAACAGGTGGAAATTATAGGCAATAAGCAAGACACCCCCAATAAAGGAGTGGTTCAGCAGGTGGTGACCACAGACCACTTCTCAGTTCCTATGCTTCCTGGCTGATGTTTTGGTCACTTTTGAATGCTGGCGGTGCTTTCACTCTAGTGGTAGTCTACAACCCACACAAGTGGCTCAGGTAGTGCAGCTCATCAAGGATGGCACATCAATGCGAGCTGTTGCAAGAAGGTTTGCTGTGTCTGTCAGTGTAGTGTCCAGAGCATGGAGGCGCTACCAGGAGACATGCCAGTACATCAGGAGACGTGGAGGAGGCCGTAGGAGGGCAACAACCCAGCAGCAGGACCGCTACCTCCGCCTTTGTGCAAGGAGGAGCAGGAGGAGCACTGCCAGAGCCCTGCAAAATGACCTCCAGCAGGCCACAAATGTGCATGTGTCTTGCTCAAACGGTCAGAAACAGACTCCATGAGGGTGGTATGAGGGCCCGACGTCCACAGGTGGGGGTTGTGCTTACAGCCCAACACCGTGCAGGACTTTTGGCATTTGCCAGAGAACACCAAGATTGGCAAATTCGCCACTGGCGCCCTGTGCTCTTCACAGATGAAAGCAGGTTCACACTGAGCACATGTGACAGACGTGACAGAGTCTGGAGACGCCGTGGAGAACGTTCTGCTGCCTGCAACATCCTCCAGCATGACCGGTTTGGCGGTGGGTCAGTCATGGTGTGGGGTGGCATTTCTTTGGGGGGCCGCACAGCCCTCCATGTGCTCGCCAGAGGTAGCCTGACTGCCATTAGGTACCGAGATGAGATCCTCAGACCCCTTGTGAGACCATATGCTGGTGCGGTTGGCCCTGGGTTCCTCCTAATGCAAGACAATGCTAGACCTCATGTGGCTGGAGTGTGTCAGCAGTTCCTGCAAGAGGAAGGCATTGATGCTATGGACTGGCCCGCCCGTTCCCCAGACCTGAATCCAATTGAGCACATCTGGGACATCATGTCTCGCTCCATCCACCAACGCCACGTTGCACCACAGACTGTCCAGGAGTTGGCAGATGCTTTAGTCCAGGTCTGGGAGGAGATCCCTCAGGAGACCATCCGCCACCTCATCAGGAGCATGACCAGGCGTTGTAGGGAGGTCATACAGGCACGTGGAGGCCACACATACTACTGAGCCTCATTTTGACTTGTTTTAAGGACATTACATCAACGTTGGATCAGCCTGTAGTGTGGTTTTCCACTTTAATTTTGAGTGTGACTCCAAATCCAGACCTCCATGGGTTGATAAATTGGATTTCCATTGATTATTTTTGTGTGATTTTGTTGTCAGCACATTCAACTATGTAAAGAAAAAATTATTTAATAAGATTATTTCTTTCATTCAGATCTAGGATGTGTTGTTTAAGTGTTCCCTTTATTTTTTTGAGCAGTGTAGATTGTATACAAACAAATGTAAAAAAATGTTATGGTTAAAAATGTTCATGTTTTACTGTGACTTGTTGTAGGCGCTCCTAAGTGGACCATAAGGTTAAAAACCAAACCAAATTAAGAAAACTAAACTAAAAAACAAAAAAAATAAATAAAATAAAAACCTAAGTAACTCCGCCAGAGTGTCTCTTTTGGGTTACTTTTGTCGGTCCCAAGCCCGGATAAAGGAGGAGGGTTGGAATTGTGACATAAAAAAAACGTTGGTGCATGACTTCCAGTAAGTAGTTCAGACACAATACAAGAAGACACATTTATAACAGTCACAAGTCTTCCTTTTCGCTGCATTAAATTACAGGTCACTCTCTATGTTAGCTATCTAGCTAACGTTACAGTAACATCAACCAGTGTTTGCAGCTATTTGAGTCAATGAGAGAAGCTAGCAATGCAATGTAGTGTTCCTTAGATGGCAAGGTAACAGAGGGTTCGTGTCTACCATCTGAAAGGCACTCGATGCACGTAACTAACGTGAGATTAATCCAGTCAATCGCACCTTAGCGATGTTGTTTTATGTTGGCAGGGTTCTCACACACAATAGTTGAATTTGCAGAGCTAGCGAGCAAACTAATGCAAACATTAGCTAGCAAGCTAGTTAGTACATATTCCATTTATGTGGCGTCGTCAAAGATTAAATCTTTGCTATCATCAGTTTATTCCAAGATCAGCATGCAACTATAGTGCTTCAAAGTCCCTGTGATAAGGTTAGCGATAAACTGAACAGAACCACACTCTCTTATACATATCATTAATGGTCTCGTTGCAAAAGCTAAATTGTCGCTAGGGGACTTTGAAGCACCTGTGTGCCGATCTTGGAGTAAGCTGACGATAGCAAAGATTATAGCAAACACCACAGAAACGGAATTGGTGAAACGGAAAGAGCCAGGGAGCGAGACTTCAGAGGACAGTGTCACAGCCACGGCAGGACCAGGTGTCAACCTTGTTGCCAGCAGCACCAGTATAGGGAACAGTGGCACAGCACTGTCCAGTTACCTCAGTGATGGCACAAAACCATATCAGCCACACCCACAATTTATAGAACCGCAAACTCTTGCCAACAGTGTTGACGTTTCAAGAGAGATGGTTTCGTGATTTCCCCTAGCTACATTATAATCCATCAATAAAAGGAGTGTTGTGTTTTCAAGCCAGCCATCTTTTTGCCAAAGAGCGGATGCTGCTTTCATTAGTGCAGGATTTAGGAACTGGAGAAAAGCTATTGAAAAATTCACAGCACATCAAAACTGCCAAACCCATTGCCACTTTGTAACTGTAACAGCACACCAGCTAAATCCAATCAGTACCCAGTTATCCAGCGCGTGGGGTAAACAGCAGAAATGACGAAAGCTACCTTGTATTGCATGAGAAAGCAAAAACATTGATTGAATCCATTGAGACACACTCAAGACGATTTTCTGGCAAAGCAGTGGATCACTATACGGCAGAATCTTTTTAAGTGTTGGATGGTGTGGAGGTTCAGTTTGGCGACCGTTTTGACCAGGACAGTCTAAACCTCCTGCACAAGTTGGAAAGAGCGCTTCTCACAGGGGAGTTGGATGAGTCTCTAGATAGGTACCCTGAGCTGAACATAGATTCTCTTTCGGTGCAGTTTCCTCTATTTCACAACAAATACCCCTGTAGCAGCAGTGGATTGGCAGCGGAGGTCCTCAGGAGGCTTCCAGTGGAAGTGCAGGGGTTGGTTGACCAAGTTGAGGTGCTGATCAGAATTTTGTTTGTGGTGCCAGTGTCTTCATGTGAGGCTGAGAGGAGTTTCAGTGCGCTCCGTAGGTTAAAGACTTGGCTGCGGGCTAGCATGGGCCAAGAGAAACTTAACGGCGTAGTTGTCTGTAATGTACATAAAGGCAGGCTGGATGGTCTCAGGGGAAAATATCTGCCAGCAATTTGTTGGATCCATTGAAACCTGCAAACATATGTTTGGTTCTTTTGTTCAGTAGTGTGTATAGCAGTGGTTCTCAACCTTTTGTTGGGTACTGGAACCCCTGCATATTTTGAGGCAAGGCGGGCAAGGTTTTGAGTGGTCCTCAGGGACCTACTCCCCCTCTATATGTAAAGTTACTGGAATCCTTGTGCTGAATACGTTCATTACACTTTTTTATTTCACGGACCCCTTACAATTACACCAGGGACCCTTAGGGGTCCACGGACCCCTGTTTGAGAACCCCTGGTGTATAGTGTGATATTTGTTCTTTCATTTAGTAGTTTTCAGTACATGACAGTACACTTACTAATTATTTATTTGATGTTATTTTATTTAAAATTGCATACTTAGTGTGACATACTTGTCCATAGCTGCTGTTTGAAGAGTTGATACACTGACTGAACAATAAATACGTTTTTTGAAGGATATTTTGGTTGATTTATTTGGGTTATTCATTGAAGTAGTTATTTCGCTTTTAGAACTGTACTTATTTTGAGCTTTTTGTTCTTGTAAAGCTATTGTAGTAGACTCAGGCCAGTGGCACATATTTAATGACTATATAAATGTATCAGAAAAAGTAAAATAAAATGGTCAATTCAATACGGAGACCAACTTCGATGGTTCTCAATGGAGAGTCTTTTAGATGAGATCACACCATGTTCATTGTATTTACGAAAACTGCACCCATACACAGTGTACAGTACCATTTCCACCTGCTGGCCTTTCTTGGTATTGCTGGTTGTAAATACAGATACCTGCATACACACTGGACTGATTAGGAACACTGCTATAACTATTATTATTAGTAGTATTAAAATGATTTAAACATTTGAACAAGTTGGGACAACCCCTCAATTAACTACAGTATCTATCAATTATCCAGTTGTAGTAATTATCATTCCTCAATATATATTTAACAACATAGGCTGTGTTACAGCACTACTTTTGGTGTCCCCCTCAGGAATTACTCTTGTGAAAATGTAATGTAATTGTCCCCTCCAAAGTTGATATCAGATTTTCGCCCCTGGTTGTATAGTTAATTTGGTTCCTATTCTGAAAGTTTGATAAATTGTGCATATTGACATGTCTATTTAATTGTGCAGCAAATGTATTTAGGGTGTCAGACTCAAACACTGTATTTCAATGCAAATTCAGGGGCACTTCTGAATTTTTTTGGACAGGTGTCTTAACAAATGTTGTCTGAGCCTGAGGATGAGGATGAAGACCCATTTGCTTCCACTTCTCCCCAGCTGGATTCTTCAGGTGTGTTTGTGCGCACGTGCACATGTGTGTGTGTGTGTGTGGGGGGGGGGTACGTGCACATGTGTGTGTGTGTGTGTGGGGGGGGGGTACGTGCACATGTGTGTGTGTGTGGGGGGGGGGTACGTGCACATGTGTGTGTGGGGGGGGGGTACGTGCACATGTGTGTGTGTGTGTGTGGGGGGGGGGGGGTACGTGCACATGTGTTTATGTGTGCATCCCTGCATAACATAAACAAAATCAATAATTTCCCTTTTGCAAAGTTTTAAGTTTCCATATTGTAGGTAACAATTATGATTTTATTATTACTGGGTATGTATGTGGGATGTTCCACCACTTTAAATGCTGTGAATAATGCGTGTAAACTAATACCCATGTGCTCTTCATTAGAAATGCCTGTAGCAGCATCCCCACCAAATCCTGCTGCTGAGGATGAACCACTGTCTACAGACCCTGCTGACTGGCCTTCAGTTCTGACTGACAGAATTCGGACACAACTAGTTTGCAGAGGACGAAGTGAGGTACCACTTAACTTTGTTTTCCCAAGGAATGAGAGTGATGGAAGAAGTTGCCACCACCAGCATTTCAGGAAGACCTTGGTGAGTGGTGAAAAAATCCCTAGAAGTTGGTTGGTGTATTCTGAAAGAAACACCAACCTCTTCTGCTTCTGCTGCAAACTCTTTTTTAAGAAGAAAATACATTTAGCAAACTCAGGACTGACAACCTGGAAACATGCAAGTTCTTTGACGTCACACGACAGCAGTCCAGAACACCAAAACTGCATGAAAACTGTCAATGAGGATCAAAAAAGGGGAAAAAATTGATAAGCATGAGATGGCACTTATGGAGGCTGAGAGGATAAGATGGAGAAAGGTGTTGACACGTCTGACTGCTATTGTGCAGTCTCTGGCAATTAGAAATCTGGCACTAAGGGGACACACAGAAACACTGTACTCTCCATCAAATGGACATTTCCTCAAAGAGGTTGAACTGATGGCACAATTTGATCCAGTCATGAAAGAGCACCTTAACCGTGTCCAAAAAGGGACCTTGAGTCACACCACCAGCTACCTTGGCCACCAAATACAGAATGAACTCATTGATTTGTTGAGTAGCAAGGTCATTTCAATAATGGTGAGTGACATCAAGCTGGCAAAATTCTTTATCCTTCTAGATTGCACCTCAGATGTCAGCCACATAGAACAGTTGTGATTAGAATTGTGTCACTGAAGGAGGAGCCCCACATAAAGGAACATTTTATGGTTTTTTTGGAGACAGAGGAGTCCACAGGCCAACATTTGGCATCACTGATTCTCAAAAGATTAGAGGAGGTAAAAATTCATTTTGAGGACTGCAGCGGACAGTCTTATGATAATGGGGCCAACTATGAGAGACAAAAACAAAAGATTAGAGGAGGTAAAAATTCATTTTGAGGACTGCAGCGGACAGTCTTATCATAATGGGGCCAACATGAGAGACAAAAACAAAGGTGTCCAAGCCAGACTCCTGGAAATGAATCCAAGTGCTCTATTTGTGCCATGTGGGGCTCACACATTGAACCTGGTTGTGGCTGATGCTGCTAAAAGTTCTGTCGATGCCACAGGTTACTTTGGCATCTTACACAAACTGTACACCTTGTTCTCAGCCTCCACACAGTGATGGGCCATCCTGAAAAAACATGTGGACATTACTTTGAAGATGTGGACTGAGACAAGGTGAGAGAGTAAAGTTAAGAGTGTAGAGCCACTGAGGTATCAGGCAGCAGCAGTGAGAGAGGCACTGATTGAGGTGAGGGATTAAACCAAAGACCCTGTGATAAAGTTTGAGGCCCAGTCCTTGTCAGAGGAGGTGTGATCATATTGCTTCAGCATCTGTACAGTGGTGTGGTATTACATCTTGAGCCAGATCCAACATGTGAGCAAGCTGATGCAGTCTCCCAGTATGCATGTGGATGTTGCAGTCAGTCTTCTCAGAAAGACAGAGAGAGGTCTCAGCAACTACAGGGCAACAGGCTTTATGACGGCACAAACGTCAGCCAAGGATATTTGCGAGGGTATGAATGTAGAGGCCGTTCTACAAAAAAAAAGGCTGAGCTCCACAAAGCGGCACTTTTCATACAAATCATTTGATGAGCCTTTTGAGTGATGCCCTGAAGAAGCTGGAGGTGACATTTTTCAATGTCGTTGTTGATGCTGCAACCTCAGCCCTTCAGGAAAGATTTTGGAGTGCTGTCAGCCTTCCAAAGTCTCTCAAATGAGGAGCTGACAGAACAATGTGAGGCCCTTAGTATGACACTTCACTATAAAGAACACTCAGACTTGGATAGCAGAGAGCTTGCACAGGAACTGAAGAACTCGCCTGACTTGCCATCGAAGACCATGACCCTGCTTGAGCTGCTGATATTTATACTCAAAAGGGAGCTCTCAGAATTTATCTTACTCTTCCAGTGACCGTAGCTGAAGTAGAAAGGAGCTTTTCAAAGCTGAAGCTCATCAAATCCTACCTGAGGTCCACCATGTCACAGGAAAGCCTTAGTGGCCTTGCTGTCATCAGTATTAAACATGCAATTGCTGGGCAGATTTCTTATGATGTAATTGATGACTTTGCATCAAGGAAGGCAGAAAGGTCAGGGTTTAGATGGCAGTTGTGCAATTTAGTTTGTGTTTCTTGTTTGAAGTGCAATAGTGTAATAATCAGGTTCTCTTCTTTATAAGTGTGTTATTCTATTTGTGTATTTCTGTGATATAGGATTTGTGCAATTTAGTTTTATTTGTGTTTTTTTGTTAGCGATAGGGTAATAGTGTAAATTCGATTCTCTTATTTGTATTTATGTACTACAATTTGTTTCTATTTGTCTTTGTTACTTCTTTTTGATATTTATGAGTCTTATATTTTTATATATTTTTATAAACTCAGCAAAAAAAGAAACGTCCCTTTTTCAGTACCCTGTCTTTCAAAGAATTCGTAAAAATCCAAATAACTTCACAGATCTTCATTGTAAAGGGTTTAAACACTGTTTCCCATGCTTGTTCAATGAACCATAAACAATTAATGAAACATAAACAATTAATGAACATGCACCTGTGGAACGGTCGTTAAGACACTAACAGCTTAGGCAATTAAGGTCACAGTTATGAAAACTTAGGACAGTAAAGAGGTCTTTCTACTGACTCTGAAAAACACCAAAAGAAAGATACCCAGGGTCCCTGCTCATCTGTGTGAACGTGCCTTAGGCATGTTGCAAGGAGGCATGAGGACTACAGATGTGGCCAGGGCAATAAATTGCAATGTCTATACTGTGAGACACCTAAGACAGCGCTACAGGGAGACAGGATGGACAGCTGATCGTCCTCGCAGTGGCAGACCACGTGTAACAACACCTGCACAGGATCGGTACATCAGAATATCATACCTGCGGGACAGGTACAGGATGACAACAACAACTGCCCGAGTTACACCAGGAACGCACAATCCCTCCATCAGTGCTCAGACTGTCCGCAATAGGCAGAGAGAGGCTGGACTGAAGCGGGATCGATTTGGAGGTGGAGGGTCCGTCATGGTCTGGGGCGGTGTGTCACAGCATCATCGGACTGAACTTGTTGTCATTGCAGGCAATCTCAACGATGTGCGTTACAGGGAAGACATCCTCCTCCCTCATGTGGTACCCTTCCTGCAGTCTCATCCTGACACGACCTTCTAGCATGACAATGCCACCAGCCATACTGCTCGTTCTGTGCGTGATTTCCTGCAAGTCAGTGTTCTGCCATGCTCAGCGAAGAGCCCGGATCTCAATCCCATTGAGTTCGTCTGGGACCTGTTGGATCGGAAGGTGAGGGCTCGGGCCATTCCCCCAAGAAATGTCTGGGAACTTGCAGGTGCCTTGGTGGAAGAGTGGGGTAACATCTCACAGCAAGAACTGACAAATCTGGTGCAGTCCATGAGGAGGAGATGCACTGCAGTACTTAATGCAGCTGGTGGCCACACCAGATACTAACTGTTACTTTTGATTTTGACCCCTCCTTTGTTCAGGGACACATTTTTCCATTTCTGTTAGTCACATGTCAGTGGAACTTGTTCAGTTTATGTCTCGGTTGTTGAATATTGTTATGTTCATACAAATATTTACATGTTAAGTTTGCTGAAAATGACAGTGAGAGGACGTTTCTTTTTTTGCTGAGTTTAGTTTTAAATGTTATGATTATTAATTTGTGTTGTTCCAAATGTCTGAATAAAAATGTTTGTTTTTTTTGGTGGTAGGGGGTTCACCCAGGGAGCCATACAAGCTAGAACCGCCACTGCCGGCCCTGATTCACCATTAGTTCAACTGTTAATTTAAACGAAGAAAATAATAGTAAGAAAAAGTAATAATAAAAAAGATTTACAGTATATATTAGATATGTACTATGTTTATATACAGTGCTTTCGGAGAGAATTCAGATCCCTTGACTTTTTCCACATTTTGTTACATTACAGCCTTATTCTAAAATTGAGGGGGGAAAAACTACTTAATCAACCTACAAACTACACCGTAATGACAAACCAAAACAGGTTTTTAGACTTTTGCATGTAGGTATATATTTTTTAAAAAGCATCACATTTACATAAGTATTCAGAACCTTTACTCAGTACTTTGTTGAAGCACCTTTGGCAGCGATTACAGCTTCGAGTCTACTTGGGTATGACATTACAAACTTGGCCCACCTGTATTTAGGGAGTTTCTCCCATTTTTCTCTGCAGATCATCTCAAGCTCTGTCAGGTTGGATGGGGTACGTCGCTGCACAGCTATTTTCAGGTCTCTCCAGACATGTTCGATCGGGTTCAAGTCTGGGCTCTGGGTGGGCCACTCAAGGACATTCAGCGACTTGTCCTGAAGCATCTCCTGTGTTGTCTTGGCTGTGTGCTTAGGGTGGATGTCCTGTTGGAAGGTGAACCTTCGCTCCAATATAAGGTATTGAGAGCTCTGGAGCAGGTTTTCATCAAGGATCTCGCTGTACTTTGCTCTGTTCATCTTTGCCTTGACCCTGACTAGTCTCCCAGTCCCTGCCGCTGAAAAACATCCCCACAGCATGATGCTGAAACCACCATGCTTCATTGTAGGGATGGTGTCAGGTTTCCTCCAGACATGATGCTTGGCATTCAGGCCAAAGAGTTCAATCTTGGTTTCATCAGACCAGAGAATCTTGTTTCTCATGGTCAGAGTCGTTAGGTGCCTTTTGTCAAACTCCAAGTGGGCTGTCATGGGCCTTTTACTGAGGAGTGGCTTCTGTCTGGCCTGATTGGTGGAGTGCTGCAGAGATGGTTGTCCTTCTGGAAGGTTCTCCCATCTTCACAGAGGAACTCTAGAACTCTGTCAGAGTGACCATCGGGTTCTTCCCTGACTAAGGCCCTTCTCCCCTGATTGCTCCAATGAAGTTGTATAAACATCTGAAGGATGATCAATGGAAACAGGATGAACCTGAGTGTCACGTCCTGACCAGTAAAAGGGGTTATTTATCATTGTAGTTTGGCCAGGGCGTGGCAGGGAGTGTTTGTTTTGTGTGTTTTGGTGTTTTTGGTTTAGGTTCTATGTTTTCTATTTCTATGTTTAAATCTAGATTTCTATTTCTATGTTGGGTTTTTGGTAGGACCTCCAATTAGAGACAGCTGGTTGTTGTTGTCTCTAATTGGAGGCCATATTTAGTTGAGGTTTGTTTCACTTGTGTTTTGTGGGTGGTTATTTCCTGTATAGTCTGTGCACCTTATGGGACTGCTTCGTCGTTTGTTTCTTTTGTTTAAGTGTTATTTCTAATAAATTAAGAAGATGAGCACTTTACCCTTGGTCCAATCCTTACGACGCTTATGACAGGACCACCCACCAAAAAAGGACCAAGCAGCGGAAGAAGGAGCAGCAGGAGAAATATTTGGAGTCGTGGACATGGGACGAGATCTTAGACGGAAAGGGACCCTGGAGGCAGGCTGGGGAGTACCGGCGACCGAGGGAGGAACTGGAGGCAGCAAAGGCAGAGCGGCGCTATTATGAGGAGCTGTATAGGCCCAAAGGCAAGTGCGAGAGGGGGGGGGGCACACGGAGAGTTGGGCAGAGTCAGGGTGGAGTCCTGAGCCAACTCCCCGTGCTTACCGTGGGGAGCGGGTGACGAGGAGAGCACCGAGCTACGCAGAAATGCGCACGGTGTCGCCCATACGCACGCACAGTCCGGTGTGGCCAATAAGGGTTCCGCAGCGTTGCCGGGCGAGAGTTGGCCGGCAGCCAGGGAGAAGTGCTCCGGCGCAGCGCATCTGGCCACCAGTGTGTCTCCTCGGTCCAGCTTACCCTGCGCCTGCTCTACGCACGGCAGCCCTCACTCTCCAGCACAGCCCAGTTCGCCCTGTGCCAGTGCTCCGCCCGTGCCGGGCTACAGTGACCACTCAGCCGGGACGGGGTGTGCCAGCCCTGCCGGTGCACCTCCACGGCCCAGTGTGCCCCGTGCCCGCTCTGCGCACCCATTCTCCTGTAAGTCTCCCCAGTCCGGGGAGACCGGGCCCAGCTCCCACAGGAGGCCTCCAGCGACGCTCCCCAGCCCGGGGCCTCCAGCGACGCTCCTCAGCCCGGGGCCTCCAGCGACGCTCCTCAGCCCGGGGCCTCCAGCGACGCTCCTCAGCCCGGAGCCTCCAGCGACGCTCCTCAGCCCGGAGCCTCCAGCGACGCTCCCCAGCCCGGAACCTCCAGCGACGCTCCCCAGCCAGGAGCCTCCAGCGACGCTCCTCAGCCCGGAGCCTCCAGCGATGCTCCTCAGCCCGGAGCCTCCAGCGACGCTCCTCAGCCGGGGGCCTCCAGCCTCGCTCCTCAGCCCGGGGCCTCCAGCGACGCCCCTCAGCCCGGGGCCTCCAGCGTCGCCCCTCAGCCGGGGCCTCCAGCGACGCCTCTCAGCCCGGGGCCTCCAGCGACGCCTCTCAGCCCGGGGCCTCCAGCGACGCCTCTCAGCCCGTGGCCTCCAGCGACGGCTCTCAGCCCGGGGCCTCCAGCTTCGCCCCTCAGCCCGGGGCCTCCAGCGACGCCTCTCAGCCCAGAGTCTTCTGAACGGGAGCTACGCCCAGAGCTATAGCCACCTCCATAGTGGGAGGATTGGGAAGGGGGGGTGTAGCACAGGGACCGTCATTGATGGTGGCCACCCTCCCTTCCCTCCCTTTAAGTTTGGGGTTGTTTTTGTGGGGTTTTTGTTTTTGAGGTGCATTTGGGGTCAGCACCTTTATTGTTATTATGGGGTATTGTGTGTAGATTGCTTAGAATTTTTTTAGCAATTTCAGTATAAGGCTGTAACATAAAATGTGGAAAAGTATTTTTTTTTACTGCAACTGCCAACCGCCGGAGGAATCAGGAGCCCGCTCTCAGTGACTGTAGACAGCCTGCTGCCTCTGCTAATTGTCAGATGGAGAGGAGAGGAGCTAGGGGGCCCACGTGGGTAACTGGGGGGCCCTATATTGATTGGGTAACTGATTAATATAATAAAGTATACTGAACAAAAATATAAACAACATCTAACAATTTAAAAGATTTGACTGAGTTACAGTTCATATAAGGAAATCATTCAATTGAAATAAATTAATTATGCCCTTGTCATAGGCGTCGCTGAAAGGGGACCAAAGCGCAGCGGGTATAGTGCTCATCTTCTTTTATTATCGTAATAAAGTGAACACTTAAACAAAAATAACAAACCCACAATCAACAGTTCCGTAAGGTTCTCAGACTATACAGGAAACAACCACCCACAAACCCAAAGTAAAAAACAGGCTGCTTAAGTATGGCTTCCAATCAGAGACAACTAACGACACCTGCCTCTGATTGGAAACTATACTCGGCCACACATGGAAAAAGAAACATAGAAATAGATAACTAGAACCAAAATCCCCTAGAACCAAAAAAACCCAAAACACACAAAACAAACACCCCCTGCCATGCCCTGACCATACTACAATGACAAATGACCCCTTTACTGGTCAGGACGTGACAGCCCTAATCTATGGATCAAATCAAATTGTATTTGTCACATGAACCGAAATCAACAGGTGTAGGTAGACCTTACAGTGAAATGCTTGCTTACAAACCAACAATGCAGTTTTAAGAAAAATGTGTTTAGTAAAAGGATTGATAAAAATAACAAATAGTTAAAGAGCAGCAGTAGAATAACAGTAGTGAGGCTATATACAGGGGGTACCGGTACAGAGTCAATGTATGGGGGCACAGGTTTGTCGAGGTAATATGTCCAGTTGAAGTCGGAAGTTTACATGCACCTTAGCCAAATACATTACATTCAGTTTTTCACAATCCCTGACATTTAATCCCAGTAAAAATTCCCTCTCTTATGTCAGTTAGGATCACCACTTTATTTTAAGAAAGTGAAATGTCAGAATAATAGTAGAGAGAATGATTTATTTCAGCTTTTATTTATTTCATCACATTCCCAGTGGGTCAGAAGTTTACATACACTCAATTAGTATTTGGTTGCATTGCCTTTAAATTGTTTAACTTGGGTCAAACACTTCAGGTAGCCTTCCACAAGCTTCCCACAATAAGTTGGGTGAATTTTGGCCCATTTCTCCTGACAGAGCTGGTGTAACTGAGTCAGGTTTGTAGGCCTCCTTGCTCGCACACGCCATTCAGTTCTGCCCACAAATTGTCTATAGGATTGAGGTCAGTGCTTTGTGATGGCCACTCCAATACCTTGATTTTGTTGTCCTTATGCCATTTTGCCACAACTTTGGAAGTATGCTTGGGGTCATTGTCCATTTGGAAGACCCAAATGGACAAAGCTTTAACTTTCTGACTGATGTCTTGAGATGTTGCTTCAATATATCCACATCATTTTCCTCCCTCCTGATGCCATCTATTTTGTGAAGTGCATCAGTCCCTCCTGCAGCAAAGCACCCCCATAATATGATGCTGCCACCCCCGTGCTTCACGGTTGTAAAATGGTGTTCTTCGGCTTGCAAGCCTTCCCCTTTTTCCTCCTAACATAACGATGCTCATAACGATACATACGATGTATGTAAACTTCTGACCCACTGTAATTGTGATAAAGTGAATGATAAGTGAAATTATCTGTCTGCAAACAATTGTTGGAATAATGGCTTGTGTCATGCACAAAGTAGATGTTCTAACCGACAAGCTATAGTTTGTCAACAAGAAGTTTGTGGAGTGGTTGAAAAACAAGTTTTAATGACTCCAACCTAAGTGTTTGTAAACTTCCGACTTTAAGTGTACATGTACACTACCGTTGAAAAGTTTGGGGTCACTTAGAAATTCCTTGTTTTTTACAGGTGGTCTGTGGTTTGAGGCCGGTTGTACGTAATGCCAAATTCTCAAAAATGATGTTGGAGGCGGCGTATGGTAGAGAAATTAACTTTAAATTATCTGGCAACAACACTGGTGGACATTCCTGCAGTCAGCTTGCCAATTGAACACTGCCTCAAGTTGAGACATCTGTGGCATTTTGATGTGTGACAAAACTGCACATTTTAGACTTGCATTATATTGTCCCCCAACACAAGGTGCACCTGTGTAATGACCATGCTGTTTAATCAGCTTCTTAATATGCCACACCTGTAAGGTGGATGGATTATCTTGGCAAAGGAGAAGTGCTCACCAACAGGGTTGTAAAAACATGTAATTTTTATTCAACCACAGGAGCCCGCTATCAATGTTGAAAATACACTAGAGAGCATAATTTGGCTACAAAGGATCAATAGTTTCAAAAAATTACTGTGGATAAACTTTTATCACAAGCGCATACAGGTAACTGTCAACATTAAGGGAAAATCAACATAAAGTTTCTTAAAAGGGTGTTGGGCCACCATAAACTGCCAGAACAGCCTCAATGCGCCAAGGCAGGGATTCTTCAAGTGGACCTACAGTGGGGGAAAAAAGTATTTGATCCCCTGCTGATTTTGTACATTTGCCCACTTACAAAGAAATGATCAGTCTATAATTTTAATAGTAGGTTTATTTGAACAGTGAGAGACAGAATAACAACAAAAAAATCCTGAAAAACGCATGTCAAAAATGTTATAAAATGATTTGCATTTTAATGAGAGAAATAATTATTTGACTCCTCTGCAAAACATGACTTAGTACTTGGTGGCAAAACCCTTGTTGGCAATCACAGAGGTCAGATCTTTCTTGTAGTTGGCCACCAGGTTTGCACACATCTCAGGAGGGATTTTGTCCCACTCCTCTTTGCAGATCTTCTCCAAGTCATTAAGGTTTCGAGGCTGATGTTTGGCAACTCGAACCTTCATCTCCCTCCACAGATTTTCTATGGGATTAAGGTCTGGAGACTGGCTAGGCCACTCCAGGACCTTAATGTGCTTCTTCTTGAGCCACTCCTTTGTTGCCTTGGCCGTGTGTTTTGGGTCATTGTCATGCTTGAATACCCATCCACGACCCATTTTCAATGCCCTGGCTGAGGGAAGGAGGTTCTCACCCAAGATTTGACGGTACATGGCCCCGTCCATCGTCCCTTTGATGCGGTGAAGTTGTCCTGTCCCCTTAGCAGAAAAACACCCCCAAAGCATAATGTTTCCACCTCCATGTTTGACGGTGGAGATGGTGTTCTTGGGGTCATAGGCAGCATTCCTCCTCTTCCAAACACGGCGAGTTGAGTTGATGTCAAAGAGCTCCATTTTGGTCTCATCTGACCACAACACTTTCACCAGTTGTCCTTTGAGTCATTCAGATGTTCATTGGCAAACTTCAGACGGGCATGTATATGTGCTTTCTTGAGCAGGGGGACCTTGCGGGCGCTGCAGGATTTCAGTCCTTCACGGCGTAGTGTGTTACCAATTGTTTTCTTGGTGACTATGGTCCCAGCTGCCTTGAGATCATTGACAAGATCCTCCCGTGTAGTTCTGGGCTGATTCCTCACCGTTCTCATGATCATTGCAACTCCACGAGGTGAGATCTTGCATGGAGCCCCAGTCCGAGTGAGATTGACAGTTCTTTTGTGTTTCTTCCATTTGCGAATAATCGTACCAAATGTTGTCACCTTCTCACCAAGCTGCTTGGCGATGGTCTTGTAGCCCATTCCAGCCTTGTGTAGGTCTACAATCTTGTCCCTGACATCCTTGGAGAGCTCTTTGGTCTTGGCCATGGTGGAGAGTTTGGAATCTGATTGATTGATTGCTTCTGTGGACAGGTGTCTTTTTTACAGGTAACAAGCTGCAGTTAGGAGCACTCCCTTTAAGAGTGTGCTCCTAATCTCAGCTCGTTACCTGTATAAAAGACACCTGGGAGCCAGAAATATTTCTGATTGAGAGGGGGTCAAATACTTATTTCCCTCATTAAAATGCAAATCAATTTATAATATTTTTGACATGCGTTTTTCTGGATTTTTTTTGGTTGTTATTCTGTCTCTCTGTAACGGTCTGGGCGTAGTGGGTGCGGAGTCAGGCGCAGGAGACAGAACGTACAGGTAGGCGCTTTATTACGCACAATGAACAAGCGTGCCGCGCACAAAATACAATGCCCAATACAACAGGAGAATCCCACACAGAAACACAATGGGAAAATAAGTTAAGCCCGCACAAAGAGCAGGCGGGCCTACCGGCTTAAATAGCCCAACTAACACACTAAACAAGAAACAGGTGATACTGATTAGACAAAACAAACAAAAAAGGAAAAAGAGATCGTTGGCAGCTAGTAGGCCGGTGATGACGACCGGCGAGCGCCACCCGGACAGGGAGAGGAGCCACCTTCGGTAGCACTCTCACTGTTCAAATAAACCTACCATTAAAATTATAGACTGATCATTTCTTTGTCATTGGGCAAACGTACAAAATCAGCAGGGGATCAAATACATTTTTCCCTTACTGGCCTATGGACTAAGCTACATGAGGTTTGCGACTATGATACAAAAAAAGGCGCAAAGGCATTGTTTCTTGCCCTATGCTGGGCATCATTCACAAGTGATAATATATAATTCAAAAGTGATAGGCTAATATTGTCACCCATCAGACTATTCTTGATTTGATCTTGTCTTTACATATAAAAATAACAGTGGTGGAAAAAGTACTCAATTGTCATACTTTGTTGGGAGAGTTGGGAGAGCGTTAGACTGAAGATCTAAAGGTCCCTGGTTCGATCCGGGGTTTCGGCATTAGATGTTGTTCCTTCTTTATGTTCTGCTTTGGCTTTGAGGAAAGTTCCCACAGCTGTGTTTGTGGGCCTGAATCGTGTGTGCTACGCTGCTCCTGTGAATCTAAGTAATGTGTTTCTTTTCATGTGAAATTGTGACCTCAGTCTCACATGAAAGTTGCTTGTGATTGTTACATGACAGTAGGTTGTCCTAAGAGAAAGCTGCATGAAGTGTGAACTGGAGCTTTCTTGTTTCCTCAAAAAGAAAGTGTTTTTGGAGAATGTGGGCATCAATCCCACTACCTCTAACATGCTAAGCAAGCACTCTACCATTTGAGCCAATTTCCCAGTTGTGTGGAATTGCCACTATGAGCAACCAAGAGGGTCCAGTCTTGTCAGGCTATGCTGTTGGTGGACTTGTTAGTGTACACGCCAGCACTTGCAGATGCTCGGTGCATCTCAACAATTGTGCTGCGTAGCTAGTGGCTGGTTAACTCAGTTGGTTAGAGCGTGGTGCTAATAACGCCAAGGTCATGACTTTGATCCCCATTCTGGCCATTGATTATATTTTGAGTGTGAAAATTGTGAGTCACTTGCATGTGTATCGTCATGAGTGTCACAGAATGAATCTTAGAAGCTAGCTGAAATAGCTCAGTTGGGAGAGTGTTAGACTGAACATCTAAAGGTCCCTGGTTTGATCCAGGGTTTTGGCATTAGATGTTGTCCCTTCTTTGTGTTCTGCTTTGGCTTTGAGGAAAGTTCCCACAGCTGTGTTTGTGGGCCTGAATCTTGTGTGCTACTCTGCTCCTGTGAATGTAAGTTATGTCTTTCTTTTTCATGTGAAATTGTGACCTTAGTCTGACATGAAAGTTGCTTGTGATTGTTACATGACAGTAGGTTTTCGTAAGAGAAAGCTGCATGAAGTGTGAACTGGAGCATTCTTGGATCCTCAAAAAGAAAGCATTTTTGGAGAATGTGGGCATCGATCCCACTACCGCTCGCATGCTAAGCAAGCACTCTACCATTTGAGCTAATACCCCAGTTGTGTGAAATTGCCACTATGAGCAACCAAGAGGGTCCAGTCTTGTCAGGCTATGCTGTTGGTGGACTTGTTAGTGTACACGCCAGCACTTGCAGATGCTCGGTGCATCTCAACAATTGTGCTGCGTAGCTAGTGGCTGGTTAGCTCAGTTGGTTAGAGCGTGGTGCTAATAACGCCAAGGTCGTAGGTTTGATCCCCATAGTGGTCATCGATTATATTTTGAGTGTGAAAATTGTGAGTCACTTGCATGTGTATCGTCATGAGTGTCAAAGAATGAATCTTAGCAGCTAGCCGAAATAGCTCAGATGGGAGAGCGTTAGACTGAAGATCTAAAGGTCCCTGGTTTGCTCCAGCGTTTTGGCATTAGATGTGGTCCCTTCTCTGTGTTCTGCTTTGGCTTTGAGGAAAGTTCCCACAGCTGTGTTTGTGGGCCTGAATCGTGTGTGCTATGCTGCTCCTGTGAATGTAAGTAATGTCTTTCTTTTTCATGTGAAATTGTGACCTTAGTCTGACATGAAAGTTGCTTGTGATTGTTACATGACAGTAGGTTTTCGTAAGAGAAAGCTGCATGAAGTGTGAACTGGAGCATTCTTGGATCCTCAAAAAGAACGTGTTTTAGGAGAATGTGGGCATCAATCCCACTACCTCTCGCATGCTAAGCAAGCACTCTACCATTTGAGCTAATTCCCCAGTTGTGTGGACTTGCCACTATGAGCAACCAAGAGGGTCCAGTCTTGTCAGGCTATGCTGTTGGTGGACTTGTTAGTGTACACGCCAGCAATTGCAGATGCTCGGTGCATCTCAACAATTGTGCTGCGTAGCTAGTGGCTGGTTAGCTCAGTTGGTTAGAGCGTGGTGCTAATAACGCCAAGGTCTTGGGTTCGATCCCCATACTGGCCATCGATTATATTTTGAGTGTGAAAATTGTGAGTCACTTGCATGTGTATCGTCATGAGTGTTTGTGGGCCTGAATCGTGTGTGCTATGCTGCTCCTGTGAATGTAAGTAATGTCTTTCTTTTTCATGTGAAATTGTGACCTTAGTCTGACATGAAAGTTGCTTTTGATTGTTACATGACAGTAGGTTTTCGTAAGAGAACGCTGCATGAAGTGTGAACTGGAGCATTCTTGGATCCTCAAAAAGAATGTGTTTTTGGAGAATGTAGGCATCGATCCCACTACCTCTCGCATGCTAAGCAAGCACTCTACCATTTGAGCTAATTCCCCAGTTGTGTGGACTTGCCACTATGAGCAACCAAGAGGGTCCAGTCTGGTCAGGCTATGCTGTTGGTGGACTTGTTAGTGTACACGCCAGCAATTGCAGATGCTCGGTGCATCTCAACAATTGTGCTGCGTAGCTAGTGGCTGGTTAGCTCAGTTGGTTAGAGTGTGGTGCTAATAACGCCAAGGTTGTGGGTTTGATCCCCATACTGGCCATCGATTATATTTTGAGTGTGAAAATTGTGAGTCACTTGCATGTGTATCGTCATGAGTGTTTGTGGGCCTGAATTGTGTGTGCTACGCTGCTCCTGTGAATTTAAGTAATGTCTTTCTTTTTCATGTGAAATTGTGACCTTAGTCTGACATGAAAGTTGCTCGTGATTGTTACATGACAGTAGGTTTTCGTAAGAGAAAGCTGCATGAAGTGTGAACTGGAGCATTCTTGGATCCTCAAAATGAATGTGTTTTTGGAGAATGTGGGCATCGATCCCACTACCTCTCGCATGCTAAGCAAGGACTCTACCATTTGAGCTAATTCCCCAGTTGTCTGGACTTGCCACTATGAGCAACCAAGAGGGTCCAGTCTGGTCAGGCTATGCTGTTGGTGGACTTGTTAGTGTACACGCCAGCAATTGCAGATGCTCGGTGCATCTCAACAATTGTGCTGCGTAGCTAGTGGCTGGTTAGCTCAGTTGGTTAGAGCGTGGTGCTAATAACGCCAAGGTCGTGGGTTAGATCCCCATACTGGCCATCGATTATATTTTGAGTGTGAAAATTGTGAGTCACTTGCATGTGTATCGTCATGAGTGTCACAGAATGAGTCTAAGCTGCTTGCCGAAATAGCTCAGTTGGGAGAGCGTTAGACTGAAGATCTAAAGGTCCCTGGTTCGATCCTGGGTTTCGGCATTAGATGTTGTCCCTTCTTTGTGTTCTGCTTTGAGGAAAGTTCCCACAGCTGTGTTTGTGGGCCTGAATCGTGTGTGCTACGCTGCTCTTGTGAATGTAAGTAATGTCTTTCTTTTTCATGTGAAATTGTGACCTTAGTCTGACATGAAAGTTGCTTGTGATTGTTACATGACAGTAGGTTTTCGTAAGAGAAAGCTGCATGAAGTGTAAACTGGAGCATTCTTGGATCCTCAAAAAGAACGTGTTTTTGGAGAATGTGGGCATCGATCCCACTACCTCTCGCATGCTAAGCAAGCACTCTACCATTTGAGATAATTCCCCAGTTGTCTGGACTTGCCACTATGAGCAACCAAGAGGGTCCAGTCTTGTCAGGCTATGCTGTTGGTGGACTTGTTAGAGTAAACGCCAGCAATTGCAGATGCTCGGTGCATCTCAACAATTGTGCTGCGTAGCTAGTGGCTGGTTAGCTCAGTTGGTTAGAGCGTGGTGCTAATAACGCCAAGGTCTTGGGCTCGATCCCCATACTGGCAATCGCTTATATTTTGAGTGTGAAAATTGTGAGTCACTTGCATGTGTATCGTCATGAGTGTTTGTGGGCCTGAATCGTGTGTGCTATGCTGCTCCTGTGAATGTAAGTAATGTCTTTCTTTTTCATGTGAAATTGTGACCTTAGTCTGACATGAAAGTTGCTTTTGATTGTTACATGACAGTAGGTTTTCGTAAGAGAAAGCTGCATGAAGTGTGAACTGGAGCATTCTTGGATCCTCAAAAAGAATGTGTTTTTGGAGAATGTGGGCATCGATCCCACTACCTCTCGCATGCTAAGCAAGCACTCTACCATTTGAGCTAATTCCCCAGTTGTCTGGACTTGCCACTATGAGCAACCAAGAGGGTCCAGTCTGGTCAGGCTATGCTGTTGGTGGACTTGTTAGTGTACACGCCAGCAATTGCAGATGCTCGGTGCATCTCCACAATTGTGCTGCGTAGCTAGTGGCTGGTTAGCTCAGTTGGTTAGAGCGTGGTGCTAATAACGCCAAGGTCGTGGGTTCGATCCCCATACTGGCCATCGATTATATTTTGAGTGTGAAAATTGTGAGTCACTTGCATGTGTATCGTCATGAGTGTTTGTAGGCCTGAATCGTGTGTGCTATGCTGCTCCTGTGAATGTAAGTAATGTCTTTCTTTTTCATGTGAAATTGTGACCTTAGTCTGACATGAAAGTTGCTTTTGATTGTTACATGAGAGTAGGTTTTCGTAAGAGAAAGCTGCATGAAGTGTGAACTGGAGCATTCTTGGATCTTCAAAAAGAATGTGTCTTTGGAGAATGTGGGCATCGATCCCACTACCTCTCGCATGCTAAGCAAGCACTCTACCATTTGAGCTAATTCCCCAGTTGTCTGGACTTGCCACTATGAGCAACCAAGAGGGTCCAGTCTGGTCAGGCTATGCTGTTGGTGGACTTGTTAGTGTACACGCCAGCAATTGCAGATGCTCGGTGCATCTCAACAATTGTGCTGCGTAGCTAGTGGCTGGTTAGCTCAGTTGGTTAGAGCGTGGTGCTAATAACGCCAAGGTCGTGGGTTCGATCCCCATACTGGCCATCGCTTATATTTTGAGTGTGAAAGTTGTGAGTCACTTGCATGTGTATCGTCATGAGTGTCACAGAATGAGTCTCAGCAGCTAGCCGAAATAGCTCAGTTGGGAAAGCGTTAGACTGAAGATCTAAAGGTCCCTGGTTCGATCCCGGGTTTCGGCATTAGATGTTGTCCCTTCTTTGTGTTCTGCTTTGAGGAAAGTTCCCACAGCTGTGTTTTTGGGCCTGAATCGTGTGTGCTACGCTGCTCTTGTGAATGTAAGTAATGTCTTTCTTTTTCATGTGAAATTGTGACCTTAGTCTGACATGAAAGTTGCTTGTGATTGTTACATGACAGTAGGTTTTCGTAAGAGAAAGCTGCATGAAGTGTGAACTGGAGCATTCTTGGATCCTCAAAAAGAATGTGTTTTTGGAGAATGTGGGCATCGATCCCACTACCTCTCGCATGCTAAGCAAGCACTCTACCATTTGAGCTAATTCCCCAGTTGTGTGGACTTGCCACTATGAGCAACCAAGAGGGTCCAGTCTTGTCAGGCTATGCTGTTGGTGGACTTGTTAGTGTACACGCCAGCAATTGCAGATGCTCGGTGCATCTCAACAATTGTGCTGCGCAGCTAGTGGCTGGTTAGCTCAGTTGGTTAGAGCGTGGTGCTAATAACGCCAAGGTCGTGGGTTCGATCCCCATACTGGCCATCGATTATATTTTGAGTGTGAAAATTGTGAGTCACTTGCATGTGTATCGTCATGAGTGTTTGTGGGCCTGAATCGTGTGTGCTACGCTGCTCCTGTGAATTTAAGTAATGTCTTTCTTTTTCATGTGAAATTGTGACCTTAGTCTGACATGAAAGTTGCTCGTGATTGTTACATGACAGTAGGTTTTCGTAAGAGAAAGCTGCATGAAGTGTGAACTGGAGCATTCTTGGATCCTCAAAAGAATGTGTTTTTGGAGAATGTGGGCATCGATCCCACTACCTCTCGCATGCTAAGCAAGCACTCTACCATTTGAGCTAATTCCCCAGTTGTCTGGACTTGCCACTATGAGCAACCAAGAGGGTCCAGTCTGGTCAGGCTATGCTGTTGGTGGACTTGTTAGTGTACACGCCAGCAATTGCAGATGCTCGGTGCATCTCAACAATTGTGCTGCGCAGCTAGTGGCTGGTTAGCTCAGTTGGTTAGAGCGTGGTGCTAATAACGCCAAGGTCGTGTGTTCGATCCCCATACTGGCCATCGATTATATTTTGAGTGTGAAAATTGTGAGTCACTTGCATGTGTATCGTCATGAGTGTTTGTGGGCCTGAATCGTGTGTGCTACGCTGCTCTTGTGAATGTAAGTAATGTCTTTCTTTTTCATGTGAAATTGTGACCTTAGTCTGACATGAAAGTTGCTTGTGATTGTTACATGACAGTAGGTTTTCGTAAGAGAAAGCTGCATGAAGTGTGAACTGGAGCATTCTTGGATCCTCAAAAAGAATGTGTTTTTGGAGAATGTGGGCATCGATCCCACTACCTCTCGCATGCTAAGCAAGCACTCTACCATTTGAGCTAATTCCCCAGTTGTGTGGACTTGCCACTATGAGCAACCAAGAGGGTCCAGTCTTGTCAGGCTATGCTGTTGGTGGACTTGTTAGTGTACACGCCAGCAATTGCAGATGCTCGGTGCATCTCAACAATTGTGCTGCGCAGCTAGTGGCTGGTTAGCTCAGTTGGTTAGAGCGTGGTGCTAATAACGCCAAGGTCGTGGGTTCGATCCCCATACTGGCCATCGATTATATTTTGAGTGTGAAAATTGTGAGTCACTTGCATGTGTATCGTCATGAGTGTTTGTGGGCCTGAATCGTGTGTGCTACGCTGCTCCTGTGAATTTAAGTAATGTCTTTCTTTTTCATGTGAAATTGTGACCTTAGTCTGACATGAAAGTTGCTCGTGATTGTTACATGACAGTAGGTTTTCGTAAGAGAAAGCTGCATGAAGTGTGAACTGGAGCATTCTTGGATCCTCAAAATGAATGTGTTTTTGGAGAATGTGGGCATCGATCCCACTACCTCTCGCATGCTAAGCAAGCACTCTACCATTTGAGCTAATTCCCCAGTTGTCTGGACTTGCCACTATGAGCAACCAAGAGGGTCCAGTCTGGTCAGGCTATGCTGTTGGTGGACTTGTTAGTGTACACGCCAGCAATTGCAGATGCTCGGTGCATCTCAACAATTGTGCTGCGCAGCTAGTGGCTGGTTAGCTCAGTTGGTTAGAGCGTGGTGCTAATAACGCCAAGGTCGTGGGTTCGATCCCCATACTGGCCATCGATTATATTTTGAGTGTGAAAATTGTGAGTCACTTGCATGTGTATCGTCATGAGTGTTTGTGGGCCTGAATCGTGTGTGCTACGCTGCTCCTGTGAATGTAAGTAATGTCTTTCTTTTTCATGTGAAATTGTGACCTTAGTCTGACATGAAAGTTGCTTGTGATTGTTACATGACAGTAGGTTTTCGTAAGAGAAAGCTGCATGAAGTGTAAACTGGAGCATTCTTGGATCCTCAAAAAGAATGTGTTTTTGGAGAATGTGGGCATCGATCCCACTACCTCTCGCATGCTAAGCAAGCACTCTACCATTTGAGCTAATTCCCCAGTTGTCTGGACTTGCCACTATGAGCAACCAAGAGGGTCCAGTCTGGTCAGGCTATGCTGTTGGTGGACTTGTTAGTGTACACGCCAGCAATTGCAGATGCTCGGTGCATCTCAACAATTGTGCTGCGTAGCTAGTGGCTGGTTAGCTCAGTTGGTTAGAGCGTGGTGCTAATAACGCCAAGGTCGTGGGTTCGATCCCCATACTGGCCATTGATTATATTTTGAGTGTGAAAATTGTGAGTCACTTGCATGTGTATCGTCATGAGTGTCACAGAATGAGTCTAAGCAGCTAGCCGAAATAGCTCAGTTGGGAGAGCGTTAGACTGAAGATCTAAAGGTCCCTGGTTCGATCCCGGGTTTCGGCATTAGATGTTGTCCCTTCTTTGTGTTCTGCTTTGAGGAAAGTTCACACAGCTGTGTTTGTGGGCCTGAATCGTGTGTGCTACGCTACGCTGCTCTTGTGAATGTAAGTAATGTCTTTCTTTTTCATGTGAAATTGTGACCTTAGTCTGACATGAAAGTTGCTTGTGATTGTTACATGACAGTAGGTTTTCGTAAGAGAAAGCTGCATGAAGTGTAAACTGGAGCATTCTTGGATCCTCAAAAAGAATGTGTTTTTGGAGAATGTGGGCATCGATCCCACTACCTCTCGCATGCTAAGCAAGCACTCTACCATTTGAGCTAATTCCCCAGTTGTGTGGACTTGCCACTATGAGCAACCAAGAGGGTCCAGTCTTGTCAGGCTATGCTGTTGGTGGACTTGTTAGTGTACACGCCAGCAATTGCAGATGCTCGGTGCATCTCAACAATTGTGCTGCGCAGCTAGTGGCTGGTTAGCTCAGTTGGTTAGAGCGTGGTGCTAATAACGCCAAGGTCGTGGGTTCGATCCCCATACTGGCCATCGATTATATTTTGAGTGTGAAAATTGTGAGTCACTTGCATGTGTATCGTCATGAGTGTTTGTGGGCCTGAATCGTGTGTGCTACGCTGCTCCTGTGAATGTAAGTAATGTCTTTCTTTTTCATGTGAAATTGTGACCTTAGTCTGACATGAAAGTTGCTCGTGATTGTTACATGACAGTAGGTTTTCGTAAGAGAAAGCTGCATGAAGTGTGAACTGGAGCATTCTTGGATCCTCAAAATGAATGTGTTTTTGGAGAATGTGGGCATCGATCCCACTACCTCTCGCATGCTAAGCAAGCACTCTACCATTTGAGCTAATTCCCCAGTTGTGTGGACTTGCCACTATGAGCAACCAAGAGGGTCCAGTCTGGTCAGGCTATGCTGTTGGTGGACTTGTTAGTGTACACGCCAGCAATTGCAGATGCTCGGTGCATCTCAACAATTGTGCTGCGCAGCTAGTGGCTGGTTAGCTCAGTTGGTTAGAGCGTGGTGCTAATAACGCCAAGGTCGTGGGTTCGATCCCCATACTGGCCATCGATTATATTTTGAGTGTGAAAATTGTGAGTCACTTGCATGTGTATCGTCATGAGTGTTTGTGGGCCTGAATCGTGTGTGCTACGCTGCTCTTGTGAATGTAAGTAATGTCTTTCTTTTTCATGTGAAATTGTGACCTTAGTCTGACATGAAAGTTGCTTGTGATTGTTACATGACAGTAGGTTTTCGTAAGAGAAAGCTGCATGAAGTGTAAACTGGAGCATTCTTGGATCCTCAAAAAGAATGTGTTTTTGGAGAATGTGGGCATCGATCCCACTACCTCTCGCATGCTAAGCAAGCACTCTACCATTTGAGCTAATTCCCCAGTTGTCTGGACTTGCCACTATGAGCAACCAAGAGGGTCCAGTCTGGTCAGGCTATGCTGTTGGTGGACTTGTTAGTGTACACGCCAGCAATTGCAGATGCTCGGTGCATCTCAACAATTGTGCTGCGCAGCTAGTGGCTGGTTAGCTCAGTTGGTTAGAGCGTGGTGCTAATAACGCCAAGGTCGTGGGTTCGATCCCCATACTGGCCATCGATTATATTTTGAGTGTGAAAATTGTGAGTCACTTGCATGTGTATCGTCATGAGTGTTTGTGGGCCTGAATCGTGTGTGCTACGCTGCTCCTGTGAATGTAAGTAATGTCTTTCTTTTTCATGTGAAATTGTGACCTTAGTCTGACATGAAAGTTGCTTGTGATTGTTACATGACAGTAGGTTTTCGTAAGAGAAAGCTGCATGAAGTGTGAACTGGAGCATTCTTGGATCCTCAAAAAGAATGTGTTTTTGGAGAATGTGGGCATCGATCCCACTACCTCTCGCATGCTAAGCAAGCACTCTACCATTTGAGCTAATTCCCCAGTTGTCTGGACTTGCCACTATGAGCAACCAAGAGGGTCCAGTCTGGTCAGGCTATGCTGTTGGTGGACTTGTTAGTGTACACGCCAGCAATTGCAGATGCTCGGTGCATCTCAACAATTGTGCTGCGTAGCTAGTGGCTGGTTAGCTCAGTTGGTTAGAGCGTGGTGCTAATAACGCCAAGGTCGTGGGTTCGATCCCCATACTGGCCATTGATTATATTTTGAGTGTGAAAATTGTGAGTCACTTGCATGTGTATCGTCATGAGTGTCACAGAATGAGTCTAAGCAGCTAGCCGAAATAGCTCAGTTGGGAGAGCGTTAGACTGAAGATCTAAAGGTCCCTGGTTCGATCCCGGGTTTCGGCATTAGATGTTGTCCCTTCTTTGTGTTCTGCTTTGAGGAAAGTTCCCACAGCTGTGTTTGTGGGCCTGAATCGTGTGTGCTACGCTGCTCTTGTGAATGTAAGTAATGTCTTTCTTTTTCATGTGAAATTGTGACCTTAGTCTGACATGAAAGTTGCTTGTGATTGTTACATGACAGTAGGTTTTCGTAAGAGAAAGCTGCATGAAGTGTGAACTGGAGCATTCTTGGATCCTCAAAAAGAATGTGTTTTTGGAGAATGTGGGCATCGATCCCACTACCTCTCGCATGCTAAGCAAGCACTCTACCATTTGAGCTAATTCCCCAGTTGTGTGGACTTGCCACTATGAGCAACCAAGAGGGTCCAGTCTTGTCAGGCTATGCTGTTGGTGGACTTGTTTGTGTACACGCCAGCAATTGCAGATGCTCGGTGCATCACAACAATTGTGCTGCGCAGCTAGTGGCTGGTTAGCTCAGTTGGTTAGAGCGTGGTGCTAATAACGCCAAGGTCGTGGGTTCGATCCCCATACTGGCCATCGATTATATTTTGAGTGTGAAAATTGTGAGTCACTTGCATGTGTATCGTCATGAGTGTTTGTGGGCCTGAATCGTGTGTGCTACGCTGCTCCTGTGAATGTAAGTAATGTCTTTCTTTTTCATGTGAAATTGTGACCTTAGTCTGACATGAAAGTTGCTCGTGATTGTTACATGACAGTAGGTTTTCGTAAGAGAAAGCTGCATGAAGTGTGAACTGGAGCATTCTTGGATCCTCAAAATGAATGTGTTTTTGGAGAATGTGGGCATCGATCCCACTACCTCTCGCATGCTAAGCAAGCACTCTACCATTTGAGCTAATTCCCCAGTTGTGTGGACTTGCCACTATGAGCAACCAAGAGGGTCCAGTCTGGTCAGGCTATGCTGTTGGTGGACTTGTTAGTGTACACGCCAGCAATTGCAGATGCTCGGTGCATCTCAACAATTGTGCTGCGCAGCTAGTGGCTGGTTAGCTCAGTTGGTTAGAGCGTGGTGCTAATAAAGCCAAGGTCGTGTGTTCGATCCCCATATTGGCCATCGATTATATTTTGAGTGTGAAAATTGTGAGTCACTTGCATGTGTATCGTCATGAGTGTTTGTGGGCCTGAATCGTGTGTGCTACGCTGCTCTTGTGAATGTAAGTAATGTCTTTCTTTTTCATGTGAAATTGTGACCTTAGTCTGACATGAAAGTTGCTTGTGATTGTTACATGACAGTAGGTTTTCGTAAGAGAAAGCTGCATGAAGTGTAAACTGGAGCATTCTTGGATCCTCAAAAAGAATGTGTTTTTGGAGAATGTGGGCATCGATCCCACTACCTCTCGCATGCTAAGCAAGCACTCTACCATTTGAGCTAATTCCCCAGTTGTGTGGACTTGCCACTATGAGCAACCAAGAGGGTCCAGTCTGGTCAGGCTATGCTGTTGGTGGACTTGTTAGTGTACACGCCAGCAATTGCAGATGCTCGGTGCATCTCAACAATTGTGCTGCGTAGCTAGTGGCTGGTTAGCTCAGTTGGTTAGAGCGTGGTGCTAATAACTCCAAGGTCGTGGGTTCGATCCCCATACTGGCCATTGATAATATTTTGAGTGTGAATATTGTGAGTCACTTGCATGTGTATCGTCATGAGTGTCACAGAATAAGTCTAAGCAGCTAGCCGAAATAGCTCAGTTGGGAGAGCGTTACACTGAAGATCTAAAGGTCCCTGGTTCGATCCCGGGTTTCGGCATTAGATGTTGTCCCTTCTTTGTGTTCTGCTTTGAGGAAAGTTCCCACAGCTGTGTTTGTGGGCCTGAATCGTGTGTGCTACGCTGCTCCTGTGAATGTAAGTAATGTCTTTCTTTTTCATGTGAAATTGTGACCTTAGTCTGACATGAAAGTTGCTTGTGATTGTTACATGACAGTAGGTTTTCGTAAGAGAAAGCTGCATGAAGTGTAAACTGGAGCATTATTGGATCCTCAAAAAGAATGTGTTTTTGGAGAATGTGGGCATCGATCCCACTACCTCTCGCATGCTAAGCAAGCACTCTACCATTTGAGCTAATTCCCCAGTTGTGTGGACTTGCCACTATGAGCAACCAAGAGGGTCCAGTCTGGTCAGGCTATGCTGTTGGTGGACTTGTTAGTGTACACGCCAGCAATTGCAGATGCTCGGTGCATCTCAACAATTGTGCTGCGCAGCTAGTGGCTGGTTAGCTCAGTTGGTTAGAGCGTGGTGCAAATAAAGCCAAGGTCGTGTGTTCGATCCCCATATTGGCCATCGATTATATTTTGAGTGTGAAAATTGTGAGTCACTTGCATGTGTATCGTCATGAGTGTTTGTGGGCCTGAATCGTGTGTGCTACGCTGCTCTTGTGAATGTAAGTAATGTCTTTTTTTTTCATGTGAAATTGTGACCTTAGTCTGACATGAAAGTTGCTTGTGATTGTTACATGACAGTAGGTTTTCGTAAGAGAAAGCTGCATGAAGTGTAAACTGGAGCATTCTTGGATCCTCAAAAATAATGTGTTTTTGGAGAATGTGGGCATCGATCCCACTACCTCTCGCATGCTAAGCAAGCACTCTACCATTTGAGCTAATTCCCCAGTTGTCTGGACTTGCCACTATGAGCAACCAAGAGGGTCCAGTCTG